>NC_134687.1:593305458-594508712 GCF_050947455.1 Rhinoderma darwinii
CAACTCACATTACCGCAGAAAACGGCTTTGATATTGCACACCTACGAGTCATGGAGGGTACTGTATACGGGACTGGGATAATTGCCACTCAGGGGTTGGGGGATAGGCTCCAGGGCAATGGTGCTCCAATATGTGTTAACAGTATGAAATGGCAGGATTACGGTTAATGTCCTGGAATGTCCGGGGAATGGGGTCTCCTGAAAAGAGGCATATGATATTCGCTACTGTGCGGGGACAGCGTCCACATATAACGTGTCTACAAGAAACACACATGACACCGGACACTGTGTCGAGTCTGAATAAGCCCTGGGTACAGTGGGCGGGACATGCTTCGCACACTTCGTACTCCAGAGGGGTGGCCATCTTAGTGCACGCAGAGCTCCGTTGGAAATTGCTACAATCCAATGTGGATCCGGAGGGGCGGTACATTTTTTTACATGCGGTCCTAGATGACTGCCCATATGTGATCCTGGGGGTGTATAATCCTCCACCAGCCTCATTGGCAATAATTCAGGAAGCCGTCCGATTTGTATCAGCACACCCGGGAGTTCGAGTGATCATGATGGGGGATCTCAACTTGGTTATGGACCCAGGTATAGATAGACTGCAGGGGAATGGGAGTAGAGGTCCTGGAAGCCCCACACAATTGAGCCTGCTGGTAAAGGAAATGGGATGGATAGACTTGTGGAGGGTGACACATGAAGGGATCAGAGAGTTTACATGTCACACCTCGCAATACAACGCGCTGTCCAGAATTGATTATATATTTGGATCACATGCGGTTTTCCAGGAGGTAGATTCAGTGGATCATTTACCGAGGGGGATCTCGGATCATAGCCCGATCTTATTGACATTAAAAAGGCCACAGGTAGGCAGAAGGGGGATGGGTAAAATACACCCGTTTTGGCTTCAGCTCATCCAACAGAATGATCGCATACCGGAACAGTTATCAATATTTATAGAAGCGCATGCTCAGATGGAGAATCGGTCACTGGTGTGGGATACCCTCAAGGCCTATTTAAGGGGGTGTCTCCGATCCTCCATATCCTATGTAAAACGAGCTTCCGCCCTGCAGGAGGAGGACTTAGCATATCAATGTTCACAGGCGGAAGGGGCATTTGTTCAGGATCCCACATCAGCTAACCGGAATGCATGGCTGGATTTGGGTAGACAGTATCTACAGGTCCTGAGGGATAAGACATCGCGTAGTTTATTCTTTAGCAAACAATCTCATTTTGAATTGGGCAACCAATCGGGTAAAATTCTGGCACATATGGTACGGAACAGTTCTAGATCCCCTCCGGTGATGGGTATAGCGGGGCCTGGAGATAGGATGTACACCTCCCCGGGAGAGATTCTCGAGCAATTTACACAGTTTTATGATCAGCTGTATGCCTCAAAAGCTGATTATAAGATGGAGGAGATGGAGAGCTACTTGGATGGAATATCGTTTCCTTCATTGACAGCGGAGGGGGTGGCATCGCTAGAGGCTCCATTTACGGTAGATGAGATTTTGGAGGGAATGGCTTCATTGGCTAAGGGGAAGGCTTCAGGGCCGGATGGTATTCCCCTGGAGGTATATCTACAGTATGGAGAGCTGCTGGCCCCCCAATTGCTGGCCCTGTTTGAACACAGCTATCGGAATTCTGCTCTTCCGGAATCCATGTGTGACGCCACCATAATTGTGTTGCTGAAGCCAGACAAAAAATCAGATGAATGTGGTTCATATAGACCGATCTCGCTGCTGACAGTGGATTACAAAATCTTGACTAAGATGTTAGCTAACAGGCTCTGCAGATTGATAAAAGAGATCATCCATTCAGACCAGTGCGGCTTTATACCTGGCAAGTCCACCTCAGAGAATATCAGGCGGGTACAGGTGGTGGCAGATTGGATGGGAGGAGCAGCAGGACTGGGCGGTGGCATCTCTGGACGCGGCAAAGGCATTTGACTCGGTAGAATGGCCTTATCTGCTGGCAGTGCTGCGAAGATTTGGGTTTGGGGAAGGATTTATTAATTGGGTTTCCTTGTTGTATAAATCTCCACGAGCGCAGGTGTTGGTGAATGGGGCCCTGTCCCCTTCCTTTGGCCTCCATAGCGGCACGAGGCAGGGGTGCCCACTTTCGCCACTTCTCTTCGCATTGGCCATTGAACCACTGGCTCTTAACATCAGGAGGGATCCTGCATATATGGGAATTAGAATAGGGGACAGAGAGGACCGGATAGGGTTATATGCGGACGATATGGCGTTGTTCATGGCGAACCCCAATGTCACCCTTCCCAGGGCCATTTCCCTCATTAACATTTTTGGAAGATACTCAGGTTTACTAATTAATTGGTCTAAATCGTATCTGATGCCTTTGAGGCAGGATAACTGTGGATGGGGCACCCAATTTTGCGGACTGCCAGTAAGATCAGAGTTCAAGTACCTGGGGATTAATATTGCTAGAGATAGCTCTAGATCGTATGGGTTAAATGTAGCACCCTTGGTCACGTATCTAAGGGACAAAATACAGGTGTGGAAAGGCCTGCCTTTGTCAGTGGCAGGACGCGTCAATCTATTATAAAATGATAGTATTGCCAAAGTTCTTGTATGTGTTGGAGCACATGGATGTGTTGGTGCCTAAAAGGTTCTTTAAAATAATAAACTCGTTGTTCGCGCCGTTTGTGTGGGGGGGGGGGGGGAGATCTAAACTCAAGCTGTCGATTCTACAAAGACCTAAAGATGAGGCTGGGGCTGCGTTACCGGATGTTTTTCTATATTACTTGGCGGGTCAGCTCAGGTACTTGATCTCTTGGGTCTCCCCCCCCCCCTAAAGACTAATGCTGAGTGTCATCTAGCCCGGGTACTGGGCTTAAAAACTTTGTGGCCGATACTGGAGCCGCATGATTTCAGACACCGTTCCCTGTTACCCTTACATAAGTTGGCTAGACGAGTCTGGCAACAGGCTAAAAATCTACTGGGGTGTGTGGGGGTGGTGGCGGAGAGCCCGCTGTGGGATAATCCGAGCTTTTCCCATCTGCATGGGTTGGTGGGGAAACGTTACTGGTCCTCTAGAGAGGTAGTTGCTATGTCACAACTGCTAACGGAAGAAGGGTTGGTTATGTCGGTGAGTGAGATTCGGGCAGCATTTAATATACCGCCAGGGGATGAATTATATTGCATACAGCTTCATCATGCTCTATTAGCACAATTCCCATTGAACTCCGTGACGTACTCTAGCTGTGACTTGGTGGTGAGGTTGAACACGCCGTTTACAAGGGGTGTTGTTTCCCAAATTTATTCTTTTCTAATGGAGGCTAAAATGCGAATGGAGCCCCTGGGGGCGGAGGATAGGTGGCGTGCATTAATTCCACAACTCACAGCGGAGGAATGGAGGGAGGCGCAGGGCTCCCATCTGCTGGTTTCACCAGCTGCAAATAATAAACTAGTGCAACTGTTCATCATCCACCAATGTTATTTAACGCCCGTAAAGTTACATCGTATGGGAAGAATGGAGTCCTCACAATGTCATAGATGTGGAGAGATGCGGGCAGACTTTATACACCTAATGTGGGGTTGTCATTGGATTCTTCGCTTTTGGGAGGAGGTGGTTGCATTATTAACGGCAGTGATGGGGAGGACGATAACTTGCAGGCCGGAGGTGTGTTTACTGGGTCTGCTAAATGAGGAGCAATGGTCAATATATGAGAGGATCTTTCTCAGAGAAACACTATTTATGGCAAGAAAGGCGGTGGCCATGAGATGGATGGCGGATAGGACCCCGACAGTAGCGCAATGGCGTAAACTGGTCAATGACATGTTTCCATTTGAGAAAATAGTGTATAAACACCGGGGAAAACCAGCTAAATTTGATCTGATCTGGGAAGGTTGGTGCTCATCGAATCTCACTCACTGTACAGTCCAAGGGCTAACAGCTGCTCTGGCACAAGCTGGGGTGGGAGAGGGTAAAAGAATCGGGAGGATGACACGTCCAGGTGCTTCAATGTATGATGTACGAGAGGATTGGGGCGTTGTGGTAGAATATTGAAATGCGGGAGTATTCCTATTCTCATGATGTACTGTAATAAAAGCCAGGTTGGATTGACTTGAGAATCCTGTATTATGTATGTGTGGTCTGCGAACCACGGGTTAATATGATGGATACCTGCGAGTAATCCCTTTGTATATATTGATTCTTCTGACATATGTACTATTGAATGTATAATGTTCTCCTGATGTATGTGATGGTTTGACTCTGACAGTTACTTTTAATAAAACGAGTTTAAAAAAAACAAAAAAACACAGGCATTAAAGTACCCACTTTTTTCACCTATACTATTGGAGTTGCTGCTCATTTTTGGAATTCTGTGTATCTGGGACTTGGTCTGTCCCTCAGAGCTTGCACCCTCACGCTGCCGGTGATGCTGGAATTTGTGTGTATATATATATACACACACACACACACACACACACACACACACACACACACACACACACACACACACACACAGCACCAGAACGAAGCTCAGTACATATATACAGCACCAGTACAAATACAGCTCAGTACAGAGATAATTTGCAAATTTAGTTTAACGCCTGCCATATAAGTTTGTACGGAATAAAACTACAGTTCCCAGTATGGCCAGAACGATGGTTAGGATATGCTGGGAGTTGCAGTTTCACAAAAAAGAACGATAAACACATCATCTCGCTGCAGATCATACAGTGACTACAGTACTGAGCAGTTACAGGGAGAATAAACATTTAGTCACTCATCAATGATGACTTCTAAGATTCTAGTCGTTCTTTTTCTCTTTACTTTTCCATCTGGTCCAGAACTCTATGATGCCTCCTGGCCATGACCCATTTCTGCAGAAATGGGTCAATTTGCTCAATCAGATGTCTTCGGAAGCTCACTTTTTCAAAATTTCTGCACCTATAAATGACCTATAAATAATAGTATCATACACTGTGTCCCCTGAATATAATAGTGCTATACACTGTGCCCCTGAATATAATAGTACCATACATTGTACACCTGATTATAATAGTACCATACACTGTGCTCTTGAATATAATCGTACCATACACTGTACCCCTGATTATAATAGTACCATACACTGTGCCCATGAATAAAATTGTGTCTAACATTGTAGAGTAATGCACCACACACAGTGCCCCCTGTATACAGTGCCCCTCATAGAGCCCTCTGTAGATAGTGCTCCCAGTAGAGCCCTCTATATAAATAGTTCTCCCCATAGAGCCATCTGTATGTAGTAGCGTTGCATGTAGATAGTGCCCCATGTACCGTTCCCTGCAGACAGGGCCCACTGTAGCATTCCCTGTAGATAGTTCCCCCTGTGGCATTCACTGTAGCGTTCCCTGTATAGGGACCCCGGTAGATAGGGCTCCCTGTAGATAGGGCCCCCTGTGGCGTTCCCTGTAGATAGAGCCCCCTGTGGTGGTCCCTGTAGATAGGGCCCCCTGAGGCTTTCCTTGTAGATAAGGGCCCCTATATAGTCCCCTGTAGTTAGTGTTCCCTATATAGTCCCCTGTAGTTAGTGTTCCCTATATACTCCCATGTAGTTAGTGTTCCCTATATACTCCCATGTAGTTACTGTTCCCAATATAGTCCCCTGTAGTTAGTGTTCCCTATATACTCCCCTGTAGTTAGTGTTCCCTATATAGTCCCCTTTAGTTACTGTTCCCTATATACTCCCTTGTAGTTACTGTTCTCTATATAGTCCCCTGTAGTTACTGTTCCCTATATAGTCCCCTGTAGTTACTGTTCCCTATATAGTCCCCTGTAGTTACTGTTCCCTATATAGTCCCCTGTAGCTACTGTTCCCTATATAGTCCCCTGTAGTTACGGTTCCCTATATAGTCCCCTGTAGTTACGGTTCCCTATATAGTCCCCTGTAGCTACTGTTCCCTATATAGTCCCCTGTAGTTGCGGTTCCCTATATAGTCCCCTGTAGTTACGGTTCCCTATATAGTCCCCTTTAGTTACTGTTCCCTATATACTCCCTTGTAGTTACTGTTCTCTATATAGTCCCCTGTAGTTACTGTTCCCTATATAGTCCCCTGTAGTTACTGTTCCCTATATAGTCCCCTGTAGTTACTGTTCCCTATATAGTCCCCTGTAGCTACTGTTCCCTATATAGTCCCCTGTAGTTACGGTTCCCTATATAGTCCCCTGTAGTTACGGTTCCCTATATAGTCCTCTGTAGTTACTGTTCCCTATGTATTGTCCCCTGTAGTTACTGTTCCCTGTATAGTCCCCTATAGATAAGGCCCCCAACAGTGCCCATGGTAGAAGGGAAAAAAAACCACTATATTCTTACCTCTCCCGTTCCTGCTCCATCCTCCAGCGGCGCTAGTTCTCCTCCAGCGGAATGATGCAGCGGTGCGATGTCGTCATTGCGCCGACTGCATCATCACTAAAGCGCCGAAAGGCGAGGCATTGTGTGCTTCGCCAGGGCAGCGCTAGTGAAGTCAATTGTATCCGCGTCCTAAGGACGCGAATACAATTGAGTGCAGGGGACCGGTTCCGGCTTCCCGCTTCACCCTCCTGCTAACCGGCCGTAATTTTAACAACCGGTTCGGGAGAATCGGGGCGAACCGGCCGGATCCCACCCCTGTGTGTATAGGAGGGAATAAGAAAGGGGAATTGCATTGCAAGTGAGAGCAGAAAAAAAGATCACAACCTGTTACTGTCATCTCCCTTCTTGTCCAGCCTCTAGTGACCCCAAGGAGCGATACAGGAACTTTTCTTAATGTTATCACTCCCTTGACAATCAGGGATGGCATGTGGGGAGGGGAGGGGGGGTCTTTTTTTCTACTAAAGAAAAGAAGATCAGTTACACATCTAATCCCCCTGCATCTAATAAGACCATTTGTTGACAAAGTGACTTGGATGTTTACTGCCATCTAAATCGCTGATATTTTTGGTCTATTCGGTTCTGGTGAATATGTGAAGATATATGCATGAAGACATAGGCATAATTGGTATCTATGATCTCTAAAATTATTGAACTTTTAGTTTTAAGAGTGATTCTCAGGCTCTGCTTGGATCAGACTTTTAGCCACACACATAACTTTTATGCATTTTTTTACTCAACTTTACGCTGTGATGCAAAATTGAATGAAGGCGCCCATGAGTGTAAAGTTCCCAGTGGCATTTTTACAATGTGTAAGGTGTCCTCTTTCAGTAAATATATAGGTATGGTGGTTTAATATGATTTTATTTTATTTTATAATTCAGGTTTTATTTGCGCATGTCAAAGTGAAAATTGTCACAGCAGTGAAATGGTTAATCATTATTATTGTTATTAATTAGTATACCTATTAAAAATACACAGGCAAATCACCTAGCAGTCATTATTTCAGGATAGCCCAGGTGGCCTTTGTCTGGTCCAGGAGTATCCCATAAAACCATCAGCCCCTTACAATGGGGGCAAAGGGAGCCATTTGCAGCATCAAAAGGGGATAAATAGTCAGGATCTGAGTTTTCTTCCCTCCTGGCAGTTGTTGTTGGGGACGCCTGTCAATGAAAAAGCTTCTGCCAGTGCCATAAATTAAAAGTCTTCAGGCGCCAATAATTTTTCTACACTTCTTGTTATTGTTTGGCTTTCACATCCATAATAAACCACATAAAATACTCTTAGACCACAGACTGGATTATGCAGATTGTTGTTTTTATCTTAGGAGTAGTGACACTACTGTGCCAATCAGAAGTGATGTAATTTTAGCTGGTTTGACCGGGAAGTCTAACTTACTTTCCAGCTTGTAGCTTCATATAACTGTGATGTCATATAGTTGGATATTTGATGACTAGATGGCAGAATCATCCTATAGAAAGTGACGTGTTGTTGATACAGTCAGTTTAGCAATGGCAACCATAATTTTTTTTTGCGAGTGAAATGCACTGATATTATGAGAGTGTACCATGTGCAGAAATGGTACAATGAGTAATAAAATAGTCGTTCATCCACATCAGCTGATCAGGTTCAAGAAATTGAGGCAGCTTAGCGGGGAGATCATTAAAATAGACA
The DNA here is from genome assembly GCF_050947455.1 of Rhinoderma darwinii. NCBI lineage: Eukaryota > Metazoa > Chordata > Amphibia > Anura > Rhinodermatidae > Rhinoderma > Rhinoderma darwinii. The sequence continues at coordinate 593,313,496 of NC_134687.1, forward strand.
TTGAGGGTATGTTCACACGGTAGCAGGCTTTTACAGCTGAAATGACAGACTGTTTTCAGGAGAAAACAGCTGCTTTGTTTCAGCCGTAATTCCTCCTCCTCGCATTTTGCGAGGCTTCTCTGACAGCCGTAAATTTTGAGCTGTGCTTCATTGAGTTCAATGAAGTACGGCTCAAATTACGTTGCAAAGAAGTGTCCTGCACTTCTTTTGACGAGGCTGTATTTTTACGCGTCATCGTTTGACAGCTGTCAAACGATGACGCGTAAATGACAGGTCGTCTACACAGTACGTCGGCAAACCCATTCAAATGAATGGGCAGATGTTTGCCGACATATTGTAGCCCTATTTTCAGACGTAAAACGAGGCATAATACGCCTCGTTTACGTCTGAAAATAGGTCGTGTGAACCCAGCCTGAATGTTCCTCATAGCACGAAATGGGACATTGTTCATGAGCATTTACAATACCAAAAGAGCGTAGCAAGTGGGTTCAAAGACTGGAATTGCATCTATGGTTTCGCTACTGGCTTATGAAAATGTTTGGCCCCTCGCATTGCGGGGGACACTATGCATCTCTTGGAAAGTTAGGATTGAGACGTTTGGAATCCTCCTTTCTACAGCCATGACATGGCACTGTCTGATCTTTTTCTGAAGCTGAAGAAACATCTTCAAGCCTTACGCTTCCAGTCTGATGACAATATTAAAAAAGAAATCCAAAAATGGCTCCACAAGCAGGATAAAGCTTTTTACCAGAAACAATTTGATTCCTTGGTCCTCCACTTTGACTAAGGATTCAATCAAGGTGGCAATTATTATTAAAACTAGACTAGATACATTATCTTGTCAAAAGTGCACACCTAACTATCACACCTATATGAGCTTGTTAGACATCTTATTCCAAAAGCATGGCTATAAGGGCGGATTTACACGAACGTGCAATACGTCCGTGCAATGCGCGTGTTTTTCACGCGCGTCGCATGGACCTATGCTAGTCTACGGGGCAGTGCAGACTGTCAATGATTTTTGCGCAGCGTGAGTCCGCTGCGTAAAACTCACGTCAGGTCTTATATTTCTGCGTTTTTCGCGCATCACGCACCCGTTGAAGTCAATGGGTGCGTGAAAATCACGTGCACCACACGGAAGCACTTCCGTGGGAAGCGCGTAATTCGCGCAGCAGCAGTCAAAAGTATGTTTGGAAACAGAAAAGCACCACGTGCTTTTCTGTTTACAAACATCCAAACGGAGTGTGATAATGATGGCAACCGCACATCCTATCTGATGACACACACGGAGCTGTTAAGTGCCTTTTGAGCATGCAAAACGCTGCGTTTTTTGCGTGCGCAAAACGCACACGCTCGTGTAAATCCCCCCTTAATCATTTAGGCTCATTTCTGGCTATGAGAGCCTCCACTCTTTTGCGGAGGCTTGACGCAAGATTTTGGATTGTGCCTGTGGGAATTTCATGAAGCTTCGAATGCACAGTTCTTGCGCTGATGTCACTTCCAGAGGCAGTTTGGAACTTTGTAGTAAGTGATACAACAGGGGATAGGAGATGTTTTAATCTTTACGTGATTTTTTAAGTGTCACTTGGCATTTTCGCTCTGTGAGTCTGCATAGCTGTAAGGCTGGGTTCACACAACCTATTTTCAGACGTAAAGGAGGCGTATTATGCATTGGCGTAGCTATAGGGGTCGCAGCGGTCGCAATTGCGACCGGGCCCCGAAGCCAGGGGGGCCCACGGCCCCCCGCACTACATCAATAAAAAGTTACTATAGTAACTCGGGCCGCGGGCCCCTGTTACTATAGTAACATACTTTACTTACCTTCCTGGTTCCGGATCGCAGCGGAGGTCCTGACGTCAAGCGCTGTGTGCAGCGCATGACGTCACAGCGCTATGCGCCGCGCACAGCATCGAGACGACAGAACTTCGCCGCGGCCGAAGAGGAAGGTAAGGTTAGCCCTGACTGGCGGGGTCCGACTCCCGGGACCCGCCAATCAGCTGTTTTGAAGGGGCCGCAGCACTCGTACGAGAGCTGCTCCCCTTCATTCCGGTCACTTCATTCCGGTCACACTGTGAATCCGTGTCGGCGATTCACAGTGTGGGCGAGTAGTGAAATGAAGGGGAAGCAGCTCTCAGAGTGCTGCGGCCCCTTCAAAACAGCTGATTTGCGTGTCCCGAGAGACACATCAGCTATTGATGGCCTATCCTGAGGATAGGCCATCAATGTTTAGGGACTGTACAACCCCTAAGCCTACGATGTAGCAGGCTTAGGGGGCCCATGAGACAGGATCACAGATTGTGTGATCCTGTCTGCTGGGCCCTGTATCTTAGCTAATCACATGGTAGGCTTAGATACATGGCCCATGCGTGATCCTGTCTGCTGGGCCCTGTATCTAAGCCAATCACATGGTAGGCTTAGATACATGGCCAATGCGTGATCCTGTCTGCTGGGCCCTGTATCTAAGCCAATCACATGGTAGGCTTAGATACATGGCTCATGTGTGATCCTGTCTGATGGGCCCTGTATATAAGCCTACCACACTGTAGGTTTAGATACAGGGCCCCAGCACACAGTAATCTTATACTGTATCTAAGCCTACATTGTGGTAGGCTTAGATACAGGGTCCCACAGACAGTATCACACATGGGCCCTGTATTTAAGCCTAACACACGTGTTACTAATCATTTTTTGTGTGTTTTCTTACAGGTTCGGTCGTTGGACTACGGCGGATTCCAGGACTACTTCGATGACAGCTTTTTTTTTTATTATCAATAAAATGGTTAATGAGGGTTGTGTGGGTTTTTTTTTATTTCAATAAAATATTTTTTCTATGTCTTTGTGTTTTTTTTAAACTATATTACTACCGCCTTAGTAATGGCCGCCGGCTGATTGACAGCATCCATTGCTAAGGCGGGGCTTAGTGTTAGCGGATGCAGAGGCTAACACTAACCCCCTTTATTACCCTGGTACCCACCGCCACCAGGGGTGCTGGGAAGAGCCGGGTACGATCCAGTACCTGACCATCTGTAGTGATGGTCGGCCACTGGGGTGGCCGCAGGCTGGTAGTATCAGGAGGGGAAAGGCCAGATACAGTGGCCCTTCCCACCCTGGTAATGCTAGGCTGCTGCTGCTTTATTGTATCTGGCTGGTTATGAAAAATGGGGGGGACCCCACGTCATTTAAAAAAAAATAATAATTGGAAAGAACGATGTGGGGTCCCCCCCAATTTTCATAACCAGCCAGATACAACACAGCAGCAGCAGGCAGCATAGGTGGTAGGTGCCAGTGTTTTTGGCCTTCCCCAGCGTAATACTACCAGCCTGCGGCCGCCCCGGTGCCTGTCCGTCACTACAGATGGTCGGGTACTGGGTCGTACCCAGCTCTTCTCAGTACTCCTGGTGGCGGTGGGTACCGGGCTAATAATGGGGGATAGTGTTGGCCTCTGCACCGGCTAACATTAAGCCTCGCCTTAGTAATGGAGGTTGTCAATCAGCCAGCGGCCATTACTAAGGCGGTGATAATAAAGTTTAAAAAGATACAATCACATAGAAAAAATATTTTATTGAAATAAAAAAACACAACCCTCATTAACCATTTTATTGAGAATAAAAAAAACGCCGTCATTGAAGTCCTCGTATCCGAAGTCCAACAACCGAACCTGTAAAAAAACACAAACACACAAAAATAATCAGTAACACATAAAGAAGCAAAATTATTATTCTTACCTATCCTGGGTCCAGCGCTGGAGACGCAATGTCAGCGAGCTGGGCCCTGTATCTAATCCAATCATGTGTGATACTGTCTGCTGAGCTGTGTATCTAATCCAATCATGTGTGATACTGTCTGCTGAGCTGTGTATCTAATCCAATCATGTGTGATACTGTCTGCTGAGCTGTGTATCTAATCCAATCATGTGTGATACTGTCTGCTGGGCCCTGTATCTAATCGTATCTTGTGTGATACTGTCTGCTGGGCCCTATATCTAATCCGATCATGTGTGATACTGTCTGCTGGGCCCTATATCTAATCCGATCATGTGTGATACTGTCTGCTGAGCCACTGTATCTAATCCCATCATGTGTGATACTGCCTTCTGAGCCACTGTATCTAATCCTATCATGTGTGGTACTGTCTGCTGAGCCACTGTATCTAATCCTATCATGTGTGGTACTGTCTGCTGAGCCACTGTATCTAATCCTATCATGTGTGATACTGTCTTCTGAGCCACTGTATCTAATCCTATCATGTGTGATACTGTCTGCTGAGCCACTGTATCTAATCCTATCATGTGTGATACTGTCTGCTGGGCCACTGTATCTAATCCTATCATGTGTGATACTGCCTTCTGAGCCACTGTATCTAATCCTATCATGTGTGATACTGTCTGCTGAGCCAATGTATCTAATCCTATCCATAGTTTATAGGGTCGTAGTGCTATAGATATGCTATGCTGTCTCCTATACACACATACATTCTTTTGGGCGGACACATATGTATTGGGGCTATTTCCCTGACATTTTAAGCCCTGAGGTTATGTTCACACGGCAGCGTCTGTTACGGCTGAAATTACGGTGCTGTTTTCAGGAGAAAACAGCACCGTAATTTCAGCCGTAATGGCATGTGCAGGCGTCTTTCGCTGCGTCCATTACGGACGTAATTGGAGCTGTTTTTTTATGGAGTCCATGGAAACCGGCTCCATTTACGTCTGAAGAAGTGACAGGCACTTCTTTGACGCGGGCGTCTTTTTTACGCGCCGCCTTTTGACAGCTGGGTGTAAAAAAAAATGAACGTTGGCACAGAACATCGTAAGACCCATTCAAATGAATGGGCAGATGTTTGCCAACGCTTTTGAGCCACATTTTCGGACGTAATTCAATGCTAAAACGCCCGAATTACGTCCGTAAATAGGGTGTGTGAACCCAGCCTTAGTGACGCCCCCGGCTGATAGTGCTGCATTGTTGGGTCACTTAGGAGACCCAGCGATGTAGCTGAAAGCTGCGGACCGTCGGCCATGAGAAGTTTGCGGGGGGGGGGGGCCTAGTAAGAATTTTTGCATCGGGGCCCATGAGCCTTTAGCTACGCCCCTGGTATTATGCCTCGTTTTACGTCTGAAAATACGGCTCCAATACGTCGGCAAACATCTGCCCATTCATTTGACTGGGTTTGCCGACGTACTGTGCCGACGACCTGTCATTTACGCGTTGTCGTTTGACAGCTGTCAAACGACGACGCGTAAAATGACTGCCTCGGCAAAGAAGTGCAGGACACTTCTTTGAAACGTAATTTGAGCTGTTTTTCATTGAATTCAATGAAGAACAGCTCAAGATTACGGGCGTCAATGACGCCTCGCAAAATGCGAGGAGGAGCATTTACGTGTGAAACGACGGTGCTGTTTTCTCCTGAAAACAGTCTGTAATTTCAGACGAAAAAGCCAGTTATCGTGTGCACATACCCTAAGAGTATGTGCACACACAAAATCAAAAACGTCTGAAAATACGGAGCTGTTTTCAAGGGAAAACAGCTCCTGATTTTCAGCCGTTTTTTAATTAAACTCGCGTTTTTTGCTGCTTTTTTTACGACCGTTTTTGGAGCTGTTTTTCTATAGAGTCAAAAATGGCTCCAAGAACGTCTCAAGAAAAACGGCCACGTAAAAAACGCGCCGTCGCAACAGAACGCCATATTTCTCTTTGAAATCTATGGGCAGATGTTTGCTTCCGATTTTTCAGCGGTTTTTCAGAACATTTACGTCCAGGAAAACGGCTGAAAACGCTACGTGTGCACATACCCTTACTTCTGGATTCTTCCATTTTTACAATAATAGCACTTACAGGGGATTAGGGTAGATCTAGCAGATCAGAAATTTTGTGAACTGATGGTGGCAAAAATGGCATCCTATGAAAGTGCCACGTTTGAAGACACTGAGCTCCTCAGTATTACTCATACAACTACCAATGTTTGTCTATGGAGATTACATGGCTGTGTGCTTGATTCTATGCACCTGTTTGCAATGGGTGTAGCTGAAACACCTGAACGCAATAATAAGGAGAAGTGTGCACGTACTTTTGTCCAACTAATGTATCTGTTTATATAAGTTGAGTAAGCAATTCTATGTAACTTACATGAACCCATTCCAGCACCACGCTGTACATTTATGGCACAAGCAGAAATTACCGTATTTTTCGGACTATAAGACAAACCCAGGTTTTAGACAACAGAAAATAGGAAAAAATGTTATATTTTACTTCTTTTACAAAGAAAAAACTATTGGTTCAAAAAATTAATTTGTTCAACACATTCTTAGAGCCATAACTTATATTTTTCCATCATTTGAGCGGTGTGAGGGCTTATTTTTTGCGGGACGAGCTGTAGTTTTTATTAGCACCATTTTTTTGGCACATACGATTTTTTTATCATTTTATTTTCATTATTTTTAGCGCTATGGTGACCAAAAGACAACGATTCTGGGGTTTTACATTTTTTTCTTTTTTACACCGTTCACTGTGTGAGTCCAATAATGCTATATTGTAATAGTTTTGGACTTTTACGGACGCAGCGATACCAATTTTTTTTATCTTTACATTGTGCACAGTTTTTTTTTTTTACTTTTACATTTGTTTTACACTCCTGAAAATGTATCTAACTTTTTTTTATTTTTACACATTTTATTAGTTCCCCTAGGGCGGGTTCACACATAGCGGAATTTCACTTAAATTCCGCTGCGGACACTCCGCAGCGTTAATCCGCAGCGGAGCCGTTTCTCCATTGACTTTCACTTTAATTTAGCAGTGTTCGTTTACACGATGCGTACAATTCCGCTGCGGAGCATAGGCTGCGGAGCGGAATTTGGTGTCCGCAGCATGCTCTGTCTGTTGCGGAGCAGTGGCGGACTGGTTGCGGACTCATGGCGGAATTTCTCCATTGACTTCAATGGAGAGTCAAAATTCCGCAATGAAGTCCGCAGATCTTATGTGTGCTGCGGAGCGTATTGTTTTTACTACCATGACATTTCTTCATTCTGGCTGGACCTATGTATTTCTAGGTCTACAGCCAGACTGAGGAAGTCAATGGGGCTCCCGTAATGACGGGAGCGTTGCTAGGAGACGTCTGTAAATAGTCACTGTCCAGGGTGCTGAAAGAGTTACGCGATCGGCAGTAACTGTTTCTGCACCCGGGACAGTGACTACCGATCTCAATATACATGTATCTGTAAAAAAAAATATAAGTTCATACTTACCGAGAACTCCCTGCGTCTGTCTCCAGTCCGGCCTCCCAGGATGACGTTTCAGTGTAAGTGACGGCTGCAGCCAATCACAGGCCAAGCACAGGCTGCAGCGGTCACATGGACTGGAGCGTCATCCAGGGAGGTCGGGCCGGATGCCGAAAGAGGGACGAGTCACCAAGACAACGGGCGGTAAGTATGAATTTCTTTGACTTTCACTAGGGAAAGTGCTGTCCCTTCTCTCTATCCTGCACTGAATAGGGAGAAGAGAAGCACTTTTCCTGCAGTCCGCAGCGGCCAGTCCGCATCAATTTTCTGCACATTTTGTGCAGATCCGCTGCAGAATCTGCAACGCAGATTCTGTGCGGCATTGATGCGGACAGTTGCGGAGGAATTCCGCCATGTGTGGTCATGCCCCTAGGGGACTTGAACCAGCAATCATTAGATCGCTGGTACAATACACGGATGAGTTACGGAAACAGAGTAACTCGCTGAGCTACGCTATTTCCGTAACTCCCATAGTACTGAATGGCAGTTACAGAAGCAGTGTACGCTGTTCCCGTAACTACTATTCAGTTGTATGGGAGTTATGGAAACTACGTAGCTCAGCGAGTTACACTGTTTCCGTAACTCGACCATGTAAGCAGGAAGTGGCCGGAAGACAGCGTAGCCGGGTAAGATAGAACGGTTCTTAGGGGGCCCCGTTCTAGAGTTAGGACCCGCATCTATCTGACATTTATGGATATGTCATAAATGTCTCTGAAGGGAAAACCACTATAAATGCCGCGGTCAATAGCTAAACGACCAGCAACAGAGCCATCACTGTTCCTAGCCGTTAGTTCACCATGTGAGAAGCGGACACCTGCAATGTATGGAGCGGGCTAGAGCCCGCTCCATACATCATCCCCTCCCCACTCCATGATGTGCCAGCACATTACGGGTTGGGAAGGGGTTAACTAAGGAGCGGTCAGGGGGCGCGGGTTCCCCTGACTGCCGACTATAAGATGCAGGGACTTTTAGCAAGATTTATTCTTGCTAAAAACTGCGTCTTATAATCCGAAAAATACGGTACTTTCCGCATTGTGCTGTGACTGTGTAGCAAGGAGTATTGTAATGTATTATGGAAGCAATCAAAGGATCGCAAGTTAAATTCCCCTAGCAGAAATAAAAAGTTCAATAAAGTTTATTGTAAAAAAAAAATTAGAAGCAAAAAAATATATACACCCTTTTTCCCATAAAAACTTTAGTTGTGTACAAGTATTAAAAACAGATTATCTATACCGCACAGTAAATTATGTATAAAAAAAATGTAAAAAAAACTAAAAAACAATGGCAGAATTGATTATGTTTTTTTTATCCCTTCCCAAAAGAAAAAGAAAAAAAAAAGGCAGGGAAACTCACTTTTTCTCTTGAGATATACACAGTCGAGTCAAATTATTATGACCACCTCCTACTTTCGACGTCGGCAGCGTGTAGCCCTTGAAGGAAGTGATGTGTGGTGGGCTGGCATGGTGGGTATATAAGGTGTGCAATAGGCTGTCTGAACACATATCACTCATTATTGCCATGGGTAAAAGGGGCACTTTATCAGATTTACAAAAAGGGATGGTTATTGGCTTTTGGGCCAAGGGTGGCAGCATTTATCAAATAGCGCAGTTTGTGTACTGTTCGCGTGCAACTGTGGTGAAAGTGTATCGTGAGTGGACAAATGGCACCATTGGGAATTACCAACGCAGAAACTGCGGCGCACCACGTGCCATTGATGTAAGAGGTGAACGTTGGCTACGAATGTGCGCGAGGGGCAAATTACACGCTACAGTGGAGCAGCTCACCGTGAAAATCAACCAGGGAGCTGCCAGACGTGTGTCTAAAACAACAGTTCAGAGAACCCTACTGGGTATGGGGCTTCGTAGCAGACGAATGGTCACTGCTCCTATGCTAACAAAAGGTGCATGGGAAAAAAAGGCTTCAATTTGCACGGCAGTATCGAAATTGGACCACCGATGACTCACGTTTTCTGCTTCATCGAATGGATGGACGTTGGCGTGTCAGGTGAGAAACATCAGAGAACAAACACCCTGCTAAAAGAACACAAGCTAAGCTAGTGGCGGCAGTGTTATGGTCTGGGGATTTTTTTCATGGCATTCTCTGGGCCCACTCATCCATGTGGAAGGCACTCTGAACCGATTTGGTTACGAATCCATCATTGCAGATCACGTCCACCCATACGTGCTGTTTGTCTTCCCTGCGGCAGATGGAATCTTCCAGCAGGACAATGGGACATGGACTATGCGACGTGTCACACGGCTAGAAATGTTCAACAGTGGTTGGAAGAGATCGATCAGACTTCCAAGTACTTACCTGGCCCTCTAATTCGCCAGACTTGTACCCAATTGAGCATCTGCGGGACAACCTTGATTGTCTTGTTCACTCTATGGATCCTCCCCCACGCACCCTCCAGCAAATGTGGGATCCACTGCAGTCAGCATGGCTCCAGATACCGGAAACAACCTACCACAGCACCTTAATAAGTCACTCACAGCTCGTCTAGCTGTTGTCCGTGCTGCACACGGCGGTTACTCTGGATATTAGCTGGTGGTCATAATAATGTGACTCAACTGTGTATAAGTAATGCAAATGTCAACATCGCAAAGACCCATTACACCCATAAAACCGTATCCACCACTCCCATGAACATTTGGGGACACCCAAAGTATAACAAGCATTGATGATACTGTGTAGCAGTCTGACAACAGCTCCTGATATTATTTAAGTCATTTGTTTATGTTTGCATTTTACATTTGTATTTTTCCAGCCCCATTAGGTTTTATTAAGCTATTTACTATGGAAGCCAAAAGCCAATAGAATAAAAAACACAAATCCTTTTCTGAACAACCCGGATCAGTATTCCTATACACAAACTTTTAGCCATGGAGACAATTATTTAGATAACATTAATCTGAAGTTATCTCAAGAATTGTTTCAGCTTTTTAGTCCTAATGGCCAGAAAGTTGTTCTAGTTTTTTAGTATATGTTTGTAAAACGATACCTACTAGTAGGCATAGAGACCTCAGTCAATGGTTTAATAGGGTTTATGGATTATGTGAACGGTCTTGGAGTCCGATTGTGTTCTTTATCTTTGCACTATAGAGTATGTATTACTCTTCTATAGAGTATGCCTCACGTAGGATGTAGTATGACCCTGGCTTGTTCTTTGTTCCTACTTCTCCTTCTGAGCCGCTCACCCTGGATCCTGCATAAATATGACCTTGTGATCTGACTATGAGCCAATGCCAGTGACTTTGACCTTGGCTATCTCTTAACTACTCTCATGTCTTCTGAATTGGTACTTCATGCTCTTTTCTTCAGCCATCACCCTGGAAAACCACCTGAGGACCATGACCAGCAGATTCTCTTGAGCTTGACACTCCCTTGAAAGGAGTCCCTAGTAAAGACAACGGTGTTCCATGAGCCTGTTAGCTTATTTTCTGCTCAATCTACTGTGACATGGTAGGATCCACAACTCTATCACATAACGGGGTTGTCCAACTATTAGAAGTAATGGCATATTTCTAGGATATGCCATCACTTGTGGATCAGTGGGTGTAACGTCTATGGCCGGGGGACGTCGTTCAGACTTACCCCTTGACGATCCCGGCCATGGACATCTCTCTTCAAGGCGTCAGCTCCCTCCAGGGAGACGCCGGCACTGTCTTCCGGGTCCTCAGACTGATTCCCGCAGGGTGCGCGCTCCCGCGTGTGCACGGCTTTAAAGGGCCAGTACGCGTCCAGCTGTCACCCATCAATTATCAGCCCAAATGGCTGCTGGACTATAATAAGGGGCTCTGCCCACTGGTTCCTTGCCTGAGCGTTGTTGTATACCTAAGTTTGTCTTGCAAATGGTCTCCCAGTGTTTTCCAGTTCCCAGTGTTACCCATTCCTGCTGCCTGTACCCTGTATCCCGTGCTATTGTATCTACAAGTGAAAGTCAAGTCGTGCCTTCCGCTGCACCCACGGTGCCACCTGCTGATACAGTCAAGTCGTGCCTTCCGCTGCACCCACGGTGCAACCTGCTGATACAGTCAAGTCGTGTCTTCCCGCTGCACTTGCGGTGTCACCTGCTGTGAAAGTCAAGTCGTGCTCCCGCTGCTGTCTACATTGCCTCAGGTACCCGTTCTGAACTATAGACATTGTTTTGTACCTTGTTGGCCAGCTGCTACTCCGCTACGCGGTACGGCCCAGTGGGACCACACCCCGTGCCGTGAGAGTACGCTCAGGCCATGGACCCCGCTGGCCAAGTCAAGAGCCTGTCATCCTCCCAAGCTATGCAGGTGGACCTGCAGGATCTGCAAGCACGACAGGATCAACTCTTTGTGGCAGTAGACTCCATGGCACAGCATCTAGGTGTGCTAGTTACTTCCGTCACCACTCCTATTCAAGCTCCTCCGATCGACCCTCCTGCTACACCTCCTGGCAGCCCCAGTTCGGACTCTCGGTTCTCGCTGCCATTGCCACCTCGGTTCCATGGAGACGCAAGTTCATGCAGGGGGTTTCTGAATCAATGCCAAATCCATTTCACTCTGCACGCCTAAGCATTTCCTTCGGACGGAGCCAGGATCGCCTTCATTATATCCCTACTCACCAGCAAGGCCCTGGCGTAGGCGAATCCAATCTGGGAACGACAGGGGTTTGTGCGGTTGTTCCGTTCCGTATTTGAGGAGCCTGGACGAGCCTCATTGGCAGCCACTGCTATCTTTAACCTGCGTCAGGAGGAAGCCTCTGTGGGCGAATACACCATCCAGTTCCGGACTCTGGCAGGGGAATTGTCCTGGAACAATGAGGCATTGGTAGCATCCTTCTGGCATGGCCTATCGCCTGAGATCAAAAACGAACTGGCTGCTCGAGATATCCCAGCTGCCCTGGATGACCTGATTCTACTGGCTATACGTGTGGACATAAGGCTCAGAGAGAGATCCCAAGAGATTCTACAGGAGAAACGGCTTCCTAGACTGGCGCCCAACTTCCAGCAACCCCTCTTGCCTTGTTCTTCTGCTGCGCCCGAGGTTCCGATGCAGGCGGATCGGCTTAAACTGTCCGATAAGAAAAGCAGTGCAGGCGCACCTTTGGACTCTGCCTATATTGCGGCCTCGCTGGCCATGTCGTGCGTTTGTGTTCCCAGAGGCCAAAGAAACCCCAATGCCTGGGATTGGTTGAAGAGACAAACCTGGGCGCTACTGCACTTAATAGAGAACTCTCTTCCAAGCTGTTTATTCCTGTGACCATCGTCGCTGGCGAGAGACCTCATCCAGTCTCTGCCTACCTGGACTCTGGCTCTGCAGCCAATTTCATCTACTAAGACCTTGTGGATCTTCTTCAATTGCCTACTGTTTTGCTGTAGAGACCATTGATCGTTGCCTCGGTAGATGGACTGCCTTTGCCTGACCCAGTATTGTCTGTGACCAAGCCATTGAGACTCCAAGTGGGAGCTCTTCATTCTGAGCTCATCTCCCTGTATGTCCTGTCCAAGGCCATCAACTCCGTGCTGCTGGTTTTGCCTTGGCTCCGTCTTCACGCCCCAGTCCTGGATTGGAACTCCGGAGTGATTCTCCAGTGGGGCCCCAAGTGTCTAGACCGCTGTCTGGATCATGTCCATCCATCCCAGCCTTCTCTGCATCAGTCATTGGCAGGGTTGCCTCCTTGTTACTCTCAGTTCGCTTATGTCTTCGACAAAAAGGAGGCAGAGATATTGCCACCACATCGAGAATACGATTGTCCTATTGACTTGGTTCCTGATTCGTCCCCTCCTCGCGGTAGAGTATACCCTCTCTCCTTGCCAGAGACCCAGTCTATGTCGGCTTACATTAAAAAGAATCTGGAGAGGGGCTTCATACGAAAGTCTTCATCCCCGGCCGGAGCCGGGTTTTTGTTTGTCAAAAAGAAGGATGGATCCCTTCGACCCTGCATTGACTACCGAGGTCTCAATCAGATCACGGTGAAGAAAAGGTACCCTTTGCCGTTGATTTCAAAGCTCTTTTTTATCGTATACGGGGAGCGAAAAAAAATTCCAAGCTGTACCTGCGGGGGGCTTACAATCTAATCCGGATCCGTCAGGGAGACGAGTGGAAGACTGCATTTAACACACGTGATGGACACTACGAATATTTGGTCATGCCCTTCGGCCTGTGTAACGCTCCCGCAGTATTTCAAGAATTTGTGAATTACATTTTTCGTGATCTCCTCTATGTCTGTGTTGTGGTGTATCTCGATGATATCTTCATTTTTTCCCCAGATCTTGTGACTCATCAGGGCCATGTCCACCAGGTGTTGCTTAGATTAAGGGAGAATCATCATTACACCAAGTTGGAGAAGTGCGTGTTCCAAGAGAAGTTTCTACCCTTCCTGGGCTATATCATCTCTGATCAGGGTCTCAAGATGGACCCTGAAAAGGTCAAGGCTGTCCTGGAGTGGCCACGTCCCCAAGGCTTAAGGGCCATACAACGCTTCCTGGGATTCACCAACTTCTACAGACTGTTCATTCCCAACTTCTCTTCTTTGACATCCCCCATATCCACCCTCACTAAGAAGGGTATGAATGCCATGGTATGGACTCCAGAGGCGGAAATCGCATTTGAAACCTTAAAAAAGGCCTTCACGTCAGCCTCTATACTTCACCACCCTGATGTATCCTTACAGTTTTCATTAGAGGTGGATGCCTCCTCTGTTGGTGCCGATACACTATTGTTCCAGAGAGGTTACTACTCCGAGCTGTTTTCTTCTGCAGAGCGCAACTACTCGACTGGAGATCGGGAGTTACTGGCCATCAAGCTGGCTCTGCAGGAGTGGAGACACCTCCTGGAGGGCGCAGCTCATCCTATCCTGGTCTTCACGGACCGCAAGAACTTGACCCACCTACAGACGGCTCAACGGCTGAATCCTCGTCAAGCCAGATGGTCATTGTTTTTTGCACGGTTCCGGTTCGAACTCCACTACCGACCTGCCGACAAGAATGTGAGGCCTGATGCCTTGTCTAGGTCATTTGAGACAGAGGACACTGTGGAGTCCCCACAGAATATTATCGATCCTTCCTGCATCTACTCTGTTAACCCTGTGCAGGTTAGAGACATTCCTCTGGGAAAGACTTTTGTACGGCTGGCAGACAGAAGAAGAATCCTTCGCTGGGGTCACAGTTCCAAGCTGGCAGGTCATGCCGGTGCCCGTAAGACCTGAGACCTAATTGCCCGTCAGTTCTGGTGGCTCACGCTGCCCAAAGACGTCATGGACTTTGTCTCCTCCTGTACGGTGTGTGCAGCAAACAAAGTTGCCCACTCCAGACCAGCCGGTCTGCTCCAACCACTGCCTGTGCCCTATGCCCCCTGGTGGCATATTGCTATGGACTTCGTCACAGATCTGCCTCTCTCTGCGGGATACAGTGTGATCTGGGTGGTGGTGGATAGTTTTTCTAAAATGGCTCATTTTGACTGGCCTGCCTTCTGCCGCTCGACTGGCTGATCTCTTCATGCAACACATCTTCCGTCTACACGGATTACCCCTGCATATTGTCTCGGATCGAGGGTTCCAGTTCACCTCAAAGTTCTGGAGAGCACTCTGCGGCCTACTCGGTGTAAAGTTGGACTTCTCAGCTTACCACCGTCAGTCCAATGGACAAGTTGAGAGGATTAACCAAATTATGGAGAACTATCTGTGGCACTTTGTCTCAAGACGACATGATGACTGGGTGCAGCTGCTCCCGTGGGCGGAGTTCTCTTATAATAATCATACCAGTGAGTCGACCACCTCCAGTCCGTTCTTCATAGTCTACGGCCAACATCCTCGAATACCCCTGCCCGGCTCTACTATGTCTCAGGTGCCTGCAGCCGACTCTACCTTCAGGAACTTTCTGCAGATATGGCAGCAGACACGATCTGCTATTCTGCTGGAGGTGGACCGCATGAAGGGAAAGGCAGACACTAGAAGACGAGAACCTCCCCAGTTTCTTCCAGGTACAAAGGTCTGGCTGTCTGCCAGGAATATCCGGCTGAGGGTGCCATCTTGCAAGCTTGCTCCCAGGTTCCTTGGACCCTTCGAGATTCTACTAAAGATCAATCCTGTGTCTTACAAGCTTCGACTGCCTCCTACCCTCAAGATCCCTAACTCCTTCCACATCTCCTTGCTGAAACTCGTGGTCCTGAACCGCTACTCCAGGACTCCTAGTTCCGCAGTGGCTCCTGGCGGTTCATCCAGAACTTTCGAAGTGAGGGAGATCCTGACCACCAAGAAAGTAGGAGGCAGGACGTTTTTCTTGGTGGATTGGAGGGGATTTGGTCCAGTGGAGAGGTCTTGGGAGCCAGAGGAGAACATCGATGCTCCTGTCCTCGTGAAGAAGTTTCTTTCCCGCTCTGGTCCCAAGAGGAGGGGGCGTAAGAGGGGGGATACTGTAATGCCTATGGCCGAGGGTCGTCGTTCAGACTTACCCCTTGACGATCCCGGCCATAGACATCTCTCTTCACGGCATCAGCTCCCTCCAGGGAGACACCGGCACTGTCTTCCGGGTCCTTGGAGTGATTCCCACAGGGCGCACGTGCCCGCGCACGGCCTTAAAGGGCCAGTACGCGTCCAGCTGTCACCCATCAATTATCAGCCCAAATGGCTGCTGGACTATAATAAAGGGCTCTGCCCACTGGTTCCTTGCCTGAGTGTTGTTGTATACCTAAGTTTGTCTTGCAAATGGTCTCCCAGTATTTTCCAGTTCCCAGTGTTACCCGTTCCTGCTGCCTGTACCCTGTATCCCGTGCTATCGTATCTACAAGTGAAAGTCAAGTCGTGCCTTTCGCTGCACCCACGGTGCCACCTGCTGATACAGTCAATTTGTGCCTTCCGCTGCACCCACGGTGCCACCTGCTGATACAGTCATCGTGCCTTCCGCTGCACCCACGTTGCCACCTGCTGATACAGTCATGTCGTGTCTTCCCGCTGCATCCGCGGTGTCACCTGCTGTGAAAGTCGAGACGTGCTCCCGCTACTGTCTACATTGCCTCAGGTACCCGTTCTGAACTGCAGACATTGTTTTTACCTTGTTGGCCAGCTGCTACTCCGCTACGCGGTACGGCCCAGTGGGTCCACACCCCGCGCCGTGACAGTGGGGATCTGACTGCCGGGACCCCTATGATCCTCAGCTAGAACTGCGGCAGATTCAAATTTTTTCCAGGAATCACCACTGTACAGAGGAAAGACTAAAGTGGGTTTTGCCCTTTTATTCTTGGGATCGGCAAGAAGGCTTCGTGGTTGGTCTTCCATGAATTATAATGTAATGGCATATACTAGTGATATGATGGAAATACCCCTTAAAAGATAATCATGTATTAACCCCTTTCCTTAGGAGCTGTGCCTGTGCAATCAGCAGCAGGTGTCAGCTGTAACATGCAGCTAATACCTTGCTTCAAAAACCCGGTATAGGGGACAACACCAATCCCGGTCATTAAAACGCGTACAATCTGTGGTCAATAGTAGAACCAAAGTGGTTTTACAGAGGGAGGGGGCTCTCTCTGTAAGCCCATCGTCGTCCCTGCAACGTGATTGTTGGGAGCCAATGGGTTTTAAGAGCAGCCGGAGGCCTAACAAAGGCCTCCAGGTATGTAAGCCTATGCCTGTTGGCAATTGACCACAACATCTATGTGGTTTGACAGAAGGACGGGGCACCATCATTCACCCCAACAGGGCCCTCTGCAACGCAATTGTTGGGTGCAGACGAGTTTTCTATGGGCCTAACAAAGGCCTTCGGCCTGCCATGTCTTTGTGTCTATTAAGCCCTATAACACTGACCGGCATAATACAATACCAGAGTATTGCAAAGTATTGGGGAAGCAGTCAAAAGTTTACAAGTTCAAGTCCCCTCGTAGGATTAAAAAATAAAAATAAAGTTTATTGTAAAAAAAAGTGAATAAAAGTCTATCAATAAGTCATATGCACCCCAAAGTGAAGCCATTGAAAAATATAACTCATCCCGCAAAAAGCAAGCTACATGAACAGCAAAATGAAAAAGTTATGACTTTTGGAATGTGGTAATGAAAAAAAGATTACTGTGTACTTAAGGGGTTAAAGCCTGACATTACTAAGATACTCAATTTTGGCCTGGGCCCCTGTTCTCCCAACTTATGCAATGACTGGGCACCATCTGGCTACTTGTTTTATGTGTGGGTTCATTGTACTACATAGAATAACTACTAGTGACCACTTACATGACAGTGTGGTCACTGATATGGGAAGTCTTTGAGAAGGAGGGATTTTTTATAATTAGATTTGTTTTTTTTTACTAAAATCTTTCTTTTTAAAGATAAACAGATTGGGCAGATCGTATTAATCGATTGATCGTCTCTATTGTGATATGAGGATTGGAAAATAAGGTGGCATTAGAAAGAATATAATATCTAAATTCCTTTTAATCACATATTACTCAAGACCGAAGCCTTATCGGCTTCTGCGCAGCTCGATAAACCCTGACAAATTACGTAGAAAGTAAATAATGCCATCTGCATAGACCTAACACCAGTCCTCTGTAGTCATGAATACCTACCGTATATATAACAGTACTTTGTATTTATGCTGCTCCACTTACATGCTTTACGGCTTTGCCAAGATCCTCAATATATGTTGTCATCCAGATAAGCCATCAGATGCCAGCTGCACCATATCAAATCACTCTTTGGCATCTGTGTAGTGCCATCTCAATGATGTGATTATACATTTATCCTATTTACGTAGTCCAACGGTTTAGAACGTTGCAGCAACAATGAGTACGGTCATTACATTACAAAGTACTGGTTTCTATATGGACAGAGATGCCAATGGACAGAAACCAACATGGTTTTGTATGGTTAGTTAACTTTCTGTCATCCAACACCATCCTTACCCACTCAGCTGGCTGCTCTGACCATGCTTTGCAAGTTCAGACCTTGGCCTATTTACTATCTTCTTTTTATCTGCAATTTTTTAGTAGATTTCACATTTTATGATCTTTTTCTTGAAGGTCGCATTTTATGAATTTCTCTCTGAAGTGTAACTTCACCTATTGGCTTATGGGTAGAGTTGAGACTTCTGCCCAGCTATTTCCTGCCTCAGATTGTACCAGAGGTAAAAAAGGTACGGGTGATACCGGACCACAAGTGGATACTAGGTCCACTGGTTTCAACATTGGTGGACTGCCTTTCCTGTGCCATCTATGCCTTTTTTCTGCAGTTCTGATAAGAAGTGAAGTATCACCCCTGCACTGTACTGGCAGCCACCCATATACCAGAAGAATATACTAATAGGATGTCATACAACTGCAAATCTTTGACTGCAGTCATTTCAACTACTGTACATCACTAAATTTGTCTAGTTCAAGGATCTAGCAATCTACATAGTTGATGTCTACCTTTGAACACTGTTATGCACATTACATCTTGAATTAATACTTAAAAAGTAACTTTACTTTCAGAAACATACAGACATACCAGAAGTCTTGATCGGTGGAGGCCAGGTGCTTAGACCTCCACCATCGCTAAAATGAAGGGGAAAAAAGTGTTCAGTCGAGTGATCTGCACTTTCTGTGATCAGCTCTACACGTCATGCTGAAGATAGGCTGACCAAGGGCGTAACTAGGAAACACTGGGCCCCTTAGCAAACTTTTGGCTGCCCCCTCCCCTCCCCTGGGTGCCACACACAGCACCCCTTGTAGATATTGCTTCCCGGTAGATTGTGCCATACAGCACCCCTGCAGATTGTGCGATACAGCCCCCCTGTAGATAGCACCATACAGTCCCCCTGGAGATAGTGCCAGACAGTCCCCCTGGAGATAGTGCCAAACAGTCCCCCTAGAGATTGTGCGATACAGCCCCCCTGTAGATAGCACCATACAGTCCACTGGAGATAATGCCAGACAGTCCCCCTGGAGATAGTGCCAAACAGTCCCCCTGGAGATTGTGTGATACAGCCCCCCTGTAGGTTCGGTCATACATCCCCCCTTGTAGACAGTGTCCCACCTCCCCCTTGTAGATAGTGCCACACAGTCCCCCTGTAGATAGTACCATACATCCCCCCTGTAGATAGTGCCCCAACCTCCCCTTGTAGATAGTCCCATTCAGCCCTTCCACCTCCCCCTTGTAGATAGCGCCATACAACCCCCACCACCAACTTGTTGACAGTGCCCCCCACCTCCCCCTTGTAGACAGTGCGATACAGCCCCCCCACTACCCCCTTGTAGACAGTGTCATACAGCCCCCACCTCCCCCTTGTAGACTGTGCCATACAGCACCCACATCTCCCTTACCATACAGTCCCCGACCTCCCCCTTGCCATACAGCCCCCACCACCTCCTTGCAGGCAGTGTCCCCTAAACAAAGCAAAAAAAATTATACACACCTAGGCCCTAATCCTGCAACGAACGTTGCGATACACCCCCTGTAGTTTCTGCCATGCAGCCCCACTTGTAGACAGTACTATCCAGCCATCCTGTTGATAGTGTCCCACCCCCTTGTAGATAGTGCCTCCACCTCCCCCTTGCAGTCAGTGCCATACAGCCCCTGAACCTCCCCCTTTCAGATAGTGCCATATAGACCCCACTTCACCCTTGTAGACAGAGCCCCCACCTTCCCTTGTACATAGTGCCATACTGCCCCCACCTTTCCCTTGTAGACAGTGCCCCCACCTCCCCCTTGTAGATAGTGCTATACAGCCCCCAACTCCCCCTTGAAGACAGTGCCATACAGCCCCCACCGCTCCCTTGCAAACAGTGCCCCCCCAAACAAATAAAACAAAAATAATTATACTCACCTATGTTCCGTTCCCGCAACGAACGGAGCTGCTCCACAACGCCGACGGGATCCTTGCGTAGGCAGGCGTGATCCAGTGATGAATGGCCTGTAGCCTAGTAAATGTCAGAGCAGGGAGATACCCCCCTGCTCTGTCATAGTGTTCAATAGTATCTGCGCCCTAATGACGCAGATGTTATTTAATGTGGCGTCGCTACCGCCGTAGCAGCCATAGCAGCTGCTAGCGGCGCGACCGGGCATGGGGGCTCCCTTATGCCGTGGGCCCAGTAGCAACCGATATGGCTACAGCGGTACTTAAGCCACTGGGGCTGACATTGAGCTTTTATGAGCCGTCTTCAGCCTAACAAGAAGAACTGATTACAGCCGAAGGTGCAGCGCGTTCAGCTGAGTGCATTTGCACCTTCGTTACAGAGATGGTGGGGTTTCAGCACCCGGACCCCCACTGATCATAACTTCTGATATGTCACATATCAAAAATTTTCTGAAAGTAAAGTTACTCTTTAATAAACTTTGTAAATACATTACATAACCTATCATGTACTGATCAGGAGTAGCCTGTGTCATACTCCAGAGCTGCATTCACAATTCTGCACACGCCAGTGCTAAAACCGCTGGTTCGGTGAATGTACAGAGCTTGTTCTGGTAATTTGCATGCAGCCCTAGTTCCAACAAACTAAGCTAAATATATTTTCTGTACCAGTGCTACACCATAATAATAACAACAACTTATTGAATATGGCCCCTTAAGTTCATAATTCATAATATTGCTACCTGTGGACAATAATATATCTGCTAGATTACTGCCCCCTTTGTACAAGAATATAACTACTATAATCCTGCCCCCTATGTACAAGAATATAACTACTATAAAACTGACTCCTATGTACAAGAATACAACTACTATAATACTGCTCCTATGTATATAAGAATATAACTACTATAATACTCCTCCCTATGTACAAGAATATAACTACTATAATGCCATCCCTATTTACAAGAATATAACTACGATAATACACCTCCTACATACAAGAAGATAACTACGATAATACTCCTCCTACGTACAAGAATATAACTACTATAATACTGCCTCCTATATACAAGAATACAACTACTATAAGGGCACGTTCAGACGTGGCAGAATTTTTCCGCTGCAAGCGTTGGTGCAGATTTGGGGCAATTACGCAACGAATCTGCCCCAACATTTGCATTTTTGACAGGTAATTCAGACGTTGCAGATATCACAGCGGACTTGCCACAAATTTCAGTTTTTGCATTGCAAAGGCTGAAATCCGCAGTGAAATTCCTCTTCTTCTCCGCAATGGAAAGTGCACGCTGCGGAGGGAAAAATCTGCGTCGCAGCCTAATTTCCGCAAAGTAATTTTCTGCAACGTCTGAACTAACTTTCCTAAAAATGTATAAAAACAAATGAAAAAAACGGCCGCTGCAGCATTCCACTGCGGACTGTCCGCAGCGGAATTCCACAACAATTCCGCCACGTCTGAACGTGCCCTAATACTGCCCCTATGTACAAGAATATAACTACTACAATACTGCCCCCTATTTACAAGAATATAACTACTATAATACTGTCCCCTATGTATAAGAATATAACTACTATAATACTGCTCCTATGTACAAGAATATAACTACTATAATATTGTCTCCTATGTACAAGAATATAACTACTATAATACTGCCTCCTATATACAAGAATATAACTACTATAATACTACCCCCTATGTGCAAGAATATAACTACTATTATACTTCCCTCTATTTACAAGAATATTACTACTATAATACTGCCCCTATGCACAAAAATATAACTACTATAATACTGTCTCCTATGTACAAGAATATAACTACTATAATACTGCCCCTATGTACAAGAATATAACTACTATAATACTGCCCCCTATGTACAAGAATATAACTACTATAATACTGCCCCCTATGTACAAGAATATAACTACTATAATACTGCCCCCTATGTACAAGAATATAACTACTATATTACTGTCTCCTATTTTCAAGAATATAACTACTATAATACTGCTGCCTATGTACAAGAATATAACTACTATAATACTGCCTCCTATGTACAAGAATATAACTACTATAATACTGCCCCCTATGGACAAGAATATAACTACTATAATACTGCCTCCTAGGTATAAGAATATAACTACTATAATACTGCCCTCTATATACAAGAATATAACTACTATAATACTGCCCCTATGTACAAGAATATAACTACTATAATACTGCCCCCTATGGACAAGAATATAACTACTATAATACTACCCCCTATGTACAAGAATATAACTACTGTAATACTGCCGCTATGTACAAGAATATAACTATTAAAATACTGTCCCGTATGGACAATAGTATGTGAATATGGATCTGAAAAGTGGGGGAATTGACTGAGTATTATATAGTTCATTAGCACGTCACTTTTAGATATTAAGATAACTTAAAACAATGTAATGAACTGGATCTGTGTAATTTCCCTTAGGTCGAGTTCACACAGCATATTTTGCAGTGATTTTGCCGAGTCAGCGCCAAAAAATACCCTAAATCTCCCTCAATTGATTTTAATGGGCAGTAGAGGCATTCTTTTTTTGGGAGGTTTTTGACCGCTCTCTGAAAAAAAAGCATCATGTCCTATCTTGTAGTTGTTTCCGTAGCTAAACCTCCATTGAAATCAATGTCAGGCAGAATAAAATCGTTTTTGACGTTTTTTTCTTTTTTACGAGAAAACACCTGTGGTTTTTGAATTTGCTTAATAAAAAAAATGCGTAAAAAAAGTGTACAAAAAAAACCTTCAAAAAACGCTTGCATTTCAAAATCTGCCTCAAGAATTCAGACGAAATTTTGAGGTAGATTTTATCTGCTTGGCAAAAAAACTCTGTGTGAACAGACCCTTACTGGTTAATTCAAAGCTCTTCATATTAATTAGGACTAGAAAAATGAATAAATGTATATAGGGCAATAGCTGAGCATGAAGATTCTTATCTAATTCATGAAAAGTAGTTTTGCGCTACATATCACAGTAAATATTTTATTTGCCAGGCTGTTAGAGGTTTGTGTATTTTTTATTTATCATATGCTTACAGCATATTCTAATGCCTTGCCATATCTTTGGTACTGTCATGGTCACGTCCATGGCCGTCTTTTCCCACTCCCGCCATGTTCCTACTGGTACTTTTTTGCCTGGGCCGACTCTGTGCCGCTTCTCAGGACTACCCCGTTTGTGGCCTCCCCCTCCGTGTGCCAATCTACAAAACATTACCAGGGTACAAATGGTAGCCTCCTCTTTTGCTCTGGGCCTGTTAAATGAGGTTCAACTATTGTTTGCTTGTTTTTCTACTTGAACTTGCTATTGGATTACAGTTACCGACTGCCCGCATTTTAACCACGTCTTGTCTAACCCCCTGCCTTAACCTTCTGCATGTTTCCTGTTACGACCATACTCTGCCTGCTCTGAGCTTCGGCCCCTCTAACCGTGTGTAAACATCTGCAGTCTGCTCTGACTTCTGCTATTCCTGACCATGTATATTGTCTACTGTCCTTGGTACTGTGTATACGTCAGTAATTTCCGACGGACACTACTCAGGAGGTAGGACATGGAGAGTCCTGGCTGCCGAGGCCACATTTCTTTATGTAGGTTAAAGGGTAAAAACCTAGGAATCCCTTCATCTCCACTACCCAGATTAGCCCCATGTCAAATCTTTTGGCAACACAGAGGGTTTACACCATTCTCTAATGGCCTCGTGACAGGTACATCAGAGGAAGCCATCTTGGGGTCTGATCTTATCATAGAGGCAACTAGGGTCACATTATTTTTTTAAGTTCTACTGATTCCTCTAATTGTGACTATGATGTTGGAATAAAAATATTGGTTTTTATTATTATTAAATGTTTTTTTCAGGATTAGAAAAACTTGGATGTTTTCTTCCAGAAACAACCTATCCATGAATTGTACTTGGTATAGCAGCTCAGTTCCATTGAAATGAAGAGTGTGGACAGGTGTGGCGCTGTTTTTGGAAGAATGCAAACATTTTTTTTTATTCTGGAAAACCCTTTTAATAACATTAGTGATGGCCCAGTGAGTTAAATGATAAAATATCTTTGGAGACTAATGGGTTAATAACAGAGATGAGCGAATCAATCAACTGAATCTTACCCCAAAATTTTTTCAGTCTTTTCTAGTTAATAATCATATCCCTGGTGGCCCAGTGGGTTTAATACTAATATCTTTGGTGGATAATGGCTTACTAATATATTCCTGGTGACTTGTAGGATAATGATAACGTTAAAGGCTATGAACACCTTTGAGGGCATATATATTTTTAAAGAAATAGATTAGTCAGTGTGTTTAGTGTAACTTTGTAATTAGTCTTTTTTTAAAAAAAAACTAGTTTTACTTTTGGTGATACAACTGTTCTGTACTCTCTATACAGATCAGCTTTATCACTCATTTTACCCTGAAACCGTCAGTCCGGCGGATCTGGTTCAGTGTCGGCGGGTCCTGTGTGTCTCTGACACGCAGGATTCACCTGTAATCGAGCACATCTAAGTTATGAACTAAGATGTGATCGATTACAGGTGGATCCTGCGTGTCACAGACACGCAGTACCGCCGGCGCTGAATCCGTCAAGTCCGCGGGACTGCCGAATAACATGTAAAACGAGCGATACAGCTGTTCTGTATAAAGAATACAGAACAGCTGTATCTCCAAAAGTAGAACTAGTTTTTAATATAGACTAAGTTCAAAGTTTCACTAAACACACTGACTAATCTATTTACATATTCAAGAAAATATGCCCACAAAAGTTGTTCATAGCCTTTAATAATGTCCCTGGCTTTCAAAGGTATTGGAATAAGTAAGGGGGAATCAGCTCGAGGTTATGCCACCTTCCTTTCTACAGGGTTTGGGAATTGTCCTGATTGGCTGTGGAGGGGCGTCCATTTTGCATTTTCAATTTTGCTATGAGGCTTATTTACTTCCACGTACACACAAGAGGGCAGTAAATAGTTCTTGTTTGACACTTTCCTATTATTTTGACCTACTTGTAACTTCTAGTTTGGACCTTGGCTTGACCCTGACTCATCTTTGCTTGCTAATTTTACTCATGTGCTTGGTGGGTTAAAGTTTGCCTGATCCAACTGCCTGCTTGTTTTAGTGTTGACCTGGTTTGTTTGACTACACTTTTTACCTGGCAGCCCTGACTTTCTACCAAACCCGAAGAAAAATTCTCCTTTTTGTTGCCTTGTACTGAAGTTGCCTACATTCTTGTGTTAGCTTGGCAGCCAAGTGATTAGGTTCCTGGGGCCAGTTGCGTACATTACTCATTCTTATTTAGTAGGCTTCAAATAGGAGAAGGTCATGATCATTTTGGCCATAACTAGGTATCTAGTCACATGATGTTACACCCATCCATTGTTATAATGTCAATGGTGAGCTAAAACAGGGCTCTTTTACCTACAGCCAGTGGCGTAACTACCGTCGTAGCAGCCGTAGCAGCTGCTACGGTGCCCGCGGCATGAGGGGGCCCGTGTCGCCCGCCGTCACGGGCCCCCACCATGGCCGGAGGCTCCGCTAGCTGCTGCTATGGCTGCTACAGCGCGACGCCACTGAACACTACGGCAGAGCAGGGAGGTATCTCCCCGCTCTGCCATTAAACAAAAGACATGTATCCCCTATCCACAGGATAGGGGATACACGTGTGATCGCTGGCAGCGATAGGGAGAACGGGGGACTGAAAGTCCCCTGAAGTTCTCCATCACAAACCTCGGACTTCCGAGGTCTGTGTCGGCAGCTCCGTAGAAATGAATGGAGCGCCGGTCGCGCTTGTGCGCATGCGTGACCAGCGCTCCTTTCATTTTTATTGAGCTGCGCAGACACCGGAAGTCAGAGGTTAGTCATGGAGAACATGGGGGGACTTTTAGTCCCCCGTTCTCCCTATCGCTGCCAGCGATCACACATGTATCCCCTATCCTGTGGATAGGGGATACATGTCTTTTGTAGGACACGCTGTAGGTCAGATTTTTTGGGGAGGGAGGACGCTGTATGGCGTTCCCTACAGGGGGGGGCTGTATGGCGTTCCCTACAGGGGGGGCTGTATGTCGATCCCTACAGGGGGGGCTGTATGGCGTTCCCTGCAAGGGGGGGGGGCTGTATGGTGTTATCTACAGGGGGGCTGTATGGCGTTCCCTACAGGGGGGCTGTATGGCGTTCTCTACAGGGGGGGCTGTATGGCGTGCTCTACAAGGGGGGCTGTATGGTGTTAGCGCCATACAGCCCCTTCTGTAGATAACGCCATACAGCCCCCCTGTAGATAACGCCATACAGCCCCCCCTGTAGAGAACGCCATACAGACCACCCTGTAGATAACGCCATACAGCCCCCCCTGTAGGGAACGCCATACAGCCCCCCCTGTAGATAACACCATACAGCCCCCATGTAGATAACGCCATACAGCCCGCCTGTAGATAACGCCATACAGCCCCCCTGTAGATAACGCCATACAGCCCCCTCTGTAGATAACGCCATATAGCCCCCTCTTTAGATAATGCCATACAGCCCCCTCTGTAGATAACGCCCTACAGCCCCCTGTAGATAACGCCATACAGCCCACCCTATAGGGAACGCCATACAGCCCCCCCTGTAGATAACGCCATACAGCCCCCCTGTAGAGAATGCCATACAGCCCCCCCTGTAGAGAACGCCATACAGCTCCCCCTGTAGGGAATGCCATACAGCCCCCCTGTAGAGAACGCCATACAGCCCCCCCTGTATAGAACGTCATACAGCCTCCCCCTGTAGAGAACGCCATACAGCCCCCCCTGTAGATAACGCCATACAGCCCCCCCTGTAGGGAACGCCATACAGCCCCCCCTGTAGGGAACGCCATACAGCCCCCCTGTAGGGAACGCCATACAGCCCCCCCTGTAGAGAACGCCATACAGCCCCCCTGCAGGGAACGCCATACAGCCCCCCCTGTAGAGAACGCCATACAGCCCCCCCTGTAGGGAACGCCATACAGCCCCCCTGTAGAGAACGCCATACAGCCCCACCTGTAGAAAACGCCATACAGCCTTCCCCTGTAGAGAACGCCATACAGCCCCCCCCTGTAGATAACGCCATACAGCCCCCTCTGTAGATATCTACAGGGGGGGCTGTAAAAAAGGCACTATCTACAAGGGGGGGGGGTTGTGTGACACCCAGGGGAGGGGGGGCCCCAGTCAAAAGTTTGCTATGGGGCCCAGTCTTTCCTAGTTATGCCCCTGCCTACAGCAGATCATTTTCCGTTTGTTTGATATCGGCATTGTTATTATTATGACCCCAGGACAACATTAGATCAATCAGACTGTCAAATCACAAAATGTGGTATGAGAATATAAATGTAAAAAAATCTTGTTAGTTAAATAAAATAAAAAAGTAAGCTTGTGTAGCGCTACAGTATTGTTTTTCCCCCAAATCTACAACCTTACACTTGTTAACATTGAACCTACTATTGCCACTGTGCTGCCCAATTAACCAGGTCACCCTGTAGGGTAAGACACAATCTGTATGGTATGTGCAACATACAGAGCTTTATCTCATCTGTAAATGCAGAGAAAATGCCAATGGCATCTAAAAACTAGAGCTAGATGGTTAATAATACAGTGCTATGATCCTAAGCCTACAATAGAGAACCTATACAACTTGTGGTTTCACCTGATTTACATTGTGTCCTGAGCTTGGTGACTATAATCGTCAAATGTCAACATGATACCACCATCCATGACCATTGTCTCCATTTTGTAACTCAATGCATTCGTATATGTCTAGTCTTATCGTGTAGTTGGCTCCAGAAAACGCGATCTCCTCTACATCAGTGAGGTCAGTTGACTATTTACAAGTCAATTTGGATGAGAGCAAAATGAATGCTTGTGATCAGACATATGCTGGGCCTTTAGGAATAAGCAAGACAGGTCACAGTCGAGACATGAGTCATGTAACACCAGATGTCAGGTAGAGGAGCACACAGCAAGCAAATGATTCGGGTGACACTTTTTACCAGAATTAGGTTGACTGGTTCACCAGCTGTTATGACACATCTCTAGTTTACATTTCTTGTAATGGAGTCTACTACTAGTAAAAGCAATATATAAGTATAGTCCATAAGGTGCCTTCAAAAAGTAAAGTAAAACTTGTATGTACAGATGTATCCTTTCTTACCTTACCTCTTGGCTTGACATATCCTGAGATGTGTGGCGCGAGATGACCACTTTTGAAAAAACACATGATTTTTCAATACGCTGTCGACAGTTGTTCATGCTTTATTTGTCTACATGTGGCCACCTAGTGTTTGCGATGTAAATTGCAGCCTGTGGAGGGTTGTGCTAGTATGTCGCGATAATGTATTGAATTTGTATTGTGAAAAATTGGAGTCCTTAAAAATTTTTGTGGAAAGCTAAGCAGGGGCGTAAATAGGGGGTATAAGGATTAAGTGAAACTTATTTGATGAAATTTCTTCACCATGTACCTTGAATTATTAACATGCGCTTCAATAATTGGAGAATTGCTCTTTAAGACTTGGTCGCTAGTTTTTCCTTTGCTCCTAGAGTATGTCGCAGTACGTGAAGTTGTAAGGTATGATTTATGGGTGTGTAATGTGACACCCTCTACATGGATGTAAAACTTGTAATTAGGATTTCCTTTCAGCCAGGCTAATAAAAAAAAAATCATTAAGAAAATGTAATTTAGTTAAGACCAATAATTTAAATCATTTCTTCCTGTCTGCGGTGTGATCCGTATCAGAGGGTTATTTGTGCAGCTTTTTGTCCCCATTATTATATAATTAATATTATCATCTTCTAATATCTTGTATTATCTCATATCTTAATGTAGTCATATCTGATTTAGTGAAGAGTCCTATAGTGTCTATAGGTTAATGACTACAGCAGAACACATAAATACTGACAGCCTGACCTGACGGGATGAAATGTGACAGGTATGTGAGTGTCAGCTGTGAGATCAGTTATCACAGTAACATGAAATGAACTCTGTATAGAAGATATTGGTGTCACCATATCCTCCATAGTGTACGTGCTGCTTATCTGAACCATGACTCCGATCGCTGACGAAACAAGTATAGTTAGGGGAAGAACAGGGGCTTAGCTGTAGGGCTGCTGAGGTTGTAGTTGCGCCCAGGCCCCAGTCCCTAAAGGCTCTATTGAACGGGCCAATTATCGGGCAATCGAGTATTCATATGAACGCTCATTCCCTATCGTTGCCCTGTGAAAACAAGGCAATGATCTGCCGTCGAACGAGCAAACTCGTTCATCGACTGATCTGCTCTTTTATACAGAATTAAAAATCATCGTTGTCGGCAGCACATCTTCCTTGTGTAAACAGGGAGAGGTGCTGCCGACATTATGAAAATGTATAGGGACGAGCGATCGGAATAACGAGCGCTCGTCCTCATACATATCCACTCATTGCTCCATGTGCTAGACTTGGCTGCTTTCTTCCAAAAAGACTTCCACCCCTGTCCACATGTTGTGTATGGTATTGCAGCACAGTTTCATTCACTTCAATGGAGCAGAGCTTCAATACCAGACACAACCCATGGACAGATGTGGAGTTGTTTCTAAAAGGAAACACTCCTATTTTTCTAATCATGGGCAACCCCTTTAACCCCATACACTACCCTAGACTACTAGAGAACCAGACATTACCCTCCCCTGTACTCTAAACGGCATAAAAATCTGGTATTAATTCCTCTACTATCCTAGACCACTAGGGAAACAAGCATTAACCCCTACACTACCCTAGACCACCAGGGATGGTGGCATTAACCCCGCCATTACTCTGGACCACCACAAAATTTAGCATTTACTTCTTCACTATCATAGACAATTAGGGAAGCAGAATTAACCCCTCCACTACTGCCAGTGAAGACTAAAATATTTTTTCATATTTTCTACTTGAAAATTAAATTAAATGCATCCTATAGTCCAATATGTATTATAGTACAAATAATATAGTATATAAAATATATAGCAATAACCCCTCCCAGATCACCAGGAAAGCTGGGCTTAACTCCTTTACTGCCCAGACTAGCATGGAAGCAAGCATTAACCCCTCCACTACCCAGACCACCAAGGAAGTTTTATTATCCTGGAATACCAGGGAAGCAGGCATTAACCCCTTCACCAGTTCCGGTTTTAGACAAAGTGTGGCCCTTGGCAAAGTTAAAAGTGGGGCCCCAAATGCTTAATTACTGTATCAATAATGCAGTCCATTCAGAAGGTGATGTGCAGAGAACTGCATTGGTGATTTCTAGCGCGTCTAGGAGTGTTGCAATCCCCAAAGCATATGTCCCCCCACTCACACAAAAAAATTATCTATATACATATACAATTATTAAATCATACCACTATACCAGATTAATATTACCTGCATACTATTATTGAACGCAACTCACTATTATAAGACAAATATTACCAATAATAACACAATATAAGTTCCAAATAATACCGCCACAGGCCAATAAGTGATTACAGCACATTTATATCCAGTGACACACAGATCATGTTTTCTCTGATTAGAGTCGTTCACTTTCTCTTTTTTTTTTTTTCTCCATCCGGCACAGACCACTGTGACGACTTATCCCAGCCTCTGCAGAATTTGACACACAGACATGTTGGTTTCTCGCTTTTCCAGCATCCTTCCAACCTATACCCCATCATCTAAACAAACTCGTAATCCACAGTGCCCCAGATGGTAATAATGGTCCCTTAGTGCTGGACAAAATAAAAGTGCCCCATCAGTAAACGTGCCCCCCACAGTAATAATGCCCCTTCTATATAGCGCCACAGTATCCCCTGTAGATAGCGCCACACACAGCCCCTGTAGACAGCGCCACACAGCCCCCTGTAGATAGCACAACACACAGCCGCCTGTAGATAGCGCCACACAGCCCTCCCCCTTGTATATAGTGCCACATAGCCCCCTCCCTTGTATAGTGCCACACAGCCCCCCCTTGTATATAGTGCCACACAGTCCCCCTTGTATATAGTGCCACACAGCTCCCCCTTTCTATATAGTGCCATACAGCCCTCCCTTTTATATAGTGCCACACAGCCCCCCTCCCTTTGTATATAGGCCACACAGCTTCCCCCTCCCCTTGTATATAATGCCAAACAGCCCCCCTCCCCTTGTATATAGTGTCACACAGCAAGCCACCTCGTATATTGTGCCACACAGCCCCCTCTTGTATATAGTGCCACACAGCCCCCCCAAAAAAATTACACTTACCTAGCCCCGTTCCGGCAACGGACGGAGCGTTTTACAGCATCTGGGCGTGACCCTTGCGCAGGCCACCGTGATCACGCCGGCCTGGGCAGGGATTCTTCCCAGCGCCTTATAGGCTGCAGGCCGAACTTGGCCTGCAGCCTATAGTATTCAATTCTATCTGCTTCCTGAGGATTCATATACAAGTGAATGTGGCTGTCGCTAGCACCGGGGCCTCCTCCGGTGCTAGCGAAGCCACCAGGTATGAGGGTGCCTGTGCCGTCCAGTCCATAAATGTTATTTGTGGGATGGAGGCCCTGGGTAATTGCCCAGTTTGCCTCCCCTAAGCCGGATGTCTCTTCACTACCCTATGCTAAAAGGGAAGACATTTACTCCACAACTACCCTAGACCACCGGGGATGGTAGCATTAACCCCCTCATTACCCTAGACTACCAGGGAAGTAGATATTGACTCCTTCACTGTCCTAGACCACCAGAGTAGCTGGAATTACCTCACCAGTACTCAAGACCACATAAAAAGCTGTCATGAATTCCTCTACT
Organism: Rhinoderma darwinii; assembly: GCF_050947455.1. Taxonomy (NCBI): domain Eukaryota; kingdom Metazoa; phylum Chordata; class Amphibia; order Anura; family Rhinodermatidae; genus Rhinoderma; species Rhinoderma darwinii. Next base: position 593,345,377 of record NC_134687.1, read on the forward strand.
AGACCACTAGAGACACAAGCATTAACCCCTACACTGCTCCAGACTACCAGGGATGGTGGAATTAACCCCTCCTCTACTACTACATTAACTCCTTAGCTACGCTAGATAATTAGGGAAGCCAGAATTAACCCCTTCACTATCTGCTGTCTAAACTTGGATGCATCCTATAGTCCGGTGCGTCTTATAGTCCCAAAAAGAAATTCTATAAAATATATAGCAATATCTAATAACAATGTTTTAACAAATAATGTATACATTTGTGGTACCTCATTGTACATGCACAGCACAGCCTCATTGAAGACACTGGCTTTTCTCACCTGAAGCAACTCAAAAATGCATGGAGACAAAGACACCCCGTTATCATCTGACATCAGAATATTTTTAATTTGGAAAACCCCTCTACATAGAAAAACAAGTTAGTTTTGCTTTACACGGGATCTTCCCAGCTTTACATACTCATATACAGAGTACAGTGTGTTGGTTTTGATTGACAAGCTGGCAGTGAATTCCCCTGAAAATGCTGAAATTGCTCTGTTATGAATAGCCAAATACACACCTATAAGACGGTAATGTCATGTCGTCAGTCTCAGACAGAAATAATCATGCCAAAGGGGATGCGGAGAGTATTAAGCAACTGGTGGTTGTATAAGCTGAGTCCCATCTGCTTTGTAAGACTTCTATAAAACACTAGATAAACAATTGTGTAATGCCTATACCGACTAAAAAAATGATATGAGCACCAAGAATTAAAGGTTTGTCTCTGCTCATGGGGGGGGGGGGGGGGGTGTACGGTCTCTTATTGAAGAGATCCAGCGGGTGTATAAAGAATTATTTACAATGCTTCATGGGGAAAAAAAAGTATGCAAATTAACTTATATCAACCAAACCAATGAAAACCCCTTTTAAATGGAAGCCAGCATAGCATTTGGCTGATTGCCATCAGTCCGGCTTCTCTAACCCCCAGAGATCTGCTGTTATTGGACGTTGTGTTTGGCCATTTATTTCCCCTGAATGCACGGATGGGTTAGATATGCCAAAGCGACTTTCTTCCCTGACCTATAGAGGGAGGGAAACACACACCTCTGTGACATCCATGTGCCCTAATAAAAAAAACGTAAAGAGGCTCTGTCACCAGATTCTGAAATCCCTATCTCCTATTGCATGTGATCGGCGCTGCAATGTAGATAACAGTAACGTTATATTTTTTTTTTTAAAACGTTCATTTTTGGCTAAGTTATGAGCTATTTTATATATATGCAAATGAGGTTTGAAATGGACAACTGGGCGTTTTTTTTTCGTTATGTCCAACTGGGCGTGTTTACGTGTATGATGCTGACCAATCAATCAGTGACCAGTCAGCATCATACACTCATCTCCATTGATTTACACAGCAGCGATGTGCAGCCACATAAACAGAGATTAACGTTACTGCAGTGTCCTGATAATGAATACACATGACCATCCAGCCTGGACGTCATGTGTATTCAGAATCCTGACACTTCTGAATCTTTTCTTTGAGATTTCTAGCACGGGAAACGAAATCTCGCGAGATTTCGGAGATAAACGAGATTTCGTTTCCCTTGCTGCACATACCCTATTACTGATCTGTAAGGCTAGGATCACACATACAGTTTTGATGCAGTTTTTGGTGCTGTTTTTGGCTCTGTTTTTTGAGCCAAAGCAGCCAGAAGTGGATCAAAAAGGAAGGAGAGGTATAAAGAAAAGTCTGACACGTCTCCTTTTTTTGTGTCAACTCCTCTAAATGGCTCAAAAACATGAGCCAAAAACTGAAACAAAGACTGCATCAAAACTGTGTGTGCGATCCTGGCCTAATACTGATGAAATACAGATGACATACTGATGCAAAATCATTAGTATTATGTCCGTATTAAGGATCAGTAATACGGACGTTTACAAATACGCTCATCTGAAAAAGGCCTTATACAGGCAGCCAGGGGCGTAACTAGGAAAGACTGGGCCCCATAGCAAACTTTTGACTGGGGCCCCCCCTCCCCTGGGTGTCACACAACCCCCCCTTGTAGATAGTGCCTTTTTTACAGCCCCCCTGTAGATAACGCCATACAGCCCCCCTGTAGATAACGCCATACAGCCCCCACTGTAGATAACGCCATACAGCCCCCCCTGTAGATAACGCCATACAGCCCCATGTAGATAACGTCATACATCCCCCTGTAGATAACGCCATACAGCCCCCTCTGTAGATAACGCCATACAGCCCCCTCTGTAGATAGCGCCATACATACCCCTGTAGATAACGTCATACAGCCCCCTGTAGATAACGCCATACAGCACCCCTGTAGATAACGCCATACAGCCCCCTTTGTAGATATCTACAGAGGGGGCTGTATGGCGTTATCTACAAAGGGGGCTGTATGGCGTTATCTACAGGGGGGACTCTGTATGGCGTTCTCTACAGGGGGGCTGTATGGCGTTATCTACAAGGGACTGTATGGCGTTATCTACAGGGGGGGCTGTATTGCGTTATCTACATGGGGGGGCTGTATGGCGTTATCTACAGAGGGGGCTGTATGGCGTTATCTACAGTGGGGGCTGTATGGCGTTATTTACAGGGGGGGGGGGCTGTATGGCGTTCTGTACAGAGGGGGCTGTATGGCGTTATCTACAGAGAGGGGGCTGTATGGCGTTATCTACAGAGGGGGCTGTATGGCGTTATCTACAGAGGGGGCTGTATGGCGTTATCTACAGGGGGGTCTGTATGGCGTTATTTACAGGGGGGGTCTGTATGGCGTTATCTACAGAGGGGGCTGTATGGCGTTACTTACAGGGGGGGCTGTATGGCGTTCTCTACAGTGGGGGCTGTATGGCGTTCTCTACAGTGGGGGCTGTATGGCGTTATCTACAGGGAGCTGTATGGCGTTCTCTACAGCGGGGGCTGTATGGCGTTATCTACCGGGGGGGCTTTATGGCGTTCTCTACAGGGGGGGCTGTATGGCGTTATCTACAGAGGGGGCTGTATGGCGCTAACGCCATACAGCCCCCCCTGTAGAGAACGCCATACAGCCCCCCCTGTAGAGAACGCCATACAGCCCCCCTGTAGGGAACGCCATACAGCCCTCCCTGTAGGGAACGCCATACAGCCCCCCCTGTAGGGAACGCCATACAACCCCCCCTGTAGGGAACGCCATACAGCCCCCCTGTAGGGAACTCCATACAGCCCCCCCTGTAGGGAACACCATACAGCGACCCCCTCCCAAAAAAATGCGACCTACAGCGTGTCCTACAAAAGACATGTATCCCCTATCCACAGGATAGGGGATACATGTGTGATCGCTGGCAGCGATAGGGAGAACAGTCCCCCGAAGTTCTCGATGACTAACCTCTGACTTCCCGCGTCTGCGCAGCTCAATAAAAATGAAAGGAGCGCTGGTCACGCATGCGCACAAGCGCGACCGGCGCTTCATTCATTTCTACGGAGCTGCCGACACAGACCTCGGAAGTCCGAGGTTTGTGATGGAGAACTTCAGGGGACTTTCAGTCCCCCGTTCTCCCTATCGCTGCCAGCGATCACACATGTATCCCCTATCCTGTGGATAGGGGATACATGTCTTTTGTTTAATGGCAGAGCAAGGAGATACCTCCCTGCTCTGCCGTAGTCGTGTTCAGTGGCGTCGCGCTGTAGCAGCCATAGCGGCTGCTAGCGGAGCCTCCGGCCATGGTGGGGGCCCGTGCTGGCGGGAAACACGGGCCCCCTCATGCCGCTAGCCCCGTAGCAGCCGCTACGGCTGCTACGGCGGTAGTTACGCCACTGCAGGCAGCCTTAGGTATGTCCAATCAGATGCCTGTGTACATTATAATGTATGCGCACAATATACTGGTATTTAGAGATATTACAATATATTAAAATGTAAAAATTACTAAAATAATTTTTTAGAAATTAAACAAATTAGGAAACAATTTTTTAGACCGAGCTTATGAAATAATATAGAAACACGAGCACCAGTTTGTATAAAATTGGTTACAGCTTCCTCCCCCCACTGGGATCCATGTCAGATGCCGTGCAGATATATACCTATTATTGAGATCAGCTGACTGGCTTTAGGACATGCAGTGTGCTTGTGGTTTGTATGTTCAGTCAGAGGCGTAGCTAGGTTCTCCAGCACCCGGGGTAAAGATTCAGTTTGGCGCCCCCCCCAACCTCTTTCCCTACATCTCCTTCCCCCTCGCCGTGTTTGTTTTCTCTTCCTATCAATGACGTGTCATTTCTTTTCCACATTTCTTTTTATGTAACTCGAGCATAAAAACATTTGTACATTTTACAAGCAATATAGTTCTATACACAACACCAGAACCAAGCTCAGTACATAAATACAGCCCCAGAACCAAGTTCAATACATATATACAGCACCAGCACGAATACAGCTCAATTTAGTGCAACCCCTGCTGTACAGGTTTGTACGGCGTAAAACTACAGCTCCCAGCATGGCCCGAACAATGGTAAGGCTATGCTGGGAGTTGCTGTTTCACAAAAATTAAATCATATCATATAATCATACCACCCATCATCTCGCTGCAGATCATACAGTGACTACAGTGCTGATTAAAGGCAGAATGAACATTTACATTAAGTGACTCACCAGTGATGTCTCAGATTCTAGTTATTTTTCTCCATCCGGTCCAGACCTCTATGATGACTTCTCCCGGTCACAGCCCATTTCTGCAGTTTGCCGCTCAGATGTCTTCAGCTTCTCACTTTTCCAACATTTCTACACCTATAAACAAAGATAAAGTTATCATTATACCACACACTACGCCCCTAAATATAATAGCGCCATACACTGCACCTCTAATTATAATAGCACCATACACCGTGTCCCACACACACACATACACACTGTGCCCCCTGTAGATAGTGTCTGCCATAGAGCCCCCTGTAGATAGTGCCCCCATAGAGCCCCCTGTATATAAAGCCCCCATATAGCCCACCCCTGTATATAGTGTCCCACAAATAGCTCCCCTTATAGTGCTCTACAGATAGCCCACCCCTGTATATAGCCCCCCTGTAGATATAGCCCAGCCCTGTATATAGTGCTCCACATATAGCCCATCCCTGTATATAGCCCCCTGTAGATATAGCCCACCCCTGTATATAGTGCTCCACAGATAGCCCACCCCTGTATATAGCCCCCCTGTAGATATAGCCCACCCCTGTATATAGTGCTCAACAGATAGCCCACCCCTGTATATAGCCCCCTGTAGATATAGCCCACCCCTGTATATAGTGCTCCACAGATAGTCCACCCCTGTATATAGTGCTCCACATATAGTCCACCCCTGTATATAGCCCCCCTGTAGATATAGCCCACCCCTGTATATAGTGCTCCATAGATTGCCCACCCCTGTATATAGCCCCCCTGTAAATATAGCCCACCCCTGTATATAGTCCCCCTGTAGATATAGCCCACCCTTGTATATAGTATCCCACAAATAGCTCCCTCTATAGTGCTCCACAGAGAGCCCACCCCTGTATATAGCCCCATGTAAATATAGCCCACCCCTGTATATAGTGCTCCACATATAGTCCACCCCTGTATATAGTGCTCCACAGATAGCCCACCCCTGTATATAGCCCCCCTGTATATATAGCCCACCCCTGTATATAGTGCTCTTTAGATCGCCCACCCCTGTATATAGCCCCTATAGATATAGCCCACCTCTTTATATAGTCCCCCTATAGATATAGCCCACCCCTGTATATAGTATCCCACAAATAGCTCCCCCTATAGTGCTCCACAGAAAGCCCAACCCTGTATATAGCCCCCCTGTAGATATAGCCCACCCCTGTATATAGTGCTCCATACATCACCCACCCTTGTATATAGCCCCCCTGTAGATATAGCCCACCCCTGTATATAGCCCCCCGGTAGATATAGCCCACCCCTGTATATAGTGCTCCATAGATCGCCCACCCTGTATATAGCCCCACTGTAGATATAGGCCACTCCTGTATATGGTGCTCCATAGATAGCCCACCCCAGTATATAGCCCCCCTGTAGATAGACTCCCCCCGTAGATAAAGCCCCCCCTGTGTAGATAAAGTCCCCCCATAGATAAAGTCCCCCCATAGATAAAGTCCCCCTTGTAGATAAAGCCCCCCGTGTAGATAAAGTCCCCCCGTAGATAAAGTCCCCCTTGTAGATAAAGCCCCCCCTGTGTAGATAAAGTCCCCTTTCTAGATAAAGCCCCCCCTGTAGATACAGCCACACACTTTTTTATTACAATAATAAAAAATAACTATTCAAACTCACCTTAATCCCATTCCCACGCCGGCCGGCAGCAATGGAGACCTGCTCTCTTCTGCGCGCAGGTCTCCTGGGGGTTGAACGAAGCGTCTATGAAAGGCGCTGATTGGCTGGGCAGGATGACTTTGCCTGTCATTCAGCGCCTTTCAGCGACGGAAGCGCGACTCGTACAAAAGAGCTGAATGGACGGGCACGGAACGTACCCGGCCATTCATGCTTCTAATTGTACCAGTGTCCTATAGACACAGGTACAATTATAGTGCAGGAGGAGGTGGCGCTGGCGCCCCGCTCTAAGTTGCGCCCGTGGCACATGCCCCGCCTGCCCCCCCCTAGCTACGCCCCTGGTCTGTCGCCTATTTAGTTATTTATTTAATGTAATTGCATGTAACAAAATGGAGGTGTTACTCTGACATATCCAGAAAAGGCTTTTAATACTATATATCTAATTATTCTTTCCATAGTGTTATTATATTATAGACATAAGCACAATACTATGATACTAACTGAATAATAGAGTTAATGCCTGTTTTTAGACTTTTGTTCTTTCAGGATTTCTGCAGTGCTATTAAAAAAGCTTCTCCAATTAGATATAAAAATTGTAATCAATATGTCTATACTTAGCAGCAAAATAATAATAATAATAATAATAATAATAATATTCAGTGGCGGATTGAGTAGCGCATAGGCCCTGGGTTGTTCCCCAAACTTGGGCCCCCTTTCACTAACACCGCCGCCCAGCCTCGCTGTGTGCTAGCATTGCTGTGATAGCATTGAAAAATAAGTGTTAAAGTTCCCCTTGTCAAAGGGCTGTGTCTCTACATACTGACAGTCTCCAACCATAGCTGACAGCATCACACTGTGAATGGACACATCCTCTTGACAAGGGGAATGGTAACACCCCTTTGTTTATTAGTCCTTGACTACATCAGACTTTTTGTGGAGAGGTGACAGATTCTCTATAAATCCAATCACTCACATGAGACATCTTCTCAGAAACTAGTCGTTCTTTTTCTCTCTTCTTCTCCATCCGGTCCAGAACTCATGACGACTTCTCCCGGCCACGACCCATTTCTGAAGAATTTGCCACTCAGAAGTCTTCAGTTCTTCACTTTTCCAACATTTACGCAACTATAAATGAAGAAAAAGTTGTCATGGTGCTACACACTACACACGCGCCTGAATATAATAGTAACATACACTGCGCCCCTGAATATAATAGTACCATACACTGTGCCCCTGAATACAATTGTGGAAAACACTGTAAAGTAAAGCACAACACACACAGTGCCTCATGTCGAAAGTGCCACTCACAATGCCCCCTGTAGAAGCGCCACTCACAGTGCCCCCTGTAGAAAGTGCCACTCATAGTGCCCCCTGTTGATAGTGCCCCTCAGAACCCCCAGTAGACAGTGCCACACACCTCCTGTTGACAGTGCCCCACACCCCCTGTAGATAATGCCACAACTGCCCCCTCTAGAAAGTGCCACACCCTGCTCCCTCTAGATAGTGACAAACCCCCTCCCCCATAGATAGCGCCACACAGCCCCCAGACATAGCGCTACACTGCCCCCGTATGTAGATAGCGCTATACTCACCTGTTCCCGCTCCCGTGCTGCCATCTTCTCCAGCGATGCAGGCCTGGTCTCTTCTGACCAGGCCTCATCCAGCAGAGTGATGCAGGCGGTGCGATGACATCATCGAGTCGTCTGCATAACAAAAAAGCGCCGAATGCCAGGGAAAGGAACCCATGATCTCCTTGCCTTGCCAGTGCTGTCAATTGTATCCGCGTCCAAAGGAGATCCACTTTATTTTAGTGTAAATAAATCCAAAATTCTGAGCGGATTAATTTTATAAAATGGCTGCATAGTTTTCAGGGCTGTGTCAATTTTTACAGATTCCAATATTCCCTGCATAGACATATATTTAAAGGAAGTGCATGAGATTAGAATTGAATGGGGAAGAGCTGCAATACCAGACACAGCCCATGGACAAGTTTTGGGCTCTTTTTCACATTTTGTACAACTCCTTTAAATGATACAATTCTGTTTACTTGCACACACCACTAGATGGAGTAAAGGAGCTTACAATTTGTACTTTGAAATCAATAATAAAACAGTATGCAGACAAGGAAAAAAATGGAGGAATCCTCCAGCTCACCACTGCTGTGTCTCAATCCAGACTGCGCTCGGATCCTTGTGACGGCACACGGTAGGAATCAGAAGAAAAGAAAGGCTCTGATCCAGCGCTGGTTGTATTAAAAGGAAACGGTGTTCCAACTTTATTGCAAACAATTAAGAAAAAAAAATTCAATATGCAAAGAGGTTGTTGCAATGGAAAATCGCCTACGCGTTTCGGACAATGCTTGTGTCCTTACTAATGGCATGTAGTCAGTGCTATCGTGAACTTTCGAAGTTTATATCCAGTCAGTGTAGCTCAGACGAAATCAGAGTTTGTAAGATATGTGACTTCCGGAAGTCCGAGAAAACCGGAGTGCAACGATACTGTAACGTCTATGGCCACGGCCCGTCGTTCTGACTTACCCCTCGACGGCCGCGGCCATGGACATTTGAGTTCCCTGCAGCGTCGTCCCCCTGTGAGGCTCCGGCACTCACTTCCTGGTATTGAGACTGTCTCCCGGAGGATGCGCACGTCCGCGCGTCCGCAGTCTTAAAGGGCCAGTCACGCATAATTGCAGGAAGTCTGCAATCAAGCCCAGAATTCTACTGGACTATAAAAAGGGCTCTGCCCTCTTGTTCTTTGCCTGAGCGTTGTTTGTTACCCAAAGTTTGTCTTGCAAATGGTCTCCTAGTGTATTCCAGTTCCCAAGTGTTCCCTGTTCCTGTATCCCGTGCTATCCTGGTCAAGTGCCGTGGTGAAGCTGTTGTCGTGTTGTGCTGTATTCCACGCCTGTTCTGCTACTCCACGCCTGACGTCTACCTGCTGCCTGGTCCCAACCGAGCCTGCCTTGCTACTGTCCGAGTTGCCACAGGTACCCTTTCTGCACTATAGACTCTGTACTATACCTGTTTGGCCTGCTGCCATCCCGCTACACGGTATGGCCCAGTGGGTCCACACCCCGCACCGTGACAGATACAACATAAATCTCGAGTAAAATCCAAGTTTAAACCTGGAAATATAACTATTCCATCATACCTCGTATATTAACTAGTTGCCGATACAGGACGAGAATACTCGTCCTGAGCGGCGGGTACTTCGCGCATTAGGACGAGCATTCTCGTACAGTGTGACAGCCGTGTCTGCGCGCGATCAGGAGCGGGTCAACGATTGTAATACACAGCTGCAGCCCAGCTATAACGGCGAAGAGAGGAGAAACCTCTTCTCTCCACCGTTAATCCCTTGAATGCCGCGATCAAAGCTGATCACGGCATTCAAAGTAAATAAGAGGAGGGAAAGAAAATCCCTGTGATGCGATCAAAGCCCATAACTTGTGTGGCCAGGCAGCCCAGGGTCCATTAAGTCTGACCATATTCCCTGTTGTTAGAGCATACAGAGGTATGCCCTAACAACTGCCTTTGTAGAATCAGTACACAGGCTAATGTACTGGTATATAGATCTATGCCAGTACATTACAGTTAAAAAATCAAAATGAAAAATCCCTCTATGGGGTTAAAAAAAAATAATTATTTTTTTTTAAAAATTAATGTTGGATAAAAAAAAGGATTGTAAAAAAACCCACAGAAATACACATTTTTTTACAATAAATAAACTTTTTAAAATATAAGCCCCAAAACATGAAATAATATAAACATATTTGGTATCACCACGTCCGTAACAACCCGTACAACAAATGTATTATATTATTTATGATGATCAGTGTGTGGTGTAAAAAAAAGAAAACAAATAAAACTGCATTTTCACCAAAATAAAAATGTATATAAAATTAAATGATAATGAATTAGTACAAAAAAATGGTACCTACATAAAGTACAGCTCGTCCCGCAAAAAACAAACTCATACAACTACGTCGTACAAAAAAATCCAAAAGTTATGGCCGTCGGGATGCAAAGTGGGAAATATTAAAAAAAGTTGTTCTGTCCTCAAGGCCAAAATTGTCCGTGTCCTTAAGGGGTTCAAGGCAGATGGTGATTTTAATCAATATACGATATAGAATGAATTATACTCAGAAGCAAGTTTGGTCTGAGAGCGGATGTGAACATGACGGGAGTCACATAGCAAAAGACACTATCTTAAAAACGGTTAAAATGTATGAAAAAGATAACATGCAAATTAAAAATAAATTGGCCGAAACTGTGTGTCGAATTTTTCTGATATCATTAACAGAATAGGCACCCTATATGTAATATCTGTATTATTTACGTAATTTTCCAATTAAAACATTCATTAAGTGCAATAGCGAATTTGTAATATATGTCACAGAATGTATCGACTGTAGTTTAATGTACGTTGTCTGCACAATGAGAAAATTCAAAATCACAGTTCTCAAACACCTAGGATACGTCAGAAATCCTGCCATTCTTAAAGAGGCTCTGTCACCAGATTATAAGTGCCCTGTCTACTATATAATCTGATCAGTGCTGTAATGTAGATAACAACAGTGGTTTTTATTTTGAAAAACGATCATTTTTGAGCAAGTTATAAACGATTTTAGATTTATGCTACTTTTTAACTACTGGGCGTTGTACAGAGGAGTGTATGACGCTGACCAATCAGTATCGGATATAAACTTTGAAAGTTCGCAATAGCACTGACTACATACTCATGGTTGTCCGAAACGCGTAGGCGATTTTTCATTGCAACCACTCTTTGCATATTGAAATTTTTTGTTTTAATTGTTTGCAATAAAATCTGGTACACCATTAACTTTTAATACAACCAGCGCTGGATCAGAGCCTTTCTTTTCTTCTATAAAACAGTATGCACTAAGCTCCTACGCTCCCTCTAGTGGTGGCTGCAGTAAGCCAGAATTTTGTCAATTAACTATATGTTTATGCAGGGGATTTGGAGTTCTGTATCAGAACAATTCCTCTAAAAGGGGTTTTAGCTAAGAAAAACATGATGTTTAGTGGTGGCTGTTCACTTTACAGCATAATGGAAAGGACATTTCGACCACAGATAAAGGTATTTAGCCTATTTAACAATAAATATATTTTTATAAAATGCATCGGGAATATTACGAGTGTAACTTCACCATTTGGATTAATATTAGTTGTAATTGGGATTGCTCTTTAAATAATGCCTTTTCATATTTTTATTCAATGTTGTATCTCCAGTGTCCATAAACAACAGACACTTTCCTATGTCTCTGCTGACACTGCTGTCCTGTTTCCTGTAAAGGACACAGCACACAGAGAGAATGAAAAAGAAACCCTCGTTGCAGCAATTTTGAGGCTGCTGGAGGCCGGTCAGAGACTGCAGGAAGCTCTCTCTATTGGATCCAGGCAGGTTAAAGGTGAACAGATGAACAGCACAACTATAGAGAGGACTGAAAGATGCCTGGACACCAAAGTAAACACATGTAGAATAGAGATCATCTGGGAATGTGCTGACACAGGGACACCCGGCTCAATAATAAAACACCCATAATCTTTCCAATCAACGGTGCGTTTCGTCATTTCCACTACAGGATGAAAGCAGAGAAGAGTTGACATTTATACAGCACAACTAAATGCAATGCTTGAAATTAAAGTGCTAACAACAATTATGTCATCATAGATGGTCTTAAAATGAGAATAATTAACAAACGAGATGAAAGTCTAAAGAAGCACGGAAACAGAATCTCCACAACAAAACCACATTATTGTATGATTTTATTGCAGCCAATTGTGTACAGAAAGGGAGGGGGTAGAGAGTCAAGCAGCCACTTCAGCATTGACAGTGATGGATACTCCTGGGCCTTGTGCCCTTCATCTCAAACTGTGGCCCCCACACCATAACAGCAGTCAAAAGGCACAGATTTTTTTGTAAATTATGTCTTAAAGTATAACTAAACTTTCAACAAACTTCTGCCATGTCATAGTGACATGTCACAAGTTTTGATCAGTGGGGGTCCGAGCACCGAGACCCCCATGATTGCTAAAACATAGCGGCATGAGTGCTTGGGTGAGCGCTGAGCCGCTTGGTTTCTGATCTGCTTTTTTTTTTCTCCTTCTCTCTCTGTCTCTCTCTCTCTCGTTTTATGTTGTAAGAGGAAAGGGGGAGTAGAAGTGGGAGACATCTGAAGTACTAGCATCACACCAAGAAGAGCCTACCCACTCAGCAGCAATGGAAAGACAAAAATTGAATGCAGAAAAGGTAAAGGGATGGTATAAAAAAAATACAAGTTACAGCTGTAAGAGTACTTGTGATTTTTCTTGTAATGATACGTTCACTTTAAGCAGCGTCCTGGATGGAGCAACCTATTCTGCAAGACAGTCCTTCTGTCTACAGCTGATGTCCCATGTGCAGTGCATGGGGGAATCTGAGATTTGAGGTCCCAGTGGCCATCACCCTATGCCAGCCTAACGAAGTCCATACAAGTCACCCCATATCATCTATCTGCTGCTTTCTATGGTCTAGTTATATGCTTCTCACAAGGAGTTTTATTTTTAGTTGGATTTTTTATATAATATTCATACATTTAGGCATCTTATATTCATGAATGCAAATGCTAAGTGACCCATACAGTACATCGAAGCTTTCCAGACAGCAGGAACCTCCTGACCTAGTTTTCATAAAACAATGAATTTCTCAGTAAAGCTGCCTAGAGATTATTATCTTTCTTGGGCTTTTACCAGATCCCTTGAAGTAACATTGTAATGATGTTATGGAAATAATCGCTTAATGAGTAAAATTTTTAATTTGTGCAAATCATCCTGAGCTTTCATAACCTGACAGTGAAGTCATGAAGGTGTAGCACGTTGCTCTGTTATTCTGGGATTATAACCACCAGTTGTATAACAGCGGTGTTGGGTGGCTTTAATTCCAAGGGTGGGTTCTGACGAAGGTGTCAGCTTCTTACTATAATATCTTCATATGTCTATCAATCTGTTTGTAAGCTAGAACTTAGTTCATTGTGTGAATATATTTCTAAGAGCTATATCTAATGGGCATTATGCATATAATAGTAAAGCCTTAAAGGGGTTTTCCCCGCAAACACATGTGGGAGGGACCCCCGAAGTTCTCCATGAGAATGGAGCGCTGGTGCACATGCTCGACCTGCGCTCCAATAATTTCTATGGGGCTACCGGAGACTGCGGTCCCCGAAGTCCCATAGAAATGAATGGAGCGATGGCTGAGCATGTGCTCCAGCGCTCCCTTCTTATAGAGCTCTTCAGGGGACTTTCGGTCTCCCGTTCTCCTCATTGCTGTGGGTCACAGTGGTCAGACCCCCAGCGATCACACATGTATTGACCTATCCTATGGATAGGAGATACACATACATGAGTTTTGTTGGAAAACCCCTTTAAAGAAGATTTCTGACTAAATGTTTCAATTTCACAGTTGTCAACAGTCCCAAATTTGTTGGGACTGTCCATATTTTCTAAGGGCAATCCAGGCAAATATTTGTCCTGGGCACTGTCCCACTAACTCAGGGAATGGATTTAGGGGTGGGGTGCATAGCAACAATTACACCTCCAGTTTTGTTTATTTTCTTTTTAAAAATTGGAATGAACCGATTGGATTTATCCGATAATGGCCGATATTATTCACCTTTCCCCAGCTCCACTGCTTCAGGTCTGCCTCCTCTTAAGCTCTGTGCGCCTCTGCACATAACGTCTCAATGCTGGCCAGTGTCAGGATGTCATGTGCAGCGGCACACGGAGTTGAAGAGGAGCCTGGAGAGGTAATTAATTAAAGGGGTCTGATCTGTGGTCTGAATTTTGTAGTCTGAATTATGGGGTTTAGTCTGCGGTCTTAATATTGGTTTGTGAATATTTGGGTCTGAATTATGGGGTCTGGTCTAGGGGCTGAATATTGGGATATGAATTATGGGGTCTAGTCTGGAGAGTGAATATTGGGGTCTCAATTATGGGGTCTGGTCTGGGGTCTGAATTATGGGTTCTGGTCTGGGCTCTGAATATTGGGGGCTGAAATATGGGGTTTGAATTAAGGGGTCTGGCATGGGATCTTAATTTTAGGGTCAGAACTATGTGGTCTGAATTATGGGGTCTGGTCTAAGCTCTGAATTTGGGGTTTAAATATTGGGGTTTGAATTATAGGGTTTGGTTTGGGGGTCCGAATACTGGAGTCTAAATTTTGGGGCATGGTTTGTGTTCTGGAATAATTTTGGGGTCTTGTCTGAATTAACCCCCTTCCTGCCAAAGCTATTTTTATTTTTGTTTTTTCCTCCCAGAACCACTCAGAAGCTAGAACAGTAGTCATGGTGATCGTAAGGGAACAGGCGTTTTCCTAACATCCCCCATTATTTTTTGGGTTTTGATTTAATGGTGTTGATCATGTGGTAAAATGACATGTTAACTTTATTCTGCAGCGTCAGTATGATAACGGTGATATTGCATTTTTATAGTTATTTTTATGTTTTGCCTCATTTACAAAATAAAAACTGTTTATTAAGAAAAAAATTGTGTCACGATATTCGGAGACTCATAAGTTTTCAATTTTTGCGTCGATTCAGTTGTGTCAGAGCTTGTTGTTTGTAGGACAAGCTGTGGATTTAAGGTACATATGAGTTTTTGATCACTTTTTATTCAATTTTTTTGATAGGCGATGGGTTGACAGTGGGCTCCCATGTGCCTAACAACTTAGATGCCGAGGTAGCTATTGATTGAGGCAACTAGTGGAAGACCACCTATCTCACAATGTTGTAAACAGATCACATTGGTGTGCACCACCTGTAGTAACTATGTATTTGAGAAGTATGTGATCTGAAATTAATATGTAACTTTTATTAATATGCATTAAATGAAATGAAAATAAACAGTAAAATATCCGATGGTGTAAAAGGTATGTGTGAGTGACCCCCAAACTCACATACCTAGGCCATATATATTGAAGATGTCATTGTTAGTGATTCATGACAAAGTGTTCAAAAAGGAACACGTGTGACTATGCTTCCAAACCAGCAATTGTATTCTCAGGTCTGCGGTAGTGCAGTGTTAAAGCAGGGTAGCTAGTGTCACCACCATGCAGCTGCACTACAGCAAAGTGTGAACATGGGTCTAGAGACTAACCCTCTCATAGGTATGATGTGTGCCAGACCAGGAGCACAAACAGCCACTCAGGCTGTGCTGCTGTGATATGCAAAGACCTTGTGTGTGTCCTTGTTATATAAGAAACCGTGTAGTAAATGAATTATTTATTATGAACTGAATTAGTCGGTTTCAGTAGGGATGCCGGCAACCTTATAAGAATTGAAGCAAACGGGTCAGAGTAGTGGGAGCCACTCATGCCCGTGATGTTCCTGGTTCAGGATGAATGTCCTGCTGCACCCATACACACAATTGCCGCAGAGGGTGTGAATAGTAAGCAGACAGCTGCGCTGTCATGCCTTCGCTCTGTGTGCCAGAGCAGTAGCCTGGAGATAAGCTCTATATCCCCTGCTGTGCCGAACTAAGACACGTGTAGCCAGCCGCTCATGTGTGACAGCAGATTGCGCTGTGCTGAGCAGCACTGTCACTAAAGTACACGGGTCAGAGTAGTGAAAACCACTCATCCCCGTGATGTTGCTGTAGGACACGGCTGATTCAGGGTGAAATCCTGCCGTACCTACAAGCACAATTGCCGCAGAAGGTGTGAGTATTGAGCAAGCAGCTGCACTCTCACGCCGCCGCTCTGTGGATCAGAGCAGTAGCGTGGAGACCAGCTGTATCTCCCTTGCTGTGCTCGCGCCCAGTGTGAGCTCAGACGCGGCACAGATAATGTGCCAAAGCGCAGATCCACTGTGAGTGGACCTGAGCTATGTGTGCAGCCCTGTCCCCGTGGGTGACCGGGGTAAGCAGTGATGAGGGAGCCGCACGGCAGTTGCACCGGCGGTCAGATTAGAACGGCGGCTGGAAGAAGCGTACAACCAGCCGCTCGTATATGACAGCAGGATACGCTAGGCTGAATAGCACAGCCGCACTGTTAACTGTCGGCTGAATAAACTGCTGTCAACCAGGTAGGAAGCATTGATAATTCATTAGCCTGTCAGGCATATATGGCCATGTGTTACACCAGGGAAGGATTAAAAGGATTGAGCACCCGACGCGCGTTTCGCCAGCATTCTGGCTTCTTCTAGGGGTGGGGGACCGCCATTAAACCGTCCTATTAATAGGACTGAAATTGATTGACATCCAGGCCAGCCAATCCTGAGCCTGGGAAAGAATGCAATAGTGATGTTAACTAAATAACCACTTGAATAAGGAGCAGTGGATTATAAATGCTCACAATTCTCAGACAATAGTATCAATGTCAATTATCCAAATAGGAGTAAAATAGATTTAAAGGGGCCAGAAAAAATCTCTACCGGAGAGAATCTCCTTGCAATAGAAGAAATGATTAACTAAAAGAAAATAATTCTTATTATCAGCAACAATAGTAAATAGTAAGGGAAGAATTATTCCAACAAATTAAAAATTCATTGTCAAGATATCCAGCACAGAATAATTCTCTATATTTAGAAATTACCAAATTGTCACATTTATCGCAAGAGTTATGTATATGTGTTTCTCAAATTATCAGAAGGTCCTATGAAGAAATAACATATTCAGAGCAAAACCAGTATCAAAGAAAACTACCGAACCCAAAGTTCTCATTCAGTCCAGATGGATTGACTGTATTGAGATTAAATATCCATTCACTTTCTTTTTTGAGGAGTGCCAGATCTAAATCTCCCCTTCTAATGCCCAATCGTACTTGGCATATAGCCCAGCCTTTAAGAGTAGTCCAATTCAGATTATGTTTAATTTTAAAGTGTCTGGCTATTGGGGTAGGGCAGAATGGTCTATTTCTAGACTGACAATCACTCAGATTTTTATCGTAATTGATGATGGAGTTGATATGTTCCCTGATACGGATACGTAATTCTCTCACTGTTTTGCCAATGTATTTAAGGCCACAAGGGCATTCAAGGCAATAAATCACCCCAGGTGTGTCACACCTGATGTGGTCCCTGATGTTATGCTTGTTTCCATATGCGTCTATAAAGTGTCTTTTCTGTACCAGGATTCTACAAGCCCTGCACATTTTGCAAGGATAAAATCCAGGATTCAAAGTAGTCTTGACACTATTCGCCCTTGAAAAATGGCTACGTACTAGCACGTTTGAAATAGTCTGACCCTTTCTATAGCCCAAAGAGACTCTGTTGTCCAAAAGGTTTCTCAGTGTCGGATCACTGAGCAAAATTTTCCAATGGCGATTAAGGACGTTATTCATTTCATCCCAGTTTTCATGAAAATCGGTGATGAAACGTGGTTGTTCTCGTCCTGTATCTACTTTCACCTTTGGGACCAACAGCGTTTGACGATCTGTTCTCAAAGCCCAATTGTATGCCCTCTTAATGCTTTTTTTAGAATAATTTCTAACTGACAGTCTGTTTTTCAATTCAGCTGCCCTTGTTTTAAAGAGCTGAAAAGTTGAGCAATTCCGTCTAAGACGCAAAAATTCCCCCTTAGGGATCCCTTTGATAGTATTGATAGAATGAGCACTCGTGGCATCTAGAAGGCTATTTGTGGCCGTGTCTTTACGGAAAAGGTCAGTCTCAATGGTTCCATGTTCATTTACAAAAATCCTCACATCCAAGAATGGGATTGATTGTTGATCGTATATCATGGTCAGTTTTAAATTGAAATTATTGGTATTTAAATTTGCAATGAAATTTTCCAGATCACTGGCGGAACCGTTCCAAATAAACATGATGTCATCAATATAACGCCGCCAAATATTGATGTTGACTGTAAATTGATCCATAGAGGGGCAGAAAACAGATGTTTCCTCCCACCAGCCCAGATAGAGATTTGCAAAGGTTGGTGCTACTGCTGCTCCCATAGCCGTACCGCGCACTTGTAGATAGAACCGTCCATCAAACACAAAGTAGTTGTGCTTGAGGATAAATCTAAGAGCACGTAAAACAAAAGTCCTGCGTATTGGACTGTAATCCTCCTTCCTTAATAGAAAGAATTCCACAGCACTACAACCCGTATCATGGTCAATGCTGGTGTACAAGGACTCCACGTCACAGGTAACCAGCCATTCATTGGCCTCAAGGGAGCTACCATCCAGATCCTTGAGGATCTGCATGGTGTCCCTGGTATGGGAAGGTAACTGGTAAACAAATTCGCGCAGCTCCTGATCCAACCAATGATTACAATTTTCAGTCAGGTTTCCCACACCAGAGACAATGGGCCTCCCAGGGGGATTGGTGGAATTCTTATGGATCTTAGGTAGGAGGTAAAATGTTGAGATCCGAGGATCTTGTACTTTGAGGAAATCCCTCTCAGTCGCAGTAATAGCCCCTACTTCAAAACCCTCTGAGACCATGATACTGTAATCGGTGACAAACTGTGACGTGGGGTCACCCCATAATGGGCGATAGCATGCCTTATCCATCAATTGTCTCTTCGCCTCATGGAGATACTGATCCTTAGACCATATGACCACATTGCCCCCTTTATCGGAGTTTTTAAAAACCACATCCTCCCACTTTTTCATCTCCCGTAAGGCCCTTTCTTCATTTGGGCTGATGTTGTTAAATGGGCATATGGCAGGCAATGACATTAGATCATGTGTGACCAAATCTATAAACACTCTGATTGCTGGGCAGCTATCTAGTGAAGGCATTACACGGTTTTTGGATAGAAGTTTCTTTTTAAATTTATTAGGGATCAGGGAACCTGTCTCATTCCCTTCCAATGTTGTTGAATTCTCAGCAAGTAATTCCTCCAGGTCTCTGAGAGTGTTCTGTTCTACAAACGATAGAGATTCCATATTCCCTGTAGTGGTTAAATCATCATGTATGTGGGTAGTAGATTTATTATAGAGCTTCTGATAATAAAGTTTTCGTCCGAACAGATGAAGGTCCTTAATAACTGTAAATTTATTCAGTCTTGTGGTTACACAATAATTAAAACCTTTTTTAAGGACTGAGACTTGTGAATTGGTCAATACATGTTTGGAAAGGTTAATGACTCTGAGGCAATCTTCACGTGTATCATCAGGGTTGACATTCATTTTTTGTGGGTTCTCTGATGACCCCCTCTCCCTGATTGGGAGCCCCTGAAACCCCATCTCCCTCTGTCCCGTAAAAAAGGGACCTCGGTATGATTATCGGAATTCTTAGACAGGTTTTTATGTCTTACAGGGTGTCTACCTTGGGACTGTTGTGGGTCTGCATCGGAATCCGAGAGATCCGTACCATCAGTCCCAGTATCAGAGAAGTCATGTGAGTTGCTGGGTTCAGCATTGTTGTGTACCCTGTTATGTTGACTTTTGTTGAGCCTAAGAGATTTAGTTTTGCCCCAGTCATAAACCTCCCCTCTAGAATAATCTGCCTTATCACGTGAATATTTCTTCCTCTTTCTTCCTCTTTCTGTTCTTAATCTTGGTCTCTATCTGATCAATATGATCCATTGTTCTCTTAAATGTTTCCGTGAACTGTGCAGAACTCTCATGGCTCTCTAGGCTGGGGGTTAAGGCCTCAAGGTCCTTCTCTACTGTATTGAGTATGTAGGTCTCATCCTCAATCAAAATGCCCATGAGAGCTCTAGAGCATTCCGACAATACCGTTTCCCATCTATCCTTTAACCCGGGTTTGGACAATTCATATGAAGGGAAGAGTGGTACACGAAGACCCCTCGATATTACAAATACATAGCTATTGATTGAGGCATCTAAGGGGTTAAACGACCGGGATCAGAGTTATTTCCGATCCTGGCTGTTGGAGCGAGGTGTCAACTGTAATATACAGCTGACACCTGCAGCGCACAAAGCGGGCTTAGCTCGTGAGCCCGTTCCATAATCTCCCCCTCCTGATATGACATACATGTACATCATGGTGCTGGAACGGGTTAAAGGGGTTATCCAGGCTTTAGAAATACTGTAACTTTAAGCCATCTGCTCCCTCTATATTGTCCTCAGTCTAAGGTCATTATAGTGAAGACAATATACAATTAATACTTTGAAAAAATTATATATATTTTGGCAAGCTCCGCCCTATAACAAGTCAAGCCCTGCCAAACACTGCCCCATAAACAAGCCATGCCTCGATAAAATTAAAAATATACAATTACAAAAATCTGATAGAGAAATTTGGAATTTCACAACTTTGAAGCCTTATTGCCCCTTTTTGCCCTAAGCCCGAGGTCCATTTAGACTTTAGCGGAGGGTCTGAGTATTCTGATACTGATTTGTTGCTAGTTGTTGCTATTTGGCAGTGTGTCTATAGCAACCATATGACACAATTGTTTAGCTTACCACTGGATAGGCATTGCGTTGATACTAGAGAATGGCAATTCATTTCGCCGGAGACCCTTTTTAACACACGTTACCTAAAAAAAAAAACTGGAGAAAAATACTAGTAATACTGACAAACTCTTTATTTATTTACTCTGATATCACAATCCAGATTGTTAAAAAAAAAAAAAACATAATAAAAATACATTTTGTCTCACTTTTCTTACCCCTTACCAGGAGGATTGAGAAAAGGGACATGGCTCAGACTTTTCTACTCCCTTATGTGCTGTTATGACTTGTAGGGCTACTGTTGCATAAAGAAGGTGTGGACAGTCTCAACCGCAATTGCTTTGACACAAGCTAAGGGGTCTCCCCATTCAAAGAGGTATGGCCTTTTCTGGTTGATTCCCCAGGTCACGACACTCAGAACAGTCTCCAATTAGTGGTCTATATTGGGTAAGAGAAGAGGCTTAAAGCCGAAGAATACAGAGAAGGTAGCGCCAACTAGAAGCTGGAAAGGAATAGTATAAACTTCTAGGAGTCAAAACTAGATAAGCAGGCAAACAAAGTTGGACAATCCAGACAGGAGTATGGAGCAGATATATTTAGAGGTCAATGCCAGGGATGAAAAACGGACTAAATGGCACAGATAATGACAATTAAATTAGATACTTAGATGCACATCCGTAGCCGTCTGTATTTACGGAAACGCACATAGGCTTCTATGGGAGAGTCCGTACCGTAATTACAGACAAGAATAGGACAAGTTCTATAATTTTTTCAGCACGGACACCGTCCGTAAAAATACGGAAAGCTGTCCGTGGCCAATATAAATGAATGGGTCCGTAATTACGGTCCGTAATTACGGATGAAATATACAGTCGTGTGCATGGGGCCTTCGGAATGATCTAATTACAATATGTAAATATATAATTGGGCAGTACCGAGATCTTTCTAATGATGTAATTATACCCAGGACTGTAACAATGACAAGGGAACATCCTCTACGTCTAGAGGAAAGAAGGTTTCACCATCATCATAGACGCAGATCCTTTACTGTAAGCGCAGTGAGACTATGGAACTCTCTGCCACAGGATTTTGTGAATATTAATACTTTGGGAAAGTTTAAGAAGGGCCTAGATGCTTTTTCTGAAAAATATAATATTACAAGTTATGAATACTAGATTCTGGAGATGGGATGTTGATCCAGGGATTTATTCTGGAGTTGGGTGTGATTTTTCTCCTAATGAGGCAATTGGCATCCACCTTATGTTTTTTTTTTTTGCCTTCCTCTGGATAAACATGGTAGGATTACAGGTTGGACTTGATGGACCTGTGTCTTTTTTCAACCTTATTAACTATGTAACTATTATAAGAATCACCAACCTGAATCTGCTTCAACATCAAAGAGGAAAACAATTTCTGCTGCTTGGACCAATAGATTACCTAATCATTACCTAGAGTTATTTCTGTCCCCCTCTTCATAATATTCAGGGATTCTCTAGTCACTGGTATAGTGCCATCGGACTGATGCAGGGCAAATGTGGTGCCTATTTTCAAAAAGGGCTCTAGGTCTTTCCCGGGTAATTATAGACCAGTAAGCTTAACATCCATAGTGGGGAAAATGTTTGAGGGGCTATTGAGGGACTATATACAGAATTATGTGACAATAAATAGTATTATAAGTGACAGCCAGCACGGTTTTACTAAGGACAGAAGTTGTCAAACCAACCTGATATGTTTTTATGAAGAGGTGAGCAGAAGCCTAGACAGAGGGGCCGCTGTGGATATAGTGTTTTTGGACTTTGCAAAGGAATTTGACACTGTCCCTCCTAGACGTCTAATGGGTAAATTAAGGACTATAGGTTTAGAAAGTATAGTTTGTAATTGGATTGAGCATTGGCTCAAGGACCGTATCCAGAGAGTTGTGGTCAATGATTCCTACTCTGAATGGTCCCCGGTTATAAGTGGTGTACCCCGTGCTGGGTCCACTATTATTCAACTTATTTATTAATGATATGGAGGATGGGATTAATAGCACTATTTCTATTTTTGCAGATGACACCAAGCTATGTAATATAGTTCAGACTATGGAAGATATTCGTATATTGAAAGCTGGTTTGAACACACTAAGTGTTTTGGCGTCCACTTGGCAAATTAAGTTTAATGTAGATAAATGTAAAGTTATGCATCTGGGTACCAACAATCTGCATGCATTATATGTCCTAGTGGGGAGCTACACTGGGGGAGTCACTTGTTGAGAAGGATCTGGGTGTACTTGTAAATCATAAACTAAATAACAGCATGCAATGTCAATCAGCTGCTTCAAAGGCCAGCAGGATATTAGGCATGGACTCGCGGGACAGGGATATAATATTAACACTTTACGAAGCTTTAGTAAGGTCTCATCTAGAATATGCAGTTCAGTTCTGAGCTCCAGTTCATAGAAAGGATGCCCTGGAGTTGGAAAAAATGCAAAGAAGAGCAACGAAGCTAATAAGGGGCATGGATAATATAAGTTATGAGGAAAGATTAAAAGAATTAAACCTATTTAGTCTTGAAAAAAGACGACTAAGGGGGGACATGATTAACTTATATAAATATATGAATGGCACATGCAAAAAAATATGGTGAAATCCTGTTCCATGTAAAACCCCCTCAAAAAACAAGGGGGTACTCCCTCCGTCTGTAGAAAAAAAGGTTCAACCTGCAGAGGCGACAAACCTTCTTTACTGTGAGAACTGTGAATCTATGGAATAGTCTACCGCAGGAGCCGTCACAGCAGGGACAGTAGATGGCTTTAAAAAAGGCTTAGATAATTTCCTTTAACGAAAAAATATTCGCTCCTATGTGTAGAAATTTTTCCCTTCCCTTTTCCCATCCCTTGGTTGAACTTGATGGACATGTTTTTTTTTCAACCATACTAACTATGTACTATGTAACATTACCAATTATTTATCACCTTAATAGGTGCCCTTACACGTTAAATGAACATTGGCTGAACCCACCGACTTCGTATAGGGGCATGTATGGAGTCCTAACTCCTCCTCAATGGCAGATAGAAGGACTATTTGTTCTCACAGGAGATGAGCCACCCTCTCTCCATTGAGTGCACATGTACACTTGGTCAAGCCGAGCATGCATGTGTATGGAGGGGTCGGGAGGAATAGCTGTCGACCGAACGAGTATTCGGCCGACAGCTATCTTAGGTGCAGTGGCGTAACTACCGCCGTAGCAGCCGTAGCGGCTGCTACGGGGTCCGCGGCATGAGGGGGCCCATGTTGCCCGCCGGCATGGGCCCCCACCATGGCCGGAGGCTCCGCTAGCAGCCGGTATGGCTTCTACAGCGCGACAACACTGAACACTACGGCAGAGCAGGGAGGTATCTCCCCGCTTTGCCATTAAACAAAAGACATGTATCCCCTATCCACAGGATAGGGGATACATGTGTGATCGCTGGCAGCGATAGGGAGAACGGGGGACTGAAAGTCCCCTGAAGTCTCCATCACAAACCTCTGACTTCCGGGGTCTGTGTAGGCAGCTCCGTAGAAATGAATGGAGCGCCGGTCGCGCTTGTGCGCATGCGTGACCAGCACTCCTTTCATTTTTATTGAGCTGCGCAGACGCCGGAAGTCAGAGGTTAGTTATGGAGAACTTAAGGGGACTTTCGGTCCCCCGTTCTCCCTATCGCTGCCAGCGATCACACATGTATCCCCTATCCTGTGGATAGGGGATACATGTCTTTTGTAGGACACACTGTAGGTCGCATTTCTTTGGGGGGTTGGGGCTGTATGGCGTTCCCTACAGTGGAGGCTGTATGGCGTTCCCTACAGGGGGGGCTGTATGGCATTCCCTACAAGGGGGGGGCTGTATGGCGTGCCCTACAGGGGGGGGGCTGTATGGCGTTCCCTACAGGGGGTGCTGTATGACGTTCCCTACAGGGGGGGGCTGTATGGCGTTCCCTACAAGGGGGGGGGGCTGTATGGCGTTCCCTAGAAGGGGGGCTGTATGGCGTTCTCTACAGTGGGGGCTGTATGGCGTTAGCGCCATACAGCCCCCTCTGTAGAGAACGCCATACAGTCCCCCTGTAGATAACGCCATACAGTCATACAGGGTGGCTGTATGGCGTTATCTACAGGGGGGCTGTATGGTGTTATCTACAGGGGGGGCTGTATGGCGCTATCTACAGGGGGGGCTGTAAAAAAGGCACTATCTACAAGGGGGGGGGGGTTGTGTGACACCCAGGGGAGAGGGGGCCCCAGTCAAAAGTTTGCTATGGGGCCCAGTCTTTCCTAGTTACGCCCCTGCTTAGTTGTCTGGCCACCATCAGTGTTAACTGTCCATAAGGTGCCAGAACTGACCTGAGTGGCAATAAGAGGTTCTTGAACCATTGCTTTGATTTTTTTTTTTGTGCAACAGGGTGTGTCCTGTATTAAACTGGCTGTCTATATAGTTCTCAGAGTCAGGAGAACTAACAGGGATGAGACTTGTTTTTCTCACTCATTCTGCTTTTTGCCATAGTACTGTATCTTATAATTAATCTTTTAAGGTGTTCACTCTCCCTGGAGCAAAAGTGGGTTAGTAGGCCTGTGTTGTGTAATGCTTAACCTGTGCTACTTGCAAACACTCTTACACAATGCATACTCAGAGGTTATTTAACTTAATGAAGTTCGTAAGATAAGTATCTTCCGGAGAAGAGTTCATGATGATAGATGTTCATGGTGGTAATTTTTGTCTGTTATGAAAGTTTTGGTGAGAATTGACACCACATGGGTGGTCTATAGACAGGAACCAGTTTTGATCTTTCTGATTGGAGTTTTGCCAATTTGCTAACCAATTTCTAAAATGCCCATCATTAAAATTGATTAAGTAATAGACTTACCATAGTTTGGATTTACTTTCAGCAAGTCTAAGCAAATAATTGCCCAAAATTAGCAGATTAAGAAAATAATATATTGCCCACGGATTGCACTACTGGTCCATAACATGGATCCAAAGGACTCTGTGGGCCACCAAACATGGTCACTATACATGGAAAAGCCTAAAGCCAGACATAGAAATTCGAAAACTTATGATGAAAAGATCTTTGGTTAATAATTAACACCAAAAATTCCCAATCAACACATTCCAAAGACAGGAGGCTAGACACTGCCGGTGGTATTAGTTCAAAAGGTACAACCCAATATTCTTTTCTCTGAGAAAATATATTATGTAGCCTTACTATCCCCATCGGTGCTCAGTAGGTTAACAATGGGGAGAATTTAAAGCAGAAAGAAAGCGGCTGCTCCAGCCACTGAGGCACTTGTACTCTTAAAGGGCCAGCGCGCGCCAATATCAAAATCATCCCCTGGACTGCTATTTAAATTCCTCCTTCTCTAGTAGTCATTGCCAGAGCTATTTGGTTGCTAGTGTTCCTTAATGTTCCTAGTTCTCCTGGTTTTCCTGCTTCGTATTTGCTGAATCCCTGTGAACCGACCTTCTGCCTTTTTTTGACCAATCTTGCCTGCAGCTTGCCCTAACCCATTGCTATTTTCACAGTGTTGATTCTCTGCTGCCTGCCTAGACCAATTGCTACATTAACCGCGTTGAACCTCTGCCACCTGCCCAGACCTATAGCTAAAATTTTCACTCCTCCTCTACCAACGTCTGCCGTCGCCAAGGTAGACTACTCCAGGGGTAGTGACCTGGGATTCCTCCGCAGCAAAGTCCTCATTCCTGTACAGGAGTTAAAGGGTGAAGACCGGGGGTTCCTTTAGGCTCCGCTTCCCGTAGTAACCCTAAGTCAAATCCTTTGGTGATAAGGAGGGTTCACACTGCCGCCAGCTGGCACGACTTTTGCCCAATCCTAGGGCTGTTGTTACAGAACTGATGGGGGTAGAAGTGTTGACATAATGTGGACCTTATGGGCAAGTCCTCTCAGCCAGTCAGAAGTGGTGAGGGGATCAGAAATCAGAGTCTGGTTCTTGTGAGTGGTCAACAGAGGACAATGAGAGTTAGGCCTCATTTACACGAGCGTAATATACATGCGTGCGACGCGCGTGCTTTTCACGCGTGTCGTACGCACCTATATTACTCTATGGGGCAGTGCAGACAATGCGTGAATTTTGCGCAGCGCGAGTGCGTTGCGTAAAACTCACGACATGTTCTATAATCGTGCGTTTTTCGCGCATCACGCACCCATTGAAGTCAATGGGTGTGTGAAAACCACGCATGCCGCACGGAAGCACTTCCGTGCGAACTGCGTGATTCGCGCAAGAGCTGTCAAACTGAATGCAAACAGAAAAGCACCACGTGCTTTTCTGTTTACAAACATCCAAACGGAGTGTCAGAATTTAGAGATGAGCCGAACTCGTTTTGACCGAACCCGGCAAAAATTTTTCCAGTACGCGACGTCAGGAGACAGTCACTGTCCAGGGTGCTGAAAGAGTTAAACTGGTTCAGCACCCTGGACAGTGACTTCCGATCACAATATACATGAACGTGTAAAAAAAAAAAGAAGTTCTGACTTACCGATACCTCCCGGGATGACAATTCAGTCTAAGTGACAGCTGCAGCCAATCACAGGCCAAGCACAGGCTGCAGCAATCACAGGCCAAGCACAGGCTGCAGCCAATCACAGGCTGCAGCGGTCACATGGACTGCCGCGTCATCCAGGGAGGTGGGGCCGGGTGTCAAGAGAGGGACACGTCACCAAGGCAACGGCCGGGAGACCGGACTGGAGGAAGCAGGAAGTTCTTGGTAAGTATGAACGTCTTTTTTTTATTCACAGGTTGCTGTATATTGTGATCGGAATTCACTGTCGAGGGTGCTGAAAGAGTTACTGCCGATCAGTTAACTCTTTCAGCACCCTGGACAGTGACTGACGTCGACTAGCCTTATCTCTATGATGGCGGCTGCGCGAAAATCACGCAGCCGCGCATCATACACTGATGACACACGGAGCTGTCAAGTGCCTTTTGCGCACGCAAAACGCTGCGTTTTTTTGCGTGCGCAAAACGCACACGCTCGTGTAAATCAGGCCTTAGGGTGCATCCTTTGCATGTAACATCGGTAGTCTGCAATTATGGTTCTCCAGCTGTTAGGAAACTACAACCCCCAGCATGCCCTGACATGTCTGTCTTTGTCTGTCATGTTATTCTTCTTGTTGTAGTTTCCCAACTGATGAGCCATAGGTTGCAAACCACTACTGTACTTTTTATCTCCCCCACCTGCCACTTTGGGTGATGTGGGGGCATATAGCGAATATACGTAATAGCTTAGTGTCATAGATAATATAGTCCTAATTGAAAGGGGTCTGAATTGCAGCAATGTAACTACATGGACTATACATTCATAGTGGACAATTGCCATGTGTCCATATGAACTCTACTTTGTAAATTACCTATTTAAATCCTGTTAGTTGGTAACAAGGTTGTTAGCTGTAAACCTGGGTCACATTACTGTTGGGATCATGAATATTTCTTCTTTGTTATCTCATATTGGTCACTGAGTCACTGATGTACTGTGTGTATCTTGTCGGTGAATTGCCAGGTATTGTGCACTGAGGCGTTTTACCATCCTATATCTATCACTAATCCTTGTGGGCGCCAGTGGGTGTGACTGGTGAGCAGGGCATTCTACTAAATACAGTTATAGCAATATTCATTACTAGTCATTAGAGTCAGTCTTACACAATTACTTTGATCAGGAAGTCATGTTAAAGGGCCAGTACACCTAAAATGCCAGGGTCCATTATGTCTGCAGGGGTGGATTATATTTAACCCATTAGTTTGCTTTGTAGAGGGGATGTAGCTATAGATCTATATTTATAAAATTCCCCTTTCAAGGACACTTCATGACCCGTCACCAGTAAATGTCAATCCTTGAGTCATCCAAGTTGTAAAATATGTTTTTTTTTTGCCTTAGCTGGGTGTAGTTTTTCTTGGCAAAACAACAAAATAATACAAGGAAAAATCCTTTATCCTTTGAGCATGGTGGCATGAACACTTCAATTAAATCTAATGCTTATTTTATACAAAAACTTGATTTTGGATTAATTGAACATATAGTATGGCTGGGCTCACATATGAGAGAGAGTAAGGTGACAGTGCAGAATCCTGCCCCCTTCCAATTTTTGAACCATATGTTTTGGTGCAGGTATATTTTTTAAAGAAAAAGTTCAAAAGATTCAGAATGCCAGTTTTGGTAATGTATAAACACTTTTGATTCATTTTTTTTATTTCTATTTTTTACACCTTGAAATCAGTAGGAAAAAACATAATAAAAAACACAATTTTATCCACCTTGTGATAACCATGATATTCTTATGAAACATTATATTCAGAAGCATCCACCAGAGGGAGGTATAATCAGAACCGGCATTAGGGGTGGCAAACTGGGCAATTAGCCAGGGCTCCCATTTCCTGTCCACCCCTGAAGACGGGACCCAAACAGATAGTGGAGTGAAAGGTTTTTCTGCAAGTTCAGGTAGTCGGACAGAGTACTGATTTACACTGCTCCACAATAGAAAGAACTACTAAATCCCAGTCCTTTCTGTGTTCTGCCCTGCACTGACCTTTATAATCAGTGCAGAGCAGGGGAAGAGGAAGCTGAGCTAGATCAGTCTAGACAGACTGAGCTCAACCCCAGTCATGTTAACATTAACCCACTACTATAGATCACCATGGATTTAACTACTATAAGGCTGGGTTCACACGAGCACATTAACGTCCGTAATGGACGGACGTATTTCGGGCGGAAGTGCCGGACCGAACTCAGTGCAGGGAGCCGGGCTCCTAGCATCATAGTTATGTACGATGCTAGGAGTCCCTGCCTCTCCGTGGAACTACTGTCCCATACTGAAAACATGATTACAGTACGGGACAGTAGTTCCACGGAGAGGCAGGGACTCCTAGCATCGTACATAACTATGATGCTAGGAGCCCGGCTCCCTGCACTGAGTTCGGTCCGGGACTTCCGCCCGAAATACGTCCGTCCATTACGGACGTTAATGTGCTCGTGTGAACCCAGCCTAAGCCCTTCACTACCCAGACCTCCAGAGATGTTAACATCAACCTCTCCAGTATATGGCAATATTATGTGGGCTCGAGTATTATTTGGATACCACATATTACTTGCGCACTTAATGGTGGTATTATGTGGAATGGATATGGCAATATTATTTTAACACTATATGGTAGTATTATTTTTGTACTGTATATAGGTATTATTTAGCCATTGTATGGAAGTATTATTTGGACACTTAATTGGAAGTAGTATTTGGGATAAATGCCAATATAGCGCATGCATTGTCTGGCAGTATTGTAAGCACTATATGGTAGTATTACTTGCGTACTACATGTTGGTAATATTTAGATATTGTTTGGCAGTATTATTTGGACACTAAATGGCCTTTATACTTGCACATTAAAGGGTAGAATTATGTGGGCACTATATGGAAGTATAATGTGGGCAGCAGTATTATTTTGATACAGTATTAAATATGTATTGTATGGCAGTATTGTTTTGGCATTTCATCGATTAAACCAGCAATACCTGGTGGAAGTGGGTGAACAATCATTTTTATGTAACCTATAATTATCTTTTAAGCAGGCTCTGTACCTTTAGTATTACATTTTTTTAGTGTTCCTGTGTCATAATGCTAATGAGCATAAAAAAGTCATATCTTCGTTCGAAAAGAGTCATATCTTCATTCCTCAAGCCTTTCTGAGATTACCCCACCTCCTTACTTTTGATTGACAGCTCCTCGCCTCCCTCCAGCACACACAAATTCCTGCGCTTGCGCATCGATGTCCTGTTCTGATGCGTACGCACAACGGGACACCATAGCGTTTCATGCACAGTAACTATGTCTGAAGCCCAGGCAAAGCAAGGAAGGGTATCGGACTATAAATGACGGGCGCATGCGGGCTATCTCAGATGAGATTTTGCCATTCAGGGCGGGACAATTTTTGGCAGTGGGCGGGCATAAGAAGGGAACGAACGAGACTGCTGCATTATTATCATAAAAGGCGCAAAATCTTTGCAGACCATTATTGTACATCCGTGAAAACATCAGAATTCATCCGACTGCTTCTGTCTTCAGTCACATCATAAATAAACACCCAGTGCCTTTGGCAGCCATGCATGCCCATGCCATCACACTGCCTCCACCATGTTTTACAGAGGATGTGGTGTGCTTTGGATCATGAACCGTTCCAAGCCTTCTCCATACTTTCTTTCTCCCATCATTCGGGTACAGGTTGATCTTAGTTCCATCTGTCCATAGAATGCTGTTCCAGAACAGGGCTGGCTTCTTTACATGTTGTCTGGCAAAGTCTAATCTGGCCTTTCTATTTTTGAGGCTAAATAAGGGTTTGCACCCTGTGGTGAACCCTCTGTTTTTGCTCTCATGAAGTCTTCTCTTTATGGTAGAATTAGATACTGAAACGCCTACTTCAAGGAGAGTGTTCTTCACTTGGGTAGCTGTTGTGAAGGGTTTTTTTCTTCACCATGGAAAGGATTCTGCGATCATCCACCACTGTTGTCTTCCATGGACGTCCAGGCCTTTTGGAGTTCACGATATCACCAGTGCGCTCTTTTTTTTTTTTTCAAGAATGTGCCAAACTGTTGATTTGGCCACTCCTAACATTTGTGCTATCTCTCTGATAGATTTCTTTATTTTTTTCAGCCTAACGATGGTCTGTTTCAGTTGCATTGATAGCTCCTTTGACCTCATGTTCTGGGTTCACAGCAACAGCTTCCAAATGCAAATGCCACACCTGGAATCAACTACAGACTTTTTACTTGCTTAGTTGATGCTGGATTAATGAGGGAATAGCCCATGCAGCCCATTAAATAGCTTTTGAGATAAATGTCCAATTACCTTTGGTCCCTTGAAAAGAGGCAGCTACATATTAAAGAGCTGTAATTCCTAAACCCTTCCTCAAATTATGATGTGAATACTCTCAAATTAAAGCTGAGAGTCTGCACTTTAAGACCATATTGATTATCTAACTGTATATTCAATATGTTTTGGTAAACAGCTAAAATGACAAAACTTGTGTCACTGTCCAAATAATTCTAGACCCAACTGATACAGTTTTAGGCTGGGGTTACACGGTGACTTTGGCCATGACACTGTTCACATGCACCAAGATTGCTATGGAATGAGCTTTGGAAAATTAAAAAATCAGTTTGCAACATTCATTGTAAGCTCTGCCTTGCGCCCAGCTTGTATGAAATGCCCACATATTTGGTATCTAGTGGCATACACCAGATGTCAGAAAAGGTTACTTGAATTCACATATTTGGAAAAAAAAGTGCCAGTTTAAATTTTTTCCAAAGTCAATGAATTGTCTAGAAAAAAAACATTAAAGATGTTAGCCCTCTATGTGACTAAACGAATACCTTGGTGGTCTAATTTCCTAAAAAGAGTCATTTTGGGGCTCTTCACAGTGTTTTGACACTTCACAACATCTGTAATGGTCGTATGTTGTCTTCAAACCAGCTTTGGAAAATTTGCTCTCCAGAAGCCAGTTTGTGCACCATTCATTGTAAGCTCCACCTTGCGCCTTGCGTGTAAGAAATGTGCACATATTTGGTATAGCTTAAGTTGGCAGAAGTTACCAAATATGTATTTAGGTGTGTTTGCCCAGTGGCATACACTAGATGTCAAAAAACATCATCCATAATTACATCTTAATTTTTTTTAAATTTATTTACCTTTTCTCCTTTTAAATTTTTTAAAATGTAAAATATATCACTTATTCTTTTACACAGTATGGAAGCCCAACATGTTATGAGAAAAACAAGACCAAATACATGTAGGTTGGAAGAGTAATAGAAGAACAATTTGTTTTTAAATTGGCGCATAGCTAAAACTTTCCTATTTTAGGTGTGGATTGCACACTGAAAATTCACTACAAATACAATATAACTCATGTGAATGGGGCTTATCTTTTTTTTTTTTTTTTGAAGGATGGAATAGTATAGTAGACTATGCTATTCCATCCTGAGAGATCATGCAAAATAAGCATATACCGCTCGTGACAACACTATATGTACAGTAATGTCAGGTGCTTCCCAATGGCGGAGTCCCCAGGCAGAGCATCGCAATCACTCTGCCCTTGGACTTTGGCCCTGAGGAAGCTCCTGACATCACTGTCCAAACATGGACATCAGAAACAGTGCCGGAGTCCCCGGGCAGATTTGTAGTAGAAGTTCTGTCTGTGGACTCCAGCCCTGGGAAAGCTACTAACGTCACTGTCCATTTATGAACAGTGACTTCAGGAGTTTCCCCAGGGCCATTCCCCAGATGAACATACAGTGGGATACAATTTGGCTGAATTGACCAAAACCGGTGCATTAACAGTTATTAATACCGGGGCATTAACTGGTCA
Organism: Rhinoderma darwinii; assembly: GCF_050947455.1. Taxonomy (NCBI): domain Eukaryota; kingdom Metazoa; phylum Chordata; class Amphibia; order Anura; family Rhinodermatidae; genus Rhinoderma; species Rhinoderma darwinii. Next base: position 593,378,387 of record NC_134687.1, read on the forward strand.
TGTGTCTGACCCATGGTTTCGTTCACTGTAATTGACATCCGTACCAAAATTAGTTAAGGCGCATAACATACAAACATGAGCGCACCACTTTCCGTTGCCTAACCCTCGGTAATGGAGGGGGGCCCAGACTCCTTGGCTGTATGGGGCCCAGAAATTCCTGATGGTGGCCCTGTGGCTAGGTGCTGGATTTTATACACCTGTGGGAATGGGACTGAATGAAACACCTGAATTCATTAAGAGGGGTGTCCCAATACTTTTGTCCATATAGTGTATATATATATAATTGTATGGATCTTATAACGTGGATGTTTATTTTTATATTGCTCCATAATATCTGTAGTGCCTCTTACCCAACACATGAAAACCACAGAATGATGTCAAAGAGACATTCCTGGCCTGAAGAGCTTGCAATCTAAACACGAGTAAATGCATTTATAAGATAACACAGTGGTGAGGTTGCAAGACTCTGCTTAGCTCTTGACGGGAATAAAATAGCATTCTGTCCATAGTTTGCATTGTTCTAAGCAAACCTGGCGTGGCGAAGCGTGCTTCACTCACCGGGCAAGTCACAAGGAGTTATAAAATGGGACACTATTAGAGGATAAGGTTATATTCCTATATGAGTCAATCATGTTCTCTCAATAACCAACTTCTCATAACATAAATAAAAAGCTTTAAAGAATGTCATTAACTGGAAGTGCAGACAAAGAGAAGTCAGATTCAAGCCAAGAACTCTCTGGACAAAGCACACAGAATAAATCTGACTTGTTACACGTCCATTGTAGCATTGAGAAGCACAAATTATACTGACAATGGCTCTGATTCACATCATTATTAATAGAACAGTGTAGCGAGCAACAGAGTAAATGTTAAGCGCACCTCCAGGAGAAAAAAAAGAGAATTTATTGTCCCTTTCAGAGTAATGCTCTTTGGACGGAGCTGGTATGGAGGGGAAAAGACTAATGCAAATGCACTGAGCATTTTTGGCTCACATAAATGGTAGTATATAACCACTATAATAGTGCCCCCAATGGACAAGATTATAATTAACACAACACTGCACCTTGTGGACAAGATTATAACTACTATAATACTGCCCCATATATACACACATGAATATAACTACTATAATACTGCCCCTATATACAAGAATATAACTACTATAATACTGCCCCTATATACAAGAATATAACTACTATAATACTGCCTCCTGTTTTCAAGAATATAACTACTATAATACTGCCCCTATGTACAAGAATATAACTACTATACTTCCTACTATGTACAAGAATATAACTACTATAATTATCTTTTTTATTTGAAAACTTGCAACAAATTATTACAATACCTTTGCAATACACTCATAACAGATAAAGAAAATAAACGTATGTCTCTTAATAACATCACAATCATTAAACAAACCATAATATATGAATATTGCTCCAGTATAGATTGTTTCAACTATTTTTCATGATATTATTCTAGACAGTATTACAGGAGATTTCTTCTTTATTGGTGACCGGGCAGCATCGCGCACACCACAGAGGGTACACGGTCACCACATTTATGACATATAGTAAGCCTCTATGATATAAACAGAGTTCGGGGTAAAAGTCTCCATACAGCAGCTGTGAGTTTCACTGTCCCACTAGATGTGGTGACTGCAGGGACAGGGACACAGCAGGGACATTACTCTGTAGATAAGTCTCTTGTATAAAGAGGACATTGGTTTTGTCGTCAGACAGACGCTGGAATATCGCCCGCCGCCTGCTCCTATTCTTCAAACTGTTCACATTGATGGAGGTGATTTTCAGCCTCATCCTGGTTACATGTCTTTCCTACTTTTTTTTCTTCTTCCACTGCTATGTCCTGTAACACCCCATCTTTTGGTGGACATTGGGGGGTCAGCATCTTCATCCTGAGGTTCGTCGTCTGGGTTGTGTGAGGAGACTTGCTCCATCTCTGCTTCTTCTTCCTGTTCATCTTCTCCCAGCGCACAGTAACGTCCCCCAGTTATCGCCAGCACTGGAGACTCCGGTGATTTCTTTGCAGCAGTGATTTTTTTCCTAGAAGAATCATCTGTTTTACTTCTCCTTTTGACCGTCTGAAATCCCTCCTCATCGATACTGGTTGCTGCGGCTGGATCAGCTGGTTCCTTACTGGTCGCTGCGGCTGGATCAGCTGGTTTTTTACTGGTCGCTGCGGCTGGATCAGCTGGTTTTTTACTGGTAGCTGCGGCTGGCCCAGCTGGTTTTTTACTGGCCGCTGCGGCTGGATCAGCTGGTTCCTTACTGGTCGCTGCGGCTGGATCAGCTGGTTCTTTACTGGTCGCTGCGGCTGGATCAGCTGGTTTTTTACTGGTCGCTGCGGCTGGCCCAGCTGGTTTTTTACTGCTCGCTGCGGCTGGATCAGCTGGTTCCTTACTGGTCGCTGCGGCTGGATCAGCTGGTTCTGTACTGGTATTGGGCTGATGTTTAGATGTTTTGGTGACGGAGTGACTGGATATTTTGCTTTTAGCATGACCTCTATTTTCAGTGGCTGGTGACGCTTGTGCAGCATCCACAGATGGGACATTCGTCTCTGGAGCAGGATCTCTGGTACTTTGGCTCACATCCTCGCTGGGACTTCCAGGTTCTGGGGTCGTATCTACACATATGGAGACATCCTCCTGCTCTTCCTCCATGGCTTCTTTAAAGGTCTCCTCTTTATTATGTTCTGCATGTGGACACTCCCGGAATGTATGTCCAGGTCCTAAGCACAGGTTACAGATGACAGGTCCTGTACAATCGTCCTTCACATGCCCAAACTGACCACATAGTGAGCACTTAATACGGGAACAGTTGAATGCCAGGTGTCTGCCCCCACATCTATGGCACAGTCGCGGTTGACCAGGGTAGTAACATACGCCTCTCTCCGAGCCCAGGTAGAAGGAGTGCGGCAGATGTCTGGTCACTCCATTCTCCTGAACCAGCTGGATCTTGACAGAATATCCTCCATTCCAGATCTCCTCCTCATCATAGATCTTTGTTGGCAGTCTCTTCACTTCACAATATCTGCTCAACCAGTGCTGCAAATCTGCCAGAGCCACCACCTCAGACTGGAACAGGACGGTGGCAGTGACTACCTGGGGTTTAGTCAGCTGGATGACATGTAGATGCTCCCACATCGCGTGCTCCTTTGTATCGTTATAAATACTCCAGAATAAATCTAGACTATATTGCAGCTTGAAACTGATGTCATAATTCCTGCTGGAGGGAACGTGGATCAGAGCGAACACCTCACAAGCTTTAAACTTCATAAACTCCTTCAACAAAACTTTCCCAATGTAGAGTCTGGAGGGGAGGTTTTCCTCTGGTCCTGAGTACCTGATTCTGACCGCGTTCCTCCTCTGAGGTGTGGGGTTAGGCGGTCTTGTGACGCTGGAGAACAGTCTCTTGTACTGAGGTCTGTCAGCAGGTGGGTCAGGACTGGACCTCTCCTCAGCTGATTGTACTGCAGATCCTCCTGTGTCTGCTCCTGATCACTGTGTAACCTGCACTCCATTCACTGACACTGCGGACGGCTGAACCTCCAGAACAGGGTCTGCAATGTCCGCCTCAACCTGTGCCGCTGATTCATCCGATATCAGACTGTCAATCACCGCGCTGAGCGAAGTCTCACTTACAATGTCAGTATATGCGGCACTTTCTTGCTCACTCACAGGAGTGCCACTCGCATTCACTTCATCAGTACTGCACATAGAGTCTACTGCAGTTAACCCCTCGTCAGCTGGCACACATTTCTCTGCAGCTTTAGCAGCATTTGTGTTGGCTGCTTGCACAGACCCCACACATGATGAGAGATGTGATCCTCCAGCCACTGCACACTCATATCTTCCAGGGTTTCCCTGCTCCACAATATTATACACAGTCTTATAGTCAGTGTCTTTTTTTGCAATGATATTTTTTCTCTTCACAGTTTGGGCTCTGGTCTCCCTTTTGTTCTCAATTGCCCAGTTCTTTATTTTGGGTACTGTGCATGATTCTTTCTGCAATCTCTCCTTCAATATCACCAGCTCACGTGTGCAAACATCCAGACACTCACATTTCATCAGCTTTGCCTTTGGATCAGTCTCTTGGTTAATTTCAGTTCTCAATTTGCGAACTTGCATTTCCATTTTAAAGATATTTTTCTTTGTCATTTTTGTGCACAATTCACCAACATCATGAGATTCAGTTGACTCACCAGCCACCATTTCCAGATCATCACCTCCACCATCTCCATGCTGCAGGTCAAACTCCAGACTCTGGGCTTTCCCAGGATCATCAGCCCAGGACCCCTCCCCTCCACCTGGGTCAGAAGCCATGCATAGTTCTAACAGGGAGCTCACAAGCACACGTCTATCCTCTCCTATGGACAAGAATATAACTACTATAATTCCTCCTCCTATGTACAAGAATATAACTACCATAATACTGCCTCCTATGTACAAGAATATAAATACTATAATACTGTCCTCTATGTACAAGAATATAACTACTATAATACTGCTCCTATGTATAAGAATATAACTACTATAATACTGCCCCCATGTACAAGAATATAACTACTATAATACTGCCCCTATGTACAAGAATATAACAACTATAATACTGCTCCTATGTATAAGAATATAACTACTATAATACTGCCCCCTATATACAAGACTGTAACTACTATAATACTGCCCCTATGGACAAGACTATAATTACTATAATATTGCTCTCTGATATTTTCTCGATTCAGGGGAAATGTAGTATTTATATGGCTGTAATTAATATCAATAAGTGAACATATAATCCATGATCTTGCTGGGTCTGCTCTGCAGCAGCACTATGCTCTGGCTAATATAGTGGGTTCCAAGGCAGTAAGCCCCTCCACAAAATCCTTATGCTCTAAAAGGGCATACAAGTAGGGATTGTTCTAAATAGAGAAACCCTTTAAAGGGGTTGTCCGAGATTAATTTTTTCAGTAAATTTAAACACACAATGCACATATTTACAGTTGAATAATATACTTACCCGTGCAATATTCCTTCTGTTCTCTGCTCTGGCTGTTCTTTTCTTTGGATCACATGACTTCTGACGTCACTTTTTCAGGCTCCTCCACTGTCGTGTCGTATCCCGATCACATGGTCTCGCCCCAGAGAGACCTCGGATGGGATACGACACGTCACTGGTGACGTGTCGTTTCGCCGTGTGCTGGTTGATTAGTGCCCGCCCAGCCTATGCGTGTTCACAGTGAAAAAGGACGGCACCTGCGTAGGACTAGCCCAGTCTACGAGGTACAGTGGCAGCTTCGGCACTTTTAGATCATACGCTGCCAAAGCCTAGGTGGTAGGGAAGGGGGGGGGGCGCCGAAGAGCAGCTGATCGCTGCTGACAGGCGCCCCGTATGTCGGACACCTGCAGCAGCTTTAGGAAGAGCCAGGAAATTACGGCGTTCTGACTTGGGTCTGTGACGGCCAGGGAGTGGACCAGTCCGGTCACCTTACCTCACGTCAGTGACATGAGGTCAGATGACTCAGGTCAGGGGACAGATCCACTCCCGTGCTGCAGCCTTCCAGCTCTGCCTCTACTCTGTGCTCTGCTGTGCCGAGAAGCAGAGAGGAAGCTACGCCCACAGCCCGTCCTGACCTGTGATGCTGTCAGCAAAGAGACATGGTGAGTGTCTGTGTGTTTATGTGTGTGTAGTGTGAATACAGTGTGTGTGTCTCTGTCTTTGTATGTGTATATGTTACAGTGTGTGTGTGTGTGTGTGTGTGTGTGTGTGTGTGTGTGTGTGTGTGTGTCTCTGTCTGTGTCTATGCATGTGTTTGTCTCTTACATCTACTACATTATCTGTTCTCAGAGAGTTATCACTGTGTTATCTGTGATGATACATAGGACTGCAGGCAACATCTACCACATTATCTGTAATCAGAGAGTTATCACTGTGTTATCTGTGGTGTTACATAGGACTGCAGGTAAATCTACCACATTATCTGTAATCAGAGAGTTATCCCTGTGTTATCTGTGGTGTTACATAGGACTGCAGGTAACATCTACATTATAGGGGATCATGGGTATGGTGGGTTACAAGACAGGAAACAGACAGTAAGGGATGTAAACAAACAGCAAGGGATGTAAACAAACAGAAAGAGCAGCAGTGACGATGGAAATCAAACAGAAACTGGTTAGACGTTTAATAGGGGGTATTAGGGAAGGCAAACCAAGGCTGGGGGACACTTTTTAGAATTTTTTTTTTCCTGGACAACCCCTTTAAGTTGACTTTACATAATAATGGATGACCCATACAGCCCATGTGTTTGAGCAGGGGAGCAAATAGACTTGATGAAAAATGTTTTACCATTTTGTGTATAAAGCTTCTATGCAAACCTATGTGTTTCCATGGTTACAGACTACAAACAAACCCTGTGTAGACTGATCTTGCAGTCAAGTTTTACACCCCATCCTCTGCCCCCTCTTTATCTGTCTGTCTGAAGGCCATCAAGGAGAAGGAACAGATAGAATAGAGCAACACATGACTGCAAGTAGTTTCACATGTTTACATACCCTTTAAGTACTTATTTGACATACATAATGGAGAGAGGTCATGGTACATACACCAACCTTACCTCATCCAAGACACTTAGAAGCTAAAATATAATAACACAGAGTCTACTTTTACATTCTGCCTCTTATTTCAGCAGCATCTTCACACTCTGGACCTGAGTTTTGTGTTCTTCTTCGTCAGTTTTGTTATTTTTTGCTGGATCTGGGGATTTTCTTCTTCAATAACTTCCTGTTCCTGGACTGAGAATAAACAGAGCTCCAGGAGTCTAATAATAGTAGCTGTGTAAATATAAAACCGCCATTTTTTATGCAGTTTATTCAGGATGCGGCCAATACGGATGTATAATTGATATCGAAAAAGTAATTGACTGATGTGTCTTTTATTACACTACATCACACCTTGTAGCATGTTGTTTGCCTCATATATTTACTGACATTAACCGCTTCCCGACCGCCCACAGTAAATTCATGTTGGCACTTGCTGGGCTCTGTGCAGCGCCAACGTGAATTCATGGTCGGTGTTAAAAGCGCAATCCGGGTGTGTCAGAGTAGCGCTGACACCCGCGCTGTTAACCCCTGCCTATGGTCCCGGAGACATGATCGTGACCTGATTGGTTCAGGTCCCAATCATGTGATCACAGGGAAAGTTTGTTGTAGCAACGAACTGGTACGTTTTCTTACTATAACAAACTTTCCCGGGGACCGATTGCGGGTGATGCAGTCAGTTGCATGGCAAAATCGGAGGCCATACATCATCCACCGGGTCTGCCATGCACGACAGCCTATGAGTACCAGCCGGAGTCCGGTCCTCATAGGCTTCCTGCTAGTGTGACTCTCAGCGTCACACTGAGAGTTTAAAATACGTTACACTACCTAGGTAGTGTAATGTATAATAGCAGCGATCAGAGCTACAGGTCTTCAAGTAAAACAAGCAAAAAGTAAAAAGAAAAAGTAATCAAAATGTTTTATAAGGGCGGATTTACACGAGCGTGTGCGTTTTTTGCGCACGCAAAAAACGCGGCATTTTCCGTGCGCAAAAGGCACTTAACAGCTCCGTGTGTCATCAGATAGGATGTGCGGCTGCGTGATTTTCGCGCAGCCGCCATCATTATGACACTCCGTTTGGATGTTTGTAAACAGAAAAGCACGTGGTGCTTTTCTGTTTCCAAACATACATTTGACTGCTGTTGCGCGAATAAAGCGCGTCCCACGGAAGTGCTTCCGTGTGGTGCGCGTGATTTTCACTCACCCATTGACTTCAATGGGTGCGTGATGCGCGAAAAATCACGGACAGTCTGCACTGCCCCATAGACTTGCATAGGTTAGTGCGACACGCGTGAAAAACATGCGGGTGGCACGGACGTATATCTCGCTCGTCTAAATCCGTCCTAAAAGTGTAAAAACAAGTAAAAAAGTTACAAAAACATAAATTAGCTTTTTTTTCTATAAGTCTTTTATTATAGGAAAAAAATGTAAATGTTAAAAAAAGTACACATATTTGATATCACCGCGTTCGTAACGACCCGAACTATAAAACTATAATATTATTTTTCCCGCACGGTGAACACCGCAAAGAAAATAATTAAAAAACAATGTCAGAATCACTATTTTTTTGGTCATCAACTCTCTCAAAATATAGAATAAAAAGTGATTAAAAAGTCGCATGTACCCTAAAATAGTACCAATAAAAACTACAACTCGTCCCCGAAAAAAACAAGCCCTTACACAGCTTTTTTGACTGAATTAAAAAAGTTATGGCTCTCAGAATATGGTGACACAAAAAAAATATTTTTTATCGAAAAGTGAATTTGTTGCGCAAAAGCCACAAAAAAGAAAAAAAAAAAAACGATATACATATGGTATCGCCGTAATCGTATCGACCCGCAGAATAAAGTAAAATGACATTTATAGCGCACGGTGAACACTGTAAAAAAAAAAAAGACAAAAAACTTCAGAATTTATGTTCTTTTGTCACTTTGCTTGCCCAAAAAATCTAATAAAAAGTGATAAAAAAATCACAAGTACCCTAAAGTAGTACCAATGAAAACTACAGATTGTTTCGCAACAAATAAGCCCCTGCACGGCTCCGGTGGAGAAAAAATAAAAAAGTTCTGGCTCTCAGAATATAGCGACAGAAATTGTGCAGTGTCCAAAAGCGGATAAGATGGGGCACCATTTATCAGTGCAACAGCGGCCACATATCTATGAATTATTTATTTACCGCATGATTATACCCTCTTATTATACCCTGATGTACCCCGCACAGCTTACATATGCCCCCACATTATAAACTGAAATACCAGCAAAACCCGAAACAGAACAGTTACCAAGCAAAATCTGCGCTCCAAAAGCCAAATGGCGCTCCCTCCCTTCTGAGCCCCACAGCGTGCCCAAACACCAGCTTACGTCCACATATATGACAATTTATATCCGGGAGAACCCGCTCAACATTGTATTTGGTATTTGTCTTCAGTGGCACAAGCTGGGCACAACGTATTGTGCATTAAAATGGCATATCAGTGGAAAATGTTAATTTTCACTTTGCACCATCCTCTGCGCATTAACGCCTTCGCGCACCATGACTTAATAGCATGTCGTAGTGCGAGGGGGGGGGTTATATATGGAGCGGCCTCATGCGCTGCACCCGCTCCATATTTTGCAGGTGTCAGCTGTGTATTACAGCTGACACCCGGGACTAATGGACAGGAACAGCGATCGTGCTGTTACAGGAGCCTGTAAAGATGATATTATACTGCAATACATTAGTATTGCAGTGTATTGTACTAGTGACCTAATGATCGCTCGTTCCAGTCCCCTAAAGGGACTAATAAAATGTGTAAAAAAAAGTTAAAAAAGTTATTATTAGTGAAAAAAATATATAATATATTTAAAGTTCAAAAAAATCCCCCTTTCCCATATTTCCTCTAAAGTAATGTAAGAAATAAAAAAATTAACAAAATTGGTATCGCTGCATCCGTAAGTCCGAACTATTACAATATACCAATATTTAACTCGCACTGGGAAAAATAAAAAATTTAAAAAATAAAGAATTTAAAACGCCAAAATCACAGTTTTTTTGGTCACCTTAGCTCTTAAAAAAAAGAAATCATAAAATGTGATAAAAAAGTTGTATGTAAAAAAAAAATTGGACCAATAAAAACTACAGCTCGTCCCGCAAAAACCTAAGCCCTCACACCGCTCAATCGACCAAAAAATAAAAAAACTGATGCCTCCCGGAATGTGGTGAAACAAAAAGTTATGTTTTTTTAACAAACAGTTTTTACTTTGTAAAAGTAGTAAAATATAAAAAAACAGTATAAATTTGGTATCACCGTAATCGTATTAAGACTCAGAAAAAATTTAAGGTGTTGTTTTTACCGCACAGTGAAAGCCGTAAAAACAAAACCTAAAAAACAATGGAGGAATCGCAGCTTTTTCCAATTTCAGCCTGCAAAGAATTTTATTTTCCGTTTCCCAGTACATTAAATGGAACTTTAAATGGTGTCACTAGAAACTACATCTCCTCCCGCAAAAAATAAGCCCTCACACTACTCTATTGACGGAAAAATAAAAAAAGTTATGGCTCTTGGAAAGCGGGGAGGGAAAAACTAAAATGTAAAAGCAAAAAATGGATCACTCCTGAAAGGGTTAATTAATTTATACTGAAAAAGCATTTATGGCCATGTGGGGTATTGCCGTACTTGGGAGAAATTGCTTTACAAATGTTGGGCGGCTTTTTCTCCTTTATCCTTTGTGAAAATGAAAAAATGCAACACTTTTGTGGAAAAAAAATTTGATATTCATTTTCACGGTAACTCCCAAAAGCCATAAACTTTTTATTTTTATGTCGACATATGAAGTCATATGAAGGCTTGTTTTTTATGGGACAACTTGTAGTTTTTAATGGCACCATTTATTTGTACTGGGGTACTGAAAAATTGTTTTGTGAGGTGGAATGGAAAAAAACTGTGATTACTCCATTGTTTTTTGGGTTTCGTTGTTACGGTGTTAACCGAGCTGTAAAAATTATATGTTACTTGGTTGAATACGATTACGCTGATATCACATATATATACAATAGTTGTTTTTATGATGTACTACTTTTGCAAAAAAATACTTTTTTTTTTTTTTTAAGTAAAAATTGTATTGTGTCACCATATTCAGTGACCCATAACTTTTCTTTTTCTTTTATGGAGTGGTGTGAGGGCTTGTTTTTTGCAGGTAAAGCTTTAGTTTTTATTCGTAACATTTTTGGGTACATACCAGATTTTGATCACTTTTAATTCCATTTTTTTGGAGAGCTAAGGTGGCCAAAAAAACATCAATTCTGGCGCTTTATTTTCTTTTTTACAGCGTTTACCCTGCAGCTTAAATAACGTTATATTAGAATAGCTCAGCTATATAAATTATGTTGTTTTCTTTTACATTACTTTAGGGCAAAATAGGAAAACGTTTGTTTTTTAAGTTTTTAAATGTTTTTGTATATTACAAAAAACTTTATTTAACAGTTTTTTTCTTTTACATTTTTTTAGTCCCACTAGGGGATCATTTAAATGCTGGTACAATAAACTATACAATAATACTTATGTATTGCAGTGTACTTTAACTTTTACAGACTCATTAAAAATGGTCACTAACTTTTCAACAAACTTTGCATAAAACAATAATACAATCGAATATAAGAAACTTTGCAATACATATTATTAAAGAAAAATGCCTCTTTCTCCAATGATTCTTGTGTCCTGTCACACTTTTAATTTTCACTTTTGGAGTGATGGGTTTGTTACAATGTATCAGTCTAGACAATCCCCTGAAAGCTAAACACAACAGCAGCACAAATCTTTCTCCTGCATACATTCTACTTAGCACCAGCACGTTGGATGGCGTTTTCCGGAGACATTGGATGGCGTTTTCCTGAGACCTGTCAGACACTTTTTGCATTATTTGAAAGCGAAGCAATTTCCACCTGCAACACCAGCCAAAGTAGCGATACAAACACAAAAGACGTGGAGAAAAAAAAAATCATTCTGAAACGGTCTCCTTTATTTAAATTGCATTGTTGCACAACTTATTAAGAACATATTCTTGTTACAGGAACATTCAAGCTCTGGTGTTTGTTACTTGATACAATGTATCAGGGAGGACACTGGACAAACTGCACTCAGTACAAAAACACAAGAATACAAAAATTTGTTATGAATGTTTTAACGTTTCATAAACGGAACCTGAAGAGTAAGGAGGTCATGACCATAGACCTGTTCTCTACCGATCAGGATCACACCACGGCTAAAGGATGGCGTGATACTCTGCAGCAACATAATGGGTTTCAGCATTAGGGTATGTTCACACGGCGGGGGTCCGTAACGGCTGAATTTACGGGGATGTTTCAGCCTGAAAACATCCCCGTAATTTCAGCCGTACCGGCATGTGCAGGCGCTTGAACGCCGCGTCAATTACGGCCGTAATTAGCGCTGCTATTCATTGGAGTCAATGAATAGCGGCTCCAATTACGGCCAAAGAAGTGACAGGTCACTTCTTTGACGCGGGCGTCTATTTGCGCGCCGTCATTTGACAGCGGCGCGTAAATATACGCCTCGTGTGAACAGACAAACGTCTGCCCATTGCTTTCAATGGGCAGATGTTTGTCAGCGCTATTGAGGCGCTATTTTCGGGCGTAATTCGGGGCAAGAACGCCCGATTTACGTCCGTAAATAGGCCGTGTGAACATACCCTTAAAGATAAACTAAGAATTGACATGATAACCCATGGTCTAATCGGCAGCTGGTGAAACAGATCCCAAAACAACACACTGGCACATTAGGGACAGCGAACTGACAAGCCGGTGTTATTAAATCTATAATGTATGATACTGTGCTGCTGACAAGGTGTATCTAAGCCTCTCATGTGTAATGCAGCATTGCTATTCTTTCTGTCAAAACGACAGACACCACTAGAGAACTTCAATGGATCCCAAGTAATGGGGTCTGTGGAGTGCAGGTGGAATCCATCATATCACGGTATCAGTTATGAACAGAAGCCACTGTGCAAGTGGAAACATGGCTTAAGCCTATCATGTGGTATACTGAGCTGCTGAGCCCATGTATGTAGGCCTTATTCACATGGCTGTGTACGGTCCGTGAGATACTCACTGTATGTTGGCCCCATCTCCCGGGCCGAACACAGTTCAGGGAGCCGAACTCCTAGCACCATAGTCAATAATGCTTTGAGTCACTACCATCCTATATTGAAAACATGAGTACAGTATGGGACAGTATTCCCATAGCTCCCAACAGTCCCGGATCTGCCGGAACAGTACCGGTTTCTCTGCGCTGTCCCGCCGTCCCGGGTGGTCTGATAAATTTCCCGCTGGGCGCCACGGTTCCCCAGGCGTAACTCGGAGGTCGGGAAGAGGGGGGCACCGCAGAGCAGCTGTATCAAAACAGCTGATCGCTACTGACAAGCACCCTGCATGCCGGACGACTGCAGCAGCGATCAGCGTCAGAAGGAGGCAGGTGGTCGTGCAGCGGCATTCTGACTGGGGTCGATGCCAGCCCCGGAGTGGACCAGACCAGTCACCTGATCTGTTATCTGACCTCACCGGTCAGGTGACAGGTCAGGTGACTGGACTGGTCCACTCCCGGGCCCGCACCGACCCCAGTCAGAACTTTGCTGCAAGATCTCACGACTTCTCTTAATGGTGAGTGATGTCAGGCAGAGCAGAGAGTAGTAGCAGTAGGCTACCTCTACAAGGGGGACTGTGTGTTGCACTATCTACAAGGGGGCTGTGTGTGGCGCTATCTACAAGGGGGTTGTATGTGGCGCTATTTACAAGGGGGGCTGTGCGTGGCACTATCTACAAGTGGGGCTGTGTGTGGCGCTATTTACAAGGGGGGCTGTGCGTGGTGCTATTTACAAGGGGTCTGTGCATGGCGCTATCTACAAGGGGGTCTGTGTGTGGTGCTAACTAGAAGGGGGTCTGTGTGTGGCGCTATTTACAAGGGGGCTGTGCGTGGCGCTATTTACAATTTGGGCTGTGTGGCGCTATCTACGAGGGGGACTGTGCATGATGCTATTTACAAGGGGTGATATGTGTGGCTCTATTTACAAGGGGGGCTGTGTGGCGCTATCTACAAGGGGGGCTGTGTTTGGAGCTATCTACAGGGGGCTGTGTGTGGAGCTATTTACAAGAGGGGCTGTGTGGTGCTATCTACAAGGGGGGCTGTCTGTGGCTCTATTTACAAGGGGGGCTGTGTGTGGCACTATCTACAGGGGGTCTGTGTGTGGCACTATTTACAAAGGGGCTGTGTGTGGTGCTGTCTACAAGGGGGCTGTGTGTGGAGCTATCTACAGGGGGGCTGTGTGTGGAGCTATCTACAGGGTGGCTGTGTGTGGAGCTATCTACAGGGGGTCTGTGTGTGGAGCTATCAATAGGGGGGGCTGTGTGTAAAGCTATCTACAGGGGGGCTGTGTGTGGAGCTATCTACTGGGGGGCTGTGTGTGGAGCTAACTCCAGGGGGGCTGTGTGTGGCGCTATCTACAGGGGGCGGTGTGTGGACCTATCTACAGGAGGGGCTGTGTGTGGAGCTATCTACAGTGGGGGATGCAGGTTCCGCTGGACTGTTTGGACTATGTTGTAGATTCTTGGGACTACTGCGATGATCTACGTTTTTGTAAAATAAAATTGTGAAAGAGGGTTGTGTGGGGGAGTTCTTATTTCAATAAAAAAATATTTTTTTATGTCTCTGTGTTTTTTAATACTTTAATAGCGCCTTAGTAATGGCAGTAGTCTGATTGACAACGTCTATTACTATAGTGAGGCTTAGTGTTAACCAGTAAAAAGGCTGCAACTAAACCCCCATTATTACCCCGGTACCCACCGCCAACAGGGGTGCTGGGAAGGGCCGGGTGTGATCCAGTATCTGACCATATGTAGTGAAGGGCGGACACTGGGGTGGCAGCAGTCTGGTATTATGAGGCTGGAAAGGGCCAACAACTGTGGCCCTTCTCATCCAGGTAATGCTAGGCTGCTGCTGCTATGTTGTATCTGGGTGGTTATAAAAAATGGAGACCACGTAGTTTTTTTTTTTTTAAATTAATAAAACGACATTGCGTCCCCACCATTTTCATAACCAGCCAGATACAACACAGCAGCAGGCTAGCATTACCAGGGTGGGAAGGGCCACTGTTTCTGGCCTCTTCCAGCCTAATAATACCAGCCTGTGGCCTCCCCAGTGCCCGCCCATCACTACAGATGTCAGGTACTGGATCGTACACGGCTCTTCCCAGCACCCCTGGTAGCAGTGTGTACCAGGGTAATAATGGGCTGTTAGTGCTAGCCTTTTTACTGGCTCACACTAAGCCCCACCTTAGTAATGGATGCTGTCCATTAGACAACTGCCATTAGCAAAGTGCTAATAAAGTATTAAAAAAAACACAGAGATAAGAAAATATTTTTTATTGAAATAAGAACTCCTCCACACAACCCTCTTTGACCGTTTTATTAAAATCGAAGTAATGCAACAAATTAACGATATAGTGCAAACAGTCCAGCGGAACCTGCAAAACCAAAAAAATAAAGTTAGTAATATGAAAAATAAAAAAACTCCTCACCTCCAGCGACATCTGGCTTCTTCCCTGAGCTGCAATAGAAACTGGACGTCAATGAAAAATAATTCCCCTTCTTGTAACTCTGCTACCTGTCAGCTGAAAAGTCATCCACCACAGGGTCTCCCTCTTGACTTTCATTGTTTTCAGGCTTTTGGTTTCTCCTGCAGCTGCTGCCGTGATGAGCAAATGCTATACCCAAGTTAGGAACAGTAACATAAAGAAGACATAACCTGATCCAAAATACTTGTGATATCCATAGTTTGTTTTTCTTGTAAGTCTAGAGATTCGCAGTGAGAACATGCTCTTGTTATTTGAAGAAGGATCTGGCCGTGATTTGATGTGCTTATGCGGGATATTGGGCGTGGGCGTGGTTAGGGGGCATGGCTTAGAAATGTCCTTCTTTGGGTAAGGCCACGCGGAGCGGCCCTGACACGATCGCAAAGCGGCTAACAACCACGCCGGCACCATGTTCGGTGCGGCTGTCAAACAGCCTGTTAGTGGCCCCATGTTAACGCAGGTAAACCGTCCCTTTATCTGCAAAATCGTGCGGCCATGAATTAATACACCCTTTATGACTGCACGATTTTGCAAATGACAACAACTTACCCCCTATTCATTCTCTATGGCAGCGCCAGAAAAAGCCGAACACTGCACTTGGCTATCTCCGGCGCTCCCATAGAGAATGAATGGAGCGGCAGTGCGCATGCGCATGTAAGTGGAATTCTCCTTAACAAGGTATTTGGCAGCCGCTCCTACATACTGCCAGCGCGGTTGTTGGCCGATTTGCGACCGTGTCAGGGCCGCTCCGTGTGGCCTTACCCTTTTTCAAAAGTTGGGAGGTATGTATTCCCGCGGGGAGGCAGTGACTCCTAGATAACTATGATGCTAGGAGTACAACTCCCTGAACTGTATGCGATTCAGGAAATGCCGCCGACATATGGTCCGTGCTTTATGGACTGAACACGGCCGTGTGAATAAGGCCTAAGTTTAATATTTGTGTTATAGACTACTGATCCACTGTAGCTAAATTGATTATGTGTGATACAGTCAGATGAATGTCAATATATCTAAGGCCTATCATGTGTGATACTGTGTTGATGAGCAGGTGTATCTAAGCCTATCATGTTTCATAGACAAAAAAGGAAAATGAATCCCACTGGACGGCTCTGTTTCTCCTCAGAGAATAAGTCTGGCAGGTTTCGTCGGTAAAAGGTCACTGGTTTTGTTCCAAAAACTTCTATACAACTACAGAGTGATTGACGTTGTCTGTTTATTATTGTGTTTTTTTTTTTAAATGATAAAAAGGAGAGCTACGCGTTTTAAGACCGGACCGGTCTCTTCATCAGGCTTGGAAAAAACACAATGATGGTCACCCGCCTTGACCGATATTATATAGCCGGTCATGGAACTACATAGAGGCTACAAGGTCAAAGTTCATACCTACTAGTTGAAGTAGATATGATGATTTATAAAACATTTCTCCTATTCAATACAAACTTATTACAAACAAATATAAAATGTAGCTATTGTTATCGTAAAGCCTTCAATGTGTGCAATCTCAAAAAACACATTATCGGCATGAACACTCAAGAACTCCATAGTAAATGAATGACAGCATCTATACTTGCATGATAAAAATGAATCAATAATCAAATCTAACTAACAATATATAAAAATATAAGTATAAAAATGTAAATGCGAGTGGATAAAGTGAAGTTATTCCACTCGAATTCTAAATGACACATGAACAGTTGCTCGAAGAGAGGTTAAAAAAAGTCCTTCTTTTTTGTAAATCCCTAAACGAGAACACTTGGGTACTACAGTACCATCAATCAAACAGAAATAGGTTTCTAGATCTCCATATTTCATCTGAACACAATTCCTTCACCACACGTACTTTCTTTAAGAAAGTAGATACTAATAGTTATCTTGAGTTCACAAGTGGCCATTGGATGGTATAAATGGATTAAAAATATTCCTTTCAGTCAGTTCAAAAGAATAAGAAAAACCTGTACCAGACACAGTGATTTTACAGCCCAGTCCAAAATTCTGAACAAACGCTTTAGAGAGAGGGGGTACCCAAAACAATTATTAATCCATGCCTTCAAGAAAACCCAAAGCCTGACTCAACAAGATTGTTTGTTACCTAAACCACCAAAAAATCTGGGTAACCAAGGGAAATCCTCAAATTTCAAGGAAAACTTGAATTTTGTAACTACTTTCAATGTAGCACATAATAAAATTTGCAGTACCATCAATAAGCATTGGCATATATTACAACTTGATCCCTACCTTGAATATGCACTTCCAACCAAACCCTTGGTAACTTTCCCCTTCTTTCAAAAATGTATTAGCCCCAAGCAGAGTCAGACAATGGGTTTTTCCAAACCACCCCACCTCCCCCACGATGAGAAAAGGGAGTTTTAAATGTGGTCAAAATAGATGTTTGTGTTGTAATATCATCAAACACAAACAAACCACATTTTCATCTGTTTACTCAGGGAATATTTTTGAAATTGAATATGAGCTCACATGCAAGTCAAAATCTGTTATCTATCTACTACAATGTTCCTGCCCGTTACAATATATTGGGAGAACTACACAATCGTTACACTGTAGGCTAAATAAGCATTGATCGAATTGCATGAAAGGTTTCATGCAACACAGTGTATCTAGACACTGTACATTATATCACAATAGAGATTTCAATTGCTACACTATCATACCAATAAACTATATTGATCCTGGCGATGAACAACAGCCTCAACACTTTGAATAAACGAGTTTTTTGGATGTACAAAATACATTCAGTCTCATAGGTCTCAATATTATCACTGAAACCATTATTTAACAAAACAATAAATAAAGGCAAAGTAATTAGCCTTAGAATTTATCACTATTAATACATACAGTCTATAATCCATTCACTTACAATTTATGGTTGGTGTTCCATCATGTGGGAGGTTCCCCCTTCAGGCATGTCCATCCCGGAGTCTGGGGGTGGTTCTCTTTCCCTTGGGTGTCCTTTCGGGACGTTTTGGAGTGCGCTCCGGTGGGGGCTGTTCTTCTTCTCTCTCTCTCTATTTTTGGTGGCTCCCTCGGGTTGGCCCTGGGGTCTACGAGTGGCTTGCAGCCGGCTGCTGGGGATGACAAACTGTATTCCAGATTGTCGTGGTGAGCATGTACCATTTGGGTGAAACCTCTCTTCGAGCAGCTGTTTACGCGTCATTTAGAATTCGGGTGGAATAACTTCACTTTATCCACTCGCATTTACATTTTTATATATATTTATATTTTTATATATTGTTAGTTACATTTGATTATTGATTAATTTTTATCATGCAAGTATAGATGCTGTCATTCATTTACTATGGAGTTCTTGAGTGTTCATGCCGATAATGTGCTTTTTGAGATTGCACACATTGAAGGCTTTACGATAACAATAGCTACATTTTATATTTGTTTGTAATGAGTTTGTATTGAATGGGAGAAATGTTTTATAAATCATCATATCTACTCCAACTAGTATAGTAGGTAGAAAAAAGCAGCACTTCAGAGAGTTCAAGTATCATGGTGCTATGCGTCCTTGACCGTCATCCACACGGTCCTGAATTGGATACACAAAGGTCCTGCTGAGAGGACTGAAACGTAGCTATTTCTGTACATGGGTGAATAAACCACTATCTTTGCAACTACTCTTGGAGTGCTGCGTCTATTTCCTCGTTTGTGTACTCCAACTAGTAGGTATAAACTTTGACCTCTATGTGGTTCCATGACCGGCTATATAATATCGGTCAAGGCAGGTGACCGTCATTGTGTTTTTTCCAAGCCTGATGAAGAGACCGGTCCGGTCTTGAAACGCGTAGCTCTCCTTTTCATCATTTAAAAAAACAAAACACAATAATAAACAGACAACGTCAATCACTCTGTAGTTTTCTAGAGGTTTTTGGAACAAAACCAGTGACCTTTTACCGACGAGACCTGCCAGACTTATTCACTGGGGAGAAACAGCGCCATCCAGTGAGATTCATTTTCCTTTTTCCTCTTGAATTTCAACCTTTGGTCAATGGAACCCTACGGGTCACAGGAAGAATCCCAGTCTGCAGACCTCCGTAATTCATTTTACCAGCAAGGACGTTGTGCTCCCAGCACAATGCTATCAGGTGAGCACCACTTCTTACCTAATGCTATACATTTAAATACCTTGGGATGAAGCACCATGTGTGCCATACTTTTTTCCATTTCGCTATACAATTGTCACGTACTCTCTGCCTGCGGCTCCCTCGGTCTACAGGAAATCGAGAGTTACTCGCTTGGGCGTTGCCCGGCCTGGCAGACTGAGGCAGTCTGCAGCCAATTAGAGCTCAGGAGCGTCAGGCCAATCAAAGCCTGGCTGATGTTCGTGAGCTCCCGCCCGCTTCTTATTTAGTTCAGCCTGGGATAGTTGGCCTATGTCTGTAATTAGAGTTTAGAGTTTCCTTGTCTGGTGCTTTCCCTTGTTTCAGACTCCCCTGAGCGACTTGCATTTTGACTTCCTGTGACCTGACGTCGGCTGGACTCCTGACTTTTCTTTGCCTTCTGACTTTTGTTTTTTCCGCACTCTCCCGGTTTGACCCTGCCTGCCTGACTCCGCCTTTTGCACCCGGACTTGTCCGCCGCGGAATCGCCCTGCCTCTCCCTCCGTGTACTTCCCAGGTGACCCTTTGTTATTTCGTTCTGTCTCTGTCTTATTTGTTTGTCAGTTTCACTTGTACCAGTATAGGGAACGCCGCCCAGTTGTGCGCTGTCGTTTAGGTCGGGTCGTACAAGTAGGTAGGGACAGAGGTTTGGGAAGAACAGGGACCTCACTGTTTACTGTTTATTTGTTCATGACAACAATATCATGTTTGATAGTCTGATGAGCTGTTGTATCTAAGCCTATTAAGTGTGATACAGTCTAATGAGTCAGGGTATACGAGCCTATCATGTGTTATACCGTGCTAATTAGCTGTTTTAGTTAAGAGTTTTAAGTTTCATACTGTCTGATGAACCGATGTATCTAACCCTATCATGTGTGAAATTGTCTCCTGAGCTTTTGTATCTAAGCTTATCAAGTGTGATACAGTCTGATGAGTCAGTGTATCTGAGCGTATGTGTGATACTGTGTTGATGAACCGGTGTATCAAAGCCTATCCTGTATGACGCTGTTGGCTGAGCTGTTGTATCTAAGCTTAGCATGTGTGATACAGTCTAATGAGTCAGTGCATCTGAGCCTATTATGTGTGAAACCGCCTGCTGAGCTTTTGTATGGGAGTGATACATTGTGTGTCAGATAGGAAAATTAGATTGTGAGCTCTTGTGCTCATGGATGATGGGATACATTGTGTGAGTGATAGGATAGATAGTGAGCTCCTGAGGTCTGATATGATGGGAGTCATTGTAATCTGCGTACAGCACTGTGGAATATGTCGAAACTATATAAGTACATACATACCTCCCAACTTTTGAATCGGAAAAGAGGGACATTTTAAGCCACGCCCCCTAACCACGCCCAATATCCCGCATCAACACATCAAATCACGGCCAGATCCTTCTGCAAATAACACGCGCACATTCTCACTGCGGATCTCTGGACTGTCTGGATATCACAGATATTATGGATCCGGTTATATCGTCTTTATGTTACTTTTCCTATCTTGGGTATAACATTTGCTCATCACGGCAGCAGCTGCAGGAAAACCAAAAGGCTGAGAACAATGAAAGTCAAGAAGGAGACCCTGTGGTTGATGACTTTTCAATTGACAGGTAGCAGAGTTACATGATGGGGATTTTTTTTTCCAGTTGTGTAACTCTGCTACCGGTCAATGGAAAAATCATCCACCAGAGCCCCCCTGTAGATTGCTCCACACACAGCCCCCTGTACATAGCGCCAGACACAGCCCCCCCTGTAGATAACTCCACACACAGCCCCCCTGTAGATAGCTCCACACACAGCCCCCTGTAGATAGCTCCACACACAGCCCCCCTGTAGATTGCTCCACACACAGCCCCCCTGTAGATTGCTCCACACACAGTCCCCCTGTACATAGCGCCAGACACAGCCCCCCTGTAGATAGCGCCAGACACAGCCCCCTGTAGATAGCTCCACACACAGTCCCCTGTAGATAGTGCCACACAGCCCCCCTGTAGATATCGCCACACACAGCCCCCCTGTACATAGCGCCAGACACAGCCCCCCTGTACATAGCGCCAGACACAGCCCCCTGTACATAGCGCCGGACACAGCCCCCTGTAGATAGCACCACACACAGCCCCCTGTAGATAGTGCCACACACAGCCCCCTGTAGATAGTGCCACACACAGACCCCATGTACATAGCTCCAGATACAGCCCCCCTGTAGATAGCGCCACACACAGCCCCCCTGTAGTTAGCTCCAGATACAGCACCCCTGTAGATTGCTCCACACAGCCCCCCTGTAGATAGCTCCACACACAGCCCACCTGTAGATAGCTCCACACACAGTCGGCTGTAGATAGCTCCACACACAGCCCCCTGTAGATAGCTCCACACACAGCCCCCCTGTAGATAGCGCCACACACAGCCCCCCTGTAGGTAGCTCCACACACAGCCCCCATGTACATAGCACCCCACGCATCCCCCATGTACATAGCGCCAGACACAGCCCCCTGTAGATTGCTCCACACATCCCCCCTGTACATAGTGCCAGACACAGCCCCCCTGTAGATAGCTCCAGATACAGCCCCCCTGTAGATAGCTCCACACATAGCCACCCTGTAGATAGCTCCAGATACAGCCCCCTGTAGATTGCTCCACGCAGCCCCCCTGTACATAGCGCCAGACACAGCCCCCCTGTAGATAGCTCCAGATACAGCCCCCCTGTACATAGCGCCAGACACAGCCCCCTGTAGATAGCTCCACACACAGGCCCCTGTAGATAGCGCCACACACAGCCCCCTTGTAGATAGCGCCACACACAGCCCCTGTAGATAGTGCCACACACAGCTCCCTGTAGATAGCACCACACACAGCCCCCTGTACATAGCGCCAGACACAGCCCCCTGTAAATAGCTCCACATACAGCCCCCTTGTACATAGCGCCAGACACAGCCCCCTGTAGATAGCTCCACACACAGCCCCCCTGTAGATAGCTCCACACACAGCCCCCATGTAGACAGCTCCACACACAGCCCCCCCTGTAGATAGCGCCACACACAGTCGCCCTGTAGATAGCTCCACACACAGCCTCCCTGTAGATAGCTACACACACCGCCCCCCTGTAGATAGCTCCACACACAGCCCCCCTGTAGATAGCTCCACACACAGTCGGCTGTAGATAGCTCCACACACAGCCCCCCTGTAGATAGCTCCACACACAGCCCCCCTGTAGATAGCGCCACACACAGCCCCCCTGTAGGTAGCTCCACACACAGCCCCCATGTACATAGCGCCCCACGCATCCCCCATGTACATAGCGCCAGACACAGCCCCCTGTAGATTGATCCACACAGCCCCCCTGTACATAGTGCCAGACACAGCCCCCCTGTAGATAGCTCCAGATACAGCCCCCTGTAGATAGCTCCACACATAGCCACCCTGTAGATAGCTCCAGATACAGCCCCCCTGTAGATTGCTCCACACAGCCCCCCTGTACATAGCGCCAGACACAGCCCCCCTGTAGATAGCTCCCCGTAGATAGCGCAACACAACCCCCTTATAAGAGGTAGCTGGCCCTACTGCTGCCACTCTCCGCTCTGCTTTCACTCACCGTCAGACGTAGGCAGGAGTCTTGCAGCGGCGTTCTCACTGGTGTCGATGCCGGCCTGGAAGTGGACCAGTCCAGTCACCTGACCTGTCACCTTAACGGTGAGGTCAGATGACAGGTCAGGTGATTGGACTGGTCTACTCCCGTGCCGGCATCGATCCCAGTGAGAACACCGCCGCAAGACTCCTGCCTTCTATTGATCACTGCTGAAGTCGTCTGGCATGCAGGGCGCCTGTCAGCAGCGATCAGCTGTTTTGATACAGCTGCAGTGCCCAGCGGGACATTTTGCAGACCGCCCGGGACGGCGGGACGGCGGGACAGCGGTGAGAAACCGGGACTGTCCCGCTGGATCAGGGATGGTTGGGAGCTATGGTACATATGTTGTAAAGGGCTGGTATAAAACCCTGACTTTACTACTTTAAGTAGCAATAAATTCTCTAATCTCCATAGATATTTTCTTACAAGAAAACCTATAAAATAATCATCGCTCAGTCTGGTTCATTCTTCTGCTGGGCAGGATTTACACTCTGTCATTATACTCTCCATTTCCTTGTGCAAATTGCCATCTAATCCCAAAGCTTAGCGAGAGATCACTGAAGTGTTCAGAGTCATTGTTAAAGTGGTGAAAATATAAGACGCTGCATCAGATTCCAGAAGTTAATGTAACTTCCTTACTAGGATACAATCCTGCTAATAAGGAGCAATGTTAGAGAATTAGGAAGATTTACTGGATTCTAATGTCATTTAGAACATGGGAAATGAATGAACACCCACAAACTACTGCAGCAGCATTATAGTGTGCTAGCGAGGGAACTATACTTACTCCTATGAAAATTATATCATTGTAGGAAGCATGAACATCACGATAAAAGATCTATATACTCTATACATTGAACACTACAACCCCCAACATGACCCAACCCCTGGACATGACTATAATACAATTATATTATACTCTATACATAGAACATTACACCTCTCAACATGAACCGACCACTGGACATGACCATAATACAATTCTACTATACTCTATACATAGAACACTGCAAACCCAAACATGATCTGACCACTGGACATGACCATAATACAATTCTATTATTATGCTCTTTATAAAGAGCACTACAACCCCCAACATGACCCAACCACTGGAACTGACCATAATACAATTCTATTATACTCTATACATAGAACCCTACAGCCCCCAACATGGCACGACCACTGGACATGACTATAATACAATTCTATTACACTCTATACAAAGAACACTACAACCCCCAACATGACCCAACCACTGGACATGACCATAATACAATTCTATTATACTCTATACATAGAACACTACACCTCCCAACATGACCCAACCACTGGACATGACCATAATACAATTCTATTATACTCTATACATAGAACACTACACCTCCCAACATGACTGACCACTGGACGTGACTATAATACAATTCTACTATACTCTATACATAGAAACCTACATTTCCCAACATGACCCGACCACTGGACATGACACAATACAATTCGTTTATACTCTATGCATAGAACACTACAGCCCCCAACATGACCCGACCACTGGACATGAAATAATACAATTCTATTATACTCTATGCATAGAACACTACAGCCCCCAACATGACCAGACCACTGGACATGACCATAATACAATTCTATTATACTCTATACATAGACCACTACACATTCCAACATGACTGACCACTGGACATGACCATAATACAACTCTATTATACTCTATACATAGAACACTACACGTCCCAACATGACCCAACCACAGGACATGACATAATACAATTCTATTATACTCTATACATAGAACATTACACCTCTCAACATGAACCGACCACTGGACATGACCATAATACAATTCTACTATACTCTATACATAGAACACTGCAAACCCAAACATGATCTGACCACTGGACATGACCATAATACAATTCTATTATTATGCTCTTTATAAAGAGCACTACAACCCCCAACATGACCCAACCACTGGAACTGACCATAATACAATTCTATTATACTCTATACATAGAACCCTACAGCCCTCAACATGGCACGACCACTGGACATGACTATAATACAATTCTATTACACTCTATACAAAGAACACTACAACCCCCAACATGACCCAACCACTGGACATGACCATAATACAATTCTATTATACTCTATACATAGAACACTACACCTCCCAACATGACCCAACCACTGGACATGACCTTAATACAATTCTATTATACTCTATACATAGAACACTACACCTCCCAACATGACCGACCACTGGACGTGACTATAATACAATTCTACTATACTCTATACATAGAAACCTACATTTCCCAACATGACCCGACCACTGGACATGACACAATACAATTCGATTATACTCTATGCATAGAACACTACAGCCCCCAACATGACCAGACCACTGGACATGACCATAATACAATTCTATTATACTCTATACATAGACCACTACACCTCCCAACATGACTGACCACTGGACATGACCATAATACAATTCTATTATACTCTATACATAGAACACTACACCTCCCAACATGACCCGACCACTGGACATGACACAATACAATTCGATTATACTCTATGCATAGAACACTACAGCCCCCAACATGACCCGACCACTGGACATGAAATAATACAATTCTATTATACTCTATGCATAGAACACTACAGCCCCCAACATGACCAGACCACTGGACATGACCATAATACAATTCTATTATACTCTATACATAGACCACTACACATTCCAACTTGACTGACCACTGGACATGACCATAATACAACTCTATTATACTCTATACATAGAACACTACACGTCCCAACATGACCCAACCACAGGACATGACATAATACAATTCTATTATACTCTATACATAGAAACCTACATCTCCCAACATGACCAACCACTGGACATGACATAATACAATTCTATTATACTCCATACATAGAACACTACAGCTCCCAACATGACCCGACCACTGGACATGTCCATAATACAATTCTACTATACTCTATAAATAGAACACTACACGTCCCAACATGACCCGACCACTGGACATGACCATAATGCAATTCTGTTATACTCTATACCGAGAACACTACAGCCCCCAATATGACCTGACCACTGGACATGACATAATAGAATTCTATTATACTCTATACATAAAACACTACACATAGAACACTACAACCTCCAATATGACTCGACCACTGGACATGACCATAATACAATTCTATTATACTCTATACAAAGAACAGTACAGCCCCCAACATGACCTGACCACTGGACATGACTATAATACAATTCTACTATTCTCAATACATAGAACACTACACCTCCCAACATGATTCGACCACTGGACATTACCATTGTTAAGGATCTGCCAGGCACAGCTTCTGTATCCACGCCCATAGGTAATCAGTCTGAAACTGCTTCTATGTCTGTGAGACTGACTCCATCTTCCACCACTCAGGATGGCAGGCTTAGGAGTGGGAGAGCCTATCACAGCCTGGCCAGACGGAGCTAGCTCCCGCCCTCTGTCTATTTATACCTGCCTTTCCTGTTCCTCCTTTGCTTGTGATTCTTCTCTGTTGGTTTCCTGGCCCTGCTGCAGCTACTTGAACTACTTGTCCCTGCTTCGTATTGACCCTGGCTTACTGACTACTCTTCTGCTCTGCGTTTGGTACCTCGTACACTCCTGGTTTGACACGGCTTGTTCACTACTCTCCTGCTCTGCGTTTGGCACCTCGTACTCTCCTGGTTTGACTCGGCTCGTTTACTACTCTTGCTGCTCACGGTGTTGCCGTGGGCAACTGCCCCGCTTCCCTTTGTTCTGTGCTTCCTTGTCTGGTTGTCTGTCGTGCACTTACTGAGTGTAGGGACCGTCGCCCAGTTGTACCCCGTCGCCTAGGGCGGGTCGTTGCAAGTAAGCAGGGACTGAGTGGCGCGTAGATTAGGGCTCACTTGTCTGCTTCCCTATCCCTGTCATTACAACCATACTACAGTTCTATTATACTCTATACATAGAACACTACACCTCCCAACATGACCGACCACTGAACGTGACTATAATACAATTCTACTATACTCTATACATAGAAAACTACAGGCCCCAACATGACCCGACCACTGGACATGACATAATACAATTCTATTATACTCTATACATAGAAACCTACATTTCCCAACATGACCCGACCACTGGACATGACATAATACATTTCGATTATACTCTATGCATAGAACACTACAGCCCCCAACATGACCAGACCACTGGACATGACCATAATCCAATTCTATTATACTCTATACATAGACCACTACACCTCCCACCATGACTGACCACTGGACATGACCATGATACAATTCTATTATACTCTATACATAGAACACTACACTTCCCAACATGACCGACCACTGGACATGACTATAATACAATTCTACTATACTCTATACATAGAAAACTACAGCCACCAACATGACCCGACCACTGGACATGACATAATACCTTTCTATTATACTCTATACATAGAAACTTACATTTCCCAACATGACCCGACCACTGGACATGAAATAATACAATTCGATTATACTCTATACATAGAACACTACAGCCCCCAACATGACCAGACCACTGGACATGACCATAATACAATTCTATTACACTCTATACATAGACCACTACACATTCCAACATGACTGACCACTGGACATGACCATAATACAACTCTATTATATCCTATACATAGAACACTACACGTCCCAACATGACCCGACCACTGGACATGACATAATACAAATCTATTATACTCTATACATAGAAACCTACATTTCCCAACATGACCCGACCACTGGACGTGACATAATACATTTAGATTATACTCTATGCATAGAACACTACAGCCCCCAACATGACCAGACCACTGGACATGACCATAATACAATTCTATTATACTCTATACATAGACCACTACACCTCCCACCATGACTGACCACTGGACATGACCATGATACAATTCTATTATACTCTATACATAGAAAACTACAGGCACCAACATGACCCGACCACTGGACATGACATAATACCTTTCTATTATACTCTATATATAGAAACTTACATTTCCCAACATGACCCGACCACTGGACATGAAATAATACAATTCGATTATACTCTATACATAGAACACTACAGCCCCCAACATGACCAGACCACTGGACATGACCATAATACAATTCTATTACACTATATACATAGACCACTACACATTCCAACATGACTGACCACTGGACATGACCATAATACAACTCTATTATATCCTATACATAGAACACTACACGTCCCAACATGACCCAACCACTGGACATGACCATAATACAATTCTATTATACTCTATACCTAGAACACTACAACCCCAACATGACACGACCATAGGACATGACATAATACAATTCTATTATACTCTATACAAAGAAACCTACATCTCCCAACATGACCGACTACTGGACATGACATAATACAATTCTATTATACTCCTTACATAGACCACTACACATTCCAACATGACTGACCACTGGACATGACCATAATACAACTCTATTATATCCTATACATAGAACACTACACGTCCCAACATGACCCGACCACTGTACATGACCATAATGCAATTCTATTATACTCTATACCGAGAACACTACAACCCCAACATGACGCAACCACTGGACATGACATAATACAATTCTACTATACTCTATACATAGAACACTACAGCCCCCAATATGACCTGACCACTGGACATTACATAATAGAATTCTATTATACTCTATACATAAAACACTACACATAGAACACTACAACCTCCAATATGACTCGACCACTGGACATGACCATAATACAATTTTATTATACTCTATACATAGAACACTACACCTCCCAACATGATTCGACCACTGGACATTACCATACTACAATTCTATTATACTCTATACATAGAACACTTCACCTCTCAGCATGATCCGACCACTGGACATGACTATAATACAATTCTACTATACTCAATACATGAAACACTACACTTCCCAACATGATTCGACCACTGGACATTACCATAGTACAATCCAATTATAATCTATACATAGAACACTACAACACCCAACATGACCCGACCACTGGACAGGACTATAATACAATTCAATTGTACTCTATACATAGAACACTACACCTCCAAAAATGATCCGACCACTGGACTTGACTATCATATAAATCTATTATACTCTATACGTTGAACATTTAACCTCCCAGCATGATGCGACCACTGGACATTATCATACTACAATTCTATTATACTCTTTACATAAAACACTACACATAGAACACTACAACCCCCAACATGACCCGACCACTGGACATGACCATAATACAATTCTATTATACACTATACATAGAACGCAACATCTCCCAACATGACCCGATGTCACGATGTGGGGTGTGGACCCACTGGGCCGCACCGCGTAGTGGGATGGCAGCTGACCAAACAGGTAAGTACAGAGATAAATTCGTTTAGTGAGGGTACCTGAGGCAATCTTAGGCAGTAGCGAGGCAGGTTCAGGCGGCAGGAAGTCGTCAGGTGAGGCATAGCCGATCAAGCGTAGACTGTGGCACAGCACGGCAATAGCACAGCACGGCACTAGAACTAGGTAGCACGGAAACAGGATACGGGATACAGGAGCAAGATACACTGGGAAACTGGAAGACACTGGGAGACCATAAGCACGACAAACGATGGATAACAAACAATGCTCTGGCAAAGAGCAAGAGGACAGAGCCCTTTTTATAGCCCAGGGCATCCTGGGCTAGATTGCAGACGCCCTGCAAAAATGCACGCACTGGCCTACTGGAGACACTCGAAGTCCGGACGTGAGTGCCGGCTCCTCACAGGACGACAATGCTGCAGCGAGGTAAGATGTCCATGGCCACGGCCGTTGAGGTTAACGACCGAACGACGGACCGTGGCCATAGACGTTACAGTATCCCCCCTCTTACGCCCCCTCTTCTTGGGACCAGAACGGGAGAGAAACTTCCTCACGATGACATGAGCATCAATGTTCTCTTCTAGCTCCGAAGACCTCTCCTCTGGGCCGAACCCCCTCCAATCCACTAAATAAAATGTCCTTCCTCCCACCTTCTTGGTAGCCAGAATCTCCTTTACTTCGAAAGTCCCCGATGAGCCGCCAGGGGCCACTGTGGAGCTAGGAGTCCTGGAGTAGCGGTTCAGGACCATGGGTTTCAGCAAGGAGACATGAAAGGAGTTAGGAATCCTGAGGATAGGGGGGAGCCGCAGCTTGTAGGATACCGGGTTGATCTGTAGCAGGATTTCGAAGGGGCCGAGAAACCTAGGAGCAAATTTGCACGACGGCACCTTCAGCCGGATATTCCTAGAAGAAAACCAGATTTTAGTCCCTGGAAGGAACTGCGGAGGCACCCGTCTTCTTGTATCTGCCTTTCGCTTCGTGCGGTCCACCGCCAACAGGATAGAAGATCGGGTCTGTTGCCATATCTGTAGAAAGTACCTGAAGGTAGAATCGGCCGCAGGCACCTGGGATATAGTAGAAACAGGAAGAGGTATATGAGGATGTTGGCCGTAAACGATGAAGAATGGACTGGAGGTGGTCGACTCACTGGTGTGGTTGTTATTAGAGAACTCTGCCCACTGGAGCAACTGCACCCAATCATCATGGCGCCTGGAAACAAAGTGATGTAGATAGTTCTCCATAATCTGGTTAACTCTCTCGACTTGCCCATTGGACTGGGGATGATAGGCCGAAAAGAAGTCCAATTTTACACCGAGGAGGCCACAGGGTGCTCTCCAAAACTTCGAGGTGAACTGGACCCCTTAGTCAGAGACAATATGCAGGGGCAAGCCGTGCAGACGGAAGATGTGTTGTATGAAAAGGTCAGCCAATCGCGTAGCAGACGGCAGGGCGGTCAAGGGAATGAAGTGAGCCATTTTGGAAAATCGATCCACCACCACCCAGATCACACTGCAACTCGCAGAAGAAGGAAGATCCGTGACAAAGTCCATAGCGACATGTTGCCACGGGGCAACGGGCACAGGCAGTGGTTGGAGCAGACCAGCAGGTCTGGAGTGAGCAACTTTATTTGCTGCGCATACCGTGCAAGAGGAGACAAAGTCCATAACGTCTTTGGGTAGCGTGGGCCACCAGAACTGACGGGTGATTAGATCTTGGGTCTTACGAGTGCCCGCGTGACCTGCCAGCTTAGAACTGTGACCCCAGTGAAGTATTCTTCCTCGGTCAGCCAGACGTACAAAAGTCCTACCCGGAGGAATGTCTCTAACTTGCAGGGGATTCACAGAGAAGATGCAAGATGGGTCAATAATATTCTGTGGAGATTCCATGGCGTCTTCAGTTTCAAAAGATCTAGAAAAGGCATCGGGCCTCACATTCTTGTCGGCGGGTCGGTAGTGGAGTTCGAACCGGAACCGAGCAAAGAACAACGACCACCTGGGCCGTCCATAGGTATTTCAAATTCTTGTGATCTGTGAAGATCAGGATAGGATGAACCGCGCCCTCCAGTAGATGTCTCCACTCCTGCAGAGCCAGCTTGATGGCCAGTAACTCCCGGTCCCCAATAGAGTAGTTGCGCTCTGCGGAAGAAAACAGCTTGGAATAGTAGCCACATACCACAGCCTTGCCTTTCGATCTTTTCTGGAACAACAGTGCACCAGCACCAACCGAGGAAGCGTCCACCTCTAACGAAAACTGTAGGGACACATCAGGATGGTGCAGAATGGAGGCAGATGTGAAGGCTTTCTTTAAGGTTTCAAATGCGGCTTCAGCCTCCGAAGTGCACATCTTAGCATTCATACCCTTCTTAGTGAGGGTGGAGATAGGAGCAGTCAAAGATGAGAAGTTGGGGATGAACAGTCGGTAGAAGTTGGCGAATCCTAGGAAACGTTGTATGGCCCTTAAGCCTTGGGGGCGTGGCCACTCCAGGACAGTCTTTACCTTCTGGGGGTCCATCTTGAGGCCCTGATCGGAGATGATATAGCCCAGGAAGGATAGAGACTTCTTCTCAAAAACACACTTCTCCAACCTGGCATAAAGGCGATTCTCTCTTGGATGGAGGAACACCTGGCGGACATGACTCTTGAGTTACTGGATCTGGGGAAAAAAATAAAAATTACATCGAGATACAACACAAACATAAAGGAGATCACGAAAAATGTCATTGACAAATTCTTGAAATACTGCGGGGGCGTTACACAGGCTGAAGGGTCTTCCACTCGTCACCTCGACGAATCCGAATCAGATTGTAGGCCCCCGCAGGTCTAGTTTAGAAAAAATGTTCACCCCCCGTATGCGATCAAACAGTTCAGAAATCAAAGGCAGGGGGTACCTGTTTTTCACCGTGATCTGGTTTAGGCCTCGGTAGTCAATGCAAGGACCTAACGATCCATCTTTCTTTTTAACAAAGAAGAACCCCGCTCCGGCCGGGGATGAGGATTTACGAATGAAACCCCTCTCCAGGTTCTCCTTAATGTAGGCCGACATGGACTGGGTCTCTGGCAGGGAGAGAGGGTACACTCTACCACGAGGAGGAGACGATTCAGGAACCAGGTCGATCGGACAGTCATATGCTCGATCGACCTGGGTCTCAGCCTCCTTTTTATTGAAGACATCGCAGAACATGGAGAAACAAGAAGGCAACCCTGTCAAAGACTGAAGAGGGGCAGGCTGTGGTGACTGGATATGGCCCGGACAGCAGTCACGACACTTCGACTCCCACTGGAGGACCTCTCCAGAGTTCCAAAACAGGACAGGGGCATACAGATGAAGCCAAGGCAAACCCAGCAGCACGGGGTTGACGGCCTTGGACAGGACAAACAGGGAGATGAGTTCAGCATGAAGGGCTCCCACTTGGAGTCTCAATGGCTTGGTTACGGACACAACTGGGTCCCGCAATGGCAGTCCATCCACCGAGGTGACGATCAGCGGCCTTTCAAGCGGGATAGTAGGCAACTGTAGGAGATCCACAAGGGCCTGGCAGACGAAGTTGGCTGCAGGGCCGGAGTCCAGATATGCGGAGACCTGATGGGACCTCTCGCCAGTAATGATGGTTACGGGAATCAATAGTTTGGAAGAGAGTTCTTGATTCAATGTGTTGACGCCCAGGGTTGTCTCTCCCACCAAACCTAGGTGCTGGGGTTTTTTGGCTTTTGAGGACACAGACGCACCACATGGCCAGCGAGGCCGCAATATAAGCAAAGTCCAGAGGTGCACCTGCGCTGTTTCTCCTGGGCCGATAATTTTAGTCGGTCTACTTGCATCGGGACCTCGGGCAAAGCAATAGAAGCAGGCAAGAGGGGTTGCTGAAAGTTGGGTGCCAGTCTAGGGCACCGACGCTCCTGACGAACCTCGTGAGATCTTTCCCTCAGCCTTACGTCTACCCGAGTGGCAAGCAGAATCAAGTCGTCCAAGGCAGAAGGCAGGTCTCGAGCAGCCAGTTCATCCTTGATCTCGGACAACAGGCCATGCCAATAGGATGCCTCAAAGGCCTCATTGTTCCAGGATATATAATCTATACCTAGAACACTACAAGCCCAACATGACCCGACCACTGGACATGACATAATACAATTCTATTATACTCTATACATAGAAACCTACATCTCCCAACATGACCCGACCACTGGACATGACATAATACAATTCTATTATATTCTATAAATAGAACACTACAGCCCCCAACATGACCCAACCACTGGACATGTCCATAATACAATTCTACTATACTCTATACATAGAACACTTCACGTCCCAACATGACCCGACCACTGGACATGACCATAATACAATTCTATTATACTCTATACCTGTAACGGATTTGCCTGACACAGCTTCTGTGTCGACGCCCGTGGTCAATCAGTCTGCATCTGTTCCTAGGTCTGCTAGAGTGACTCGATCTGCTACCACTCAGGCTGGTAGGCTGAGGAGTGGGAGAGCCTATCGCAGCCTGGCCAGACGGTTCTAGCTCCCGCCCTTGGTCTACTTATACCTTCATTTGCTGCTTGTCCTTTGCCTGTGATTCTCTTGTTTCCTGGCTCTGCTGTTCCTGCTGTACCATTGACCTCTACTTCACATTGACCCTGGCTTGACTGACTATTCTCCTGCTCTGCATTTGTTACCTTGTACACTCCTGGTTTAACTCGGCTCGTCCACTACTCTGTTGCTGACGGTGTTGCCGTGGGCAACTGCCCTACTTCCGTTGCTTCAGTGTACCCTTGTCTTCTTTTGTCTGTCGTGCACATATTGAGCGTAGGGACCGTCGCCAAGTTGTACGCCATCGCTTGGGACGGGCTGTGCAAGTAGGCAGCGACTGAGTGGCGGGTAGATTAAGGCTCACCTGTCTGTCTCCCTATCCTGACATTACAATACCTATAACACTACAACCCCAACATGACCCGACCACTGGACATGACATAATACAATACTATTATACGCTATACATAGAAACCTACATCAACCAACATGACTCGACCACTGGACATGACATAATACAATTCTATTATACTCTATACATAGAACACTACACCTCCCAACATGACCAACCACTGGACATGACTATAATACAATTCTACTATACTCTATACATAGAAAACTACAAGTCCAAACATGACCCGACCACTGGACATGACTATAATACAACTCTATTATACTTTATACATAGAACACTACAGCCCCCAACATGACCCAACCAATGGACATGACATAATAGAATTCTATTATACCCTATACATAGAACACTATAACCCCAAACATGGCTCGACCACTGGACATGACTGTAATACAATTCTATTATACTCTATACATAGAACACTACACGTCCCAACATGACCCGACCACTGGACATGACCATAATACATGTAATGACGGGGGTGGGGAGACAGACAAGTGAGCCCTAATCTACCCGCCACTCAGTCCCTGCCTACTTGCAACGACCCGCCCTAGGCGACGGGGTACAACTGGGCGACGGTCCCTACGCTCAATAAGTGCACGACAGACGAACAGACAAGGGTACACAGAGCTAGGGGGAGAAAGGGGCAGTTGCCAACGGCAACACCGTGAGCAACAAGAGAAGTGAACAAGCCGAGTCAAACCAGGAGAGTACGAGGTGCCAAACGCAGAGCTGAAGAGTAGTGAACAAGCCGAGTCAAACCAGGAGTGTACGAGGTACCAAACGCAGAGCAGGAGAGTAGTCAGCAAGCCGGGGTCAATATGAAGCAAGGACAAGTACAAGAAGCTGCAGCAGGGCCAGGAAACCAAACGAGAGGAATCACAAGCAAAGGAGGAACAGGAAAGGCAGGTATAAATAGACAGAGGGCGGGAGCAAGCTCCGTCTGGCCAGGCTGTGATAGGTTCTCCCACTCCTAAGCCTGCCACCCTGAGTGGTGGAAGATAGAGTCAGTCTCACAGACATAGAAGCAAGTGCAGACTGATTATCTATGGGCGTTAACCCCGAAGCTGTGCCTGGCAGATCCTTTACAATACAATTCTATTATACTCTATACCTAGAACTCTACAACCCCAACATGAGCCAACCACTGGACATGACATAATACAATTCTATTGTACTCTATACATAGAACACTACAACCCCCAACATGACCCGACCCCTGGACATGACATAATACAACTCTATCATTCTCTGTACATAGAACACTACAGCCCCCAACATGGCCCATACACTGGACATGACATAATACAATTCTACTATACTCTATACATAGAACACTACACCTCCCAACATAACCCGACCACTGGACATGACATAACACAATTCTATTATACTCTATACATAGAACACTACAACCCCCAACATGACATGACCACTGGACATGACTATAATACAATTCTATTATACTTTATACATAGAACACTACAACCCCCAACATGACCTGACCACTGGGCATGACTATAATACAATTCTATTATACTCCATACATCGAACACTACACCTCCCAACATGACCCAAACACTGGACATGACCATAATACAATTCTATTATACTCTATACATAGAACACTAAACCTCCCAACATGACCCGACCACTAGACATGAATATAATACAATTCTATGACACTCTATACATAGAACACTACAGTCCCCAACATGACCTAAACACTGGACATGATCATAATACAATTCTATTATACTCTATG
The DNA here is from genome assembly GCF_050947455.1 of Rhinoderma darwinii. NCBI lineage: Eukaryota > Metazoa > Chordata > Amphibia > Anura > Rhinodermatidae > Rhinoderma > Rhinoderma darwinii. The sequence goes on from NC_134687.1 coordinate 593,414,621, forward strand.
CATAGAACAGTACAGCCCCCAACATGACCCAACCACTGGACATGACTATAATAGAATTCTATTATGCTCTATACATAGAACACTACAGCCCCAACATGACCCGACCACTGGACATGACCATAATACTATTCTATTGTACTCTATACATAGAACAGTACAACCCCCAACATAACCCGACCACTGGAGATGACTATAATACAATTCTATTATACTCTATACATAGAATAGAACACTACATCTCACAACATGACCCGACCACTGGAGATGACCATAATACAATTCTATTATACTCTATACATAGAACACTACAACCATTGGCGTAACTACCGCTGTAGCAGCTATAGCGGCCCGCCGACACGCCCCCCCATATGCCCCGTGGCACCGCTAGGAGCCGTTATGGCTGCTGCAGCGGTAGCGACGCTACTACGGGGGCCGCGCCGCCGAGCCTTTACCATGTATGGGCCGGGCGGCATGGGCCCGCTCATGCCCGGGGGCGTCGCTAGCACCAGAGTGGGCCACGGTGCCAGCGACAGCCATCCCCTTTTGCAGTATTTGCACCTGTGTCTATAGCACGTAGGTACAAATACATGCATTAGCGCTGAATGGCCTGGCACATTCCGTGGCCGACCATTCAGCGCCTTACAATGACGCTTATTGGTGGGGCATAATGACGCCAATCAGCGCTTTTTAATGATGCTATAGTTTCAATGACGTTATCGTGCCGCTTCCGTGCTTGAAAGGCGCTGATTGACGTGGCAAGTCATTCTGCCCTGCCAATCAGCGCCTTTGAACGATGCGCCACTTGCATCGTTCAGCTCCAGCAGACCTGCTCAGAAGAGAGCAGATCTACATTGCCACCGGACAGCGCGGGAACGGGATCAGGGTGAGTATCGATTTTTATATATTTTTTTCTACTAAAACTGTGAGTGGCATTATCTACAGTGGGGGTCTATAGGTGGGGATGTGGGGCACTATACACGGGGTGTGGCTGTATGTGAGGAAGGGGGGCTCGATCTACAGGGGGGTCTATATGTGGGGATGTGGGGCAATATATACAGGGGGAGCTATTTATAGAGCACTATCTATAGGGGTGGGCTATATTTGGGACACTATATACAGGGGTGGGTTACCTGTGGGACACTATCTACAGGGGAGATATATGTAAGGCAGCACGGTGGCTCAGTGGTTAGCACTATTGCCTTGCAGCTCTGGAGTCCATATGTGGGCACGATCTACAGAGGGCTGTATGGGGGTCACTATCTACAGGGGGCTATGGGGGCACTATCTACAAGGGGCACGGTGTGGGACACAGTGTTTTTTACTATTATAATCAGGGACGCAGTGTATGGCACTATTATAATTAGTGGTGCAGTGTATGGCGTTTTATTATATTTAGAGGTGTTAAGAATTTTATCTTCGTTTATAGGTGCAGAAATGTTTTAAAAGTGAGAAGCTGAAGACATCTGAGCGGAAAACTGCAGAAATGGTTTGTGGCTGGGAGAAATCCATCATAGAGGTCTGGACCGGAGGGAGACGAAAAGAACTAGAATCTGAGACGTCACCGGTGAGTAACTTAATGTAAATGCTTATTCTGCCTCTAATCAGTACTGTAGTCACTGTATGATCTGCAGCGAGATGATGGGTGTTATGATTTTTTTTTCTGAAACAGCATCTCCCAGCATATCCTTACTATTGTTCGGGCCATGCTGGGAGCTGTAGTTTTACGTCGTACAAACCTATACAGCAGGGGTTGCACTAAATTGAGCTTTATTTGTTCTAGTGTTGTATGTATGTACTGAGCTTGGGTCTGGGGCTGTTTATATGTACTGATCTTGGTTCTGGTGCTATATTTATGTAATGAGCTTTGTTCTTGTGCTGTATATATGTGTGAGCTTGGTTCTGGTGTTGTATATATGTACTGAGCTTGGTTCTGGGGATGCATAGATTTACTGAGCTTTGTTCTGGTGCTGTAATTATGTACTGAGCTTCATTCTGGTGCTGTACATATGTACTGAGCTTGGTTCTAGTGCTGTATATATGTACTGATCTTGGTTCTGATGCTGTACTTAAGTACTGAGCTTTGTTCTGGTGCTGTATATATGTACTGAGCTTGGGTCTGGTGCTGTATTTATGTACTGAGCTTGGTTCTGGGGATGTATATATGTACTGAGCTTTGTTCTAGTGCTGTATTTATGTACTGAGCTTGGTTGTTGTACTGTATATATGTATGCGGTTGGTTCTGGAGCTGTAATTATATAGGATATATTTCTAATAACAAAATTGTTCTCAAGTCATTGTATATTTAATGGGAATCTGTCTAGTAGTTTTAACCACTTGAACCACCACCATGCGGTAATACATGACCTGATAATATTTCCAAATGTATGTTTTTTTCAGATGCAACAAAATCTTTAAAATCAACTTTTAAAACGGCGCACACTATATGCTAATTACTCATTAAAGGGTCATGGAGAAGTAGCGCTATCCTGAAGAGTCACATAGTCCTGCCTCCAAACCCACCTTTCCATGTTTGATTGACATCCCCCTGGCTGATACAACATTCTCGGATGCGCCATTGCCTTGTAGTACTTGGGGGGCTGTGTGGCACTATACACAAGGGGGAGCTGTGTGGCACTATACACAAGGGGGAGCTGAGTGGCACTATACACAAGGGAGGGCTATGTAGCACTATACACAAGGTGGAGCTTTGTGGCACTATATACAGGGGAGGCTGTGTGGCACTATATACAGTGGGAGCTGTATAGCGCTATATACAGGGGGGCTTTATGGCGATATCTACAAGTGGGGTGTGATACTGTCTATAGGCAGGGCTGTATAGCACTGTCTACAGGGGGGTGTTAGACACAATCTACAGGGGGCACTCTCTATAAGAGGGGATGCGTGTGGCACCTGGTGGGGCCCGGGGAGGCCCAGTCAAGAGTTTGCTATGGGGCCCAGAACACTACACCTCCCAACATGATATGATCATATAACTACTGAATAGATAAAGACGAGAAAAGCAGCATCACTCTAACATATAGAGTAAAAGGCGGGTGCCCAGCAAGTAACACTGATCCAAGTGAAGAAAAATCTACCTGCACCCCAAGTATAAATGTAGAAAACGTAGTGATTTATTCAGCCAAGGTAGTGTAGCGTGACGTTTCAATCCCACACTGGCTTGAGAAAATTCCCAGTGTGGGATTGAAACGTCGCACTGCATTATGTTGGCTGAATAAATCACTACGTTTTCTACATTTATACTTGGAGTGCTGCAAGATTTTTCTTTTTTCCCTTCTTTTACTGAATAGATAATGTAGGTATGATTAGGAGTAAGGGCCTGTTCACATCAGCGTTCGCTTTCCGTTCCGGGGTTCCGTCTGAGTTTTCCGTCGCGTGAACCCCGCAACGGAAAGTGAAAGTGATACCACAGCTTCCGTTTCTGTCACTATTGATATCAATGGTGACGGAAATATTGCTAATGGTTTCCGTTCGTCACCATTCCGGCAGGTTTCCGGTTTTCTGACGGAATCAATAGCGCAGTCGACTCTTGTGACAGGAGCAAGCGAGTGCCGATCGTTACTCTGCTGGTTTCAGTTGTATCTTATTGATTTAACACCTGGATGCATGGCAGGAAGTCCAGGTCTCTAATCAACCACAGATCTTTTGATACATTGAATTACCTTTTCCTTCTGTTGTAGTCAAGGCAGGGGCGTAGCTAGGGGTGGGCAGGCGGGGCATGTGCCCCGGGCGCAAGGGAAGGGGGGGCGCCGAAGATCAGCTGATCGCTGCTGACAGGCGCCCCGTATGTCGGACACCTGCAGCAGCTTAGGAAGAGCCAGGAAATATAGGGCGTTCTGACTGGGGTCTGTGACAGCCATGGAGTGGACCAGTCCAGTCACATGACCTGTCACCTGACCTCACGTCAGTGACATGAGGTCAGATGAACTCAGGTCAGGGGACAGGTCCACTCCCGTGCTGCAGCCTCCCTGCATCTGCCTCTACTCTGTGCTCCGTGCTCTGCCGAGAAGCAGAGAGGAAGCTCCGCCCACAGCCCGTCCTCACCTGTCAGCAAGGAGACATGGTGAGTGTCTGTGTGTGTGTGTCTGTCTGTGTGTCTGTCTGTCTGTCTGTCTGTGTGTCTCTGTCTGTCTGTGTCTGCATGTGTTTGTCTCTTATATCTACTACATTATCTGTACTGTGTAGCAGAGCTGAGATTGTAATTTAGCACAATGTATTATCTGTGGTTTTACATAGGACTGCAGGGGACAAAACTACATTATCAGTACTCAGAGAGTTATCAGTGTGCTATCCAGTGGCGTAACTACCGCCGTAGCAACCGTAGCTGCTGCTACGGTGCCCGCGGCATGAGGGGGCCCGTGTCGCCCGCCGGCACGGACCCCCACCATGGCTGGAGGCTCCGCTAGCAGCCGCTATGGCTGCTACAGCGCGACGCCACTGAACACTACGGCAGAGCAGGGAGGTATCTCCCCGCTCTGCCATTAAACAAAAGACATGTATCCTCTATCCACAGGATAGGGGATACATGTTTGATCGCTGGCATTGATAGGGAGAACGGGGGACTGAAAGTCCCCTGAAGTTCTCCATGAGAAACATCGGACTTCCGGGGTCTGTGTCGGCAGCTCCGTAGAAATGAATGGAGCGCCGGTCGCGCTTGTGCGCATGCGTGACCAGCGCTCCTTTCATTTTTATTGAGCTGCCGACACAGACCCCGGAAGTCAGAGGTTAGTCATGGAGAACTTCAGGGGACTTTCAGTCCCGCGTTCTCCCTATCAATGCCAGCGATCACACATGTATCCCCTATCCTGTGGAGAGGGCAGTGGCGTAGCTATAGGGGTCGCAGCGGTCGCAGTTGCGACCGGGCCCATAAGCCTGGGGGGCCCACGGGCCCCCGTTGCCATACAGCATGTTTTCTAACTAAATCTTCTGTGCCGTGAAGCCGTCACTTCCGGGTTACGGTCACATGGTACACTTAGTGTACCATGTGACCGTATTGTCACGTGACACGGCTTCCAGACAGAGCAGAAGAGTCGGTGCGGAGGACTCCAGGTAAGCTGCAGTGTAATGTAATGTATTGTGTTGTAATGTTATGTATTGTAATGTAATGTGTGTGATGCCTTGTAATGTATTGTGTTGTATGCGGTGGAGAGGGGGGGAGCGTTAAATCACAGCCCCCCCCCCTCCTCCACCGCAAACTGCACAATACAGTATAGTACACGAGTGTATGAGAGCGCGGCTGCGGCTGTGTAATACAGTCACTGCCCCGCTCCTGAGTCCTGACATGTGCGCGCCGTCAGGATGATGTGATGCGGCCGGCGCTGCACTAATGAGCGTCGGCACTGAAGACAGAACATGGTGGGCGCGCTACAAAACACCCCCATGTTCTGTCCTCAATGCCTGAACCGCCGCTCATTAGTGCAGCGCCGGCCGCATCACCTCATGCTGACCGCGCGCGCACTTATATCAGGAGCGGGGCAATGGCTGTATTACACAGCCGCAGCCCCGCTCTATAACGGCGGAGATCAGAGAAACCTCTCATCTCCGCCGCTATTCTCCTGAATGCTGTGATCAAAGCTGACTGCAGCATTCAAGGGAAAATGAGAAGGGGGGATGCCCCTGGATCGCGTCACAGGGAATTCCTGTGACGCGATTAAGGGACATACCATATATGGGCAGACAGCCCAGGGTCTGTTGAAGGACCCCAGGGCTGTCCTACCATATTTCCTGTTGTTAGGGCATACTGAGGTATGTCCTAACAACTGCCTGTGTACTATCAGTACACAGGCTAATGTACTGGCTTATAGCTATAGGCTAGTACATTGAAGTTTAAAAATAAAATAAAAACAAAGTAATGTTAAATAAAAAAATTACACATTCACCTTTTTTATAATAAACATTAAAATAAGTCTCAATACATAAAACATACACATAATCAGTATTGGCGCGGCCGTAATAACCTGCACAACAATTTTTTTGCATCATTTATGATGTGTACTCTGTAAAAAAATAAAAATTGCTTTCTATCACTTAGGCCCCATTCACACGACCGTGCCCGCAATCACGGCCCGCGATTGCGGGCACGGCCGGCCGCCGACTGCCGCCCGCATTTTCGGGCTGTGCTCCCATACAAAGTATGGGAGAACGGCCCGCAAAATGCAAAAGGACGGACATGTTCCATAATTTTCGGAACATTTCTACGGCACGGACACCCATCCGTAGTGCTACGGAAATGTGTCCGCGCTCAATGAAAGTGAATGGAGGTTATTTACGGTCGTGTGCATGGGGCCTAATTGTGAGGCACAAGGTGCGATGATGAATTTAACCTCCATGTGCCTCACATTAATAGTAATTAACCCCATCATGTACCTTATACATTAACCCATTATGACTGAGAAACATGATGGGGTTAATTACTGTGAGGCACATTCAAAATTCATCATCACACCTCGTGCCTCACATCAGAAAATGGAAGAACTTTTTTTTTAATTTTTATTACTGTTGGCAAAGTAAACTAAGTATCGGTATCGAAGTCCAAATTTTGGTATCGTGACATCCCTACACTGTGGGTTGCGTCCCCCTGGGGGTTCGTGAGTCACTCACCGAGGTCCCGGTTCCAATCAATGCTGGAGCAAGGAGCTGACATCTCCTTGATCCAGCATTCCCTGTGCCGTGAGCGGCTCGACGCAGGCAGGCGGGATGTAGCGACATCATCGCGCCTTCCTGCGCCGAGTCACTCATAGTACACACCGGAGGAGGCGAAGGATCCTCCACTCGACGTGGGAACGGGGATAGGTAAGTAATTATGCACATATGGGGGCATTATACTGTATGGGGGGGCTGATATTGCGGGGGGGGGGGCATTATACTGTATGGGGGGCTAATATGGGGAGCATTATACGGTATGGGGCTATTATGGGGAGGCAGTATATGTTATGGGGCATTATACTGTGTGGGGGCCGCTATGGGAGCATTAACTGTGTGGGGGCATTATACTATGGGGGCTGTTTGGCAAGGCGTCTGGGCATAGGAGCGCTCAGGGGTCTGATGATGATGGTGGTGCTGGGGAGGGGTAGGGGGGCCCAAGCTGAATTCTTGCACCAGGGCCCATGAGCCTTTAGCTACGCCCCTGGGAGAGGGGATACATGTCTTTTGTAGAACACACTGTAGGTCGGATTTTTTTGGGAGGGGGGACGCTGTATGGCGTTCCCTACAGGGGGGGGCTGTATGGCGTTCTCTACAGGGGGGCTGTATGGCGTTCTCTACAAGGGGGTAGATAACGCTTCTGTAGATAACGCCATACAGCCCCCCTGTAGATAACGCCATACAACCCCCCTGCAGGGAACACCATACAGGCCCCCCTGTAGATAACGCCATACAGACCCCCCTGTAGATAACGCCATACAGACCCCCCTGTAGAGAACACCATACAGCCCCCCCCTGTAGATAACTCCATACAGACCCCCATGTACATAACGCCATACAGCCCCCCTGTAGAGAACGCCATACAGCCCCCCTGTAGAGAACACCATACAGACCCCCTGTAGAGAACGCCATACAGCCCCCCTGTAGAGAACGCCATACAGCCCCCCTGTAGGGAACGCCATACAGCCCCCCTGCAGGGAACGCCATACTGCCCCCCCTGTAGGGAACGCCATACAGCCCCCCCTGTAGAGAACGCCATACAGCCCCCCTGTAGAGAACGCCATACAGCCTCCCCCCTGCAGGGAACGCCATACAGCCCCCCCCTGTAGGGAACGCCATACAGCCCCCCCTGTAGTTAACGCCATACAGTCCCCCCTGTAGATAACGCCATACAGCCCCCCTGTAGATAACGCCATACAGCCCCCTCTGTAGATAACGCCATACAGCCCCCTCTGTAGATATCTACAGGGGGGTCTGTAAAAAAAGGCACTATCTACAAGGGGGGGGGGGGTTGTGTGACACCCAGGGGAGGGGGGGCCCCAGTCAAAAGTTTGCTATGGGGCCCAGTCTTTCCTAGTTACGCCCCTGGTGCTATCTGTAGTGTTACATAGGACCGCAGGTAACATCTACTACATTATCTGTACCGTGTAGCAGAGCTGAGATTGTAATTTAGCACAATGTGTTATCTGTAGTGTTACATAGGACTGCAGGGGACACAACTACATTATCAGTACTCAGAGAGTTATCACTGTGTTATCTGTGGTGTTACATAGGACTGCAGGTAACATCTACTACATTATCTGTGCTGTGTACATATGTGCCTGTGTGCGTATATATGGGTCTGTTTGTGAATGTGTCTTTGTGCTTGTATATTTGTGCCTTTTATGTATTTGTATATGCTCCTGTCTGTGAATTTATCTGTGTGTGTGTGTGTGTGTGTGTGTGTGTGTATATATGTGTTTGTACCTCTATATATTTACCTGTTTGTATATATTCCTGATGTGTGTATGTATATTTGCCTGTATGTCTAAATATCTGTGTTTATGTATCTACAGTATATATGTTCCAGCGTGTCCATATATGTGGTTAATTTTTGGTTTGTGTAGGGGGCGAGTAGAGAGTCCCGCACAGGGCGCCATCCAACCTAAGGCCGGCCCTGGCTGTCACCAACCCTCGTCAGAAGAAACTCTGCCGCTGCCTGCGCCGAATGACCTCCTTGGCTCCTCCGGTAAGTCACACCAGGCAGAGCGGAGAGTGGTAGCGGTAGGCTACTGCTCACCGGTCTGTTCACAGTGTGGCGCTATCTACTAGGGGGGAAGCGGGCTGTGTGTGGCACTATCTACAAGGGGGGCTGTGTGTGGCCTCTTTAATTTATTTTTATGTTAATTACATTATAGAACTATATCGCTTGTAAAATGTAGAAATGCTTTTATACTCGCGTTACATGAAAAAAATTGTGAAAAAAAATTACACCTCATTGATTGGTAGGGAAAGAAAACATGGCGAGGGGGAAGGAGATGTCGGGAAATAAGTTGGGGGGGGGGGGGGCGCGCCAAACTGAATCTTTGCCCCGGGTGCAGGAGAACCTAGCTACGCCTCTGGTCAAGGTTCCATTATGTGGTTTTATAGAAATGCTAATTTATGGCCAACCATACACATGACATGTTGGAACAGTTAGGCCGGATTCACACTAGCGTGTGCGTTTTGCGCGCGCAAAAAACGCGCCGTTTTGCGCGCGCAAAAAGCACTTGACCGCTCTGTGTGTCAGCATCATATGGTGCGCGGCTGCTTGCTTTTCGCGCAACCGCCATCATTATGACACTCCGTTTGTAGGTTTGTAAACAGAAAAGCACGTGGTGCTTTTCTGTTTTCATTCATACTTTTCACTGCTGTTGCGCGAATCACGAGCGTCCCACGGAAGTGCTTCCGTGTGGTGCGCGTGATTTTCACGCACCGATTGACTTCAATGGGTGTGTGATGCGCGAAATACGCACAAAGAATGGACATGTCGTGAGTTTTACGCAGCGGACTCATGCTGCGCAAAAATCACGGACTGTCTGCACGACCCCATAGACTAATATAGGTCCGTATATGAATATAAGCAAAACAGAGTCTGTAGCCAATATATTATCGGAAAGTATCAAAACAGAACTTTATTTAAATATGCAAGATAACAAACATTTAAAAAGATATGTATAACAGGAGAAACTCAGTAATAAGTGACATAGAGATACATCAGGAGAGCTAGAGTCATAAGTAGTAAACCCTAGTTGTATAGGTTAGCAGTAAGAATATAACTGGCATAAGGTATGGAAAATAGAACTCAATGCATATGTTAATGCTTAAAGAGGCTCTGTCACCACATTATAAGTGCCCTGTCTCCTACATAAGGAGATGGGCGCTGTAATGTAGGTGACAGTAATGCTTTTTATTGAAAAAAACGATCTTTTTTCACAAAGTTAGGAGCGATTTAAGTTTATGCTAATGAGCTTTCTTAATGCCCAAGTGGGCGTACTTTTACTTTCGACCAAGTGGGCGTTGTACAGAGGAGTGCATGACGCTGACCAATCAGCATCATGCACTCCTCTCCATTCATTTACACTGCACTAGCGATATAGTTATAGCACTATGTGCAGCCTCATACACAAGCCCTAACATTACTACAGTGTCCTGATAATGAATACACATGACCATCCAGCCTGGACGTCATGTGTACTCAGAATCCTGACACTTCTGAATCTTGTTTTGTGAGATTCCGGCAAGTGAAACCAAATCTCGTTTAGCTCCGTGATCTCGCGAGATTTCGTATCCGTTGCTGGAATCTCACAAAAAAGAGTCAGAAGTGTCAGGATTCTGAGTACACATGACGTCCAGGCTGGATGGTCATGTGTATTCATTATCAGGACACTGTAGTAATGTTAGGGCTTGTGTATGAGGCTGCACATAGTGCTATAACTATATCGCTAGTGCAGTGTAAATGAATGGAGAGGAGTGCATGATGCTGATTGGTCAGCGTCATGCACTCCTCTGTACAACGCCCACTTGGTCGAAAGTAAAAGTACGCCCACTTGGGCATTAAGAAAGCTCATTAGCATAAACTTAAATCGCTCCTAACTTTGTGAAAAAAGATCGTTTTTTTCAATAAAAAGCATTACTGTCACCTACATTACAGCGCCCATCTCCTTATGTAGGAGACAGGGCACTTATAATGTGGTGACAGAGCCTCTTTAAGCATTAACATATGCATTGAGTTCTATTTTCCATACCTTATGCCAGTTATATTCTTACTGCTAACCTATACAACTAGGGTTTACTACTTATGACTCTAGCTCTCCTGATGTATCTCTATGTCACTTATTACTGAGTTTCTCCTGTTATACATATCTTTTTAAATGTTTGTTATCTTGCATATTTAAATAAAGTTCTGTTTTGATACTTTCCGATAATATATTGGCTACAGACTCTGTTTTGCTTATATTCATATACTTATTATAGAGTTGCCTTATCAATACATATGGGAGGATGTTCCTTGGGACAATACCTAGCCCAGTATACTTCTTTGCTTCTGGAGGCTATTAGTTATAATATAGGTCCGTGCGAGACGCGTGAAAATTACGCTCGTTGCACGGACGTATATCACATTTGACTGAATAAGCCCTTAGGGTATGTTCATACGCCCTATTTACGGACGTAATTCAGGCGTTTTACTCCTCAAATTACGGCCGAAAAAACGGCTCCAAAAGACGGCACGTAAAAAGACGCCCGCTCCAAAGAAGTGCATGTCACTTCTTGGGACGTAATTGGAGCCGTTTTTCATTGACTCCAATGAAAACCAGCTCCAATTACGTCCATAAAAGATGACGCGAAAAACGCGTGCACTTGGCAAAACGTCTGAAATTTCAGACGTAATTGGCGTTGCCGTGTGAACATACCTTAATTCTCCAACACTTTGCAAGCTCATACGTTTCTACCTCTTCTTTTCTGAGATTGGCAGCAATACCCGGAGTGGGGCTCATAAAAAAACGTCTTCATTGTGCTTAGGGTTGTTGCTCTTTCCTCCCAGACCCTACAGCAGTGGTGAGGTCTGTCTTTTTTGTGTATCACTACTGGCTCAGCCATTCATTGTAGACTTTATGATATAGCTCACATCACTGTTAAAGGGGTTGTCCAGACACAGAAAACTGATGACCTATCCACAGGATAGATCAGTATATGATCGGTGGGGGTCCGACACCCGGACCCCACATAGATGTTCCAGCTGCCTCCAGGCACCAGATGTCCATGTCGGAAGCAGATGGCTCCGGTCACGAAATAGCGGCCGAGCTGCAGTAGTGCAGCTCTGCTCCTATTCAAGTGAACAGAAAACAGAGTTGCTGTTCTGCAGCATGGCCGCTATACAGCGTACAGAGCCAACTGCTTCCGGCATGGACATCGGGTGCCCGGAGCAAGGCAGAGCAGCTGATCGGTGTGGGGTCCGGGTGTCAGACCCCCACCAATCATATACTGATGATCTACCCTGTGGAAAGGTCTTCAGTTGTCTGTGTCTGGACAACCCCTTTAAATCTAAACTTCATTAACCCCTTAACGCTCCAGGACATACTATTATGTCATGGTAAGTGCATCGTTCGCGCTCCATGACATAATAGTATGTCATGGAGTAAACACGGCGCCGTTCGCGCGGGGCGCGTTCATGAGCTGTGATAGCTGCTGTTTCCGACAACAGGCTATCACAGCTCAATGTGCAGGGACCGATCGCTGTGTCCCCGCAGATTAACCCCTCAGAAGCCGCGTTCAATAGCGATCACGGCTTCTTAGGGGTTAATCCGCCATCGCCGGCCTGCTACACGATAGCGGCCGGCGATGGTGACTATGGCAACCGGACACCAAACAATGGCGTCCGGCTATGCCATCGACGGAAGCCTAGTGGGTCCTGACAGTCAGGACCCACTATGCTTGCTGTCAGTGAGTAGATGACAGTTCTAATACACTGCACTACGCATGTAGTGCAGTGTATTAGAATAGCGATCAGGCCCTTCTGCCCTCAAGTCCCCTAGTAGGACAAAGTAATAAAGGTAAAAAAAAGTAAAAAAAAGTTGTGTAAAAATAAGAAAATAAAAGTTTTAAAAGTAATAAAAGTAAAAATCCCCCCTTTTCCCTTATCAGTCTTTATTATTAAAATAAATAAATAAATAAACAAATAAACTGTACATAATTGGTATCGCCGCGTCCGTATGGCCTGAACTACAAAATTATTTTATTATTTATCCCGCGCGGTGAACGCCGTAAAAAAATAAAATAATAATAAACCGAACCACAATCACTATTTTTTGGTCACTTCACCGCCTAAAAAATGGAATAAAAAGAGATCAAAAAGTTGCATGTACCTAAAAATGGTACTGTTCGAAACTACAGTTCGTTATGCAAAAAATAAGTCCCGCACGGCTTTCTTGAAGGAAAAATAAAAACGTTCTGGCTCTTAGAATAAGGTAACACAAAAAGTGAATGATTTATTACAAAAAGTATTTTATTGTGCAAATGCCATAAGACATAAAAAAAACTATAAACATCTGGTATCGCCGTAATCGTATCGCCCTGCAGAATAAAGTGAATATGTCATTTATAGCGCACGGTGAACGCTGTAAAAAGAATAGAACAAAAAAACAAATAGTAGAATTGCTTTTTTTAGTCACCACGCCAACTAAAAATAGAATAAAAACTGATCAAAAAGCCGCAAGCACCCCAAGAACACTACAATGGATTCCTCAAGGGGTCTAGTTTCCAAATTGGGGTCACTTTTGGGGGTTTCCACTGTTTTGGCACCACAAGACCTCTTCAAACCGGACATGGTGCCTAATAAAAAGGAGGGCTCAAAATCCACTAGGTGCTCCTTTGCTTCTGAGGCCGGTGCTTCAGTCCATTACCGCACTAGGGCCACATGTGGGATATTTCTCAAAACTGCAGAATCCAGCCAATAAATATTGAGTTGTGTTTCTCTGGTAAAACCTTTTGTGTTATAAAAAAAATGGTATAAAGAGGATTTTCTGACAAAAAAAAAAAATGTACATTTCACCTCTACTTTGCTCTAAATTTCTGTGAAACACCTAAAGGGTTCATAAACTTTCTAAATGCTGTTGTGAATACTTTGAGGGGTCTAGTTTCTAAAATGGGGTGTTTGATAGGGGTTTCTAATATATAGGCCCCTCAAAGCAACTTCAGAACTGAACTGTAACCTAAAAAAATAAATAAAATTAGGCAATACTTCGCTTCTTACATTATACTGATAATGAGCCGTGCCCACCCCGAGATGACCCCAGTTTTAACCGTTTGTATAAACTGAGACCCCTATTAGACCGTTTCGGTGCCCGGTTTTCCCAAGCATACACCCCCGAGAAGTGTATTTCTATTGATGAGTCCTTGGTACATTTTAAACGGAGGCTTCAATTCCGCCAGTACCTGCCGAGTAAGAGGGCAAGGTATGGCGTGAAGATGTATAAGGCGTGTGAGAGTGCATCAGGGTACACCTACAAATTTAGGCCTCATTCACACGGCAGGGTTTCCCGGCCGGGTGCCGGCCGTTCATAAATCGGCCGGCACCCGGCTGCATTAGGAATGATAGACCCCTAATGGGGCTATTCACACGACCGATTTTTTGACGGCCGGAAAATCCGGCCGTCAAAAAATAGGACATGCTCTATCTTTGCCCGGGCACCCGGCCGCCCGGCTCCCATAGAAGTCTATGGGGCCGGGTATTACACGGCCATCACCGGAATGTGTTCCGAGTGATGGCCGGGTTTCCCGGTGCTTGCGCTCTATCTCCTCCTCCTCACAGCGCAGAGTGCATGTAAGGAGGAGGAGTTGATGCCATTCTGACGAATGGCATCGCTGTACACTGTGTTGCAGGGCCGGGGTGTACAGCAGGTGGAAGGGAGCGCTGCGCTGGCTCCCTTCCCCTGCTTGTTAAAAGCACCCTGGCTCGGCGACACCTTCGATGGCGCCGCTAGTAGTAGTAGCAGCCGCTGCTGCTGCTGCGGCTGCTACTACTGTAGCGACGCCACTATAGCAGAGCAGGGAGGTATCTCCCCGCTCTGCTATGTGCTAGCCGCACTTTAGCTCCTTGAAGGAGCGGAATCCCCGTGTTTTCGGGGATTCCGCTCCTGGACAGAGCGCTTGATGTCTCTGTCCATATCTGGGCAGTGACATCAATCAGGGGAAACTCCTGAAGCGGAATCCCCGAACACATGGGGATTCCCCTTCAGGAGCTGCCGCTGATGTCACTGTCCGGATCTGCCCGGCCCGGCACGGATGCATAACTTTATGCAAACCGGCCGGGCAAAATGGCCGATTTTACCGTCCGACACTCGGGCTCGGGAACGACCCGGTCGTGTGAATCCCGCCTTAGGATATATGAAGGGAAGGACAGCAGTATTCAGCCCCCAGCACCACATCTACCGTGTTTCCCCGAAAGTAAGACAGTGTCTTACTTTCTTTTTATCCCCAAAAGCCCCACTATGTCTTACTTTCGGGGTATGTCTTATATTGGAAACCATTTTTTTTTTTTTTTTTTTTTTTTTTCACAAACTTTATTTAACTGTTTTACATTTTTTTTTTTTAGTCCCACCAGGGGACTTCACTATGCGATGTGCCGATCGCATATATAATGCTTTGGTATACTTAGTATACCGAAGCATTATTGCCTGTCAGTGTAAAACTGACAGGCAACCTATTAGGTCATGCCTCCGGCATCGCCTAATAGGCAGATGCTGAAGGCAGACCTGGGGGTCTTTGTTAGACCCCCGGCTGTCATGGAAACCCGACGGCGACCCGCGATTTGTTTGCGGGGGCGCCGATCGGGTGACAGAGGGAGCTCCCCCCTCTGTCAAACACATTAAATGCCGCTGTCACTATTGACAGCGGCATTTAATGGGTTAAACTGCCGGAATCGGCGCGCGCTTCGATTCCGGCAGTTGCAGCAGGAGCCAGGCTGTGTATAACAGCCGTGCTCCTGCCACTGATCGCGTGGGTACAGTCTCAGTACCCGCGCCATCACAGGACGGATATATCCGTCCTCCTGCGCGAACTAGCAGCTGCTGAGGACGGATATATCCGTCCTTCGGCGTTAAGTGGGAGTGGAAGTGGGCAGGAGGCGGCAATACCCCCGTGTTTCCCCGAAAGTAAGACATATGTCTTACTTTCGGGGTACGGATTATATTAGCCGACCCCCCTGAAACCCCCGATACGTCTTACAATCGGGGGTGTCTTACTATCGGGGAAACACGGTACCTGGATCATTTTTATATCAGCGTCCCGCTCTTCAACTGCCTCGCTTCCAGAAGTCCTGCGGCATGCGGCACGGCTAGAAGAAATCTGAGAGGCCTCCCTAAGACTCTGCAGGGCAAACACTCAGAAGGGGTGAAACCAGGGCACAATCTAGTAGCAACATATTGTGTGTCAAGTACAAGGACAAGATAGATGTAACACCAGTACCCATGTACCTGTACGAGGTACCAGTACAGAGACCCCCAAACCAGACTGGATCCTGGACTACAATAGGTACATGGGAGGGGTGGACTTGTCAGATCAAGTCCTGAAGCCCTACAGCGCCATGCGGTGTGGTATAAGAAGCTGGTCGTGCACATCATACCGAAAAGTTCCCCAAACTGGCAAGAAGGGAAAAAGTCAGAGGTGCAAAGTCTTCTATAGGAGGGGGATAAGGAAGGACACAATATATCAATGTGACACGTGTCCCGAAAAACTAAGGCTCTGTATGAAAGAGTGTTTTAAAATGTATCATACATCCCTTGATTTTTAATCTACCCCAGTTTTACTTACCCTGATGCCCTCCGCACATCTTATCCCACTCATTTTTCCCTTCTGAGCCCTGCCGTGTGCCCAGGCAGCTGATAACAGCCACATTGAAGGTGTTGCCGTACCCGGGAGAACCCACATTACAGTTTATGGGGTGTATGTCTCCGGTCAAAATGTTCACTACACCTCTAGATGAATGCCTCAAGGGTGTAGTTTTTAAAATGGGGTCACTTCTTGGGGGTTTCAACTGTACTGGTACCTCAGGGGCTTCTGCATACATGACTTCGTACCATGAAATCCCCAGTAGGCAAAATTGTGGTCCTTTCCTTTTTAGCCCCCCCATGGGCCCAAACGGCAGTTTATCACCACAACTGGGATATTGCCGCACTCAGGACAAATTGGGCAACAAAATGGGGTATTTTATTCCTTGTGAAAATAAGACATTTTTAGCCAAAACGACATCTCATTGGAAAAAAATTACATTTTTGTCAATTCACAGCCCATTTCAAATAAATTCTGTGAAACAACTATGGGGTCTAAATGGTCACAACACTCATAAATGAATTTCTTGAAGAGTGTAGTTTCCAAAATGGGGTCACTTCTGGTGGGTTTCCATTGCTTTGATACCTCTGGGGCTCTGCAAATGCGACATGGCACCCGAAAACCAATCCAGCAAAATCTGGACTCCAAAGAACACATAGCGCTCATTTCCTTCTGAGCTCTCCCATTGGCCCAAACGGCAGTTTATCGCCACGAATGGGGTATTGCTGCACTCAGGGGAAATTGGGCAACAAAATGGGGTATTTTATTCCTTGTGAAAATAAGACATTTTAAGCCAAAACTACATCTTATTGGAAAAAATTACATTTTATTTAATTCACAGCCCAATTCAAATAAATTCTGTGTAGAAACTGTGGGGTCTAAATGGTCACAACACCCATAAATTAATTCCTTGAGGGGTGTAGTTTCCAAAATGGGGTCACTTTTGGTGGGTTTCCATTGCTTTGATACCTCTGGGGTTTTGCAAATGCGACATGGCACCGAAAACCAATCCAGCAAAATCTGCACTCCAAAGAACACATAGCGCTCCTTCCTTTCTGAGGCCTCCCATGGGCCCAAACGGCAGTTTATCGCCACAAATGGGGTATTGCTGCATTCAGGAGAAATTGGGCAACAAAATGAGGTATTTTGTTCCCTGTGAAAATAAGAAATGTTGATGAAAAATTACATTTTATTGGAAAAAAATCATTTTTTTAATTTCACAGCCCAATTCAAATACGTGCTGAGTAAATACCGTAGGGTCAAAATGGTAACAACAACCATAAATGAATTCCTTGAGGGGTGTAGTTTCCAAAATGGGGTCACTTTTGGGGGATTCCCACTGTTTTGGCACCTCAACACCTCTTCAAACCTGGCATGCTGCCTAAAATATATTCTAATAATAAAGAGGCCTCAAAATGCACTAGGTGCTTCTTTGCTTCTAGGGCTTGTGTTTTAGTCCACGATCGCAGTAGGGCCACATGTGGGACATTTCTAAAAACTTCAGAATCTGGGCAACACATATTTAGTAGTGTTTCTCTGGTAAAACCTTCTGTGATACAGAAAAAAATAGAATAAAATTGAAATTCAGCAAGAAAAATTAAATTTGCAAATTTCACATCCACTTTGATTTAATTCCTGTGAAATGCATAAAGGGTTAAAAAAACTTCTAAATGCTGTTTTGAATACTTTAAGGGGTCTAGTTTTAAAAATGGGGTGTTTTATGGGGGTTTCTAATATGTAGGCCTCTAAAAGCCACTTCAGAACTGAACAGGTACCTTAAAAAAAAGGCTTTTGAAATTTTCTTAAAAATATGAGAAATTGCTGTTTATGTTCTAAGCCTTGTAACGTCCAAGAAAAATAAAAGAATGTTCAAAAAATGATGCCAATCTAAAGTAGACATATGGGAAATGTGAACTAGTAACTATTTTTGGTGGTATAACCATCTGTTTTACAAACAGATGCATTTCAATTCAGAAAAATGCTATTTTTTCTAAATTTTCTCTAAATTTTGCAATTTTTCACAAATAAACAATGATTATATTGACCAAGTTTTACCACTAACATGAAGCCCAATGTGTCACGAGAAAACAATCTCAGAATCACTTGGATAGGTTTAAGCATTCCGACGTTATTACCACATAAAGTGAAATATGTCAGATTTGAAAAATGAGCTCTGAGCTTTAGGCCGGATTCACACGAGCGTTGCGTTTTTGCGCGCGCAAACAACGCAGCGTTTTGCGCGCGCAAACACTATTTGACAGCTGCGTGTGTCATCCGTGTCTGATGCGCGGCTGCGTGATTTTCGCGCAGCCGGCATCATAGAGATGAGGCTTGTAAACGCCCGTCACTGTCCAAGGTGCTGAAAGAGCTAAATCTTTCAGCACCCTCGACAGTGAATGCCGAACACAACAGCGAAAAACCTGTTAAAAAAAAAGATAAAGTTCCTACTTACCGAGAACTTCCCGGCCGTTGCCTTGGTGACGCGTCCTTGGTGACGCGTCCTTGGTGACGCGCCTCTCTTGACATCGAGCCCACCTCCTTGGATGACGCGGCAGTCAAAGTGACCGCTGCAGCCTGTGATTGGCTGCAGCCTGTGCTTGGCCTGTGATTGGCTGGAGCTGTCACTTGAACTGAAGTGTCATCCCGGGAGGTCGGACTGCAGGAAGGAGACAGGAGTAATCGGTAAGTTAGAACTTCGGTTTTTTTTACAGGTTCGTGTATTTTGGGATCGCAAGTCACTGTCCATGGTGCTGAAACAGTTTAACTCTTTCAGCACCATGCACAGTGAATGTCTCCCGACGTCGCGGACCGGAATTTTTTTTGCCGAGTTCGGCCAAAACGAGTTTGGCCGAACCCGGTGAAGTTCGCTTCGGTTGTCGGGTTTCGCTAATCGCAAAGACACTCCGTTTGGATGTTCGGAAACAGAAAAGCACGTGGTGCTTTTCTGTTTACATTCATCCTTTTGACAGCTGTTGCGCAAACACGCAGTTCGCACGGAAGTGCTTCCGTGCGACATGCGTGGTTTTCACGCACCCATTGACTTCAATGGGTGCGTGATGCGTTGAAAACGCTGAATCAACGGACATGTCGTGAGTTTTTTGCAACGGAGCAACGCTGCGCAAAAAACGCTGCCATGTCTGCACGGCCCCATTGTCTAATATAGCTACGGGCAACGCACGTGAAAATCACGCGCGTTGCACGCGCGTATTTTACGTTCGTCTGAATAAGCCCTTAGGGTATGTTCACACGGCCAAATTTCAGACGTATACGAGGCGTATTATGCCTCGTTTTACGTCTGAAAATACGGCTCCAATACGTCGGCAAACATCTGCCCATTCATTTGAATGGGTTTGCCGACGTACTGTGCAGACGACCTGTTATTTACGCGTCGTCGTTTGACAGCTGTCAAACGACGACGCGTAAAAATACAGCCTCGTCAAAAGAAGTGCAGGACACTTCTTTGGACGTTTTTGGAGCTGTTTTCTCATAGACTCCAATGAAAACAGCTCCAAAAACGGACGTAAAAAACGCCGCGAAAACGGCGTGAAAACGCTGCGAAAAATGCGAGTTGGTAAAAAAACGTCTGAAAAGCAGGGTCTGTTTTCCCTTGAAAACAGCTCTGGATTTTCAGTCGTTTTTGTTGACTACGTGTGAACATACCCTTAAGGCCCAAACTAGGCTGCGTCCTTATTGAACCTTACCATGAGGCCGGATTCAGATGAACGTGTTTTGCGTCCGTGCAGCCCGCGTGGTTTTGGGGCAGTGCAGACAGTCCGTGAGTTTTGCGCAGCTTTAGTCCACTGCGTAAAACGCACGACATGTCACAAGACAATGGGTGCGTGAAAACCACGCATGTCACACGGAAGCACTTCCGTGCGAACTGCGTGATTCGCGCAACAGCTGTCAAACTCTGAATGTAAACAGAAAAGCACCACGTGCTTTTCTGTTTACAAACATCCAAACGGAGTGTCATAATGATGGCGGCTGCGCGAAAGTCCTGCAGCCGCGCATCATACGCTGATGACACAAGGAGCTGTTAAGTGCCTTTTGCGCACGCAAAACGCCGCGTTTTTTTGCGTGCACAAAACGCACATGCTCGTCTGAATCCGGCCTGAGAATAAAGTTGAGGGCACTCCAGAAGAAAAGATCAAAAGTTGTTGAAATCTATCAGTCTTCAAAGGGTTGCCAGGCCATTTCTAAGGGTTTGGTGGTGCTCGCTGTATGATAATTTTGGTGCATCTTGCACTACATTTTTCTCTTCCTTATATTACCTTTTTTGCGCCAGAATTTTGTGTCCGTTTTTTGGCAAATTTTTGGCGCACTGTGGCGTATTTTAAACCACGCCCTTTCTAGTAAGCCACGACCATTTCCTGCCAAGCCACGCCCCCTTCTCGAGAAACTTTTAAAAAGTTTATAGTGATATATTTTCTAGACCCAGACACAATAGATAATCTGCCCTATTATCTCCAAATGGAGAAGACGTGGAGTAATATTGATTCTTACTAAGACATTATAACTCATCCAGGAAGTCACAGAACAGTCCAGAATCACAGACACGCAGAATCTTGAGCCTCAGCTGTGGTCAATGGTCAGGACTCCACAACAAGAAAGAGACCAAACAAAAATCAAATTCATGGGATTGGAACAAGGAGAAATCCAGATGAGGAACATCAATACTTGCCTCATATTGTCATATAAGTCATATGGATACTAGATACCTTGGTCTATAACCCCTTCTCTCCACAGCCATTTTTCAGAGTTTCAATTTCGCTTCTTTCCTCCCCACCTTCCAAAAGTCATAACTTTTTTATTTTTCCGTCGATATAACCATATGAGGGAACAATTTTTTTTACGGGACGAGTTGTCGTTTTTCATGGCACTATTTATTTTACTATATAATGTACTAGGAGACTGGAAAAAAAATCTTTGTGGGGTGGAATGGGTAAAACAACTGATTCCTCCATTTTTTTTTACAAAACGAAATTTATATATATTTTTTTAATGTTTTACTACTTTTACAAGGAAAAAACGAATTGTTAAAAAATAACATTTGTGTCGCCATATTCTGAGAATCATCTATATATTTTTTTTATATAGTTACTATTTTTGGGTACATATGGTTTTTTTATGGGAGATGAGGTGACCAAAATACAGCAATTTTGGTGTTTTAATTAATATTTTTTTTACGACGTTCTCTGTGCGGGTTAAATAATGTTATATTGTAATAGTTCTGACTTTTACAGACGCGGCAATACCAGTTATGATAAAAAAAAATTCTTTAACTATATTTATTGAAAGATTTTTTGTTATATTAATACAAAAAGAGAATAGGAAAAGGGACGTTTTTTGAATTTTTCATATTTTTATTTTTTTATATATATTAAAAAAAAAATAATTTCACTGTATTTTCCTTTTTTTTTTATTATTCCCCCAAGACACTTGAACTCATTGGTTCGCTTGCATGATATACTGCAATATTAATGTATATCGTGATTCTGACAGGCTCCTATTAAGCCCTATAGAACAAAGATGGCAGACCTGTTTGCCTTCATTAGGCCCCCAAACTACCATGACAATGATCAGCACTTCGTGATCGCGTCATGGGGGAAAGGGGTTTCCACGGTCCGTGCATGGCCCAGGAGCCCGGACTGCAGAAAGAACGGGCATGTCTTATTACAGCCGTGTTCTGCCGTCCAGGCTCATAGAAAATAATGGACGCGGCGATGTGCACGGCCCGGGATTTGAGGCCTAAGTCCCTCTTCACACACAGATATTTTCTGGCGTTTCGAACGCTTCTAAAGACAGCAGCGTAATTAAAATGTAACACGCGTATTTTATGGCATTTTTGAAGTCCAACAGAGAAGCCTAGGGAAAAAAATCGCCAGAAAAAACGTCACTGTTCACAAAATTCCCACACAAACGCTACAAACAAAAAAATGCAGTGTATACATTTTTCCGGACCTTTTATAAGTCACCGCATGCTGGGGGGACCCGGAGGAGAGGAGTGGTGAGGTGAGCATCCATATTTTTTATTTTATGTCCGATGGATGGCACATGGCCAGCGGAAAGATGCGACAGATTTACTAAGATTCATGCACTTCTTAATAAATCTGTTGTATCTTGCTCCAGCGGAGCAGATCGCCAAGTCTTAGTAAATTTCCCCATATGTATATGGCCAGCTTTACATACTTTTTTATGACAAGTCCTGTCAAAGCCGAATAAAAGGAATTTTTCTGTATTTTGTTATTTTGTCTTCCAACAGTCACCTGTGTGTGGCCTCAGACCAGGGCTTCTCTGCAGTAATTCCGCAGAAAGTAGCAGGATTTCCGCTCGGAAAAACTGCACCATTTCCTGAGTTTTTTACTGCAGACAATACCGCGAATTCTGCTGGGTTTTCTCGAATTAACGTGCTGCGGTAAGAAAAATACGCACCGCAGGTCAATTTCTGGTCTGAAATTTTACGCAGAATGTGGATGAGATTTGTTACATCTCATCCTCTTTGCTGTTATTGTATTCTGCTGCGTATTTTCCATCCGCAATTCCAGACAGAAAATACGCAGCAATTCCGCTACGTGTGCACAAGCCCTAAAGGTTAAAAAAAATAATTCTGCACCATTTAGCAGATGTAAACGTTCTTGGCTTGTCCAGTTGGAAGCCTCTCCTGTAGTAATGTGGTCAGTCCACCCTTTTTATCTTATAAGACCAGACTAACAGCATAACAGGAAGCCTTATCATTGCATAATTGCACAAAAAAACCTGTATTAATGGCATGTACTGTATGCTCAGCTATACTACAATATGCTGTCCCCACTCCTCAACTTTAGTCCAAGCTGATGCATCCCCTCATAGAATCCCATTAGGCCCCCGGTAATCACTTGTCCTATTTTAATCAATGTATTATTCTCACCTGTTCTTTGTCCTGCCAAAATTCTATGGGCATGGCTTAGGCTGGGTTCACACGACCTATTTTCAGACGTAAACGAGGCGTATTATGCCTCGTTTTACGTCTGAAAATAGGGCTACAATACGTCGGCAAACATCTGTCCATTCATTTGAATGGGTTTGCCGACGTACTGTGCAGACGACCTGTTATTTACGCGTCGTCGTTTGACAGCTGTCAAACGACGACGCGTAAAAATACAGCCTCGTCAAAAGAAGTGCAGGACACTTCTTTGGACGTTTTTGGAGCTGTTTTCTCATAGACTCCAATGAAAACAGCTCCAAAAACGGACGTAAAAAACGCAGCGAAAACGGCGCGAAAAACGCCGCGAAAAATGCGAGTTGGTCAAAAAAGTCTGAAAAGCAGGGTCTGTTTTCCCTTGAAAACAGCTCTGGATTTTCAGACGTTTTTGGTCACTACGTGTGCACATACCCTTATAGCACTGCATATCCTTAGCTTCCTGTTTTTTTTAATAGAATGCCAGAATGGCAGTGAAGACTGACACAGGGCAATGAGAGCAGGGAGGAATGAAATTCTGCATAATGTTCTGTATTTAGGATATCTAGAAGGCAGAGAGACAAGCCCCATGGGCACTATAGTGGCTGTTTTTAGACATGTGTTACTGGTAAATAATACATATATAACTTCACACTTCTTCGCAGGCAAACATATTTTTTATGCAATGTAGACTCCCAATTGCAGTTTTGTTTTCCTGTTTATATTATTTGACAGTAATGCATGTTCCCTATCCTTGTCAGGGGGAGATCATGACCTTTATATACAGAAGAAGAGTATAAAGGATATTCCTGCCATTTTCTAACGTACTTTGCATCTCAATTCCTAAATTTTTTCAAGATCTCTGCTTGTTGTTAGGGCTTATTCAGAGAACAGGGAAAGTGGGCCGTGTGCCAGACTTTTTTTTTTAACGGCCGTCACATGGCTGCATTAAAATGAATGCATGTCTATATTGCGATTCATACGGCCGTTTTTTTAATTGACCGTGTGAACTGCCCGGGAAAAAATGGGACATGTCCTATTTTTGCCTGTTTTCCAGGATCCATCAATAGAGTCAAGTCTATGAGGGATCCCTAAAAACGGGTCCCGCACAGGTGAAAATCGGCCGTGTGAATATAGCCTAAGGGGACATTCAGACGTGGCGGAATTGCTGTTGAATTCCGCTGCGGACAGTCTGCAGTGGAATTCTGCAGCGGCCGTTTTTTATATTTGTTTCTATACATTTCTAGGAAACTTAGTTCAGACGTTGCAGAAAATAACTGTGCGGAAATTAGGCTGCGGTGCAGAATTTTCCCTCCGCAGCATACTCATTATGTTGCGGAGAAGAAGCGGAATTGCACTGCGGATTTCAGCCTTTGCAATACAAGGACTGAAATCTGTGGCAAGTCCGCTGTGATATCTGCAATGTCTGAATTACCTGTCAAATATGCAAATGTTGGTGCAGATTCGTTGCGTAATTACCCCGAATCTACACCAACATTTGCAGCTGAAAAATTCCGCGACGTGCGAACATGGGCTTACTGTTTGCACCCAGGGTCTAAAAACCTGTCTAGATATTTCTAAAATCTGAGGGTTTGCTACAGTTGGATCTAGTTTAGGCACACCTCTGTAAGCTAAACAGCCTGGACTCCGGAATAATAAATTTTACCTACACTGATACATTGTAGCAAACTATCAGAATATGAAAGAGATTTGTGCTACTGATATATTTAGCTCACAGCTAATTTCCTAGACTGGAAACAATTTTAACAAACCTCCAGCTGTGAGAAGTTTTAGGGCTGTAAGGGATTTCAGCCTCTCCATGTCCCTATTCACTGGCAAAAAGCAGAGATCTTGAAAATGGTGAGGAAAAAAAAAAAGTATAGTAGAATGTGGCAGAACATTTCATTTTAAAAATGATTAAAGGCTATGTACACCTTATCACATCTAAGTTATGAACTTAGTTTACAGGTGGATCCTGTGTCTCAGAGACACGCAGGACCCGCTGTCACTGAACCCGTCAGGTCTGCGGGACTGACGGATTCAGTGAATAGTGCTAGATACAGCTGCTCTGTATAGAGTATGAAGCTGTATCTAAATATGTAAAAATAATTAAATAAAAAGTATTTGTAAAGTTGCACAAAGAACACTGATACACTGTTTATTAAAGGAAAAAAATGCCTTTCAAAGGTTTACATATATAAATTCAGAAAACCCATAATTTAAAGGGATTCTCTAGTAAAGGCTAAACATGGACAGCTGCCTATTTCTACCAATGGAAACTCCGTAGCTCAGGAGCAATGATTAGTAGAACATGGCTCCAGATAAGATAAACCCTTCCTGTATCTATGAATACAGGGGACACAGTAGTTGCCCAAAAGTAGGCATCCCCTTAAAGGGCAAATACACTTAAAGGGGATGTGTCGTCAGAAAATTACCTATTGTTTAAATCAAGTTTTTATGTTAAACATATTTTTTTGCAAAATAAAATTTTATTGAAGTTTTACCGAAAGGCCGAATGCGAATGACAATATGCATAAGCGCCACAGTACATATAGTAAACGAGTAATTGTTAGAATTCACAATAAGAAGACTCGCATGTACATTACGTTATATCAAAATGAAACAGAACATATCATACGAACAGAACCATAAGAAAGTATGAGCATCCTGGCGTATGTTCACACCACTTGCACCAACGTCAAGGGGAGGGGGTAGAAAGGGTAGAAAGGGAGGGGATAGAAAAGGAGGGAAAAGAAACGTGCAAGGAGTGAGGCCTCCAATAACATCAGGCCCAGTGTGAAGGTTTAGGAACTAGTCCCCTACTAGAATAACCATCATCCTAGTCTGCACCCCATAGGTGTTGAAAGGAGCCATTTTTGCAGAATTCAAACCAGGGTGCCCAAATCTTTCGGTACTTGGCATGAGGGTGATATGTTAAACATATTTTTAAAGAATTTTCAGTGGTTTTTTTTCCCATTTTCTATGTCGTTATCTATATAAAAATAAGTAATCCTACAATCTTGCAGTTTTCACTCTGGCCACTGAGCCTCAGAATAGACTGACCCTTCCTATTCTGTAGAGATCACTTCTCAGCAGTCATCTATCTTCGCAGGCCGGATTACAATGCCAGGTAACACCTACGTGTATATATAGATAACACAGTATCGAGCATTTACAGTAGGTGATGGATACAACTCCCCTTCTCCCCTCCCTGCAAAATGACCTTGGCACAGGTCACAGAGCATGCCCACTACACTCTCCCATGGCAGTCAATGGGCCAGCTCCAGACTATTGTTTCCTATGGACCATGTGGCTGCTGTAAAGTATCTCTCGAAATGCTGTTAGCAGCTCAGGCAAGATGACTGCCCCATAATCATGTACACAAAATAGAATACAAAATTCTAGAAACAAAAAAGATTAGAAAAAAATAATGTTTCACTATCTGATTTTAATTAGTAAAAAAAAATGTGTAGGCGATGCATTCCATATAAAAAGAAACGTATACTATATCACGTAAACCAGTAGGTGGCGCAGTCACTATGGGCTGGGTCTTCGGGATTGGGTGTGGAATAAACAAGTGACAACTGCTGCTCTGAACATTAAAAGGCTGGCTGTCACTTCCCTTCCCCCACATGTCAACTTGAATTGAATTCCATGATCGACAAATGTTGCAATAAAGGCATTCAGGGGAAAATATTTACAGATCATCTACGTAGCAAAAAGATGAAATCATTGTATAAACTCTTGGCCGTACACTGTTATCTTGTACATGCCAACTCTTTGGACATGGTGGGCATGGATTGATGCGATAGGCTATGTACCATAGATACAGCCTATGCTGCTGATACTACGGGGGCCCATGGAGACTTAACCCTCCCTCCCATTGACAGGGGCCTCAGCTCGTGTTAGTCCGATTCTATATACTGCAATATTACGGAAAAGTGGGTACCAGCCTGAGGGTCAAACCACCCTTCTGGACGGGTGAATAGGGTGGTGAGTATGGGTGTACGGAGAATAAGCCTTGTCCCCTCTGTCCTAAAATTGGGGGGCTGTGGTGGCAGTAACCAGCTCTAGGAAGGGACATCATTTTGATATTATCTATGGGGTCTCATTTCTTCTAGGTACAGATGCAGAAATAGAAAGTAAAATTGAAGTAAACACCTCGGCCATAAAATGACCTGTGATACAATGTTCTAATAATTTATTACAGTACAGAAGGTAAAGGGCAAATATGTGCAGAGATGACAATCACCCGTCTTCTGAGATTTCATCTTTACTGGGATTCTGGAATTTTCCAGGGTGAGGGATGATGAGAGTGAACACCCTGACAAGTGCAAGGTGAAGTGCTCCCGAGACTTGACGTGTGTGCAGCTCTGGGTGGGGAGAGGAGTGACTGTCTGCAGAGGATGGGAGGTGTCCAGCTCCAAACTTATAAGCTCTCACACAACACAACACATACTCATATTCACTACTCAGCCTGCAGCATCTCAGCTCTCCCCTGACCTAGAGGCTCAGCAACATGGGGCGCCAAAAGGAGGTTCTCAACAGCATCTCTGCCATGCTGCGCATCAGGAACAAGCTGCTCAGACAGGCGCTGGCTGAATGCCTGGGCACCCTAATACTTGTTGTAAGTAACTTTAATATTATGTATTATTATTCCTTACTATTATATTTTATATGTATTGATATTTTATATATTATATTTCTATACAGATTATCATCATCATCATCATATATAATATTATCATTATTATTATTATGATTGTTGTTATTATTATTATTATATTTTAGGTTGTTATTTTACTTTATTATTATATTTTATATATATATATATATTGCTAGTTTATTATTATATTTCTATATATTATTATCATCATCACTATATATTATTATTATTAATATATTTTATATATATATATATATATATATATTGATAGTTTATTATTATATTTCTATATATTATTATCATCATCACTATATATTATTATTATATTTTGTTATTATTATTTTACCTTATTATTATATTTTATATGTATTGATTGTATGTATTATATTTCTTTCTATTATAATCATTATATATTTATTATTATTATATTTTATGTTATTATTATTTTACTTTATTATATTTGACATTATTTTTATCATTATTACGTGCTGTCACATTGGATTAGACTTTTAGTGACCATATAAATGTTTTTCCAGATTACCCTCCTCTCTCTGGGGTGGGAACATACATGCAGATAGATATACTGTATATGTGGTAGCATGCTTTATACTTTACTGCTAAACTGCACAGTTAGTTTTACCAGGCATTATAATATTTCATCTAAAATGTTTCATTGGTTTAACTCTTAGTGGTAAAAATGAGTTCTTGCAGTTTAGTTTATCTTTTGGCAGATCCATTCATTTTCGACCAGATTTGCCATGGTTTAATGTCTATGTTCACTGGCTGCCCTGTCTGGATAAACCAATTGGATTGGCCATGTTTGGATTTGATTTTCAGCCAATCTTCCAATTTTCTAAGGGATAAGTGGCACCAGGGATGCCTGGCAGCTGCTTAGCTCTCATCATAGATAAACCATAGAAAATAGCGGCGTGTTAATAGGTGGAGCAGAACTTTTGCGATGTTATGTTATATGAATGGGCTGCTTGGATGCTGATTTTATAATCAGATGTTTTAGTTCATAGTTTCTGTTCCTTTAAGATGACTTGGATATATCACAGCAATGCGTTGGTTATTGGTTACATGATTGGAACAGAAAACAAATATATTCGTTCTTGTAGCCTGCTTGTTTGCTGCTGTGGAATTACAATTTCAAACAGGCCATGTGAGATTGATACTAGAGGGCATGATGAGATTTGTAGTCCATCCACATCTATAAAGGGGCAGATTACCTACTATATGGTGACTATGGAACCTGGAACATTACTGATAGCTGATATGTTACATTGTCCTGTATGAATTATGCAGAGGCCTACAACCTGTGCCCCTCTAGCTGTTTCAAACCTACAACCCCCAGCATGCCCTGACTGGTTGTCAGGTAATGCTGGGAGTTGGAATGCAGTACCAGGTCACTAAAAATAAATCTAGCAAAGTTTGTAGCAAAGATAGATTGTGTAGCTCCTAACTAAAATCACAACCTATTGCATGGTAACTGGTAGATTGCTCACAGGTTCCCCCCAGCATCTATCTGCAGCAGTCTATACTCTGTGAATGACATTCAGGGTACAGATTGTCCTAGGTGCGGTGGCTCAGTGGTTGCAGCATTGGGCTCCTGGATTTAAATCTGAGCAGACGCCAAACCTACATGGAGTTTGTAGTTCTCCCCATATTCTTGTGGGTTTCTTCTGGGTTCTACAGTTTCCTCCTACACTCCAAATAAAGACTGATAGGTCATCCTGGCATACCTCCGAACTTACAAAGAGGGACAACTAATGCGGCGCGCGCAGCGCGTTGCAGCAATGTTTTATTTTAAGCCACGCCTCTAATCCCACCCAATCCCATACACACCCAGTTCAGCCCACACAGTATCATGCTCCCATAGTGCCTCCCACAAGGTATAATACCAAATAGCTGCCCCCACACAGTATAATGCCCCCATACCTGCCACTATACAGTTTAATGCCCCCATAACTGCCACTATAGAGTATACTGCCCTATAGACGCACACATACAGTATGAAGCCAACACAGATGCCCCCATACAGTATGATGCCCACACAGATGCTCCCATACAGTATAATGCCCACACAGATGCTCCCATATAGTATAATGCCAATACAGATACCCCCATGCAGTATAATAACCATACAAATTCCCCTCATGCAGAATAATGCCCCCATATTTGCCCCATACAGTATAATGCTCCCATACAGTATAATGCCCACACAGATGTCCCAATACAGTATAATGCCCCATAGCTGCCCCATTCAGTATAATGCAACATAGCTGCCCACATACAGCATAATGCCCCCAAAGCTGCCCCATACAGCATAATGCCCCAATAGCATCCCCATACAGTGTAATGCCCCCTAGCTGTCCTTATACAGTATAATGCCCCCTTAGGTGCCCCTAGTGCCAGGGCCCTTGTAGAAAGTGACAGTGCTCATGTAGATAACATCAGTGTCCCCTGTAGATAGTGCCCCTATATAGTGCCACAGTGCCCATGTAGATAGTGCACAGCCCCCTTGAAGATAGTGCCACCCCTCTGTAGATAGCGCCATTGGGACTTCCTCTAGGAGCTGAATCCCCAGCCAGAGCATAGGCCAGAGCATTCCGCTCCTAGAGGGAAGCCTTGATGTCAATGTCCATATATGGACAGTGACATCATTGGCTACTCCTTGAGCGGAATCCATGTTGCCGACTCTGGACGGAGGAGCCTCTGACGTCAATGTCCATATATGGAGAGTGACCTCAGGGGTTTCCTTTAGGAGTGGAATCCCCAGCCAGTTCAACAGCAACAGGGATTCTGCTCAAGGAGTTGCCATTGACGTCACTGTCCATATATGCTGTGAATCCGCAGCAGATCTGCTGTGAATCCGCAGCAAAATCCACATGTAACTCAAGCGGAGTTTGCTGCGGATTCACTGTGGATTTGCTGCAGAGAAATACACAACAAATACACCACATGTGGGTACTCAAAGACTTGCTGGGCACCACCAGGTATGGTTTCTGAGATATCGGAGTGTATGAAAAGTTCATCTGAGGTTACAAGCCACCAGCTAGTAATTGTAGATTGGTGACTCAGAGGTTCAGCGGTTACAGGGCCAACCCAGGATGTCTTATAGATCGTTAACTGGCCTGTCCACCTAAAGTCTGCAAGTTACATGGGGGCCGCTTGCAATATCATTAACATCTAGGCACGTGGGTCCTGGTCCTAGTGCGTGTGCATGGAGAGAAGGTGAGCTCCTGGAGTTACAGGTGATAGGAACAATACATTGTTTGAGATAGGGAGATTAGATTGTGAGCTCTTGGGGATAGAGATGATGGGAGTGCTACACTGTGTGAGGTAGGTTGGTTACATTTTGAGCTTCTGGAACAGGCATGATGGAAGTGATACATTGTGTGACACATAAGGGTTAAGAATCATTCAGACAAGCGTGATTCTCGTACGTGTAAGTCACTCACAGCACACGAACCCATTGATTTTAATGGGGCTGTTCACACATGCGTGAGTTTTCACGCAACGAGAGTCCGTTGCGTGAAACTCACTGCATGTCCTATATTGGTGCGTTTTCACGCACCTGCGCGCTCAATGGGTGCGTGAAAACCACGCTCATCACACGGATGCACATCCGTGTGCTGTGCGTGATTCGCACATCAATTCCATTGAAAAAAGTGTTTTGCGAGTGCGTGAAAAATACATGCGACTCGCAAAGCACACTGATGCATAACGCAACGTACACGGACCAGATTTTTACGTGTGTAAATCTATCACGCTCATGTGAATGTAGCCTTAGGGTATGTTCACACGGCTTATTTTCGGCCGTTTTACGTGGCCGTTTTGAAAGATGGCTGCGTAAAAAAGAAGCCGTTTTTGGAGCCATTTTTCGTTGACTCTATAGAAAAACAACTCCAAAAACGTGAGTTTGATTAAAAACGGCTGAAAATCAGGAGCTATTTTACCTTGAAAACAGCTCCGTATTTTCAGACGTTTTTGATTTTGTGTGTGCACATAACCTTAGGCCTGATTTACACGAGCGTGTGCGTTTTGCGCACGCAAAAAACGTGGCGTTTTGCGTGCGCAAAATGCACTTAACAGCTGCGTGTGTCATCAGTGTATGATGCGCGGCTGCGTGATTTTCGCGCAGCTGCCATCATTATGACACTCCGTTTGGATGTTTGTAAACAGAAAAGCACGTGGTGCTTTTCTGTTTGCATCCAGAGTTTGACAGCTGTTGCGCGAATCACGCAGTTCGCACGGAAGTGCTTCCGTGCGGCATGCGTGGTTTTCACGCACCCATTGACTTGATCGCGTAATGCGCGAAAAACGCAGAAATATAGAACATGTCGTGAGTTTTACGCAGCGCACTCACGCTGCGCAAAACCCACGGACTGTCTGCATGCCCCATAGAGTAATATAGGTGCGTACGACACGCGTGAAAAGCACGCGCGTCGCACGCGCGTATATTACGCTCGTGTAAATGATGCCTTAGATTGTGAGCTCCTGGGAAGATGGGAGTGATACATCTTGTGTGTAAGATAGAAATAGAGATATTAAGGAATTGTTATTTCAGCAGCTGACATCATTTGCTTAACAGCTCGTACCTGGACTTACACAACTCTCTTGCACCATATGTTACAGAATAGCAAATAACATCTATGACCATTCTCCATACTTGTATTCTGTCCTACATTACATGCTGAAGCATTCAATATACTGGCATAACATTAGCACAAAGGTCTACCAGATGGGATAAAGCCAGTGAATTAAATAGGAACCCCGGGGGAGTGACTGAGAGAATAAGTGGGCAGTGTTCCTCTAGAAATCTCTGCTGAGTGTCAACTCTGCTGGAAATAATTAACATTAATATATTTGAAAAAAACTGCGGCCTGGAGCCATGTGCGCCATTCAGGTCCACAGCTGGACGCTGTTTCTGCTGCAGTATAAACAAATAGCCACAAAAATAACAAGTATCACTCGACGATGGCGGGATGGAATTGATTGCGTGTATTACACGATGGGGGAAAATTCATTATTATTCATTGCACAATGGGAGAGATTTATTAAGACTGGAGTTTCATACGCAGTCCTAATATAAAGATCGCTGGAGTAAGATCTTAATAAATTAGGTGCATTTCTGGCCGTCTTTGCGCCTGAATGGAAAATCTACATCAGCTACGTGCTGGCGTACATTTCCACTATCATTTCTGGCATAAATTATAGTAAATTTGCCAGGCTGCAGCAGACCCCGCTCACTTTTGCTAAACCATGGCAGCATAAAAATGCAAAAGTCGCACATTGCGACTTTTCTACGCCAGAAAATTGGGGCAGAAGACTTCATAAATTCCAACCCATTATCCCACTTTAGATATGGGGGAATGTAATGCATCAGTCTTTTAATATACTTGAGATATCTTGGGCTGTCCGGGTGCCACAAACTGTAATCTATGGCATCTATGAGCTGTGTAGATTTCCGCTATAATTTACACCAATTTCTGGCATAAAATATAGTAAATTTGTTGGGCCACTGGCGGCCCCCCATCCACCTGATAAGCCCACTTTTTAGAAAAGTGATCAAAAAGTCAAGTGTACCAAAATGGTACCAATAAAAACTACAGCTTGCGCACTGATATGGTATATCTGTGGAAAAGTTCCAATTTTTACTTTGCACCATCTGCTGCGCATTCATTTCTGGAAAACACCTATGTAGTCTAAAGGCTCAGTACACCCCTTAATTGATGCCTTTAGGGGTGTAGTTTAAAATGGGGTCACTTCTCGGAGCTTTCTTTTATTATTTCACATCTGAGCCTCTGCAATTGGGAACCAATACCGTGTAAACCGCTAAATTTTGTATTTTAAAAGCGCATGGTACTCTTTCACTCCTGAGCCATTTTGTATGTCCAGGCAAAAGATTAGGGCCACATGTAGGGTGTCTCTAAAACCGGGATACACAGCATAATAATTAGAGAGCTGTCTTTTCATGGTGGCGCAAGCTGGGCATCACATATTGCGCTCTGAATAAATATTGAGTTGCCTGTCCCGGTTAACACTTGCTATGTTACAGAAAGAACAGGATTAAAATTAAATATCTGCAAATAAAAATACATTTTCAAATTTCACCTTCACTTTTCTTTAAATCCTGTGAAATGCCTAAAGGGTTAAGAAACTTCTAAAATGCTGTTTCGAATACTTTAAAGGGTGTCGTTTTAAAAGTGGGGTGATTTATAGGAGGTTTCCAACATATAGACCCTTCAAAACCACTTCAGAACTGAACTGGTCCCTAATAAAATAGGTTTTGGAAATGTTCTTGAAAATGTTAAAAAGTGCTGCTAAACTTATAAGCCTTGTAACGTCCTAGAAAAAGAAAAGGACGCTCAAAAAAATGATGCCAATATGAAGTAAACATATGGGAAATGTTAATTAGAAACAGCAGGTTCACACGTGGCAGAATTGCTGTGGAATTCTCCAGCGGCCGTTTTTTACATTTGTTTCTATACATTTTTAGGCAAGTTAGTTCAGACGCTGCGGTGCAGAATTTGTCTGTTGCGGAGAAGAAGCGGAATTTCACTGTGGATTTCAGCCTTTGCAATGCAAAAACTGAAATCTGTGGCAAGTCCGCTGTGTTTTCTGCAACGTCTGAATTACCTGTCAAATATGCAAATGTTGATGCAGATTCGTTGCGTAATTGCCCCAAATCTGCACCAACATTTGCAGCGGAAAAACTCTTCCACGTCTGAACGCGCCCTAACTATTTTGTGTGGTATTTGCCTACGGAAAATCCACATTAGATAGTACAAGCCATGGATGAGAACAAATCTCATTCACATGCTGCTGAAAATTTCATGCTACGGATTTTCAAATCTGCACCATGCTGATTCTGTTACAGATTTTTAAAGCACATTTCAACCTATTGAATGTAGAAGGGGTGAAATCTGCTGTGAATCCGCAGCAATATCCACATGTAACGCAAGCAGAGTTTGCTGCGGATTCACTGTGGATTTGCTGCAGAGAAATACACAACAAATACACCACGTGTGGTTACCCAAAGACTTGCTGGGCACCACCGGGTGTGGTTTCTGAGATATCGGAGTGTATGAAAAGTTCATCTGAGGTTACAAGCCACCAGCTAGTAATTGTAGATTGGTGACTCAGAGGTTCAGCGGTTACAGGGCCAGCCCAGGTTGTCTAAGGGCACATTCAGATGTGGCGGAATTGCTGTTGAATTCCGCTGTGGACAGTCCTCAGTGGAAATCTGCAGCAGCCGTTTTTTTCATAGGTTTCTATACATTTTTAGCAAAGTTAGTTCAGACGTTGCAGAAAATAACCGTGCGGAATTAAGGCTGCGGTGCAGAATTTTCTCTCAGCAGCATGCTTATAATGTTGCGGAGAAGCGGAATTTCACTGCGGATCTCAGCATTTGCATTGCAAAGGCTGAAATCTGTGGCAAGTCCGCTGTGATATCCACAACATCTGAATTACCTGTCAAATATACAAATGTTGCTGCAAATTCGCAAAGAATCTGCAGCAACATCTTCAGTGGAAAAATTCTGCCACGTCTGAACATAGCCTTATAGTTGGTTAACTGGCCCGTCCACCTAAAGTCTGCAAATTATATGGGGGCCGCTTGCAATATCATTCACATCTAGGGCCAAGCTGACCATTAGGGCAATGCAGAGAATCCATTGCCAGTGGGGACCATGCAAGTAATAAGTGCTCCTCAAATGTATCTTATTAGCGCAAATCAAGTATATTTGTTGCTATAGTTGTTGACAAGGGGCCCATAACATTCATTTCCCTGGTGCCCAGATCTCTCTCAGTCCCCCCCCCCCGTTAACATCTTTAATAATTAGCAAGGACACCACTATCAGAGTAGCGAGTATAGAAGCCGAGGAGCCCAGCCATAGAGGAACCATATACACTGTAAGGGTATGTGCACATGGTAGCAGGCTTTTACGTCTGAAAAGACAGACTGTTTTCAGGAGAAAACAGCTGCCTTGATTCAGACGTAAAAGCTCCTCCTAGTAATATGCGAGGCGTCTTTGACGCCCGTAATCTTGAGCTGCTCTTCATTGACTTCAATGAAGAACGGCTCAATTTACGTTGCAAAGAAGTGTCCTGCACTTCTTTTGACGAGGCAGTCATTTTACGCGTCGTCGTTTGACAGCTGTCAAATGACGACGCGTAAATGACAGGTCGTCGGCACAATACGTCGGCAAACCCATTCAAATGAATGGGCAGATGTTTGCCGACGTATTGTAGCCCTATTTTCAGGCGTAAATCGAGGCATAATACGCCTCGTTTACGTCTGAAAATAGGTCGTGTGAACCCAGCCTTAGGGCTTATTCAGACAAACGGGATATACGTCCATGCAACGCGCGTGATTTTCATGCACGCCGCACGGACCTATATTAGTCTATGGGGCAGTGCAGACAGTTGCGTGATTTTTCTGCAGCGTGAGTCCGCTGCGAAAAAGTCACGACATGTCCGTTCTTTGGGCGTATTTTGCGCATCACGCACCCATGAAGTCAATGGGTGCGTGAAAAGCATGCATGCCACACGGAAGCACTTCCGTGGGACAAGCGTGATTCGCGCAACAGCTGTGAAAAGGATGAATGAAAACAGAAAAGCACCACGTGCTTTTCTGTTTACAAACATCCAAACGGAGTGTCATAGTGATGGCGGCTGCGCTAAGAGCACACAGCCGCGCATCATATGCTGAGGCCACACGGAGCTGTCAAGTGCCTTTTGCGCGCGCAAAACGCCGCGTTTTTTGCGTGGGCAAAACGCACACGCTCGTGTGAATCCGGCCTTAAAGGAACCTCTCAGGTGAGGAGTAGACACTGATCTCCTTGGCTAAAAAGTAACTCATCATAGTATGTGATGTGAAGAAGAAGTTGTAGCATTACAGGTATTAAATGGGTTAACTGAAACCTAAACTCAGCTTAAAATTCAATTTCACAATTATTTTTGGGACTTTTCACAGGTGTGACTCAGGTACCCTTTAAGAACCCCTCTCAGGGACCATTCCTGAGCCAAACTAAACAGCACCTCTGCTCCTTGCCCTAACAACTATAGTGACATCTTGAGTACAAACTTCTATTGTAATAAGTTTACAAACAAAAATAAGTTGCAATGGAGACAGAAAAGGGTATTTATATGATGCGCATAAAGGGTTAACTTTGGGGGTATTGAGATCTCCCAATAGCTCTGAATCAGAGTTTTGTGTGTACTGTAAACTGCATCCACTATTCAGCCAATTTAGACATTAGACAGCTTTGTGTATCAATTCCTCAATGTTTTTTTATTTTTTAAATCACTGCTTGCTGTCAGTGAATGAAGAAATGCTTGTTTAGATTCAAAGGCTAAAAAAGGCGTCCTTGTCCTACAGCTGCAGTTTGTTACAGACTCTGTGTAGTCAATCCTCTATGAGCTAAACACCACAGCAGCACAAATCTCTCTCTCTTGTTCTGAACTCCAGCTGTTACCTACACTGACACATTGTAACAGTTCTGTATATAGTATCTGTTCTGTATATGGGCATGACCACACATG
This sequence comes from Rhinoderma darwinii, assembly GCF_050947455.1. Classification (NCBI taxonomy): domain Eukaryota; kingdom Metazoa; phylum Chordata; class Amphibia; order Anura; family Rhinodermatidae; genus Rhinoderma; species Rhinoderma darwinii. Next base: position 593,452,060 of record NC_134687.1, read on the forward strand.
GCGGAATTCCTCCGCAACTGTCCGCATCAATGCCGCACAGAATCTGCGTTGCAGATTCTGCAGCGGATCTGCACAAAATGTGCAGAAAATTGATGCGGACTGGCCGCTGCGGACTGCAGGAAAAGTGCTTCTCTTCTCCCTATTCAGTGCAGGATAGAGAGAAGGGACAGCACTTTCCCTAGTGAAAGTCAAAGAAATTCATACTTACCGCCCGTTGTCTTGGTGACGCGTCCCTCTTTCGGCATCCGGCCCGACCTCCCTGGATGACGCTCCAGTCCATGTGACCGCTGCAGCCTGTGCTTGGCCTGTGATTGGCTGCAGCCGTCACTTACACTGAAACGTCATCCTGGGAGGCCGGACTGGAGACAGACGCAGGGAGTTCTCGGTAAGTATGAACTTATCTATTTTTTTACAGATACATGTATATTGAGATCGGTAGTCACTGTCCCGGGTGCAGAAACAGTTACTGCCGATCGCGTAACTCTTTCAGCACCCTGGACAGTGACTATTTACAGACGTCTCCTAGCAACGCTCCCGTCATTACGGGAGCCCCATTGACTTCCTCAGTCTGGCTGTAGACCTAGAAATACATAGGTCCAGCCAGAATGAAGAAATGTCAAGTTACGCTCCGCACCACACATAACATCTGCGGACTTCATTGCGGAATTTTGACTCTCCATTGAAGTCAATGGAGAAATTCCGCCATGAGTCCGCAACCAGTCCGCCACTGCTCCGCAACAGACAGAGCATGCTGCGGACACCAAATTCCGCTCCGCAGCCTATGCTCCGCAGCGGAATTGTACGCATCGTGTAAACGAACACTGCTAAATTAAAGTGAAAGTCAATGGAGAAACGGCTCCGCTGCGGATTAACGCTGCGGAGTGTCCGCAGCGGAATTTAAGTGAAATTCCACTATGTGTGAACCCGCCCTATGTGTGACTCCTCCCAAAAAAATCCACAGTCCCTGTATATGACCCCAACCAGAGGTGGATGTGAAATCAGTAAACAGGAATATTCCATGTCCCAGTTTTTGGGACCTTACTTGTAAACTGTTGCAGTGTTGGGTACCCCCCTTTTTCTAGATCTGATACATTTTTCAATTTTTCCAGTTCCATTGCCCAATACTAGACATACGGCACAATGTAACAGTGAGAAGTGTGTAAACAGCTTCTCTCCCCATGTGACTGCCTTGCTGACGGGCACATATACGTTATTCGGACATGTCCTAATTTTCATTCCTATACCTGACTGTGTTTAATCATAATCTGTAAAAAAAATCTCCAGTGGCCCAATCATGAAATAATTCCGATCTTACTAACAAAATGTTCTGCTAATAGGAACATTCTCCTGTTTTGCGTGACCTTGTGGCACACATGCCATAGAGACATCTCACACAGCTGGCACCAAAACACTACTGCCCCATGCACTGATTTTGAGACAAGGGGTGCTGGTTTATAGGGAAGTCTTTTAGAGGGTAGAGAGGTGTTAATTATTCAGACGAGCATGTCAGTTTTGCGCCCGCAATAATGGACCGTATTTCATGCATTTTAGTTCCGTGTGGCATTAGTATGCTTTCTGTATGGCATCAGTTTTTCTCATCCGTGTTTCTGCACTGCCTGTGTTTTTTTTTCTTCTTTTTGTCAGAATTTCTTTAGCAACTGATGTGTGAAACACGGACAGCACACGAATGTTCAATGGGCGATGTGGTCCGCAAAAATGGAGTAAAATACAACATGCAGTGAGTTTCACGCAACTGACACATGCTGCGTGAAAAATCATGCATGTGTGAATATCCCCATGGATTTGCATGGGTCCGTGTAATGTCAGTTATTTCAACGGACAGCACAAGCAAGTAAAATACGTCTGAAAAAAGTATTTGCTAATCTTTTAAAGGGATACTACCAGTTTACTATTGTTGTTGCACCTTGAGTGCAAATGTTTGACATATTTAAGACCTACTGCTTCAGTCGGAAAAATTAATCTTCCCTCAGGACATTTTTAAGAGTAGAAAAAAACATGTCAAATAGACAGAACCTGTTACATGACGGTATCAGCCCTGGTTAGGCCATGTTCACACGTGGCAGAGTTTTTCCGCTGCAAATGTTGGTGCAGATTTGGGGCAATTACGCAACGAATCTGCACCAACATTTGCATATTTGACAGGTAATTCAGACGTTGCAGAAAACACAGCGGACTTGCCACAGATTTCAGTTTTTGCATTGCAAAGGCTGAAATACGCAGTGAAATTCCGCTTCTTCTCTGCAACAGAGAGTGTATGCTGCGGAGGGAAAATTCTGCACCGCAGCTTATGGTCCGCAGGGGAGTTTTCCGCAATGTCTGAACTAACTTGCCTAAAATTGTATTGAAACAAATGTAAAAAAACGTCCGCTGGAGAATTCCACTGCGGACTGTCCGCTGCAAAATTCCACAGCAATTCCACCACGTGTGAACATGCCCTAAAGCTGTATCCGTGGATGAAATTTCATTACTAGCTTTTCTAGATATAGATATATTCAACAAAAGGCTGGATAAAATTTAAGACTAGAAAGAAGAGGATGACTCAATGACTTTATTATTTACCGGGGACTTTGATTTTAGGGGGAAATGTTCTCCCGCTTCCTCCTGTGTACACATTTAGAAGGGTTGATGTTATAAATTTATCACTGTTTTTATTTCTATTCTGTATACATTTTGGTTTTGCCATCTGCACTGTACATTTTTATCAACAGGCAAATCTAAATATTTGCAAGTCACCCTGAAAAAACAGAAAGGGTCATACGAACTTTTTAGGGAAGCTTTGAAGTGGGTGTGATGGTCATGAAATCTTGAGGTTAATGATGGCGATGTGACGGTGTGCAGTGACTTCGTTTTTTGTTGTTGCAAATAATGATTGTGCACAAATCTGTTGTGCATTGTGCAATAAAAGAAAAGCGTGGAGTTCACAGGTTGTACATTAGTGAGGTGGGGGCAATACATCATAGAATAGGAATATGGGGTGGTGGGAGCAGCCTATTATATAAGGGGGGTTGATTAAGTTAATATGTTGTATGAGAGAGGTATGTGAGGTCAATGACATTTTTTAAGGGAGAGGTGATGGTTCAAGTTAACCAAATAGAATAAATATTGTCATTATCTATGGAGGCTGCAGTACCATTTATGACCACTAGAGGCATAGCTCCAAATCTGCATTTTTACATAGTAACTGTAGGCTACTCTACAGCAGGTTATGTACGTGCTCTACTTGTACAAAATACCAACATCATGCATATTATAAGCAATTTGATTGCTAGGACCGAATGATTGCATTTCACCAAATAGATAATTCTTGATCAATTATTTTTAAATACCTAGAAGAGCATGTTTTTGGGAAATATTTGTAAAGATGTCCGACCAAATTTCCTTTGGTTGGAAAGAATAGACTATGAGATTATTTGTAGGAACGTTTGGTCATAGCGACCGATTTATCTGTTCATCTATACCTACCTTACGCGACCATGTTGTAGTCCAAATCTGGTCATATATATATATATACAGTGGATATAAAAAGTCTACACACCCCTGTTAAAATGCCAGGTTTTTGTCATGTTACAGAATCAGTCTAAGATGAATAATGTCAGAACTTTTTCCACCTTTAATGTGACCCATAATCTGTAAAAATTTTATTAAAAAACAAACTGAAATCTTTTGGGATGAAAAAATGTAATAAAAGAACAAAAATAATGTGGTTGCATAAATATGCACACCCTTAAACTAATACTTTGTTGAATTACCCTTTGACTTTATGACCGCATTGTCTTTTTGGGTAGAAGTCTATCGGCATGGCACATCTTTTCTTGGCAATTGTTGCCCACTCTTCCTTGCAAAAGCACTCCAAATCTGTCAGATTGCGAGGGCATCTCCTGTGTACAGACCTCTTCAAGTCACCCCACAGATTTTCAATGGGATTCAGGTCTGGGCTCTGGCTGGGCCATTCCAAAACTTTCATCTTCTTCTGGTGAAGCCATTCTTTTGTTGATTTGGAGGTTCTGCTTTGGGTCGTTGTCGTGCTGAAAGGTGAATTTCCTCTCCTCTTCTTCAGCTTTTTAGCAGAGGCCTGCAGGTTTTGTGCCAATATTGCCAAATATTTGGAACTATTCATAATTCCCTCCACCTTGACTAAAGCTCCAGTTCCAGCTGCATAAAAACAGCCCCAAAGTATAAGGGTATGTTCACACGACCTATTTTCAGACGTAAACGAGGCGTATTATGCCTCGTTTTACGTCTGAAAATAGGGCTACAATACGTCGGCAAACATCTGCCCATTCATTTGAATGGGTTTGCCGACGTACTGTGCAGACGACCTGTTATTTACGCGTCGTCGTTTGACAGCTGTCAAACGACGACGCGTAAAAATACAGCCTCGTCAAAAGAAGTGCAGGACACTTATATACATTATATGCAGGACACTTCTTTGGACGTTTTTGGAGCTGTTTTCTCATAGACTCCAATGAAAACAGCTCCAAAAACGGACGTAAAAAACGCCGCGAAAACGGCGCGAAAACGCCGCGAAAAATGCGAGTTGGTAAAAAAACGTCTGAAAAGCAGGGTCTGTTTTCCCTTGAAAACAGCTCTGGATTTTCAGACGTTTTTGTTGACTACGTGTGAACATACCCTAATGCTGCCTCCACCATGCTTCACTTTGGGTATGGTGTTCTTCTGGTGATGTGCAGTGTTGGCTTTGAGCCAAACATACCTTTTGGAATTATGACCAAACAGTTCAACCTTGGTCTCATCAGACCATAACACGTTTTCCAACATGCTTTTGGCGGACTTGATGTAGGTCTTTGCAAAACATAGCCGGGCTTGGATGTTTTTCTTTGTTAGAAAAGACTTCCGTCTTGCCACCCTACCCCACAGCCCAGACATATTAAGAATACGGCAGAATGTTGTCACATGCACTACACAACCAGTACCTGCCAGAAAGTCCTGCAGCTCCTTTAATGTTGCTGTAGTCCTCCTGGTAGCCTCCCAATTTTCATCTTGTCTTTTCATCAGTTTTGAGGGACGTCCAGTTCTTGGTAATGTCACTGTTGTGCCAAATGTAATCCACTTCTTGATGACCGTCTTCACTGTGTTCCATGGTATATCTAATGCCTTGGAAATTCTTTAGTACCCTTCTCCAGACTGATGCCTTTCAACAATCAGATCCCTTTGTTGTGTTGTAAGTTCTTTACGGACCATGGCATTTGCTGTCACATGCAACAAAGAAAATGGCAGGAAAATCCTAATAGAACAGCTGAACTCTATAAGGGGTTACTTAGAATCACTTTAAATAATGGCAGCTGTGTACTGACTACTATTTAACATGAGTTTAAAGCCTGATTCACACGAGCGTTGCACATCTTGAATGTGAAAAACTGCCGTTTTTCACGTTCAAGGTGCATCCGTGCTCAGCGCTGCGGGACGCGATGTCTCACATCCACCATAGTTGAGAGTCTATGGAGGGATGAGTGATGCGTGAAAAGATAGGACATGTCCAATTTTCGCACGGACCCTTCACACGGTCCGTTGAAACAACGGCTGTGTGAACGACCACATTTAATGACATAGGTCCGTGGGGCGACCGCTGTTTCAACGGCCGTCCCACGGACGTTTAACACGTTTGTGTGAATCAGGCCTAAGTGAGATTGGCTAATTCTGAACACAACCACATCCCCAATTATAAGAGGGTTTTCACACTTATGCAACCACATTATTGTAGTTTTGGTATTTTTATTTTTCCCTTCTAAATGATTTCAGTTTGTTTTTCAATGGAATTGTACAGATTATGGATCACATTAAAGGTGGAAAAAGTTCTGAAATGATCTTGTACTGATTTTTTGAGTTGACAGAAACCTGGCATTTTAACAGGGGTGTGTAGACTTTTTATATCCACTGTATATGATAACTCACTTAGTACAGATAATGCAATAGATGTCTCCTGTAGTCCTATGTAAACCACCTAGAACATATGGTGATCCCTCTCTGAATATAACATATTGGAGTAATTTGACCTGCAATACTATGTAACACCGCAGATAGCACATGGTAATCAGCATTGATAATGTGGTAGGTTTACCTTCAGTCCTATGGAACACCACAATTAACGCATAGTGACCACTCTCTGAATACAGATAAGGCAGTAGATTTACCTGCAGTCCTATGTAACACTACAGATAAATGGTGAAAACTAAGTATATATGATTTGCCTGCAGTCTTATGTAAAACTACAAATTATATATGGTGTCACGTCACATTGTGTGGAATGTTCAGCTCTAAGTATGCTATTCTCCTATTGCTAGGGGTTCCAGGATCAATGAACAGCTAATATTTTCCCATGTAAACTTCATGTGAGACATTTGAAAAGCTATGGCTTTTAGCGTGAGATGATTAAATTAGATGCTGCCATGTTTAGTGGGTGCAGGGTGCCAGCAGCGTGCCCTATATCTGTCATGTTCTAACAAGAGGAATTAAAGGCGTAATTAATTAATTGCTCATAGCAGACAGCTCCTTGTTAGGGTATGTTCACACGCATTGGTTTCAGACGTAATTCGGGCTAGGATTACGCCTGAAAAAACGGCACCATTACGCATGCAAACATCTGCCCAATGCTTGCAATGGCATTTACGGTGTTCTGTTCCCACGAGGCTTAATTTTACGAGTCGCTGTCAAAATACGGCACGTAAAAAGACGCCCGCGAAAAAGAAATGCATGCCATTTCTTGGGACGTTTTTGGAGGCAATTTTCATTGACTCCATTGAAAAACAGCTCCAATAACGGCCGTAAAATAGGCCCGAAAAATGCGAGTTGTTACAAAAACGTCTGAAAATCAGGAGCTGTTTTCGCTTGAAAACAGCTCCGGACTTTAAGACGTATTTTGCTAAGCATGTGAACATACCCTTACAGCTCATTCCTTGCCTGGTGCAGAATTAAAGATTTCTGCAGACGAGGAGATAACTCTCACCCACTGTGACGATGAAAAGTCAATCCTTCTGGCCAACACTGGGACTTATTGTGCCAAGAAGACTGCAGGATGCCCAGGAAGTTTCTGTTTACATTGTAGAAGGGCCGATAAAGTCCAAAGTCCCTTTCCTGAAGTGAAGTTAGATGGTGCCAGGACCTGCGGGAGATTAGCCACATCTGCAATGCATACGACACCACGCCTGTATCTGAGGGGTAAGAAATCCTAAAATAAGAGTGTTTTCCAATAGAATTCAAGAATCCCCAGTAAATATTAACATTCGAGTTGTCTCCTTCTGACCAGTTTATTGATTATGACCCAGCTTTTCCAGAAACAGATATAGGATTTTGATAGTTGCCACCCAGCTTTCCCAGAGTAGTGAATGGCAGCAATATATGCCTTGCTAATGCATTGCGGTATAACCAGGCAGATTTGCCATTCGGTAGCATGGGAAAGATGGGTGTGAGAGTGTAAGTGCAGCAAATTCCATATATTTTTTTAAATAATGGTTTCTAATTCAAAGCAGTGTTGGACAACCATACCATCCATGCCCACTTGCTTTCCCTAGTCACTAGTTCCATGCCATTCACGTGTTACCTATCAGTGTTTTGCAATGCAAGACACAAAGATGAGGAAGGGTTAATACATTTCAATGGTTTCTGGCTGGGCAGGGCGCCATTATATTTAATCTCTTTAATCACTGTGCACACATCATACGTAAAATAGCTAGATCCTTTATAATGATCGGAGCCACTAAGGAATTGGGAAAAACCCACTGATGCCAGTTTCTAATTCATGTCTGCCATTATTAGTTGTGGCCACAGAGAAATATAAGGTAGATTGTTAGGGTTGCCATAGAAAACGTTGGACAGTAGCACATCGGCCCATCCTTAGTCCTTCTGTCCCACCATGCTGGAGAATCTTCTAAGGTGAAAAGCTATCAGAAGATTGCATTATCATATCAGGCAATTTCATATCTACCTGTTGACTATATACCTTGGCACGTTGGCAGACATCTTGTTGGCTATTAAATCACCAGGAGACAATTCTATTTACAGATATTACATATCTACATATAGACTGTTTTTGTCCTGAAGTTGACCTGTATCCTGTTTTATATTTCAGTTATATCCAGAGCTGTATTCACAATTCTGCTGGTTGCCCTAGGAAACAGATGGTCTAAACTTTTCTGTCAGTCATGTGACCTAACAGCTTAGTGTAGTTGTCGTCTAAGCTCCCACAATGCGCTGCTCTTTGCAAAGAGGAAACCAAAATAAATCTCAATGCAGATTTGGATGTGAATTCAAAAAAACACAGACCTCAAACTAATACAGACCCCCTAAATACAGACCCCAGACCTGACCCCCTACACCAGGGGCGTAACTAGGAAAGACTGGGCCCCATAGCAAACTTTTGACTGCGGTCCCCCCTCCCCTGGGTAACACACAACCCCCCCCCCCTTGTAGATAGTGCCACCCTACAGATTCCGCCACACAGCGCCCCCTATAGATAGCACCATACAGCCCACCTGTAGATAGCGCCATACACAGCCCCCTGTAGATAACGCCATACAGACCTCCCCTGTAGATAATGCCATACAGCCCTCCCCCTGTAGATAATGCCATACAGCCCTCCCCCTGTAAATAACGCCATACAGCCCCCTGTAGATAACGCCATACAGCCCCCTGTAGATAACACCATACAGCGCCCCTGTATATAACGCCATACAGCCCTCCCCCTGTAGATAACGCCATACAGCCCCCCTATAGATAAGCCATACAGCCCCGCTGTAGCTAACGCCATACATCCTCAAACCCCCTATAGATAACGCCATACAGCCGCCCCTGTAGATAATGTAGATAACGCCATACAGTCCCCCCTGTAGATAATGCCATACAGCCCCAAACCCCCCCTGTCGATAACGCCATACAACCCCAAAACCCCCTGTAGATAAAGCCATACAGACCCCCCCTGTAGATAACGCCAGACAGCCCCCAACCCCCCCCCCCCCCCCCCCAAAAAAAAACAAAAAAAAAAAACGGCCTATAGTTTGTCCTACAAAAGAGATGTATCCCCTATCCATAGGATAGGGCATACATGTGTGATCGCTGGCAGCGATAAGGAGAACGGGGGACCGAAAGTCCCCCAAAGTTTTCCATGACAAACCTCGGCCTTCCGGGGTCTGCGCAGTTCAATAAAAATGAAAGGAGCGCTGGTCACGCATGCGCACAAGCGCGACCGGTGCACAATTAATTTCTATGGAGCTGCCGACAGACCCCGGAAGTCCGAGGTTTGTCATGGAGAACTTCGGGGGACTTTTGGCCCCCCGTTCTCCTTATCGCTGGGCGTCCCAGTGATCCCACATGTATCCCTTATCCTGTAGATAGGGGATGCATGTCTTTTGTAGGAACAACCCCTTCAGTGGCGTCACGCTTTAGCAGCCGTAGCGGCTGCTAACGGAGCCTCCGGCCATGGAGGGGGCTGTGCCGGGGGGCAGCACGGACCCCCTCATGCTGCGGGCCCCGTAACCCTACACTAATGACCCCAGACCTGACTCCCTTAATTAATACAGACCCCAGACAGACCCTTAAATACAGACCCCTAAATAAAATAAAGACCCCTAAACTAATACAGACCCTGGAACAGGCCTCCTAAATACAGACGTCAAACTAATACAGACCCCCTAGATACAGACCCCAGACGGAAAGAAAAAAAAAATACAGCAAAAAACGTAAAAAATATAATAGAAATAAGTAACGACACTTAAAAAAAAAGGTTTCATTTGCGACACATTCCCTTTAAACTAACACAGAACCCGGCCCTAAATATACAGACTGAACCCCTTAAACTTATACAGACCCCAGACCCCCTAAATACAGATCCCAGACCCCTTAGGGTATGTTCACACGTAGAGTCAAAAACGTCTCAAAATACGGAGCTGTTTTCAAGGGAAAACAGCCTTTGATTTTCAGACGTTTTTTGAGCAACTCGCGTTTTTCGCAGCGTTTTTCACGGCGTTTTCTACGGCCGTTTTTGGAGCTGTTTTCATTGGAGTCTATGAGAAAACTGCTCCAAAAATGTCCCAAATGTCCTGCACTTCTTTTGACGAGGCTGTAATTTTACGAGCCGTCTTTTGACAGCGACGCGTAAAATGACAGGTCGTCTGCACAGAACATCGTAAAGCCCATTGAAAGTAATGGGCAGATGTTTGCCGACGTATTGGAGCCGTTTTTTCAGACGTAATTCGAGGCGTAAAACGCCTCCATTACGTCTGAAAATAGGTCGTGTGAACCCAGCCTTAAACTAATACAGACACCAAACGACCTAAATACAGACCAGACCCCCTAAATACAGACCCCAAACCAGGCCCCCTAAATACAGACCCCTTAAACAAATCCATCCCCTTATACTTACATAGCAGCTCTCCACAGTCTTTTCTGTGGAATTTTGCTGCTGCTGCGGTCATGTGACCAGCAGGTCTCTATGAAGAAATATAACCCCAGCACACACAAAAGTACAAGAGAGATCAAGAGGCAAACTATATTTAAGTTTTATTGCAACAAAATGATGGTATTGTCTGACTGTCTGACACACAGGGCTGATCCGATGGACATCCCATACCAGAGACATCTACAATCAGTGACAAAGGCCGTGGGTCGGCCGAAACGTCCTATCTAGTCGCTTACTACTACAATACCATCATTTTGTTGCAATAAAATATAAATATAGTAAATATAGTTTGCATCTTAATCTCTCTTGTACCTTTGTGTGTGCTGGGGTTATATTTCTTCATATTGTGGGATCTTCATAACTACCCTACTAGCACCACACCAACAAATTGAGGAGTGCATCCCAATATTTATTCTGGACCAGCAGGTCTCTAAACAGTAGTAAGAACTTCTGAGATGAGGTCACGTGACCTTAGGGTTCACACAGAGTTTTTTGCTGGAGGAAAATCTGCCTCAAAATTCCGTTTAGAATTTTGAAACAGATTTTCCTCTGTCTGCACGTCGATTTTCGCGGCGTTTTTCGCAGCGTTTTTTGCCCGCGGGCATAAAACAGCGAAATACACTTTCCCTGCCTCCCATTGATGTCAATGGAAGGTCAGAGGCGTAAACGACCGAAGATAGGGCATGTCCCTTCTTTTTCCCGCAAGCCGGTTTTTCTGCTCGCGGGAAAAAACGTCTCCGCCTCCCATTGAAATCAATGGGAGGCATTTTCTGAGGTTTTTTGGTGCGTTTTGCGGTGCGGTTTCCGCGTAAAAAAACTCATCACAAAACTCAGTGTGAACCCAGCCTAAAAGTCCTTATTCAGGACATATGCAATGCTGTTTTGTCGCAGTTTTTGTCGCAATTTGCGGCAAAACGACATTGTACTTTGGGCAGTCATGGGCCCCCCAGGAGCCTCGGGCCCTGGGCAGCCGCCTAAAACGCCCTATGATGATCCGCCTATCTATCTATCTATCTATCTATCTATCTATCTATCTATCTATCTATCTATCTATCTATCTATCTCATGTCTATCCTCAGTACATCTACTTATAGACTTGGGACTATTTTAATTTAAGAAGCAATAGTTTTCAAATACCTCTGAAGTTATTGGCCTTTATCCTGTTAACCTGAGTGTAAATATAGCTCTGTGTCTTGCATAAGTGGAATGGCAACTTCACATTCCTTGGCTCAGGTTCCTTCACACCGTATGAAGGGTATGAGGCCTCAGATATCAAGGAGGCAAAACGTTTCCCAGCTTATGTGTCGATGGCCGATCTTGTAATGGGCGCAGACTGATGTCTTCAGGTTAAATTTAGAAGTAAAATGTTAGATAAATTGAGGGCGCTGACTGAATACTATTTACCCTATAATGTCCTTTTGTTGTTAACTTCTCCATTGTTCTTCTAGAAGCTAAGCTTGGTGTCCCCATTATATGAAGCCACACCATATAGACTGTTCACAAAAATATCTGTACAATATATGTAGCCCTTGGGGATGCAAAGCCCCAGCTCAGAGAGAAACCAGCAAAATTAGGAAGAAATGGGTGAGGGAAATGACCTGAGGTTTACGCTGACCCTCTTACAAGGGTAGGGAAGATGAGAGGATTGAACAAGTAGTTTGCACTCCTTTTTAGGGATTGGGGGAACCAGCAGTAGCATATGGGCTTCAATTTAATTTATGTTATGGGACCCCCTATCCTTTTATGCATGTCACAAATTGAACTCAATTATACTTTTGTTTGAGGGAATGTCTCATTGACAGACCCATGGAGTATAAATATCAAATTGTCTTCCTCCATTAGGGCAACGTATGAGTTACACTTACTGACTGTTCTTTTAGTCAGGGCAGGGCCACAATTGGCGCAAAACGAGATGTACTGCTGTCAGATAATACATCCATGAAGGGACCCTTGTAGCTTGGTCCTTTCTCCATTTGCCTCATATTTGAGCAATCACATGCAAGAAATGATGTGGCCCAATCGTTTCCCATAAGGACAAAACCACATAAACCCCAATTAATTACTTCTCTATGGTGCCTTGATTGGGTGTTGATTGGCCCACCCAATCAAGACCCATTAATCGTGGAGAAGGCACACCAATGAACAAATAATATTCATGTAAATCCAAGTATGCATTATTTAGAAGCAGGCTGTATTAGGGCACATTCAGACGTGGCGGAATTGCTGTTGAATTCCGCTGCGGACAGTCTGCAGTGGAATTCTCCAGCAGTGGTTTTTTACATTTGTTTCTATACATTTTTAGGAAAGTTAGTTCAGATCTTGCAGAAAATAACGTGCGGAAATTAGGCTGCGGTGCAGATTTTTCCCTCCACAGCATGCACATTACATTGCATAGAAGAAGCGGAATTTCACTGAGGATTTCAGCCTTTGCAATGCAAAAACTGAAATCTGTGGCAAGTCCACTGTGATTTCTGCAACGTCTGAATTACATGTCAAATTTGCAAATGTCGGTGCAGGTTCGTTGCATAATAGCCCCAAATCTGCACCAATATTTGCAGCGGAAAAATTCCGCCACGTCTGAACATGGCCTTAAATCTAAGGGTACATGTCAATGTAGGATGGTCCCTGACACATCTGCTGGAGGTCCTGGGACAGACTTTTCTCTGTCTCACTATTTATGTCTCTGCCTATGTTTTTTAAAATCTGCCATGACGTCAAGTTTTCCACTCATAATGGGTTGTAAAATCTAAATTGACTCCATATTGTGGTGCCACATCACACTTTACTTACAGTCCCCAAAGAGTCCGCTGCGCACTCCTGTACAATAGTCTCAGCTTTCATGTGGATGCATGCCCAACAGGATCTTCACTCTCTACAAACAAAAACAGGATCCACAGGCTGGTATTGCCAGCTGGCTGCCAATCCAAAAATGTTCCACTTAAAACTCTTTATTTATCCAATTGTTGAGAAATAGTTTACCCTTCATAGACAAAAAAAAAACAGAAAAAAAAAAATCATGGGTAATGTGTCCAAAAGTTCATCAGCGGAGCAGTTGCAGCATTTCACAGGTCTGCGTAGTTTCTCTAGTCATCTATGTTTGCTCAGTAGAAGTAGGTCTGTTAATGACAGTAATTTCCATTGACTACACATTAGGGGTTTATTGACGGACTGAGTAGTGTGCATAACTCATATAAACATTACTTCTAAGTATTATACACTGAAGCTCTGTGTGTGGACATATTGATTGGTGATTCGTTTACTACCTGAAAGATTAAGTTCATAAAAGGGCAAATCGAGTCAAAAGATATAGCGTTATAACACTGACCCCTATGTACAAGAATATAACTACTATAATACTGCCTCCAATAGACAAGAATATAACGACTATAATACTGCACATTATGTACAAGAATATAACTGCTATAATACTGCCCCTATATACAAGAATAAAACTACTATAATACTGCTCCTATGTACAAGACTATAACTACTATAATACTGCGACTATGTAGAAGAATATAATTACTATAATACTGCTCCTATGTACAAGAATATAAATGCTATAATACTGCCCCCCTATGTACAAGAATATAACTACTATAATACTGCTCCCTATGTACAAGAATATAACTACTATAATACTGCCCCCTATGTACAAGGCTATAACTACTATAATACTGCCGCCTATGTACAAGAATATAACTACTATAATACTGCCACCTATGTACAAGAATATAACTACTATAATACTGCCCCTATGTACAAGAATATAACTACTATAATACTGCCTCCTATATACAAGAATATAACTACTATAATACTGCCTCCTATATACAAGAATATAACTACTATAATACTGCCCCCTATGTACAAGAATATAACTACTATAATACTGCTCCTATGTACAAGAATATAACTGCTATAATACTGCTCCTATGTACAAGAATATAACTACTATAATACTGCCCCTATATACAATAATAGAACTAATATAATACTGCCTCTATGTATAAGAATATAACTATATAACTACTATAATACTGCCCCCCCTATGTACAAGAATATAACTACTATAATACTGCCTCCTATGTACAAGAATATAACTACTATAATACTGCCCCCTATGTACAAGGCTATAACTACTATAATACTGCCGCCTATGTACAAGAATATAACTACTATAATACTGCCACCTATGTACAAGAATATAACTACTATAATACTGCCCCTATGTACAAGAATATAACTACTATAATACTGCCTCCTATATACAAGAATATAACTACTATAATACTGCCTCCTATATACAAGAATATAACTACTATAATACTGCCCCCTATGTACAAGAATATAACTACTATAATACTGCTCCTATGTACAAGAATATAACTGCTATAATACTGCTCCTATGTACAAGAATATAACTACTATAATACTGCCCCTATATACAATAATAGAACTAATATAATACTGCCTCTATGTATAAGAATATAACTATATAACTACTATAATACTGCCCCCCCTATGTACAAGAATATAACTACTATAATACTGCCTCCTATGTACAAGAATATAACTACTATAATACTGCCCATTATGTACAAGAATATAACTACTATAATACTGTCTCTTATGTACAAGAATATAACTACTATAATACTGCCTCCTATATACACGAATATAACTACTATAACACTGCCCCCTATGTACAATAATGTAACTACTATAATACTGCTCCTATGTACAAGAATATAACTGCTATAGTACTGCCCCCTATTTACAAGAATATAACTACTATAATGCTGCCCCTATGTACAAGTATGTAACTACTATAGTACTGCCCCCTTTGTACAAGAATATAACTATTATAATACTACCCCTATATACAAGAATATAACTACTATAACACTGCCCCCTATGTACAAGAATATAACTACTACAATAATGCCCCCTATGTACAAGAATATAACTACAATACTACTGCCTCCTATGTACAAGAATATAACTACTATAATACTGCTCATATGTACAAGAATATAACTACTATAATACTGCCCATTATGTATAAGAATATAACAACTATAGTACTGCCCCCTTTGTACAACTATATAACTACCATAATACTGCCCCTATAGATAAGAATATAACTACTATAATACTGCCTCCTATTTACTGGAATATAACTACTATAATACTGCCCCCTATGTACAAGAATATAACTAGAACAATAATGCCCCCTATGTACAAGAATAAAAACGACTATAATACTGCCCCCTATGTATAGGAATATAACTACTATAATACTGCCCCCTATGTACAAGAATATAACTACAACAATAATGCCTGCTATGTACAAGAATATAACTACTATAATACTGCCCCCTATGTACAATAATGTAACTACTATAATACTGCTCCTATGTACAAGAATATAACTGCTATAGTACTGCCCCCTATTTACAAGAATATAACTACTATAATGCTGCCCCTATGTACAAGTATGTAACTACTATAGTACTGCCCCCTTTGTACAAGAATATAACTATTATAATACTACCCCTATATACAAGAATATAACTACTATAACACTGCCCCCTATGTACAAGAATATAACTACTACAATAATGCCCCCTATGTACAAGAATATAACTACAATACTACTGCCTCCTATGTACAAGAATATAACTACTATAATACTGCTCATATGTACAAGAATATAACTACTATAATACTGCCCATTATGTATAAGAATATAACAACTATAGTACTGCCCCCTTTGTACAACTATATAACTACCATAATACTGCCCCTATAGATAAGAATATAACTACTATAATACTGCCTCCTATGTACTGGAATATAACTACTATAATACTGCCCCCTATGTACAAGAATATAACTAGAACAATAATGCCCCCTATGTACAAGAATAAAAACGACTATAATACTGCCCCCTTTGTATAGGAATATAACTACTATAATACTGCCCCCTATGTACAAGAATATAACTACAACAATAATGCCTGCTATGTACAAGAATATAACTACTATAATACTGTCCCCTATAGATAAGAATATAACTGCTATAATACTGCCTCCTATGTACAAGAATAGAACTACTATAAGGCTGGGTTCACACACACTATTTACGGACGTAATTCGGGCATTCTAGCCCCGAATTACGTCCGAAAATGCGGCTCAAAAGCGTCGGCAAACATCTGCCCATTCATTTGAATGGGTCTTACGATGTTCTGTGCCGACGGTCATTTTTTTTACGCGCCGCTGTCAAAAGGCGGCGCGTAAAAAAGACGCCCACGTCAAAGAAGTGCCTGTCACTTCTTCAGAAGTAAATGGAGCCGTTTTCCATGGACTCCATGGAAAAACAGCTCCAATTACGTCTGTAATGGACGCAGCGAAAGACGCCTGCACGTGCCATTACGGCTGAAATTACGGTGCTGTTTTCTACTGAAAACAGCCCCGTAATTTCAGCCATAACGGACGCTGCCATGTGAACATACCCTTATACTGCCCCCTATGTACAAGAATATAACTACTATAATACTGCCCACTATGTATAAGAATATAACTACTATAATACTGTCCCCTATAGATAAGAGTATTACTACTATAATACTGCCCCCTAGGTACAAGAATATGACTACTATAATACTGCTCTTATATACAAGAATATAACTACTATAATATTGCCCACTATGTATAAGAATATAACTACTATAATACTGCCCCTATATACAAGAATAGAACTACTATAATACTGCCCCTATGTACAAGAATATAACTACTATAATACTGCCCACTATGTATAAGAATATAACTACTATAATACTGCCCCCTATGTACAAGAATATAACTACTATAATACTGCCCCTATGTACAAGAATATAACTACTATAATACTGCCCACTATGTATAAGAATATAACTACTATAATACTGTCCCCTATAGATAAGAGTATTACTACTATAATACTGCCCCCTAGGTACAAGAATATAACTACTATAATACTGCCTCCTATATACAAGAATATAACTACTATAATACTGCCCCCTATGTACAAGAATATAACTACTATAATACTGCTCTTATATACAAGAATATAACTACTATAATATTGCCCACTATGTATAAGAATATAACTACTATAATACTGTCCCCTATAGATAAGAATATTACTATACTGTAATACTGTCCTCTAAGGATAAGATCATATATCTGCACAGATTTATTTGATGATGTTTCTAAGTAATCACAGTTGTTACTCTTCTGTTTTTCTTTTTTTTTAGCACCAAACTATTTTGCAATCAAAACCAACGTTATGCTTTTAATGTTGCAATAACTGTGTATTTCTGAAGAAACCAGTTAACCCACAGTTGTGTAATTTTCGGCAACCTCTCCCCTTTTATTCTCTACTTGATAGTGTCATGTGCACAGGATATGTTTAATCGTTTTAAGGTGTGACGTGCTGAGCTGCATTGACATTTATAATGGGCAGCATGACAGGCTTCAGAGGTTCATGAAACGCAGTGTTGATCCCTCCAGTGTGATGATTTTATGACTCCAGTTATTCATGTGATTGTAAATATAAATTGAGGGTTTCACAAGCTCTGCAACTATTTCATGTTCACTGCAGGCACTTCATCTACTCAGTGGGTAATACAATCCTGGTCTGTGAGCCACGTCTGCTAAACAGTGCTAAAGGTGGCCATATGCATTAGATGTGTCAGCTGAACCCGCCATATTTTGGCGGGACTGGCTGCCCATTTAGGCCACGTTCAGACGTGGGAGAATTCCTGTTGAATTCCGCTGCGGATAGTCCGCACTGGAATTCTGCAGCAGTCGTTTTTTTATATTTGTTTCTACACATTTTTAGGAAAATTAGTTCAGACATTGAGGAAAACAACTGTGCGGAATTTAGGCTGCGGTGCAGAATTTTCCCTCCGCAGCATGCACATTATGTTGCGGAGAAGAAGCAGAATTTCACTGTGGATTTCAGCCTTTGCAATGCAAAAACTGAAATCTGTGGCAAGAGTCCGCTGTGAAATCCACAACGTCTGAATTACCTGTCAAATATGTAAATGTTGCTGCAGATTCGTCGCGTAATTGCCCCGAATCTGCACCAACATTTGCAGCTGAAAAATTCTGCCACGTGCGAACGTGGCCTTAATGTTTATGGTGGTGTCCCACCTCTACCATGACGACAGATGTGGGGGGCGAGATAAGAATTAGGATATTGGATTTCAACATGCCCGATCCTTTTGTTTGTGAGGAGATAAGCCGTTGCCAGAGTTGTCTGGCAGTGGCTTACTTCCTTTTCCCTATTGAGAACATATTCTCACTACATCCCGGCAGCATTTTAGGAACGAATTATGGAGGTGAGAGTAAGGCCTGATTTACACGAGCGTGTGCGTTGTGCGCACGCGAAAAACGCTGCATTTTGTGTACGCAAAAGGCACTTAACAGCTGCGTGTGTCATCAGTGTATGATAAGCGGCTGCGTGATTTTCGCGCAGCCGGCATCATTATGGCACTCCGTTTGGATGTTTGTAAACAGAAAAGCACGTGGTGCTTTTCTGTTTACATTCAGAGTTTGACAGCTGTTGCGCGAATCACGCAGTTTGCACGGAAGTGCTTCCCTGCGGCATGCGTGGTTTTCACGCAGCCATTGACTTCAATGGGTGCGTGATGCGCGAACAGCGCACAAAGATAGGACATGTCGTGAGTTTTTTTCAGCGCACTCATGCTGAGCAAAACTCACGGACTGTCT
Source organism: Rhinoderma darwinii (assembly GCF_050947455.1). Classification (NCBI taxonomy): domain Eukaryota; kingdom Metazoa; phylum Chordata; class Amphibia; order Anura; family Rhinodermatidae; genus Rhinoderma; species Rhinoderma darwinii. The sequence continues at coordinate 593,471,273 of NC_134687.1, forward strand.
GCATGCCCCCATAGACTAATATAGGTGCGTACGACACGTGTGAAATGCACGCGCGTCGCACGCACGTATATCACGCACGTGTAAACGAGGCCTAACACAGGGGAAGAAACAGGGTCCTTCACAGCAGCACAGGATATTTTAGGAGAGTAGGATGCTGATCTTGTGGGAGGTCACAGACTTAGTGAAGTTACAGACGACCGAGTACGGCTTGGGCCGTTTTTCACGGCACTCGTGCGACACCCAATAATTTTCATGGATCCCTTCACTTTAGCGGGTGAATCGGGTCCGTGAAAACTCAGCCGATTCTCCGATCCGTGGAATGATAGGACATGTCCTATATTTGCACGGATCACGGACAGGACCTTGCCGACACACAACGGTTGTGGGCATTTGCATTGAGGAAGGAGCAGGGTCCCAAGCAGCACAGAGTATTTCTGGAGGGAATTGTGCTAGTGAGCGGCAGTTTCCCGTCTATTCATGTGATGATTTCAGTGAGGACAGCGCTGCATGTGACAGGGACAGTGCCATGATATCACTTATTCTATAAATGGGTCTTTCCATTCACCCAGAAAGCACTATTTGGTTTTTGCTAATTAGACCAGTAAGGAAATCACATTTACTATTGACAGATATGAAGTCCTATATTCTTATAGTATCACTAAACATGATATTAGCAGATAAAATCAGAGTTGCACAGGGTGGGCCACGAAAAATAGAGGCCTGTTTACCTTGTGCGGTTTGTACAGGATAATAGAAGAATGACGTATTTGCCAGTTACAGGCGATACTAGAAGTGGTTACCGCCAGAGGCTATGCAAAGTTGTGCCCGTCTTATCATGTTCAGGAACGCCTTCTGCAACACCACATGTTCCATATTCCAGACATGAATTTCAATTTGCTGTTTCAGTTTGGGGACTGCTTGGGGATTAGTTTCATAAACACTAACCTTCAAGTAACCTCGCAGATAAAAGTCGCACACAGTAGTTAGGTCTGGTGACCGCAGAGGCCTCATCCCTTTGCTCACTGTACGTTCTTCTGTGAACTCCTCATGAACTAGGCACATGGACGTGTGCTACGCATGGCAAGTCCCCCAGTTTTAATGAAAGAAACCATACTGACGCTCGTGATCAGATAACTGTGCATAGAATTGCTCAAAGATTTCCATGTACACGGCTGTGTTCACATTTCCAATAATGAATATTAGACCCACAATCCGCGTACATATAACCGCCCAATAAACGCCAATTTTTGGATCATGAAGTAGCAGCTCGTGTACATTTTCTGTGTGCCAGTACCTATTATTCTGTACAGTTACACACCCGGATAGATTAAACCACGCTTCATCGGACATGATATATTACAACAGGTCCAAGTGTCCGTAAACAATCATATCTGGTAGCCAATTGCAATACACCCCACTCTTCTGTTTATCCCCATCCTATAACTCTTGCACAACTGACACTCGGTATTTGGTTTAGGTGAAGCGATTTCATTACACGTTGTTCTGCCGAGATCATTTTCGCGTAGTTTTCTTCGTGTTTATCATAATCCTCTTCTGGATGTTTGCAATAAAGGCCGGTGTCCGAACACGTGGGTGTCTGTTTTTTGGCATCGGCCAAGGATCCTTTGTTACCAAACATTTATACTGCTTTTTGTGTACATAGACAGATGCGTACATAGGCCTACACTATGGCAATTTTTTGTTGAATCAAATACACACACACAACACTACTGCCCTCCGCAAAGAGTACCACTCGTCTGGCAGCAAAGGATATGATGGGCCTTCACCTCCCTGTCTATATGCAGTATTCAGCTGATAAATAAATAAGAATAGACATGACAAATAAATCACATGAAGGGGCTAACAAACAACAATCATGGACTATGAATGACCTGTTGAAACCAAATGTGTGTGTGATAGGAAGATCCTGAATACATGGTGAATCATAATTAGATGTTCAAAGTTGGACCCAGTTTGTCAGTCCTCATTTCTACTGAGCATCATCAACCTGTTCATATATAGAATAATCTATGTAAATAGTGGAGTCACTTTGTAAAGATTAATACATATCTACTGATCCTGAAGCTTGTATTATACTCCGGAGCTGTATTCAGACTTCTTCAGGTTGTTATTGGAAACAGAAGCTTCTCAGACATACTCCTAACAACTTATTTGAGCTCGTAAAATTGAGGGTGAATGTTAGTTTCTCACATCAAACAAAGCCTGGCGTAAAGACAAAATTTCCCGGAATGCAAGCAATGTGCGGGAACTTAACAAGCAAGGATTGCTGGGAGATTTCATCTCTATGGAGTGGAGAATTATGAATGCAGCTCTAGAGTATAATACATGCTGTATTTCGGAACCGGTAGAAGATAAGTAATGTAATGTTTTGTAAGTAATGTAATGAAAACTGAAAAATCTAGTTAATTAAAGGGGTTTTCCAGGAAATTAAAAAAACAGGCTGAAGGCAGGGGATGTGATAAAATAACAAAATAAGTAATACTCACCTGGTAAATTCCCCACCGTTCCAGTGCTCCATGCCAATTGTTTATTTTTAAAGTGATGACGTTCTGTTTCATCCATGTGACCGCTGTAACCAATCACTGACCTGAGCGATGACGCAAAGTTCATGTCAGCATCACCGGTGAGGACAGTGATTGGCTACATCCCTTACATTGTTGCAACAGAATCCCCTCACTTCCGGTATACGTAAACCGCACGTCCCCTGCCTGCAGCCTATTTTTCAAATGTTTTAAATCCTTTAAATCTACATATAGTACAAAATTCTGTAACTGTATGAATGCATTGTTTTCTTATATCGTACACCGCCTCCAGTCACATCCAGAGCTGCATTTAGAATTCTGTTGGGTTCTGATTATCTTTGAGGCGGCAAGGCCTCACATCTCACTACTACCAGTTGCACAATGTCTCAAGCTAAAGCGTTGATGTGTGGGCCATCTTCACAAGATGTGGATTCTGTGAGGATATAGGAGCGCATTGGGGTATTTTATTCCCCATTCGCATGTTTGATAAAAAATCCATGCAGAATAATGATCACAACAAGGATTGAAAAATCTACAGCTTATTCTGATGCAGATGATTGATGTGGATTTTGCGCTGAAAAGCTGTGGATTCGTTTCGTTAAACTAAAACCATATAACTATAACCCTGTGATGCAACTGTAGATTATATGTCTGTTTTTAGTAAAGAATTGTTTTCCCCATGAAATAACAATTCTGGAGCATCTTTTCTTAGAATTCCGCATTGTGCCGTTACTCTGTTATTCCTCCTAGAAATTTATGAATAAATTGACAGCTGGGTGTTATTAGCTGGGGGTGTGTCCCTACACAGACTGACAATGACCAATCAAGGCTGACAGACTGAGACCGTGTAGAGACACACCTCTTTGACAAGGGAAATTATAACACTCAGTTGTCAGGTTAAAAAAATTAATTTTCTAGGAGGAATAACAGAGGAACAGCAGAACGTAGAGTTCTAAGAAAAGATGCTACAGAATTGTTTCATGGGGGAACACAATTACTTACTAACAGACATGTCAGGAGAGGTGACAGCTCCTGTTTAAGAGCCAGTATATGCAAACTAATGAGAGAACCAGCCACTGTTACATAGACAACAGATAAATAATAACTGTCTTGTCTCGCTCAGTTACTCCCCATTTAGTATTTTGTAATTGCAGAATGTATAGAGAATTGGTAATAATGATGGGGCCTCTTTCTCTTCTGCAGATGTTCGGCTGTGGCTCTGTGGCGCAGGTCGTCCTTAGTAAAGGCTCCCATGGTCTTTTCTTGACTGTTAATCTGGCTTTTGGATTTGCCGTCATGCTAGGTATCCTGATCTCAGGACAGATCTCAGGTAAGTTACAGCAAAAAGTGCAGTTTCTCATGTAATAGCCTTGGACACTTTCTGGATAATGAATCCTTCTTCTAATATGTTCCGTACACTATAACTGCTACAGTGAACCTCCCAATTGTGTAAACTCCCATTATTTCCTTTGCCTCTCCTCATGATGTATTCTTATTCTCTTTCACCTTGCAGGAGGCTAGCGTTAGAGATGATATAGGGGACGTTTTGGGTAGCGTTATCCATTTATAATGTTATGGATCAGGACAGAGAAAACTTCTTTCTTGTTATATAATGAAATATTTTGCAACTGGTTCCTCACCATTTTGGTCTGCTTACTGTCAGTAACTGAGAGCATTGTTGTTTACATCCACAGGCAGAAAATTTGTTCTGCCCTACCTAGTCCTGTTCACACAGCTGAGTGTTTGCTGCATTTGTATTCATTCTAAGCAAAACTCTCTCCTGTCCTCAGTTTTCGACAATGTATCCTTTCAGGCAGGGGCGTAACTAGGGAAGACTGGACCCAATAGCAAACTCTTGACCGGGCCCCCCCCCCCCCAGTGCCACAAGCAGCCCCCCTTATAAATAGTGCCCCCTGTAGAATGTGCCATACAGCCCCCTGTAGACAGTGCTATATAGCCCCGCCTATAGACAGTGTAACACCCCATTTGTAGATAGCGCCCCCACCTCCCCCTTGTAGATAGTGCCATACAGAACCCTGTAGATATCGCCATAAAGCCCCCACTGTATTTAGCGCTGTACAGCTCCCACTGTATATAGTGCCACACAGCCCCACTCCCTTGTATACAGTGCTCACAGCCCCCCCATAGTAGAAAGTGCAGCACACAGACCTCTGTAGATAGAGCCACAGCCCCCCTTGTAAATAGTGCCATACAGCTCCCCCATGTGTATAGTGCCACACAGCTCCCCCTTGTGTATAGTGCTGCGCAGCTCCCCCTTGTGTATAGTGCCACACAGCCCCCCTTTGTGTATAGTGCCACACAGCCCCCCTTGTGTATAGTGCCACAAGGCAATGGCGCATCCGAGAAAGTTGTATAAGCCAGGGAGATTTCACTCAAACATGGAAAGGTGGGTTTGGAGGCAGGACTATGTGTCTCTTCAGCATAGCGGCACCGCCCCATGACCCTCTAAGGAGTAATTAGCATATAGTGTGCGCCGTTGTAAAAGTGGATTTTACGGATTTTGCTGCATCTGAAAAAAACATACAAGGGAATGTTTGGAAATATTGTCAGGTCATGTATTACCGCATGGTGGTGATTCAAGGGGTTAAAACTACCTGACAGATTCCTATTAAATATACAATGAATTGAGAACAATTCCATCTGCCCTGCAATTTTGTTATTATAAATATATCCTATATAATTACAGCAGCAGGACAAAGCTCTGACATGTATACAGTACCAGAACAAAGCTCAGTACATAAATACAGCACCAGAACAATGCTCAGTACATATATACAGCACCAGAACCAACCTCAGTACATAAATACAGCACCAGAACGAACCTCAGTACATAAATACAGCACTACAACAAAGCTCAGTACATATATACAGCACCAGAACAAAACTCATTACATATATACACAGCACCAAAACCAATCTCATACGTATATACAGCACCAGAACCAAGCTCAGTACTTACATACAGCATCAGAACCAAGATCAATAGATATATACAACACCAGAACAAATACAGCTCAATTTAGTGCAACCCCTGCTGTATAGGTTTGTACAGCGTAAAACTACAGCTCCCAGCATGGCCCGAACAATGGTAAGGATATGCTGGGAGATGCTGTTTCACAAAAAAATATCATACCACCCATCATCTCGCTGCAGATCACACTGTGACTACAATACTGATTAGAGGCAGAATAAATATTTACATTAAGTGACTCACCGGTGACGTCTCAGATTCTAGGTCTTTTCTTCTCCCTCCGGTCCAGACATCTATGATGGATTTCTACCGGCCATGACCCATTTCTGCAGTTTTCCGCTCAGATGTCTTCAGCTTCTCACTTTTAAAACATTTCTGCACCTATAAACAAAGTTAAAATTCTCAACACCTCTAAATATAATAAAGCACCATACACTACACCTCTAACTATAATAGCGCCATACACTGTGTCCCTGATTATAATAGTACCATACACTGTCACTCACACACATAGTGACCCCATAGAGCCTCTGTAGATAGTGACCTACATAGAAGCCCCTGTAGATAGTGCCCACATATGGACTCCAGAGCTGCAAGGCAATAGTGCTAACCACTGAGCCGCCGTGCTGCCCTACATATAGCTTCCCCTATAGATAGTGCTCCACGTATAGCCCACCTCTGTAGATAGTGTCTCACATATAGCTCCCCCTGTATATAGTGTCCCACATATAGCCCACCCCTGTAGACTGTGCACTACATATAGCCACCCTGTTGCTAGTGCCCGACAGATAACCCACCCCTGTATATAGTGTCCCACATATAGCCCACCCCTATAGAAAGTACCCTAAAAAAATAGCTCCACTATAGATAGTGCTCTACATATAGCCCACCCCTGTATAGTGTCTCACATATAGCTCCCCCTGTATATAGTGCCCCACATATAGACCCCCCAGTAGATAGTGCCCCACATCCCCACATATAGACCACCCCTGTAAATAGTGGCCCACATATAGAGCCCCCTGTATATAGTGGCCCACATATTGAGCCCCCTGTATATAGTGGCCCACATATTGAGCCCCCTTTATATAGTAGCCCACTTATAGAGCCCCCTGTATATAGTGGCCCACATATAGTGCCCCCTGTATATAGTGGCCCACATATAGAGCCCCCTGTATATAGTGGCCCACATCCCCACATGCAGACCGGCCCTGTAGCTAGTGCCCCACATATAGACCCCCCCTGTATATTGTGACCCACATATAGACCCCCCCTGTATATATTGGCCCACATATAGATGACCCCCCTGTAGATAGAGCCCCCACTATAAATAATGCCACTCACAGTTTTATGAGAAAAAAGATAAACTTGACATACTCAAATGATCCCGTTCCCACGCTGTTCACTGGCGATGCAGACATGCTCTCTTCTGAGCATGTCTGATGGAGCTGAACGAGCATCGTCCAATGACGCTGATTGGCGTGGCAGAATGACTTGCCCCGTCAATCAGCACCTTTCAAGCATGGAAGCGGCACGATGATGTCATCGCGCCGCTAGCCAATCAGCGTCATTGTAAGGCACTGGATGGTCGGGCACGGAACCTGCCCTGCCATTCAGTGCTAATGCATGTATTTGGCTGTCGCTAGCACCGGGGCCCCCTCCGGTGCTAGCGACACCTACAGGCATGAGAGGGCCTGTGTCGCCTGGCCCATACTTGTTGGAGGATCGGCAGCGTGGGCCCCATAGTAGCGGCGCCACCGCTGTAGCAGCCATAACGGCTGCTAGCGGCGCCACCGGGCATATGGGGGGGCGTGTCGGCTGGCGGCACGGCCCCCTCATGCCCCGTAGCAGCCGATACGGCTGGTACCGCGGTAGTTATGCCACTGCTTTCAGGTAAAATGTATCTTTTAACCCAGGCTTAGAAGATTGCCTGGATTGGATATACATACTGTAACAAACTCTCATCTTTGAGACCTATTAGGCTAGGGCCACATGGAGCGGCCCTGTCATGTAGGAGCGGCTGACAATTACCTCGTTAAGAGGTATTCCGGTTACATGCATGCGCACTGCCGCTCCATTCATTCCCTGTGGGAGCGCCGGAGATAGCCGAGTGCAGTGTTCGGCTTTTTCCGGCGCTGCCATAGAGAATGAATAGGGGGTAAGTTGTTGTAATTTGCAAAATCGTTCGGCCATAAAGGGTGTATTAATTCATGGACGCACGATTTTGCAGATAAAGGGACGGTTTACCCCCGTTAACATGCGGCCACTAACAGGCTGTTTGACAGCCGCACCGAACGTGGTGCCGGCACGGTTGTTAGCCGCATTGTGACCATGTCAGGGCTGCTCTGTGTGGCCCTACCCTTAGGTCTGTACAAGTATTTGGCCTTTCAAAATTGTTCCCATTTACTGACAGCAATCAGATATCCTAAAAAATTAGGAACTGAAATGCAAAGTGTTTTAGAAAGTCTCAAAAAATCCCATTATACAGACAGTAATGATTAAACTTTATTTACATCACAAGCCCTTCTAATGTCGGGGGATGTAAGATGCTAAAACAATCACAATTTACTGGTTGCATCAAGTGTGCAAATTAACCAGCCGAAGGAAAATCAAATGCACTGGGATAAGGCCTCGTTTACACGAGCGTGTGCGTCTTGCGCACGCAAAAAATTTGCCGTTTTGCGTGCGCAAAAGGCACTTAACAGCTCCGTGTGTCATCACCATGTGATGCGCGGCTGCGTGATTTTCGCGCAGCCGCCATCATTATGACACTCCGTTTGGATGTTTATAAACAGAAAAGCACGTGGTGCTTTTCTGTTTTCATTCATCCTTTTGACAGCTGTTGCGCGAATCACGCTGTTCGGACGGAAGGGCTTCCGTGTGACATGCGTGGTTTTCACGCACCCATTGACTTGAATAGGTGCGTGATGCGCGAACAGCGCACAAATATAGAACAGGTCGTGAGTTTTTTGCAACGGACTCACGTTGCACAAAATTCACGGACTGTCTGCATGGCCCCATAGACTATTATAGGTCCGTACGACACGCGTGAAAATCACACGCGTCTCACGGACGAATAACACGCTCGTGTAAACAAGCCCTAAGGCTTTATTCAGACGACCGGGAAAAACGTCCGTGCAACGCGCGTGATTTTCACGCGCGTTGCACGGACCTATATTAGTCTATGGGGCCGTGCAGACATGTCCGTGATTTTTACTTAGCGTGAGTCTGCTGAAAAAAGTCACGATATGTCCGTTCTTTGGGCGTTTTGCGCGAATCACGCACCCATTGAAGTCATTCGCGCAACAGCTGTCAAACTTTTCTGTTTACAAACATCCAAATGGAGTGTCATAATGATGGTGGCTGCGCGAAAAACACGCAGCTGCGCATCATATGCTGCTGCCACACGGAGCTGTTAAGTGGCTTTTGCACACGCAAAACGCCGCATTTTTGCGTGCGCAAAAACGCCACGCTCGTGTGAATCCAGCCTAAGGGTATGTTCACACGAGGGCGTCCGTAACGGCTGAAATTACGGGGATGTTTCAGCCTGAAAACATCCCCGTAATTTCAGCCGTAACGGCATGTGCAGGCGCTTGAACGCCGCGTCCATTACGGACGTAATTGGCGCTGCTATTCATTGGAGTCAATGAATAACGGCTCCAATTACGGCCAAAGAAGTGACAGGTCACTTCTTTGACGCGGGCGTCTATTTACGCGCCGTCATTTGACAGCGGCGCGTAAATATACGCCTCGTGTGAACAGACAAACGTCTGCCCATTGCTTTCAATGGGCAGATGTTTGTCAGCGGTATTGAGGCGCTATTTTCGGACGTAATTCGGGGCAAAAACGCCCGAATTACGTCCGTAATTAGTGCGTGTGAACATACCCTAACTCATATGCCTCAATCCTTCTATTAACAGACTCCCTTTAAACAAATCTATATCACTTTTCCAAGTTGCTAGCAGTAGGAGGGGCTGTGACAACTTCAAAGAGTTTTTATAAAAAATGAAGTCCTATGGTTGTCATATAACTACATTGGATCTTATGAAGAATTAATTAATAAGTAATACTGCCGTGCAGGAAAACTTTAGCCAAACCAACAAAGAAATAGAGCAAATATTAATTTTAGATACTGGAGCCCCCCTTTAAGAAGAATATTTTAGGTTACTGTACCTTTAATTTACAAATGCCACACGTTCAGAGAAACACTAATTATCCATGGTAATTGAACTCGTCTATTTACATTCTCCACAGAGAAATTTTCCTTTCCATTGTTACATTTCTTACAATGCTCATTGTCTTCTGCAGGTGGCCATTTGAATCCAGCTGTAACATTTGCCTTGTGTATTATGGCAAGAGAACCTTGGATTAAGTTCCCAGTATACACCTTGGCACAAACCTTAGGAGCGTTCCTTGGAGCCGGCATTGTTTATGGCTTGTACTATGGTAAGTGAAATACAGAACATTATATACAGTAGGACACTGGTCCTCATCCTGTTGCTCTCCAGCTGTCACAAAACTACAACTCCTAGCATGCCCTGACAGCTGAAAAGCATGTTGGAAAGATTTGCACCTCTTCCGTGTTTTGGACCAACTCCTTGTTTTTGCCTTCCAAATACTTATGTCAGTTTTGGAGAACGGGCTTACCTTGCCGTTCCTGGGAGCCCCATAGGAATGGAGTAGTAGTGCGCATGCTCGGCCATCCTCCTGTGGATAGGTGATAAATATTAATTATGGGAAAACCACTTTAAGCAAAAAATGAGCAAAATTGTTCTGTGTGAAAGTGGCCAATAAGTAAATAATTCCTGATCCCCACATAATGTGTCTTTGCACTGAGATATGAACCGTGTAATTGTACTACATTTACAAATATTTCCACTTGCCACCATAAATAATGCACGTGACACCTAGAAAATATATTCTGGAGATATTTGTATAAGGCTGGGTTCCCACAGTGCAGATTTGCTGCAGATTTGCTGCAGATTCTGCCTGCATTTTGAAAGTCAAAACCTGAATTGGATCCAGGAGGGGAAACATAAAGGCTATTCTTTATATATTACTGCTGTTAAGGTTCCGTTTCTGGCTTTGGCTTAAAAAATACATGCAAAATCTGCAGCAAATCTGTACTGTGGGAACCCAGCCTAAGGCGTCATGCACACGACCATAGTTTTGCGGCTGTATACTATCCGCTATATACGAACCACAATTTTGAATAGCATAAAACACATGCTAACCTATGGGCCAATGCACACAACCAGGTTTTCCACGGTCCGTGCATAGCACGGAGTACAGACCGCAAAAAAAAATAGGGCATGTCTTTATACGGTCCGCAATTGCAGTCCAGGCTCATTGAAATAAATGCACATCTTGTGTGTGCACGGTCCGTGATTGCGGACTGCCTGCAGATGACACGCCGCGGCTCATCCGTGCCGTAATCACGGACCGTCACACAGCTACGGCCGCGTGCAGGAGGCCTAAGAGGGTGCAGCAATTTTCAAGGCCAAATTTTTAAAACACAAGTATTTACACCATTGTAAAATATGTATTTTCACAAGAGCTATTGAGAAACATTTACAAAGATTTACAAAGAGAAAAATAAAATATAAATTAATAAAATAAAAATAAAATCGAAAAAAAAAATGAAATAAATAAAAAAAAAAAAAATGAATCTAAAATAAAAATAATCAAATTGTAAAAATGAAAGAAATAGTAATGGCATTAATGGAATTGTAAATAAGTAAATACATCCAAGGCTCCAGAATTACCACTTGACTTTCAAGTCTTTTGGATGCAGCAGTTGGGTTGCATAACATTGTAAGGTAACTTGTATCAACATGAAGTAGAGTCAATACTGAATATATGGGAAGATTATATGGACATTTTTTTTTCCTGCACAGAAATCACAGTAGAAGAATGTCCACCCCCCCCCCTCCCCACCTTCCTAAATACAAAATGTCATAAGCGGCTTGTTCAGGTTTTCCCACTTATAAACCTATAATTTTCCTGCCAAACACAGCAGGTTCCACCCAAGAGTTTTGTTCCATGAGTGAAATATAACTAAAAATAAAGCCATTAGGAAATTGCAGGATGTGACAATTACCTGGGGCAGCGTTCACACGCGACATTTTGAAGTATTTTGATTATGTGTTAGAGAGCCAATTGGATGATAAACCCACCAGAACAGGTTCCACCAGCACCAGGTTGTTGAAAACGGTTGGACTTCAACCAAGGAGGTAAAAAAAAAATACAAATTGCAACAATATTATTGAGTGTCATTGTTTGCAATCTCTTTATTATGTGTTGCAAACAATTATTTCAATTGTGTGTTGGAAACAAATGCAGGTTAAGGGCAGGATCACACACGCAGTTTTGGATGCAGTTTTTGGCTCTATTTTTTAGCCAAAGCCAGAAGTGTATCCAAAGTGAAGGAAAGGTATAGAGAAAAGACAGATGCATCGCCGGAAAAATGTAGAAAGTCCTATGGGAAAAATATTCTGCAACTCAGACAGATTTCTCAATTTCTTGCGTTGCGGAATATTTTCCCCATAGGCTTATATTGTAACGCTTTTCACAGCGTATTTTTACGCTGCAGAAATACAAGGCAAATACGCCACATGTGACTTCCCCCTAAGGGCTTGTCCGCATGTAGCGGAATTGCTGCAGAAAATGTCTGCAGCAATGGCGCAGACACTAGTAGGATTTCCGCTGCGAAAAAAACACCGCATTTTTTTACTGCAGAAAATGGTGCAGATTTTAGGAGTTTTTCTCAAGAGATCGTGATATCTCCTCTGAAAAACACAGCAGCTCAGTCCACTTTCCGCAGCAGGAATTGACATTCTGCGGTACGACAAATATGCACCGCAGGTCAATTTCTGGTCAGACATTTTACGCAGCGTGTGGATGAGATTCTGCTGCGTTTTGACCGTCTGCAATTCCGGATGGAAAACACACAGCAATTCTGCTACGTGTGGACAAGCCCTAAGACAGACCAGGTCAGGACTAGTTTTCAGGCTATAAATTCAAACAATGAGTTGTTTTATTTATAGCGTGCAAGCAGAGATCTTGCTACTGATGAGGTACTTAAACTCAGAGTATTTCAGAAAGCTTAAGAACTTTTCATTATACAATGATGAAACTTTATATAAAACCAGAAAACCCCTTTAAAATGAATGTCTACCTTTTGAGATAGACAGAGGGGGGAATTTATTAAGATCGACGTTTGATATGCCAGTCTTAATCTAAACACGTTGGAGTCAGATGTCCCTAATTTATAGCACCTTTTAATAAATTCATCGTATCTCTGGCAAGCCTCGCGCCAGAAAATCATATCTATGCCACACATTTTTGGCTGCTTGCAGTCACCACTAGGGGGAGCTTACTGCATACTGTTTTATCATTGAGTTCACTTTATAAATGGATGCAACAAGCAGGCAGCCAAATATGCAAAATGTAACTATGTGTCTGCAGGGAATTGGAACTCTGCATAAAAAAAAACAAAGAGCCTTGACCCCCGGGCTCAGGAGTGACCTATCAAGGGATATGTGTATAGTTGTTTGTTTTTTTACTCTGTTTAAAACCTGGATAGATATTACAGCAACTAACAGTACACTAGTAGTGAATTCGGTTTGCAAAACCCCATTCACATTTACTTGAAAAATTCCACACGGATATCAGAGAATGCTGCGGATTTTCAAATTCACGGTGGGAATTATCCACCGCCTCTGGACCAGGCCTAAATGGTATATGGTAGTTTGGAGGGTAGGGGTGACTATGGTACAGATTTTGCCTTGTGTTTGGCACTGCATATTCCTTTGAGAGCAGGCTTTAGATAACATTTTTCCTTTCCTATAATTTCAGATGCCATCTGGTATTTTGCAAATGACAATCTCTATGTAATCGGTGCGAATGGCACAGCTGGTATTTTTGCCACCTACCCCACGGAGCATCTCACTCTGATGAATGGCTTCTTTGACCAGGTAAAGAAATGTCTTCTGATACAAAAATGGAAAAGATGGAAATATTCAGACCACTGTATCGTGTCGCATACAAGAGTTCATATGTAAGGAGCATTTAATAGAAAACCTATTACTCTCATCTAGGCATATGTTGTTTCCTTTGCTGAAGGAACAAAGGGGTTGTGAACCCCTCCTAATGGTATGCAGGCCATGTATATTACATGTGAATAAATATTCAGGTATAATGTGGATTTCAGAATTGCCAGAACAGGTCTACGATAAGGTGTCCTATAAAAGCTAGCCAAGAACTAGAGCTCTGATGGGAATATTTTGTGGCTCCTTTCCCCTCCTCGAGCTATAACTTAGGATCAATACTGGAAAAGTAATGTATTGTATTACAAAGTCACTCAACTTTATATATAGATTAAAGGGGTTGTCCCACAATTAAATATTACATTTCTTTTGTAGATCTCCACAACATAACAATTTTTCAATTGGAATATTTTTTTAAAAACGACTCCTGTGTCTAGATACAAGTGTTACATACTTGTTATGGCGCACCTTCTTGTCATTTGATTCCCTCTCAGAATGTCCATCTAATGTGTCCAGTGCATGCACAATAGCAGGAATCACTCCGCCTCCCCTGAATGAGAGAATTTCGGGAGGTTGAACTGAGCTCCTGAGCATGTGTGACCACCAGCAATGGACACATTAGGTGAATGTTCTGAGAGGGAACCAAAAGAACACTGTATGTAACAAGTGTGTAATAGCAATATCTACACACGGAAGCATTTTTTTAAATTATTCCAATTTAAAAAAATTATGTTTTCCCTAATCTAACAGAAAAATAGAATATTTAATCATGGGACAACCCCTTTAGTTCTACATGTAGTCTGTAAAGTGATGTCCAGTGGCGGAGCTTCACTTTAAAGTGTAACTAAACTTTTATAAAACTTTTGACATGTCACAGTGACATGTCAGAAGATTTGATCAGTGGGGGTCCAAGCACTGAGACCCCCATCAATCGCTAAAACAAAATGCCAGAAGCGCTCGGGGGAGCGCTGTGACGCTTAGTTTCTGATCGGCTTTCCACAGAAAGCCGAGCAAGTGGTGTATGGGTTTAATAGAAAGTTTTATAAAACTTTTATTAAAGTTTAGTAATACTTTTAAGTCCTTTTTGGTGATTTTTTTTCCCCCCACAATACAATCCACAGTGGGACTGTCATCTCCTGTACATTGTACATTTCTAACTTCAGTTTTTAGGATTATTTCATGATTGTTCTTGTAGAGTATTTTGCCTGTGGCAATGTGATGTATACACAGACATATGTGTTTCAGATCAGTAGTGCTCAGTGAGCTTTTCCATTCATCTTCAGCACTATCTCCGAACCTCCGATGACCTTCAGACATGTCTCCGTAATTAAATATCCCCTCACATGCCTTAAAAATCTGACCTTGACAATACACCAGATGATTCTTCCCTACTCCCGATTCAATAAGGTCTTTGTTCGACTTCAAGAAAACAAACATCCATTAAACCCTCCAGGACTCTGGTCAGGAAATAGTTAAATAGCACTCCTCCCTTAAAGGAAAAAAAATTCCTCTGATTTGTTTTCATCAGTATATTTGTTAAAAATATTTCTGGGAAAGCTGGGTGATCATAAATGAGGCTACTGAGTCCCCACATGTGTTGTCATCCTGCTTTCCTACAGTTCAGCACAGCACATCTATCTAGTTATATAGCGAGACATCCCCAATGTCTGTATTACTGCCTAACTAGGAAGATTTGCCATTCAGGATTCTGGAAAGTTGAGTGATAACTCATATTGGAGATGTATTGGCAGCCAAATTATTTGTCACCAAGCTTTCCCAGAAACAGGATGGGGTGACTAAAGAATTTCTTGTACATTTTATGTTTTTTTTTGTGTTTTAATCTTTTTATTTTATTAATATAAAAAGTGTCTCTTTTTTACCTCTTCCAGTTTATTGGCACTGCAGCTTTAGTCGTTTGTGTCTTGGCCATCGTTGACCCTTACAACAACCCCATCCCCCGTGGGCTTGAGGCCTTTACTGTTGGGTTTGTCGTCCTTGTCATTGGATTGTCTATGGGCTTTAACTCTGGTTATGCCGTCAACCCAGCTAGGGACTTTGGACCACGTCTATTCACTGCCTTGGCTGGTTGGGGCACAGAAGTTTTCACGTAAGTGTAGAAATTGTTAATTAGGTTACAACTTTTTTTGGATCACATCCCCCAACAACAAAAATAGTAGTTAAATTCCTTTAGTCCGTAAGAAAGTAAAATAAAGATGATCTATCACTACCTCATTTATTAAATGGAATCTCCAGGCAGTAGAATCTGTTCATGTATTTGGTATTTTGCTTATGTTATTACATGTAGTATGCATTTTTTCAGCTTATTCGGTCTGTAAAGTAATAAATAGGTGCTAGTGTACCTTAAGGTATTTTCTGCATAGCCGAGATCTCAGCCTTGACAGGCGATTTTTATGCAGCAATGTTCGGCACTCTGAGTTTGTGCAGTCTACTACTTCATGGCTGAGTTGTTGTTACTCCTAGATGCTTCCACTTTACAATAATGGCACTTATGGGTGATCGGGGCAGATGTAGCAGATCAGAAATGTCAAGGCCTGACTTATAACAGTGCCAGGTGTAAAGCCACTAAGCTCTTCAGTATGAACCATACTACTAGCAATGTTTGTGTATGGAGATTACATGACTGTGTGCTTGATTTTATGCATCTGTTTACAATGGGTGTGGCTGAAACACCTGATCTCAATAATTAGGAGGGGTGTCCACATAATTTTGGCCATATAGTGTATACATAAATGTTTGTAGATTAACTTCAACTTTCATGTTGTATTTTTTCCATGTAACATATCAATAAAATTCACTTTGTTCTTATAGTGCTGGCGAAATGTGGTGGTGGGTCCCCATCGTCTCACCTTTACTGGGAGCCGTTGCCGGAGTTCTGGTCTACCAACTAATGATTGGCTGCCACATTGTTCCTGCGCCAGAGTCTACTGAACAAGAGAATGTCAAGTTGGCCAACGTCAAACATAAAGAGAGGATCTAAAGAGGCAGCCACTAGAGGACTGAATACTCATAACATGGCTGGAACTAGCCAAGAACAAGACGGCGGTTGACCTCCGTGTGTCTTAGACATTAGATATTTTTTGTATACTATTAGTAGCTTGTCAGATGTGCAGAAACGTCTTCCGCTTTTGAGCAGATACGTCTTTCCTTATCATGCTCTGTACATAAAGCATCTCTGGACTGTGGTATTGAGTTATGTAAGAGCACCGTATTTAATCCCATTTCTCAATGGCATGTGCACCATAGAAATAGCCCCTATAGCTACTACGTGGCCTTTGGAGAGGAGGAAGGTCCAGCTCGGGTTATACCCATCAACCTTCTTTTTTTTCCAGGCTCCTCAATGTTACCGGATAGGGGGAAATGGAACCTCCAATGGTCAGGCTGTCAATCTCTCCTATTAGGGGCAGGTAGAGAAGGGAGTGTGCAAGCTCTGAACCCTCTCATCCAGGGATTAGGGTTTGGTGGCATGAACCAGCACAAGATTGGGGGACCCATCTTAAATAATGCTATGTGACACCATGTCTTCTCCTGTCAATTGCTCCTTATAGCACTGAATGCAAGCACACTGAGTTTATAACGAAGTAACCTTTCTTAGATCAATCAATATTATTTGTCATATTTTTAGGGAGCAACCAATTGCAAATATTACAAATTTTATTAGTATTAACCATGCCCTGAAATATTACCTCTCCCGGAGTAGCTACAAACATATAGTTTAATGAACATTGGATACTTTTGCCAAATCTTTCAGCTCCCTTTTAGTGTATTATGTGGGACACGCAATTCATGTTGCCTAGCGACCACCTATCTTCCTGTTTGGGTGACCACAATCAGTACCACTTGATATACTCAAAGGGGTTGTATGGGATTAGAAAAACTTGGATGCTTTCTTATAGAAACTGTGCGACTCTATGGACTGTGTTTGGTACTACAGCTCAACACAGCCTGTCGACATGTGGTTTTGTTTATGGAAGAAAGCAGCCATGTTTTTCGTATCACATAAACCCCTTTAAGTGTTCGCAGGAAGTTCTTTCTGCTCATTTAAGTTCTCACAGGAAGTTCTCTCTGCTGTACAAGAGACTCCCTGTCCACGCTACACAGGCTTGTTTGAGATCCCTCCCACTGTGATATTTGGCATCATGCAGTTATAGGCTGAAAAACATTAAGAGAAGGGGGTTAAAAGTACAGGATCAAGATAGATTGTACGTCACGTGCTATCTGTGTATTGAGTGGGAGGCTTGGGCAAGACTTTGTGTAGCAAGCGGAGATAAGCTTAAACTCTAAACTGGCCATGGATATTAGTGGAAAGTCTGGTGGCACATGGGCAAATAATCGTTCAGGTGAGACACCTAAGAAATTGCACGACTTTTTGGTCATTTGGAATCATTCTATGATGTCCTACACTCAAAGGAAACTCTGATTAAATAGAGACCAGTCATTCGTGATTGGTCTCCAAGACCATTTTCACCAATGAATGGCAAGAGAATTCCAACCTGGCCAGACTGGCCTGAGGAAGACGCTGGTACAGCGTTGAAACGCGTAGCCACCATTGTTTGAATAAACAGATATATATTTTAAATACTTTGCTTGCCATTTCCCCTTCTTGCATCAGCCATGCAGCAGCGCCCCGTAAGATCCTTTTCTTTCCCATTGTTTCAATTATAACCTGGCCAAACTGGGCAGTAATGAAATGTCTATGGCCGGCGTCATTAAGAATTAGTAGATCCAGAGCCATGGATATACTTGATGCATATACAATGTATAAATCCACTACCATGTATGTGTGGCTCCAATGGGCATTTTTGTAATACTACCAGCCAGGCCAGACCATTGACTGCAATTGCAATATATTAAATTTATCATCAGACAATGCTTTTGTTTTGTTTTTTTATAATGATTTTTTTTTTCCTTTTTATAGAAGAGATCATAATGGCCAAAATTTCATATTAAGATGACGGCTGTAAGCTTTGTACATATACCTTATTGCAGTTGATTTTGCATTGGATACACTTCATGTGCTATTAAATACAACATTGTTATAGAAAGATTTGTGCATCCCTTTCATTATCTGTACATTGTGTGTGTGTGTGTGTGTGTGTGTGTGTGTGTGTGTGTGTGTGTGTGTGTATATATATATATATATATATATATATATATATATAGCCCATACCTGTATATTCAGTATGGGCCGTTAACATACATTACATTTAGGTGCATAATTATCAAAGTAATTTTATTCCTCATCTCAGGTTTTCTACAGCTTTACGCAACTTTTTTCAAAAAAAATTTGTCAACGTATAGTCAGTATCATGTGGCTTTGTCCATATGCACATATAGTATATACAAGAACATAGGTATGAGGTCACGGTATGTCAGTTAGGCCTCATGCCCACTTCAGTTATTTTCTTCAGTGTGCAATCCATTCTTTTAACGGATGGCGCACTGACACATTAATTTATATGGGGCCATGCACACTTCCGTTGTTTTAACGGAAACGTGTGGCCGTTCCGATAAAAATAGAGCAGGTCCTACTCCTGTCCTTTTTTTATGGAACAGTCTCGGACTTTTCATTAATTTGGTCCGTGGAAACAATGGACCGCACATGGAAGCCATCCGTGTGTGGTCCGTGTTTCACGGATCCGTCATTAGCGGCCGTACGACACCCAACGAAAGTGTGCATGAGGATTAATGGGCATGAATACAATACGAATAATTTTCATCGTTTCTGACTCCTAACTTTAAGCTCCATGATGCTGAGCCTCCTTAAAACTTCTCCTAACCAAAGCAAGTCCTGAACCTGGGCTCTTTGATTATGGTATGAAACTGTTCTTCATTGTCAGAGAAGAGTGAGGAACAGTCACAGCTGAGCATGTTGATATCACTTCCTACTGATGAAAATATGGATTTTGCTTATGGTAGTACATACCCTCAAGGCAGCCATATGCCATGGGGCTTATAGTGTAGGCAGGGTCCTGTTTAGGTGGCTCTATTCGACTTCTCCATGAGTCAAACTAAGGTGAGGGCAGGCATGCTCCGAAGGCTATGGTTTCAGATTGTGCCCCACCACCCTTGCCCCCTGTAGATCAGCATGATAATTGTGAAGGAACTAACGCAAGAGCCATTCTGTTTATCTCGTCTACAATGGATAAAAATGAGAGAAATAGGCATCATGAACAACCACCACATTATAATTTTTGCATTGGGACCCACTTACCTCTCTTCTAGGTACTCCTGGGATTTTACATATTTCTGATTCTCAAAATGTATTACTCATTCCATTTTCCCACGTAGCGTAAATGCTCCGGAATTTTCGCAACAGAATACTGTGCGTAAATTTCACAGCATTTACAGCAGCAGCAAAGTGGATGAGATTCAGAAAATCTCATGCCCACGCTGTGGAAAAAAAAAAAATGCAGCCTAAACATGAATAAATTGACCTGCTGTGTGGAATTTAATTCCGCAGCATATCAATTTATGCAGCGTTTTTGTTGATTTTTCATTGTGGCTTTTCCCCATTGAATTCAATGGGGATGCAAGACCCGCAACAGAAAGTCCAGGGTTGCGACTTTTGCAGCGTATTCGCAGCAATTACGCTGCAAAGATCACAACTACAGAAAATTTTAAAAAATCATACTTACCCAGAATGTCCTCCTCCTTCCTGCAGTCCGGCCTCCTGGGACGACGTTGCATTCCAGGTGACCGCTGCAGCCAATCAAGGCTGCAGTCCATCTGTTCAGATGGGCTGCAGCGTCATCCAGGGAGGCCGGACTGCGATGGAGAGACGCGTCGCCATAACAACGACCTACGTAAGTATGAGCTGTTTTTACTGCTGCTTACCACAGCAGAAGTTCCATCCGATGGTGGCCTGCGAAGGGTTACCATGGCCTGTAATAGATTATCAGATGCCACTTAAGACTATTTGTACCAAGATGCTACATAATACTACATTTCGAAAGAGGTAAAAGTCGGTCGCTGAGGACTGCTCTGTAAGGAAAAACTACATTAAGCTTCCTCTATGGATAGATATATAAATGTGGTGCGGTTTTCGGACGGAATGTACTGCGGGTTCCAGGTCGGATACACTGCATGGTTTTTACGCAGCATATCCGTCCTGTGGGAACCCGGCCTTAAAGGACATTTTCCATGTACTGTGGCTGGTGGTAACACATCGTCCATTTGCATAACATCTAAATTGGTGGTAGCTGAAACTTTAGTAAAATTTAGACTACAGTGGATAAGATCTGTGATTTGTTGTCTCTAGTTGTTTTAGAACAGATCCATGGTAATGTGACAAGAAACTGGTTTCCTGGCATGGATTTACTATGGGTGGAGAATGTGTTTGTCTGACACCAAATTGGTAGAACAGGAAGACATGTTGGCAGATTGACTCACCTTTTCCAGATCACTTTGCTGGGAAAACACTAGCAGTGAGCCATAAATTGGGTTGTATTATTTCTAATCCTTTATCACCTCTCTGTGTCCTTATGGTTTGCTTAGATACTAAGAAGACCCTAGTAGCTGGCAGGTATATGATTAAATCGAAAAACTAATGTGCCAGAGGAACAATGAAAACCAATTTCCCAACTACTGAGTGTTAATAAAATATAACTTTTAATGGTATGCTAATAAAATGTCCAAGGATAGACAGCAAAGGCCCAATGAGTTAAAATATAGCTAGATGATAGATGCAGAAATGTGAATGCTTGCGTCAGCAGCTGCAGACTGCTGAACGTACGCTGGTGTCACAGTGAATAGTAGTACAAGGCTGGTACGATATAGCGATTAAAATTGTATTAGCCCCCCCCCCCCGACATGTTTCGCTGTAGACACAGCGTCCTCAGGGGATCACAATGGGGCTAGTGAGCGCGCGTTCTACTTCCTCTTCATTTAGAAGCTCGGACGTGCCTCACACAGGATTCACCTGTGTGGGAACCAATAGGATTCCCCAAACAGGGGCGAGCCTCCATATAGCAGGATTGGCATACAAGTTAGCCAATCAGGGAGGTGTGTGCAAGGTCCAATTAGTACGCGCAGAATGCGCATGCGGATAGCGTCCCAGACTGGACTTAGCCGATTTGATGCTTCAAAGGGCAAGTGCGCATGTCTGGGCACTTAGAGTCCGCGATATTGGAATTCTATATACTGGATTGATAGATAAGTGATGGATAGGCGTTCAAAAGAACAAATACCTAAGTTAGATCTAGAAGTCCATGTATAGGAGACTTAACTCCTGATGCTAAGGAGGTCGGCAGGCTACGTTATGTATAGGAATAGTAAGTAGTACCATTAGTGTTATGTGGTATATAGACACTATGGGGTAGTTAATCATATTTATTGAAAATGAATAGACCGGAGTAAATACACTTCTAAGCATGCCTAACAATGCGCTGTAAGAGGAAAATGGTGTTCTGTGAACGGATTTTATTACCGAGTATCTCGATTTAACGATGAAGAGGAATGGCATCAACCCAAATGGACAAACAGATTGGTGACAGTTAAATTATTTATGGAGTAAGGATACCACATATATTTACAATAGTGATACAGTCAATATTATAGTAAAATGTCGACATAATGTCAATGAATATGAATAAGTGTACAATAGGCATACAGATACAAGAACTATAAGAAGGCTACAAAAGTGAAGCCTTCATTTAACCCATTAGGGCTTAAAGAGCTTAATCTATGGATCCACCTGGCTTCTTCCTGCAAAAGCTTTTTATCCAAATTTCCAGCTCTGGGACCCAGTTTGATATGGGTGATGCCCCAAAATTTGAGGGCACTAATGTTATCCTGATGAACGGATCTAATATGTTTAGAAAGAGGGGTGTCCTCTTTGGTGTTAATAGTACTGATATGTTTTGAGATCCTCCTTCGGAGCTGTTGAATGGTCTTGCCCACATACAGTTTGGGGCAACGGCACTGGGCTGCATAGATAATACCGCTGCTTTGACAATTGATGAATTGTTTGATAGTAAAATTCTTTCCATCAACTGGATTGGAGAAGGTCTTGCTTGTGGGCATGAATGGACAGAAGGAACATCTACCACATGGGAAGGGCCCATGTGTGGGGGGTCGGAGCCAACTGCTACACAAGGTAGAAGGTCTCGAGTAATGGCTGTGTGTAAGAAATTCCCGGAAATTCTTACCTCTCCGATAGGTGATATTGGGAACGCTAGAAATTGTATCACACAAATCTGAATCTGCCTGTAGGATGGACCAATGTTTTTGTAAAATATTCCTAATTTGATAGGAGCAAGCGTCAAAGTTCCCTATGCATCTGATAATAGAGGATTGATTACTCTAGCTCTAGCATAAGCTCTATGCAGAGTCTTCTTTGGATACCTGCGTGCTAGGATTTTTTTGTATAAAGTGTCACATTCAAGTTTGAAAGTATGTTCTTCCGAACAATTCCTCTTAGCTCTCAGGTACTGACCAATTGGAATGCCTTTCTTAAGAGCTAGTGGGTGGAAGCTTCCCCAATGTAAGAAACTGTTTGTAGCAGTTTATTTTCTAAAAATGTTGGTTTGGACACCGCCACCAGGATCCAGAGAGATCTTAAGATCAAGAAAATTAATTTAGTTCGTGTGTATGGTGTGAGTGAATTTCATGCCGATGTGATTATTGTTGATGATGTCCATGAAATCAGAAAAGAGGGCAATATCACCATCACAAAAAATGAGTATATCATCGATATATCTACCCCAAAATAAAATGTGACATGTGAAAAAAAAAATGCTCATTGAAAATCAAAGTGTCTTCCCACCACCCTAAAAATAGATTTGCATAAGCGGGTGCACAAACAGTGCCCATGGCAGTGCCTTTAGGTTGGTGATAGAATTTTCTGTCAAAAAGAAAATAATATGAGTGAGTAGGAATTGAAGTAATGATAGAGTAATTCTATTGTGTGCCTGAAACTGGGTCCCTTTAGTGTTTAGAAAGTGTTGCACAGCATTGAGGCCCAGGTCATGCTTGATGTTGGTATACAGTGACTCTACATCAATGCTGGCTATTAAAGTTTTTGAAGAAACATTAATCTACTGGATCCTGGTAAGGGTGTCCTTAGTATCCCGTAGGAAGGATGGCAGAGCTGTGACAAAGGGTGATAAGATCTCATCCATATACATGCTGATCCCCTGTGTTAAATTGTCATTCACCGAGACGATTGGTCTACCGGGTATCGGTGAAACGTCTTTATGAATTTTGGGCAAAGCATAGAATGTTGCTAAAGTAGGATTGGGGTTGAACATTAACTTGAATTCTTCTAGAGAAATTAGGCCATTAGATTTGGCATCATTGAGTAAGGAGCGTAACTCCGGTAAATAGCGGTCAGTGGGATTTTTATCTAAGATGATATATGTAGAGGTTTCGTCCAAAAGCCTGTGGACCATGGTGACGTAGTCCACTCGATTTAGGATAACAATATTGCCCGATTGTCAGATGGCTTGAATATAATTTCATCATTTTTACAAAGTTCATCCAAGGCAGTTCTTTCTGTGTTTGTAACATCTGGGCGTGTTTACTTGTTTTACTAGCTGGGCATTGTGAATAGAAGTGTATGATGCTGACATATGATGCTGACAAACACTTCTATTCACAACGCCCAGCTAGTAAAACAAGTAAACACGCCCAGATGTTACAAACACAATACACTCCCAGTTGGAAATAAGAGAAAACACACTCCCAGTTGTCCATTAGAAAGGCTCATTTGCATAAATATAAAATTGCTCATAACTTGGCCAAAAATTATCGTTTATAAAAAAAACAAAACGTTACTGTTATCTACATTGCAGTGCCGATCACATGCAATAGGAGATAGGGATTTGATAATCCGGTGACAGAGCCTCAGAGTTTCCTTGCAAATAGGTTAATGTCTTTTGTCCAGGTAAACTCATCAAAGGCGGGAGTGGGGGTGTAAGATAAACCTTTATGTAAAAGCATCTCTTGTTGTGAGTTCAGCTGGACACATGACAAATTGACTATCTGCATTTCGTCTGAGGAGTGATTCCCACTGGGCGTTATTTGATCTGACTCCACGATGCACTGTGTAGTCCTAAAAAAGGAATAGAGGAGAAGGTATTTGCAGGTTCATAGCTACGGGACCCATATTTACTGTGGTCATGATATTTCTCCCAGAGACATCTCTGTTTGTCCCCATAAACGATGGGGTGTTTGGTATCCCAGATGTTAGTGTAGGGGGAACCAAAGAGGCTACTGAGGTACCAGGTATAGAAGTAGTAATACACTGTCCATTGTAGGACGAGCATGCTGAAGGTGTTTTTCTTGGGCCAGTAGGTGTCCTTTTGGATGGATTGTATTTCCTATTTTTAATTTTCTGTTTGGCTCCCAGCCTGCTGCGTTCAGCAGTCTGCAGCTGCTGACGCAAGCATTCACATTTCTGCATCTATGATACTCTATCCTGCCACAGCTTGGCAGAGTTTATATAGAGCATGTGCTGGTCAATTCTAGCTATATTTTAACTCATTGGGCCTTTGCTGTCTATTCTTGGACATCTTATGATTTGCTTAGCTGATGGTTGGTTATTTTTTAATCCCTCAACAAAAAATCTCCTCTCAATCATTTTACATAACCGTAAACACTACAATTAGTGTAGCTTTTAACGTTAAAGTTTCAGAGACTTTAATAGGAGAATTGAGAACATAATTATATACTGAAGACAAAAATACAAACTTCTGCTCAATAACGTGTTTATTTGGGATCAAATTTTTCTAATAAGTCAATATCCGGCCTCCGCCTGTACGTCATCTCAAGATTTATGAGTGTATGTCTGTCAGGAGAATGTAGTTGTATTGGTGCCATTATGTTCACAATTGCCATATGAAGATAATCTCAGTAATAGATAATTATGGTAAGAATTAGTCATGTGTTCAGTCTTCTTTGCTGGAACAACCTTATGATTCGGCAAACTAATGAAACCATAATACTTACAACTAAATAATATTTTCCGATAGTGTAAACTAGCGTATTTAAACACATATTCCCTGGAATATGTGCCCTGTCTCTATGGTGTATACAAGTTGTAAGTACGTAAGTGTATTACTATGGCTAACTTGGCTATGGGGGCACTGTAGTTAGCTCTGTTCTGAGGGCTCTTTGTTTGGTACTGTAATTATGGCACTGTTACTAACACAATTGTGGTTGACTTTTACATGGGCATTTTGGTTGGCTCTGTTATGGGGGTAACTGTAGTTGGCACTGCAATGGAGGCACTGAAGCTGACTGGCATAATTTGGGACCGTCAGGGGTGTAGCTAGAAAGTGCTGGTCCAAACAGCAAACACAACTCCTTTACAATTCCCAACATGGGCTGACAATTGACTGTCATCAGACCACAAAGTTGTAGTTTCACAGGACAGGAATCACAACTCTTGGGAAACTATAACTCAGCGATATAAGTAAAAAATGCAGTATAGGGCATGGTGGAAACATCAAACCCCAGAACAGACCCCTATAAAATTTAGACCCCAGACCAGACCCCAAAATGAATTCTAACCCCAGACCAGATCCCTAAAGTAATTCAGACCCAAGACCAGACCCCAAAATTCATTTAGACCCCAGACCAGACCCCTAAATTAAATCAGACCCCAGCATAAGGCCCTTGTGTGCTGGGTCCCCTTGAATCCACTGGCTCTGCAGTAGCTGCTATGGCTAATAAGGTGGTAGTTACACCACTGGGCACTATGGTTATCTTTGTAATAGGGACCCGGTACCTTGCATAGAAACATTATACTGTAAATTGCTCAGTTATGGAGGAAAATGTACTCAATTTGTTGACATATTAAAGTCTGACCAATTAGTATTTCTAAAACAAAAAATGGTGGCACTCACAGTAGAATAAATTTGATGTCTACATTACATGAAGAACTCAAATGTGAAACTAGTTTCAAAGATAAAAGCGGGATAAGATGATACTGAGCAATAGGAGAGTTGTATGTTTTGAATGGAGTTACCTTTCAAACCTCATGTCAATAGACGATATGAAAGTCAGAGAGGCGAGTCCGGAGAATATCAGTAATCAGCTGCTCTCAGCGCTGCCTTGTTTTGGTTCTCTGGATGTTGATGAGAAGATAATTTAATATTATGAATTTAACATCCACTTCTCAGAACAGGAGACAAGACAGGAAGCTGCACAGAGCTCGTTCTTAAGCAATTATAAGGGAAATAAATGAAATGCGCAAAACTCTGAAATGTCTGAAACTCTGCAGTTAGGATACGATAGGATACGATAACTGTACCTTGGATTTTGATGTTAATATTTTTGTGTGGTTCAAAGTCACATTAGGTTAATAAATGGCTCTTTTATTTTGTCATATTAACATGATTGGAGCAATATTCAGTCCTACATTACATCATAAACACAGTTTATAAGATTTTGTTTTTTCCCCCGAAAATAATATAACTACTATTATACTACACCCAATAGATAAGAATATAACTACTGTAACGTCTATGGCCATGGCCCGTCGTTCTGACTTAAACCTTGACGGCCATGGCCATGGACATCTTACCTGTGTGCAGCGTCGTCCTCCTGTGAGGCGCCGGCACTCACTTCCGGACATCGAGACAATCTCTGGCGGGCGTGCGTGCGCGGTCTTAAAGGGCCAGATCGCGCATTTTGCAGGAAGTCTGCAATCTAGCCCAGGATGCCTTGGGCTATAAAAAGGGCTCTGCCCTCTTGCTCTTTGCCAGAGCATTGTTTGTTACCCATAGTTTGTCCTGCTAATGGTCTCTCAGTGTCATCCAGTTTCCCAGTGTACCTTGTTCCTGTATCTCGTATCCTGTTTTCGTGTTACACAGTTCTAGTGCCGTGCTGTGCTGTTGCCGTGCTGTGCTACAGTCTACACTTGTTTTGCTACGCCTCACCTGACGTCTTCCCGCCGCCTGGTCCTGGACGTGCATGCCTCGCTACTGTCTACGTTGCCTCAGGTATCCTCGCTGAAGTATTGAACTCTGTACGTTACCTGTTTGGCTAGCTGCCATCCCGCTACGCGGTACGGCACAGTGGGTCCACTCCCCGCTACGTGACAGTACGCTCTGGCCATGGACTCCGCTGGTCAATTCAAAGGCATGTCACCCTCCCAAGCCATGCAGGCGGACCTGCTGGATCTCCAAGCTAGTCAGGATCAGCTCCTTGTGGCAGTGGACTCTATGGTGCAGCAGCTAGGGATACTAGTTGCTTCTCTTCCTGCCTCTATGCAAGCCCCTCAAGCCGACCCTCCTGTTACTCCTCCTGGCAGTTCCGGTCCGGATCCTCAGTTCTCGCTGCCGTTGCCCTCTCAGTTCGATGGAGACGAAAGTGCATGTCGGGGGTTTCTGAACCAATGCCACATACATTTTACCCTGCACTCCCGAGCATTTTCGTCGGACGGAGGCAAGATCGCATTCATCATATCCCTCCTGACTGGCAAGGCCCTGGCATGGGCTAATCCTATCTGGGAACGTCAGGGACCCGTGAACCAAGATTTCCAGGGGTTCGTGCGAATATTCCGAACTGTTTTCGAGGAGCCAGGGCGAGTCTCATCGGCAGCCACTGCTATATTCAACCTTTGCCAAGAGGACTCATCCGTGGGCGAATATACGATCCAGTTCCGGACTCTGGCAGGAGAGCTATCCTGGAACAATGAGGCCTTGGTGGGATCCTTTTGGCATGGCCTATTGTCCGAGATAAAGGACGAACTGGCCGCTCGAGACCTATCCTCTGCCTTGGACGACTTGATTCTGCCTGCAACTCGGGTAGACATAAGGCTGAGGGAGAGATCTCACGAGGTTCGTCAGGAGCGTCGGCGTCCTAGACTGGCGCCCAAATTCCAGCAACCCCTCTTGCCTCCTTCTATTGCTTTGCCCGAGGTCCCGATGCAAGTAGACCGACTAAAATTATTGGTCCAGGAGAAACAGAGCAGGCGCACCTCTGGACTTTGCTTATATTGCGGCCTCGCTGGCCATGTTGTGCGTCTGTGCCCTAGGAAGCCAAAAAAAAAACAGCGCCTAGGTTTGGTTGGAGAGACAACCCTGGGCGTCAACACATTGAATAGAGAACTCTATTCCAAACTATTCATTCCCGTAACCATCATTGCTGGCGAGAGGTCCCATCCAGTCTCTGCCTATCTGGACTCCGGCTCTGCAGCCAACTTCATCTGCCAAGACCTTGTGGATCTTCTTCAGTTGCCTACTATCCTGCTTGAAAGGCCGTTGATCGTTGCCTCGGTGGATGGGCTGCCATTGCCTGACCCAGTTGTGTCCGTGACCAAGTCGTTGAGACACCAAGTGGGAGCCCATCATGCTGAACTCATCTCCCTGTTCGTCCTGTCCAAGGCCGTCAACCCCGTGCTGCTGGGTTTGCCTTGGCTCTGTCGGCATGCCCCCGTCCTGGATTGGAACTCTGGAGAGGTTCTCCAGTGGGGCCCAAAGTGTCTTGACCGCTGTCTGGGCCATATCCAGTCACCACAGCCTGCTCCTCTTCAGCCATTGACAGGGTTGCCTTCTTGTTTCTCCATGTTCTCCGATGTCTTCAACAAAAAGGAGGCTGAGACCTTGCCGCCACATCGGGCATACGATTGTCCGATCAACCTGGTTCCTGAATCGTCTCCTCCTCGTGGTAGAGTGTACCCTCTCTCTTTGCCAGAGACCCAGTCCATGTTGGCCTACATTAAGGGGAACCGGGAGAGGGGTTTCATTCGTAAATCCTCATCCCCGGCCGGAGCGGGGTTCTTCTTTATTAAGAAAAAAGATGGATCGCTATGACCTTGCATTGACTACCGAGGCCTAAATCAGAAAAAAAATTCTATGTACAAGAATATAACTACTATAATACTGTTCTCTTTGTACAAGAATATAACTAATATAATACTGCCCCCTATGCACAAGAATATAACTACCATAATACTGTCTACTATGTACAAGAATATAACTACAATAATACTGCCCCCTATATACAAGAATATAACTACTATAATACTGCATCATAGGTACAAGAATATAACTACTATAATACTGCTCCTATGTACAAGACTATAACTACTATAATACTGCCCCTATATACAAGAATATAACTACTATAATACTGCTCCTATGTACAAGAATCTAACTACTATAATGCTGCCTCCTATGTACAAGAATATAACTACTATAATACTGCCCCATATGTACAAGAATATAACTACTATAATACTGCTCCCTATGTATAAGAATATAACTACTATAATACTGCCCCCAATATACAAGAATATAACTACTATAATACTCCCTATGTACAAGAATATAACTACTATAATACTGCTCCTATGTACAAGACTATAACTACTATAATACTGTCTTCTATGTACAAGAATATAACTGCTATAATACTACCCTCTGTATACAAGAATATAACTACTATAATGCTGCCTCCTATGTACAAGAATATAACTACTATAATACTACCCCATATGTACAAAAATATAACTACTATAATATTGCTCCCTATGTATAAGAATAAAACTATTATAATACGGATCCTGTGGAAGTATGTAGCTACTATAATACTATTCGCTTTCACATGTGTTTGGGGTTTTTTTTGTGTGTATAAGTGATCCTTTATAAATAAAATAAGATTTGATTGCAAATCTAAGATTATTCCTAGACCACAATAATGCTTTTCTTCATATTTCGAGCAGTATCTGAGGTCACATGGGGTTTCCTTTTTTTCAGAATTAAAAGAACTGTAACATATATGACTGATCATAATTTACCCTGAAAAGTCATTCAATCTGTTTCTATTTCACTGACCTATTTATAAAGTGGTATGAGATGTAAAGCAGGATCATTATCAGTTACATTGTAACTCTGCTATACAGTGATGTATGCCTAGTAGTGGAATGTCTATTCCTGGTATGTGTGGCCTTGGGTTACGTTATGTTTTTTGGATTCTCTAGGAACTGATATAGGTCACATCTTATGACAAAGGAGAGAGACACCACCAGGTGTGCAGAAGGAGCCATGGGGAGGGAAAACTTAGTGAAAGCCTTTTAAGGGGTTTTCCCATCAGAAGCATCTATGGCATATCCATAGATTAGGTGGATCATAGGTGGGGGTCCCCCCTTTAGGAACCAAACTCTTGTAAAAAAGGGTGTCCGCTGATCCCTGTTTGCTGATGCAAAGCGCCCGCCAGCCCAGTGATCCTTGCTTGACTTTTTTCATAACTCCCATAGATTTCCCTGTTGAGAGGCGCATGCAAGCACAACTACCTATAACTATAACAGATGCAATAAGTAGCATCACTAGCGTGAACAAACAGGGGATCAGGGGACCGCTGTACTCCTGGTAGGAGGAGGTCCCAGAGGTGGGACCCCAACCTATCAAACTTTTATGACAAAACCTGTTGATATGACATAAAAGAAGGTAATAGCGCTTTAATCCATTCCCGCAATTGGACGTACTATTATGTCCTAATTGCAGTGTTCTTAATACAATAGGACATAATAGTATGTCCAGTGGATAGCACGGGCACCAAACCTGTGCCAAAAACAGGAATAGCAAGTGCCCGCTGTAATATAAAAGCGACATCTGACAACAATGACCAGGATCGGAGATAATTGCTATGCTGGCAGTTTAACCCCTTAGATGCCGTGGTCAATAGTGTACACGGCATCTAAGAAGTTAGACAGAGGGACAATAGCTCTCAGAAATCGGTGACAAACTTTTTTTTTCTTTTAGTGTTCAAAAAGAAGTAAAACATAAAAAAACTATACATACTAGTATGCGATATTGTCTTAATCTTACCAACCCATAAAATAAAGTTATAAAATACCTGCTATTTATGCTGCATGGTGAACAACATAGTCTTTGAAAAATTGTAGGATTGCTGCTTTTTTCTATTGCCTTTCAAAAAAATTAAGAAAATCGAATCAGTAATTGATATGCCCCTTAAAATGATGTAATTGAAAAATACAATTCATTCAGAAAAAACAAAAAAGCTTTCACACAGCTATATGGATGGATATGTAAAAAGGTTATGGGTCTCGAAATGCAGCGACATAAAATAAAAAAATTACTGCTACATGCCAAAATAGGCTTTCTGCTTAACCCCTTAAGGACGTGGACTAGTTGGCAAATTCAGGACGCAGCCCTATTTTTCAAATCTGACATGTGTCACTTTATGGGGTAATTAGCTAAGCGATTCTAAGATTGTTTTCTCGTGACAAAGTGTACTTTAAAGTGTAGCTAAATATTTGACAAACTTCTGACATGTCACAGTGACATGTCAGAAGTTTGGATTGGTGGGGGTCCGAGCACCGAGACCCCCACCAATCACTAGAACGAAGCAGCTGAAGCGCTCGTGTATGCGCTCAGCCGCTTAGAGTCTGTTCGGCTTTTCCGGGAAGCCGATGTATCGGAGTACAGGCTCATAGACTTTCTATTGAGTCCATACACCGATACATTTATTTCCGGAAAAAGCCGAACAGACAAGAAGCGGACATATATGGACAGTGACGTCGGCAACAGTACGGGAGTCCCCAGGCAGAGCATCAGCTGATGCTCTGCTCGGGGACTCCACTAATGCTGCCGACGTCACTGTCCATATATGGACAGTGATTTCAGGGGTTTCCTATCGCTGGAGTCCCTGAGCAGAGAATCAGCTGAGGCTCTGCCCGGGGACTCCAGCATTTCTGCCAACGTCACTGTCACTGGACATATATGGACAGTGACGTCAGCAGCAGCACTGGAGTCCCCGAGCAGAGCATCAGATGATGCTCTGCTCAGGAACTTCAGCTATAGGAAACCCCTGAAGTCACTGACCAAAAGTCGGGAGCAATGCTGGAGTCCCGAGCAAAGTGCTAGCTGATGCTCTGCTCATGGACTCCAGCAAAAGGCAGCGTGATGCGCGAAAAACGGTCAAATATAGGACGTCGTGAGTTTTACGCAGTGGACATACTCTGCGTGAAAATCACGGACGGTCTGAACGGCCCCATTGACTAACATAGGTCCGTGCGACACGCGTGAAAATCACGCGCGTAGCACGGACGTATTATACGTTCGTCTGAATAAGCTCTCAGTCTGTGTAGGGACAAACCCTCAACTGGTAACACCCAGTTGACAATTTATTCATAAAGTTCTAGGAGGAATAACAGAAAAAGCACAAAGTAGAGTTATAAGAAAAGATGCTTCTAAATTGTTATTACATGGGGAATACTATTATTTACTAAAACAGACATGTCAGGAAAGGTGACAGGCCCTCTCTAACTGCTTAATGACCAGACCTGTCTGGGCCTGAATTACTAAACTTTTTATTTTTATTTTTTTATTTTTCAATCTCACATCACAAGAGACATAACTTTTTTTTATTTTTCTGTCAATGTAGCTACGCTTCTCAAAAATGAACACAAAGAAGGAAAAGTATTGGATTTGTGGAAATCGCAGGATCGATAGACATGTTAATGATATGCAAACGATAAGAAAATGGAAACAAAATATTCCAAACATCTTGATTTATTTAGTATCGAGTATGAGTTTGAGAAATGGCTGTACCTCTGGTTACACGACCAAATCAATGCAATTGAGCTGTTAGTGTACCTGAAATGAAGACTAGAGGGGTCCGGCTACCGTACATTATGCCACCCCACACTATAATCCCGGGAGTAGGACCAGTGTGACTGTCCCTTGTGAAGTTTTATTCATGGCGTTGCCCACGTAGTCTCTGTCCAATCTCTGGCTATCACTGCGTCCGTGACAAAAAGCCGGACTCATCGCTGAAGAGGATAGACTTGCATTCCAGCCTTCATTGCCGTCTTGCTGTGCACCATGATAGCGTTTGAGAGCGGTGGCATGTGGTCAATGGAACACCTGTAGCTGGTGGTCTGGCTCGTAGCCCAATGTAGTGCAAACGCTTTTTCATTGTTTGTACCAACACTGGTTGCCGCCCTAGGCTTGGGATTTGATGTCCAATTTCACTGGCAGTACAGAATAGATCACTACGCGCTATCATTCTTGCCTAGGCACATAGTGATCTGCCAAAGTGATAAACCAAGATCTCTCAGTTCAAGGATTCTGTCCCTCTCAGTTTGCGACAAGTGTCAATAACTGGCGCGCCGAAGAACAGAAGGCATCGCACAATTATCCCATCTGGCTTTTATACCCTGACACCTGCTACTTCCTCGATTTTCATAACATTTTGGCTTGCCCTTATTGGTGTTGCAATTTCAATGTTGAGGAGCGTATATGAGGGCTTGTTTTTTGTGGGACAACTTTTATTTTTCAATGGCATCATTTTGCGGTACATATCATTTATTGATTATCTTGTGTTATTTTTTTTAAGGGAAAGCAAAAAAAAAAACAGCAATTGTGCCTTTGATTTTTGTGTGCCCCCACCATTTACTGTAAAAATAACATGTAGATAACACCAAATATGTAGTTTTTTTTTTTGCATTTTAGTACTTTTGCACAATAAAATATGTTTTATAGAAAACTAATTTTTGTGCATTCCGTGAGCCTTAAAAAGAAATTCTCCACTGATGTAGCCGTAAGATGGCAAAAATTTTTGCGGGATAAAATGTGGTTTTTATTGTTACTATTTTGGATGGTGTATATAAAAAAAACAACAAATACGCCTGCATTTTTTTCATTCTAAATTAATTCTAAATATTAATTAATCTTCATTCTACCGGTTGCTATGATTGTGGCAGTACATAATATGTATTTCTTTTTTTTAAGATGAACCATTTACATACAATTTTGGGGCTAAAAAAAGGTTTAATTTGGGGGTACTTTATAACTTTTTAATACATTTTCTTTGTCCCACTAGGACTGACTTACATAGCTACATAGTTTGTACGGTTGAAAAAAGACACATGTCCATCAAGTTCAACCAAGGGATGGGAGAAGGGAAAGGAAAAAATTCTACACATAAGAGCTAATATTTTTTTGTTCTAGGAAATTATCTAAGCCTTTTTTAAAGCCATCTACTATAGCTACTGTGACCAGCTCCTGTGGTAGACAATTTCATAAATTCACAGTTCTCACAGTAAAGAAGGCTTGTTGCCTCTGCAGATTGAACCTTTTTTTCCCCCTTGTCTTGAGGGGATTTTACATGGAACAGGATTTCACCATATTTTTTGTATGTGGCATTATTATATTTATATAAGTTAATCATGTCCCCCCTTAGTCGTCTCTTTTCAAGGCTAAATAGGTTTAATTATTTTAATCTTTCCTCATGACTACGATTCTCCATGCCCCTTATTAGCTTTGTTGCTCTTCTTTGTATTTTTTCCAACTCCAGGGCTTCCTTTCTATGAACTGGAGCCCAGAACTTAACTGCATATTCTAGATGAGGCTTCACTAATGCTTTGTAAAGTGTTAATATTATATCCCCTTCCCGCGAGTCCATGCCTCTTTTAATACACGACAATATCTTGCTGGCCTTTGAAGCAGCTGATTGACATTGCATGCTGTTATTTCGTTTATGATCTACAAGTACACCCAGATCCTACTCAACAAGTTACTCCCCCAGTGTAGCTCCCCTAGGACATATCATGCATGCAGATTGTTGGTACCCAGATGCATAACTTTACATTTATCTACATTAAACTTCATTTGCACTGATTCTTTGATCGCTTGTATAATGCTTTGGAATACTTAGTATCACTGTCGGGATTGCTAAAACTGTGACCTCACAAATGTGTATCAGTTAGGTCAGCTTCTCTGACATATACAAATGTCTTTCTATCAGGAAAGCTGCTGTGAAATCATTGTATACTGATTGACAGCGATGAGCTCTTCAAGTGAGCTTCAGGTAGACTACTATAACATCACATGTGGGTTCAGTCAGCTAAGCTATTGTGACCAGGGCTGTTTTAATGCATTGGTGGGCCCAGGGCAAAGTTTTTATGAATGGGGCCCCCTAAACCTTTTGTACTTTGTCTTCCAATGTCTACACAGCAAATTAAAGCTCAGAAAAACTTTTATATCTATTTTACAGGGTACATTTTTGGATACATTAATGGAAAAGGTTTTGACTCACAGGTGACATCTTCTCTAATTTGAGTTGAATCCTGATTCTTCTCTGGCCCAGACTGCCATTAAGAGTTTTTGCTGCCACAACTTGTCTTGGCAGAGTTTGCTGCCCGAACATCTTTAGCTCCTTGCTTTTCCAGCACCCTTCCCATCTTTTACTCAAATTCTTCATCCTGCTGCTACCTGCAATGCTGGGCCTGTTGCTGCCTGTTTCCCCCATGACTGTACCTACTGTGTTGCACAGTGCCCCAAATACTGTACTTCAGAAATAAATAATAGTGCCAGACAGTGTCAGACACCTACTGCCCCTGACACAATAGTGCCAAATCGATAGTGACCCAGACAGTAATAGTGCCCCCCTTGGTTTCCCACACAATAAAAATTCCCACTTTTGTGATCCACACAGTAATAATGCCCCCAATAAGCCACACACAGTAATAGAGCAACATCTAAGGCGTCATGCAGGATTAGTGCCCCCTTTGAACCCACACAGTAAAATTGCTCCATATGGTTAAAGAGGCCCTGGCTGTGACATCATAACTGTATATCTGTCAGGTAAGCTACTGTGAAATCACAAGGGGGTTTTCGTCAGGTAAGCTTTTGTGACATCCCAAATGTTTTATTGCCAAGTCAGCTGCTTCGACATCACAAGTGGGTTTCAGTCAGGTATACTGTTGTGACATCACATGTAAGTTTTAGTCAGGTAAGTTGCTGTGAATAACAAGTGGGTTGCAGTCAGGTGGGCTTCTGTGATATCATAAATGTCTTCCTGTAAGGTAAGCTTCTGTGACCTCACAAGTAAGGTATAGTCAGGTATGATACTTTGAATTCACAATTGTCTTTCAGTCAGGTAACTGCTGTGGTATCACAACTATTTCAGTCAGATAAGCTAATATGACATACAAGAAAGATTTTTTCAGGTAAGGCTAAGTTCACACTAGCGTAAGTATACTTTTACCTCTCTTCCATCAAAGGAAGGGAGGATCGAAACATTAAACGGTAAGTAACGGTACCATTAGACTTACCATTGATTTTAAAAGGTAATTCTTTTGTTTCAGTTGCATTCCGTTTGTCTCTGTTCGCTACATTTCCGTTTTTTTTGAACAGAAACAAAAGTACAATCTGTAGGACTTTTGCTTCCGTTCAAAGCAACGGAAACCTAGCAAACAGAGACAAACTGAAAGCAACTGAAACATAAGAATTACAATGGTAATTCTTACGGAACCATCACTTTCCGTTTAATGTTTCGATCCTCTCTTCCTCTGACGGAAGAGAGATAAACGTATACTAACGGACGGTAGTGTGAAAATGCCTAACTAATGTGACATCACAACAGATTTTTTTCTGTCAGGTAGACTGCTATGACATTACAAGTGTGTCTTTTGTCAGGTAATCTATGTCCTCACAAGTGAGTTGCAGTCAGGAAACTTGCTGTGATATCACAGACCGTAGCTTGAGTCAGGTAAACTTAAGAGTTAACATACCATATATATTATTAAATTAGCAGATTGAAACCAAGGAGAAGTGCCCCTATAAAAATAAATAAAAAAATAAAAAAACATTTCACTGCAGTGAGATAATGCAGAGACTACAGCCCATGTACTGTAACAAAGCCATTTTTCTGCAGTGCCCTAATAAAAGAGCAAGCCTGCAATATTGCCCCAACATGCAAATGTAGCCATCTTTATCTGGACTTTTAACACATTAAATACACAGTAGCAAGAAACTTTAACTTGACTTTTTCAAAGGCTTTTCAATGGCTTTTGTTGTGTGATATCACGCTACAGCAAGTGATCAGTCAAGATAAACTTGGCTACATCTATATGAGAACTTTCAAAATTGAAAGACGCAGGAATAAGTCTATGACAGAAGCATGGTGTAAGGGACCAAATCCTGCACTTTTCTTGTGAGGCATAAACCTAGTGCCTAGTGTACCACAGTTTGAATTATACCCTAGACCAGGGGTCTCAAACTTGGCCGGGTAGGTGGGCCACATACAGAAAAAATGGGAAGTTGACGGGCCGCATTACTTTCAAATTTGATACAATACAAAATTATTGTTAATCAATTAGTTATTTGAACTACTACAACAATACTACATTACTATAATAATAATAATATGACATTACTATAATAATAGTTCTAGGTTTAAAATTTGAGAGAATTCTCCACGTGCTTATTTCAACAATCCAGTTTTCCAGTTTAAGTGTCGCTAAATGCAGTCCGGCGGCTCAGTTAGCAGCGTTTGGCAGACACACATGTCAAGATTGGGCAGCCCCTTTTTAGATAGTGCCACAGTGCCCTCTGTGGATGCTGCCGCAGTGCCCTCTGTGGATGCTGCCGCAGTGCCCTCTGTGGATGCTGCCGCAGTGCCCTCTGTGGATGCTGCCATAGTGCCCTCTGTAGATGCTGCCACAGATTCCTCTGTAGATGCTGCCACAGTGCCCTCTGTAGATAATGCCACAGTGCCCTCTGTAGATAATGCAACACACCCCTAGATAATGCCACAGTGCCCTCTGTAGATGCTGCCACAGTGCCCTCTGTAGATGCTGCCACAGTGCCCTCTGTAGATGCTGCCACAGTGGCCTCCGTAGATGCTGCCACAGTGTCCTCCGCAGATGCTGCCACAGTGCCCTCTGTGGATGCTGCCATTGTGCCCTCTGTGGATGCTGCCGCAGTGCCCTCTGTGGATGCTGCCGCAGTGCCCTCTGTGGATGCTGCCATAGTGCCCTCTGTAGATGCTGCCACAGATTCCTCTGTAGATGCTGCCACAGTGCCCTCTGTAGATAATGCCACAGTGCCCTCTGTAGATAATGCAACACACCCCTAGATAATGCCACTGTGTCCTCTGTACATACTGCCACAGTGCCCTCTGTAGATGCTGCAACAGTGCCCTCCGTAGATGCTGCCACAGTGCCCTCTGTAGATGCTGTCACAGTGGCCTCCGTAGATGCTGCCACAGTGCCCTCCGCAGATGCTGCCACAGTGCCCTCCGTGGATGCTGCCACTGTGGCCTCCGTAGATGCTGCCACAGTGCCCTCCGCAGATGCTGCCACAGTGCCCTCCGCAGATGCTGCCACAGTGCTCTCCGCAGATGCTGCCACAGTGCCCTCCGCAGATGCTGCCACAGTGATGTCAGGGGCTTGCCCAGAGCTGGAGTCCCGGAGCAGAGCCGCTTCTAGCACTCTGCCTGGGATTCCAGCTCTGCTCCTGACATCACTGTCCATATATGGACATAGATGTCAGGGGCAACCCCAGAGCTGGAGTCCCGGGGAGAGCGCTAGTAGGCTCTTCCTGGGACTCCAGCTGTGCTCCTGACATCACTGGGACTCCTGCTCTGGGGAAGCCCGTGACATCATTGTCGATGTATGGACAGCGATGTCAGAGGTTTCCCCAGAGTCCCAGAGCAGAGCCTATACTAGCGCTCTGCCCGGGACTCTGGCTCTGCGGAAGCCCCGGACATCGTGTGTCCAAACATGGACACCGATGTCAGTGAATTCCACAGAGTCCCGGAGCAGAGCCGATACTAGCGCTCTGCCAGGTATCCGCTCTGGGGAAGACCCTGACACACTGTCCATATATGGACAGCGATGTCAGGGAATTCCACAGAGTCCCGGAGCAGAGCCGATACTAGCGCTCTGCCCGGGTCTCCGCTCTGGGGAAGACCCTGACACACTGTTCATATGTGTACAGCGATGTCAGGGAATTCCAGAGTCTCGGAGCAGAGCCTATACTAGCGGCTCTGTGTCCCACGGGCCGCAGATGACAGCCCCAGGTGCCGCATGCTTGAGACCCCTGCCCTAGAGTAATTAAAAATGCACAACATGCCCCAAGTACTGCTAAACTGTAACCACAATATAATCCCATAGGATAGAAAATGGTAATTATATTATACTGCCATATAGTGCGAACAGTACCCATACTTTACTGCAATAGAGTGTTAACAGTTCCTGCATTATACTGCAAAAACGAAGGTCACACAGCTCCAAAACATTAGTGTCATGCAAAGCCTTAATATTTTTGCCATATAGTACTCAATCAACCATGCTATACCATGTCTATACATTACCCATATAATACCCTTATACTGTAATCAAATAATACTGTCATACATTGGTCAGTTTGTAAAAAAACAAAAAATACAAACAAACAGTAAAGTTTAAGGGTGTCAATTAACCACATAATGTTTCTCCAGAATGTCTGAATGTTTTTGGGTCTTCAGGTAACATTCATGATTTAGATTTGTCTTTATCCTTTTTTGCCTTTAACTCTTTCAAGAAAAATTTATGGAATTATTTTATTTTTAGGAAGTTGGGCATGATTTGGTCAGAGATCCACTTGTTTCTTCTCCTTGCTGTTCACTGTTTTCTCTGCGGTTTTGCCTACTGTCCTTTCTGCACTGTTTGTTTGTGCGGCTCTGTAATAAATAAGACCACAAGTCTCAAAAGTTTCCATTATCAGTTTTTTTTTACATCCAGTGAGCATGTTGATTCCACGGCAAAGTAAAATGGGTTCAAATTACAAATGTCTACCACCAATGCATACTTGCCAACTGTCCCGAATTTGCCGGGACAGTCCTGAATTTACAGAGAAAGTCCCAGCAAATTACTGTCCCAGGACTTGTCCCGGCAACTTCTACATTCAAATGTAATTGTATCCACGTCCTCAGGACGCAAATACAATTGAATACTATGGCAGAGCAGGAAACTATCTGCTTCCTGCTCTGCCATTCACTCCTCCTGGAGCAAAATCCCCTGCCAAAGCGTTGCCGACGCCCTGGCCAGGGATTCCGCTGCAGGAGGTGCCACTGACATCACTGCCCTTATATGGACAGGGCTCTCTCTTTGAGCGGAATTCCCGGCCAGGGTGTCAGCAATGTTTTGGCTGGGGATTCCGGCGCTCCAAGAGTAGCCCATGACTTCACTGTCTATATAAGGGCAGTGATGTCAGGGACACCTCCTGCAGCAAAATCACCGGCCAGAGCATTGCCGACGCCTGGCTGGGGATTCCGCTCATGGAGGGAGCCACTGACGATGTCACTGTCTATATATGGACAATGAAGTAAGGGGCTCCTTCTCGCGCACTGGAATCTCCGGCCAAAGCGTTGCCGATGCCTGGCCAGGGATTCCACTCATAGAATGAGCCAATGACTTCACTGTCCTTATAAAGGCAGTGATGTCAGGGGCACCTCCAGCAGTGGAATCCCCGGCCAGAGCATTGCCGACGCTCGGCCAGGGAATCCGCTTATAGAGGGCTCTATCTACAGGGAGGAGGGGCTATCTACAGTGGGAGTATGTGGCACTATCTACAGGGGGAGTATGTGGGACTACATACAGGGGGACTATATGGCACTATATACAGGGGGTCTGTATGTGGCACTATCTACAGGGGGGCTGTGTGTGGCACTATCTACAGGGGGCTGTGTGTGGCATCATCTACAGGGGTTTTGTGTGGCATCATCTATAGGGGGTCTGTGTGGCATCATCTACATGGAGTCTGAGTGGCATCATCTACAGTGGGTCTGTGTGGCATCATCTACAGGGGGTGTGTGTGGCATCATCTATAAGGTGGTTGAGTGGCATCATCAATGGGGGGGGTGGCATCATCTGCTGGGGGTCTGTGGGGCATCACCTACAGGGGTTCTGTGTGGTATCATCTACAGGGGATATGTGTGACATAGTCCACAGGGGGCTGTGTGGCATCAGCTACAGGGATTGTGTGTGGCATCATCTACAGGGTGGGTGTGGCACTATCTACAGAGGGCATTGAGGTATTATCTACAGAGGGCATTGTGGTATTATCTACAGAGAGCACTGTGGCACTATCTACAGGGAAGCCATGTGGAAAAATATACAGGGGGCACTGTGGCATCATTTACAGCAAGCAGTGTGTGTGTGGCAATATCTACATGGAGCAGTGTGTGGCATCATCTAGAGGGAGTAGTGTGTGGTAATATCTACAGGTAGCAGTGTGGAGCACCATCTACAAGGGGCACTGAATGTGCCACTATCTATGCTGGTTTGAACGCTGCCATGTAGGCTAGCCTTAGTGATAAAGTGAGACATCACTTGCCTGTAAAGAACCAGATAACCGGAGACATACTGACCACCATAGTAGTTGTCAGCCAAACTAGTGCAGAAATTTTGTTTGTTTTTTTGTATGCAGAAATTCTGGAAAGCCATGCCCCACTAGTCACACTTATCAGATAAACCATGTCCCCACAGGACACACCCACCAAAGATGCCACACCCTATGTGTCCCTGAAAACAAATTTCAAATGTGGGCAACTATGCGAATTACTGAGCTGAACAGCTCTACTCATATATGAACATTTTCCTATGCTTTCAAAATTCATACATAGGGGGCAGTATTATAGTAGTTATATTCTTGTACCTAGTGGTAGTATTATGGTAGTTATATTCTTGTACCTAGGGGTAGTATTATAGTAGTTATATTCTTGTACCTAGGAGGCAGTATTATAGTAGTTACGTACTTGTACATAGCGGGCAGTATTATAGTAGTTATATTCATGGACATAGGAGGCAGTATTATAGTAGCTATATACTTGTACATAGGAGGCAGTATTATAGTAGTTATATACTTGTACAAAGGGGGCAGTATTATAGTGGCTATATTCTTGTACATAGGGGACAGTATTATGGTAGTTATATTCGTGTTGTGACAGACCATGTGGAGAGGTTATGGATGGGGTCTATATTTCCCCAAGATTTCAGTCTTCTGCTATCTGAAAACAACCAGGAACTAAATTCAGCAGAGAATGTGGTTCTCCCTCTGCAATAGGTTTTATCTAAAACCTGGAAAAGGGCCTGGTTGTTGGAGTGGGGAGAGATGGGTGGGTCCCCACTCCATCCACACAGTCCCGGTCTTGGGCTGTCTAGCTATTAATCAGGGGTCAGGTGTGATAGCCCTTTAAAAAGGCTGCAGTTCAGTCACACTCTCTCTCAGCCTTGTGTGAGGAGCTTGTGAGAGCAAACCGACTGCATTCATAACAGGTTGTATGGTCTGCATGGTTTATGGTGCCAGGCATTAGGCCTGCACTGTGTTAGTTAGGATACCTGACTGTATAGTTAGGCATAGAGTTTTCTTTTTTGTTTGTTTTCTTTTTATTCATGTACAACCTGTAAATAAAACTGGCTGAGGCCAGTAGTACCACATCTTTGCTGTGCGGACTGAAATTTACTGGCGTGTTTGATACCGAGTGCCCATCTACCCAAGGAGACGACTGTCCCGCTACCTAATCCCCTTACAATTGGTGGAGGAAGCTTTAGGCACTGTGGGGGAAAAAAAAAAAACACTAAAAAGGGCCAGAGTCCCTTATATATTGCATTTTTCCAAAGACTGATACTCTGCAACTTAGAAGATGGAGGAGATGCTTAAAGCGATGCTGCATGCTGTGGCAACACAAAAGGAGGCTATCAAAGCACAACAGGAGGCTACCAGGGTGCAGCAGATGGCTCTGGATGAAACAAACCGAAAAAGACTGACTGCCCGACTGCAGGCTACACAGGCAGAACAAACAGAAGAGCGGGATACTTTAAAAGGAGTTGTGCAGCAACTAAACAGTGTGGTTGAAAGGGTTCCAGCTGTAGCAGGTGCCAGTTCTACAGCAATAAGAGCTAGCCATTTTTTGCAAAAGATGACGGCAGCAGATGACGTGGAAGCCTATTTAACAACCTTTGAAAGAACCACTGAACGAGAGGGTTGGCCAAAGGAACAGTGGGCAGGACTTGTGGCACTGTTCCTTTTAGGGGAACCGCAGAAGGCATACTTTAACTTGGATAACCAGGATGCCATAAACTATGACAAGCTGAAAAAGGAAATTTTAACCAGACTGGGAATTACAGTTTCCGTCCGCACCGCGTGTGCACAACTGGACCTACCAAATGGACAAACCTCCTTGCTCTCAAATGCACGACCTCATCCACCTTACCAAGAAGTGGTTGCAGCCGGAGATCCT
Organism: Rhinoderma darwinii; assembly: GCF_050947455.1. Classification (NCBI taxonomy): domain Eukaryota; kingdom Metazoa; phylum Chordata; class Amphibia; order Anura; family Rhinodermatidae; genus Rhinoderma; species Rhinoderma darwinii. Next base: position 593,514,853 of record NC_134687.1, read on the forward strand.
GACAGGTCCACAGATGGTGGAACGGGTGGTAATGGATCAATACTTAAGGTCCCTGCCTGTTACCTTACGCAAGTGGGTAAGCCATGGGGATCCCAAAAATGCTGACCAGCTAGTAGAGATGGCGGAGAGGTACACAGCAGCCAAGGAGCTGATGAATCTGCCACAGCGCACCCTAGCCCCACAGCGGTGAACTACAGGATTACCTGGTAAGACTGTTCTAAGGGAAAAAGAGGCTGGCAGATCTTATAGAATTGTGCCTACTTCTGGAGAGACTGAAGGGTCTAGAGACTGGCAAACTGTGCCAGGGAGGTCTGTGGCTTATAAGCGACTCAGTAAAGACTTAATAAGATGCTTTAGATGTCATATGCCAGGTCATGTGATTGCTAATTGCCCAATGACTGATGAACCTATGCAATGTGATGCTGCATATATAAACCATAGTTTGTCTTTGTATGCTCGGCCAGCATGTACTGCATTGCCTAATGTAGCTGGTGAGAAACAATTGTACACTATTTCTGTGGAAGGTAAAGATGTAAATGCATTATTCGATTCAGGCAGTTTGGTGACTTTGGTAAAGTCTGATTTAGTATACCCCTGAAAATGGCAGGATAAGACCATCGATGTAATTTGCATACATGGGGATGCCTGTGATTATCACACTGCTATGGTGAACATAAACACTCAGTTTGGTGCAGTAAAGTTTACAGTGGGTTTAGTACCATTGTTAATGCATGATGTCATTGAGGGGTGAGATTTCCCACATTTCTGGAAGTTGTGGGAAAATAGAATTACTATTACACTGCCTGTATATGAGGACAAAACTGTTAGGGGTAACGCTAGTACAGAAGTATATATGCCTGTGGGAGTGGCTGCGGTAAACACACAAACTTTTCCATTTTCTGTCATAGCTGGAGACTCTGAGGACGCTGACCATAGTGATACTGTCCCTACAGAGAGTCAGAGCAATCCAGAGAGAGAAGACCCCCCTGACTGATAATATGCCTGATCTTGAAGTGAGAAAAGATCTGTTTAGTGCTGAGCAGTTAAAAGATCCCACCCTAATGAGAGCCAGGTAAAATGTGAAGGTTATTGATGAGGAACTGGTGGAGCCAGATACTAGACTTTCTTTTCCCTACATGGCTATAAAAAGAGACCTGTTGTATCAGGTGGTAAAAAATGGAGAAGATCTTTTGGAACAATTAGTGGTCCCTAAAGCATTTAGAATAACGGTGTTAGATCTTGCTCATGGCCACATTATGGGGGGACATTTGGAAGTTGAAAAAAACACTGAGAGTATCCTACAAAGATTTTTGTTGGCCTGGGGTTCACAAAGATGTGAAAAATTATTGTGATTCCTCCCCTGAGTGTCAGATTTCGTCTCCCAGACCACACTATCGTAGTCCCTTGGTGCCTCTACCAATTATTGAGGTGCCATTTGAGTGAATAGCAATGGACCTGGTAGGGCCTATTATAAAATCGTCACGAGGCCACCAGCATATTTTAGTTATTATGGATTATGCTATTCGTTATACTGAAGCTATACCATTGCGTAATACGTCATCCAAGACCATCGCTAAAGAGTTGGTGCAGGTGTTCAGTCGAGTGGGAATGCCAAAGGAGATCCTTACAGACCAGGGTACACCTTCTATGTCACGAGTCATGAAGGAGTTGTGTAAATTGTTTAAGGTCACACAACTGCGTACATCGGTCTACCACCCACAGACTGATGGATTAGTAGAAAGATTTAATAAAACACTAAAGGCGATGTTAAAGAAAGTTGTGGATAAAGATGGGAAAAACTGGGATTTTCTTCTTCCTTATCTCATGTTTGCAGAACGTGAGGTCCCTCAGTCATCCACAGGGTATTCTCCATTTGAATTGCTATATGGTCGTCATCCCAGGGGCCTTTTAGATATAGCAAAAGAATCCTGGGAAGGAGAAACTACACCCTATAGAAGTGTCATTGAACACATTTCAGAAATGCAAGATCAAATCTCAGCAGTAATGTCCATTGTTAAAGAACATATGGCCCAGGCTCAGGTGGCACAACAAAGGGTGTATAACCGCAGTGCCAGAGTACGTTCTTTTGCACCAGGTGACAGGGTACTTGTTCTTATACCAACCATTGAAAGTAAATTTCTGGCTAAGTGGCAAGGCACCTTTGAGGTAATGAAAAAATTAAACGAGGTGAATTACAAAATTCGTCAGCCAGGGAAAAGGAAGCCTGAGCAAGTGCATCATATAAATCTAATAAAACCATGAAAAGACAGACACTCTCTTGCTGCAGGAACTTTGTCTCAACCTGAGCATGTAGGCTCAAAGAAGCCATTGCTGTCAGAGTTAACCGTACCGGACACCCTGGCAAATACCCAAAAGGTAGAAGTGCAAAATTTCCTAATTAGAAATAAGGATTTTTTTTCTGAGATCCCAGGTCGCACCAGTCTAATTAAACATGACATCATTACTGAACCAGGTAAAAAGGTTAAGTTGAGACCTTACAGAATACCAGAGGCAAGGAGAGTGGTTATTACAGAGGAGGTAAGGAAAATGTTGGACCTTGGAGTAATTGAGGAATCCCATAGTCAATGGTCTAGTCCAATAGTCCTCATTCCAAAACCAGATGGCAGTTGGAGGTTTTGCAATGACTTCCGTAAACTCAATTCTATTTCTAAATTTGATGCTTACCCAATGCCGCAGGTTGACGAGCTCATTGACAGACTAGGAAGTGCACGATATATAACAACCCTAGACTTAACTAAAGGGTACTGGCAAATACCTCTTTCTGAACAGCTTTTGCCACGCCTGATGGGTTGTTTCATTATGTTGTCCTGCCCTTTGGTTTACATGGGGCACCAGCAACTTTTCAGAGAATTATTGATAAAATTTTACGACCCCACATGCGGTATGCAGCAGCATACCTTGATGACATCATCATCCAAAGTCCAGATTGGGAAACCCATTTACAGGCAGTTGTTGATTCCCTTGCCGAGGTGGGAATTTACTGCTAATCCAAAAAAATCTACAATTGGATTGGAGGAAGCCAAGTATCTGGGGTATACAATTGGCCGTGGGTTGGTGAAGCCCCAAGTAAGTAAGATTGAAGCCATCCAAGGTTGGCCTCACCCTGTAAACAAGAAGCAAGTTCGTGCTTTCCTGGGGATCACAGGCTACTATAGAAGATTTATACCAAACTTCACTGGCAGCCCCTTTGACAGACCTGACTAAAGGGAAAGACTCTGTAAGGGTCAAGTGGACACCAGAGGCTAAACAATCATTTCAGGCTCTTAAAAACATTTTGTGTGCTCAGCCGGTATTGATTACCCTAGACTTTAAAAGAGAATTTATTCTACAAACGGATACATCTGATGTGGGTCTGGGGGCTGTACTGTCACAGGTACGAAATGGGGAAGAACATCCCATACTATATCTGAGTAGGAAGCTGATCGACCATGAGAAAAAATATGCTATTGTTGAGAAAGAGTGCCTTGCTATTAAATGGGCACTGGAGGCACTCCGCTATTACCTTCTTGGTCGTCACTTTGAATTAGTCACAGATCATGCCCCCCTTAAGTGGATGTGTGAAAACAAAGAGAAAAATAGGAGGGTCACAAGATGGTCCTTGGCCTTACAGGAATATAGATTTACTGTAAAGCACAGGCCAGGGACTCAAATGGGAAATGCAGAGGCATTGTCCCGAGTTCATTGCTGTGTGACCAGATGTGTTGCAGCCACTAGTCTGAAACAGGGGGGAGGAAATGTGACAGACCATGTGGAGAGGTTGTGGATGGTGTCTATATTTCCCCAAGATTTCTGTCTTCTGCTATCTGAAAACAACCAGGGACTGAATTCAGCAGAGAATGTGGTTCTTCCTCTGCAATAGGTTTTATCTAAAACCTGGAAAAGGGCCTGGTTGTTGGAGTGGGGAGATCCACACTGTCCTGGTCTTGGGCTGTCTAGCTATTAGTCAGGGGTCAGGTGTGATAGCCCTTTAAAAAGGCTGCAGTTCAGTCACACTCTCTCTCAGCCTTGGGAGAGGAGCTTGTCAGAGCAAACCACTGCATTCATAACAGGTTGTATGGTCTGCATGGTTTATGGTGCCAGGCATTAGGCCTGCACTGTGTTAGTTAGGATACCTGACTGTATAGTTAGTGCCGGACAGGCATAGAGTTTTCTTTTTGTTTGTTTTCTTTTTATTCATGTACAACCTGTAAATAAAACTGGCTGAGGCCAGTAGTACCACATCTTTGCTGTGCGGACTGAAATTTACTGGCGTGTTTGATACCGAGTGCCCGTCTACCCCAGGAGACGACTGTCCCGCTACCTAATCCCCTTACATTGTATATAGGAGCATTATTATAGTAGTTATATTCTTGTACATAGGGGGCAGTATTATGGTAGTTATATTCTTGTACATATTAGGGAGCAGTATTATAGCAGTTATATTCTTGTATATAGGAGCATTATTGTAGTCGTTATATTCTTGTACATAGGGAGCAGTATTATAGTAGTTATATTCTTGTACATAGGAGGCAGTATTATGGTAGTTATATTCTTGTACATATTAGGGGGCAGTATTATAGTAGTTATATTCTTGTATATAGGAGCAGTATTATAGTAGTTATATTCTTGTACATAGGAGGCAGTATTATGGTAGTTATATTCTTGTACATATTTGGGGGCAGTATTATAGTAGTTATATTCTTGTACATAGGGAGCAGTATTATAGCAGTTATATTCTTGTATATAGGAGCATTATTGTAGTCGTTATATTCTTGTACATAGGGAGCAGTATTATAGTAGTTATAACCAAATAACCACACAAGTGATATTATCCCTGCTCATTGGTCAAAGCAGAAGAAATTATTGTGTGGTGCAACATATACCAATTACAGATCAATAACAAAAAACACAAAGTTATGGGATCACAATGAGCACTCAGACTGATATCAAGTAAACAAGATTATTTATTTATAATATCGAAAATTTATACTGAAATATTAATGAATACTGCTTCATAGACCTAGCTGAACCTGTCCACAAGCAAACTAATGTTACCAGTGATTACAGTTATAATAAATAGCCTATAACCATAAAAGGCTCAATTGCTAAAAATGTGACTGTATAACATTAGAATTGGATGAGGGACCACTGTGCGGGATTGTAGAGAACGTATATTGTATTATGGATAATTTATCCCAGTATTACTCACAAACCATGCGTTCTGCAAGATTGGTAAAGTGGAAAACATCTCGGGTAGCTCTGTATAAGTCACATAGTAATAGGTAAGCCTAAGAATTTGACCATATCCATATGAATTCTTAATGATCCCCGCTCTGTTCAATACGAGCCATATCAGCCCGGAGTATCCAACACATGGCACCTGGCATCTGACAGCACCAACGCGTTTCGTACAATAAGGACTTCAGTGATGAAGTCCTGATTGGACGAAAGGTGCTGTTAAAGAGGCTGTAATTTTGTATACTTGTATTTATCTATGCAGGGGAATCTGACAGTGAGTTCTATGAAGTCCTGCTATATACAATTACTGAGAAGCATCAGTACACCTAACAATATTGTTGACAAAGTTCATGTCTGTAATGATTTTGGAGTAATGTTGCCTTTCTGAATAAACAGACAGTACTGTACCTGCCCGGCGTGATTACTATAGGATAAAGCTATTTATTATTATATTTTGGATTAAGTAGAAAACGCTGTATTGATTTTAGATTTAGCAATAACAAGATTCAAGCCATAACATGGTTTTAATGAACCTCCATATAATGTTTTATTGCTGTGCTGTCTGATTTGATTTAGCCTTTGGTAGAACTGTGCCCTATAATTTTTATCCAGATGAGTTTATTTAATGGCGCGTTCTGTCTCTACATGATTATTAGGCACGATACTCATCAAACCTCTTAAATGACAAGGCCCATCCTATGGTAGTTAGAGCCAAGAAAAATTGACGTCATGTGACATGTTGGCCCTAGCTACTGCTTGGTACGAAGAGAAATATATAGTAAGAGGTCATTAAACGAGGCATTGTCATGACACGTTCCAATGCTGCAATGCAGACTTGAAGCCAGTAAGTTTCTGTAAAGCCGCATATTCAAGTAGAGCACACAACTAAAGCGATGAGCATCTGCATAAAATATGGAGTCCAGTGATCTTAGAATGAGTCAGCTGCTCTCTGAGGAGTCCCAGTCAAAGTACTACTCCTCCATTACCTCTACATTCCTTAAGAGAGGACAACTATGCTACTGTATGTACAATAGCTCCCTCTATCCTACTCCTGGTCATCCTCACAAGACCTATTCCAAATCAGAAGCAAGCACAATTTCTCTGGTACCCATGTCCTTTCTCAGTAAGGGCCACCCTATTTGGATCTGAGAATTGGGACACCTTATACCCTATGCAAATATCCGTGAACTGGCAACACTTCAGAATTAATTGGAAGTCACAAATGCCTTCATCCCAGGGAGAATTTCCTGCCCTTGTGCTTTGGGAGCTCATTGCTATCATAGGGACACAGGTCCTTATATGAACCAGTTAGAACATTTCATTCATTTTTCCTTTCTTGTGTTCAGCTGGCTAAAGATATTAGAAAGCTCTTGGGCGATTGGTCATAGTTCTGTTTTTAATCTATCTTTCTTAACTTGTCCATTCTGCTCAGGCATATATGTAGGTTACTCATACCTCCCAAATTAGGTTTTGTATTAACAGCACCTAATTCTCAATAACTGGACCAGCCATAGTTCTGCCAATATTATTTTGTACCATGCCTACAAGTTTCTGATCAGCATGTGAAGTTCATTTAGCATAATTCCCAGTTTGTTTAAACTTTTATCTTCGCCCTAGTAACACCCATAAATGAATATACCACCTTAGTGTCGTACAGTTCCCCATATAAGTAGTGCACACATTACCAAGAGAGGGACATACTGTCTTCAGATAGTATGATATAGCACCCATTTACTGCATATAGTGCACAGATTGTACGTAGAGAGTCAAATTAGTACCATACATTGTCCAGATGTAGTGCATTCTACATTATTAAAGTGCCATACTTTGCCCAGATAGTGTCATATGGTGTCCACATAGCCAAACAGTACCCATGTTCTCTGGATAAATAGTGCTATACAATACCCAGATAACAGTACACATATTTGCTGGAGAGTTCCATACTGTGTCCACAGTTTCAAGCAGTGCCTAAAGAGTGCCTTATTTTGACAACATAGTGATAAATAAAGCTCTACAGCACCAATGTTTTCCCAGAGAGTGTGATGCATTGTCTACAAATAGCCAATTTGTGTCCAATCCCGGTTGGGCCATACTGTGCTCATATACAGCCAAATAGCTCCATAACGTATCCAAGGAGTGCCATACTTTTCGCCGATAAATAGTGTATCCATTGTCTACTTAATGTATAAAATGCCGACATAGAGCCTACGACCCTCCATGAAAGAGCAGCCACTTCATATTTTTTTTTGTTTTCCTCACTGAGAATAAACTCATTGACATTACTATAGAGCAGGTTTCTGAGTGCCAAAGCTTCTCCCAGTTGTTGGGTCTTTTGAGAAACAGAAAGGACACGTTGGACACTGCCCAAAATCTAAATAGCTGTCCCACTTGATCCAAAACACATGGGAGGCCTAGATATACTAGACCCCTCCATCTTCTCTTATCTGCCAATGTGAGTTCAATGTAGGTTTTCTTGGGAGATTATGAAAGGAAACCTTGGGGACAGCACATATAAACTAGGACTGTGCTACTGAATCCAGGGCACGTGTCAGCCCGGTTCTTCTTTAGCAGAAGAAAATAATAAGCTGCCAGATTTATATTGACACATCGTGCTGATCGACTTTCACCTGATTTCTAAGGCTGGCTTTAGAAAGTAGATAATGCTTAAATGTTAAAGAGGCTCTGTCACCAGATTTTGCAACCCCTATCTGCTATTGCAGCAGATCGGCGCTGCAATGTAGATTACAGTAACGTTTTTATTTTTAAAAAACGAGCATTTTTGGCCAAGTTATGACCATTTTCGTATTTATGCAAATGAGGCTTGGAAAAGTACAACTGGGCGTGTTGAAAAGTAAAAGTACAACTGGGCGTGTATTATGTGTGTTACATCTGGGCGTGTTTACTTCTTTTACTAGCTGGGCGCTCTGATGAGAAGTATCATCCACTTCTCTTCAGAACGCCCAGCTTCTGGCAGTGCAGACACACAGCGTGTTCTCGAGAGATCACGCTGTGACGTCACTCACAGGTCCTGCATCGTGTCGGCCACATCGGCACCAGAGGCTACAGTTGATTCTGCAGCAGCATCAGCATTTGCAGGTAAGTAGCTACATCGACTTACCTGCAAATGCCGATGCTGCTGCAGAATCATCTGTAGCCTCTGGTGCCGATGTGTCCTCGCTCGTCTGACACGATGCAGGACCTGTGAGTGACGACACAGCGTGATCTCTCGAGAACACGGCTTTGTCTGCACTGTCAGAAGCTGGGCGTTCTGAAGAGAAGTGGATGATACTTCTCGTCAGAACGCCCAGCTAGTAAAAGTAGTAAACACGCCCCGATGTACGCACATAATACACGCCCAGTTGTACTTTTACTTTTCAACACGCCCAGTTGTACTTTTGCAAGCCTCATTTGCATAAATACGAAAATGGTCATAACTTGGCCAAAAATGCTCGTTTTTTAAAAATAAAAACGTTACTGTAATCTACATTGCAGCGCCGATCTGCTGCAATAGCAGATAGGGGTTGCAAAATCTGGTGACAGAGCCTCTTTAAGAGGCTCAGTTCCCTTATGATAGCTATGAGCTGATGGAGCACAGGGGCAGGAATTTTGCCATGAGAACACAGGCACTGAAGTTTTTCTCGCAGGAAACTGCAACCTCAAGCAAATAAGGTATTTTAAAAAAGGAAAAAGCTTTAATACACATGGGTAAACTTGGGGTAAAGGTATTTTCCTAATACAGGGCAACATGATTACCTAGTAAACATTGAGTTAAGTAACAAAATGCTTTCTGTCCCCACTATGGCAGCACCCTTTATATTGAATTATTATTGCGTTCAATGGAAGCTGTATAAATCCCTTTGCAGTGAGTTACCTCTAGTGGTAGCTACAGGCAGCCAGAATGGTATCCTTTAACAGAGGGGTGGGGAATGTCCGGCCCATGGGCCGTATAAGGCCTGCAAGATCATTTGGTCTGGCCCGACCACACTCAGACAGCGCTGCCGCCACGTCATTCACTACTTGGCTCCGTCCGCCCTATTCACTCACATTTAGAAGCAGGAGGAGGTCGGACGGAGCAAAGTATGGCGGCGGCTTTATGATTGAGATCTGTGCGTGTCGGCCCGAGAGTGGACAGGTCAGGTGACTCAGGTCAGGTGACTGGAGTGGTCCACTCACAGGCTGGCACAGTCCAGTCACCTGACCGTTCAGTGATGTGAGGTCAGGGGACTGGACTGGTCCACTCCAGTTACAGCACGCAATGACCTCACTCTGACCACCGCTGCTGCTGTGTCATTCCCTGCTTGGCTTCGTCCGCCCTACTCACATTTAGGAGCAGGAGGAGGGCGGCGGTCTGACCCAAGTATGGCGGTGGTCTGAGTGAGGCCGGTGCGTGCCGGCCTGGGAGTGGACCAGTCCAGTCACCTGACCTGAGTCACCTGACGTGAGATCAGGTGACTCAGGTCAGGTGATTGGATTGGTCCACTCACGGGCTGGCACAGTCCAGTCACCTGACCGTTCAGTGACGTGAGGTCTGGGGACTGGACTGGTCCACTCCAGTCACAGCACGCAACGACCTCACTCTGACCGCCGCTGCTGCTGTGTCATTCCCTGCTTGGCTTCGTCCGCCCTACTCACTCACATGTAGGAGCAGGAGGAGGGCGGCGGTCTGAGCCAAGTATTGCGGTGGTCTGAGTGAGGCCGGTCCAGTCACCTGACCTGAGTCATCTGACGTGAGATCAGGTGACTCAGGTCAGGTGATTGGATTGGTCCAGTTCCGTGCCGGCATGCACTGACCTCCTCACTCAGACCACCGCATCCTCTTTCACTAGGTAGTGAATAACAGTACTTGGCTCCATCTACCCTCCTCCTGTTCCTGACCTAAAAATTGTAAACTTAGCTGAGGCCTAAATGTAGAAATTTAGCTGTAGTGTAGACAAAGGACCTATGCTAAATGCATGAAGTGAGGTCAGGTGACTTAAAGGGGTTTTCCCACTATGGACATTTATGATATATCCACAGGATATGTCATAAATGTCAGATAGGTGCGGATCCAAGATCTAGTTCTAGAACGTGGCCCTCTAAAACCCTTTCTAGTGTATGATTTCCGACCATGAATAAGAAAACAACGTAGCTCGATGAGCTACGCTGTTTTCGTAAGTCCCATAGAACTGAATAGTAGTTACAAAAACAGAGCAACTCACATGCAACGCTGCTTCTGTAACCGCCATTCACTACTATGGGAGTTACGGAAACAGCGTAGCTCGGCGAGCTACGCTGTTTTCTTATTGATGGTTGGAAATAAGCCAGAACACAGAGCAGTAGAACGGGGTTTAGGAGGCCCCGTTCTAGAGATAGGTGTGGGTCCCGGACAGTGGCGGATTAAGTAGGCCGTGGGCTGTTCCACAAACTTGGGTCCCCCTTCCCCACCACTGCTCTGCCATGTCTATAGAGAACAGCACCTTTTTGTGTGAGCATTGACAAATAGTTGTTACGATTCCCCTTGTCAAATGGCTGTGTCCCTACATACTGACAGTCTCCAACCATCGCTGACAGTATAACACTGTGTAGGGACACTTCCTCTTGACAATGGAAATGGTAACATGCATTTGTCTATTAGTCCTGGGTACACATGAACCCCGGGCGGCCGCCCAAAATGCCCTATGATAATCCGCCATTGGTCCCAGAGATGGGACCTGCATCTATATGACATTTATGACCTACCCTGTGGAAAGGTCATAAATGTCCCTGATGGGAAAACCCCTTTAAGTAAGTAATTCGGAACAACTTACTGCTGCGAGTTCTTTTCACAACTTACCATTGCAAAGAGTCGACTGCACTCCAGACTGACCGATGCGCTAGCAACAACATCAATACCGGCTAACATCATAACACGCCTCACCAAATAGAAGCAGTTCCAGCCATCACATTAGGGGTGAGTTAATTCAATGTTTGACCAAAAATAGCAGGCTAATTTTTAAGTTGATAATTTTGTATGGCCCAAGAAATAAAAATAAATCAATGATAATGTAAAGGATCTGCCAGGCACAACTTCTGTGTCAACGCCCATAGGTAATCAGTCTGCACCTGCTTCTATGTCTGTGAGACTGACTCCATCTTCCACCACTCAGGATGGCAGGCTTAGGAGTGGGAGAGCCTATCACAGCCTGGCCAGATGGAGCTAGCTTCCGCCCTCTGTCTATTTATACCTGCCTTTCCTGTTCCTCCTTGCTTGTGATTCTTCTCGTTTGGTTTCCTGGCCCTGCTGCAGCTTCTGAACTATTTGACCCTGCTTCATATTGATCCTGGCTTACTGACTACTCTCCTGCTCTGCGTTGGGTACCTCGTACACTCCTGGTTTGACTCGGCTTGTTCACTACTCTCCTGCTCTGCGTTTGGTACCTCGTACACTCCTGGTTTGACTCGGCTCGTTCACCACTCTTGTTGCTCACTGCCCCATCTCCCTTAGCTTCTTTGTACCCTTGTCTGTTTGTCTGTCGTGCACTTATTGAGCGTAGGGACCGTCGCCCAGTTGTACCCCATCGCCTAGGGCGGGTCGTTGCAAGTAGGCAGGGACTGAGTGGCGGGTAGATTAGGGCTCACTTGTCTGTTTCCCTACCCCCATCATTACAGATAAGGTACTGTGTGCCATGCAAACATCAAAATCATATAAGACCACGTATGTGACATAAACCTATTAATCAGTTAATTAAACTTACTTTTCAGTGTGACGCTTGTCCCTGACTTTCTTTGCAAAGATGACCCATCTGTGGTGCATACAAGGCTACTGAACACCAGCTTGGGGGGTGCATATAGGAGAGACCGCGGCTTCTAAACACCAGCTTGGGAGGTTGCACACCGATTAGTGGCTACTGAACACCAGCTTGGGGGGGGGTGTACATAGGAGAGACCACGACTACTGAACACCAGCTGCAAATAGGAGAGACCGTGGCTACTAAACACTAGCTTGGGGGGTGCACAAAGGACAGACCGCGACTACTGAACACCAGCTAGGGGGGGTGCACATAGGAGAGACTGCATCTACTGAACACCAGCATGAAGGGTGCACATTAGACAGACCGTGACTACTGGACACCAGTTGGGGGCGCTGCACACAGGAGAGAGTGACTACAGAACACCAGATTGGGGGGTGCACATAGAAGAGACCGCTACTACTAAACTCCAGTTTGGGGGGTGCACATAGAAGAGAGAGATGCCAACTTTTGCTAACCTTCGTCTTTACAGAGTGGTAACTAAACTCCGTCTTTGAGGCACTGATCACCGAGAGAGAGCAGCGCTTTATTATGCGTTTGGCAATGCTGAACACCAGGAGAGAGAGTGTCGCTGCATTGTGAGCTTACCAAGTGCTCAGCAGCGACAAACACAATGAAGCATTGCTCTCTCTCCCTGTGTTCAGCACAGACATTCACACTGCGGCGCTGGACACCAGGAGAGGGAAGAATACCATGCTCCACATGCCAGCTGTGGCACCAGTGCCATAGGTTGCTGACCCGTGATCTAGAGTGATGAATCAGAAAACCAGAGCTTTAAACTATATAAAGAACTACAGACCTATTTAGATGAAAAACAATTACATTATACTGTAGGTACATATTCCTGTCTGGAACCACAACCATTAACCCCTTACCATCCTAAAAAAATTAATAATAAACTGTATAATTATAATATTATATCATATTATGTGTTAAGCACAAAACCCCTCTAGACCACCAGATATTTTAGATATGTATCCATAACCATCCTATAGACCACCATGGATAGTTGATATCCAAATTAACACCTTTAGCAGTCTAGACCACCGAAATTATTAGGTATTATCTGCTAATCCACCCCAGACCCCCCAGGGATATTACAGGCATACTATCACTATCCGCTCGCAACCCTAGGTAAAAGTGTGTAATGTAGTACAAGTAGAAAGTTGGCAAAGTCAGAGATAAAGCAGGGGCATGATGCCATCTCCGTCAGTCGCTTCACTGCCCTTGGAACCTCCCTTTTGAAAATTCTATGTTATTGTATCTGTCAAAAAGACAGACTGTTGATCTATGATCTGGAAGTTCAAGCTATAGCTACCGGCACTGATAATTGACCCCTGCCTTTATCTCAAATGTACAACTGCCGATGACATCACTGTATCTAATGATGATATGTTATATAGAAGCTATGTATTATATAATATAATAATTTGTATTGCATTATTTAGCAAGATTACATTATTGTGCAAGTCATTGCAGCACATTATTATCATACTGCTTTCTTATGGGAATGGGTCGACTATTGGCCTCAAAGGTGTTGAGATTGCTCCTTGTGCAACTCCTATAACTCCGTCACTGCTGTAATGTACATGTCTTATCAGATCATATTAAGGTTATGTCAGCTTTGCGCCTAGACCACTAAAAATCCCCCTCACTATGTTATTATCCAATTTGCACATTGCAACATAATGCGACTCTTCATCATCATTACGCCTATTTTTAGCAGCTGAATCCTTATCCTTCATGAACATGAATACAATTATTAATGACTGAGTGGGTTGTATATGAGTATAAGCCATACAAGTAACAAGATGATGCACGATTCCCTGCAGCCGAATACACATCAAACAAAGCTCAACGCACCCAAAACTATTGTCAATCTGGGCTGAACTAGTTCAGTGCTATTTAGAGTCATCATAAGTAAGGGTTCCCAGGCTCGCAGTAGCTAAGGGTGGGGGAGGGTCTACCTGTCCGGTCATGTTGACAAATTCACTCATGTCAGTTTCACTTTAAACATGTTTTTGGGACTATTTACCACCATGAGTAAAAATTTTCTATCCTGAAGTTTCATCCACCTACACATATAGGGCTCATTAGTATAATGTTTTGCAGTTCATGGTCTGTAGCAAAAAGTCCAGATGTGTATCACCCACACATTACTCCATTCACACTGCCCTATGGGGCATGGGACTAGTAAAACACTCTAGCACCTGTTTCCGGGCCCACAGCAAAATTCTGTGTTTACTAGCGTGGTCTGAGAACTGATCATCATCAGACTACTGTGTCGCAGAGATGTACTGTGCCACGCATGTGCCCCAGATATATACTGTGCCTCCCTATGTGCCCCCAGAGATAGACTAAGTTACCATATGTAATCCATATGCTGTGTAAACAAGACCCCCAAAAATTCAGAACCTAGACCTCATGAACCCCATACACTGTACAGGCAAGACCCTAAAATAAATTCAGACCCCAAAACAGACACAAAATAAATTCAGACCCCAGACTAGGCCCCAAAATCAAGTCAGACCCCAGACTAGAACCTAAAATCAAATCTGACCTCATTCGAGACCCTTAAATAAATCTAGACCCCAGATGAAAAACCTAAATTTAGAGCTCAAAATTGATTTAGACTTTAGTCTAGACTCCTAAATAAATTCAAACTCCGGATCACTCCCCGTTTTAGATCCCAGACAAAACCCCTAAATAGATTTAGACCACAGACTAGACCACAAAATAATCCAACTCCAGACCAGAAGTCTAAATAAACACAAACCCCAGATTAAATCCAATAGATAATTGCCAGTGCCGGTCCAACTTTGGTCGACGGGCCCCAAAGCAGCCAAGATAGGGGAAGCAGCGGGGGACATTGTGACTATAATATGACTATAATTTTAATTCCCTGCATTCTGTTCTGAGGAGAATATTACTGGCTTCTTTTCTACAGTCATTTAGCAGACCTACAAGCTGTTGTCAGGTGTGTGTTCTATATCTTGGTCACATGTTCCTTTATCTACTCAATTATGTCACCTCTTGTTAAACTAACAGCTGATCAATAATTGCACCGTTAGGCCTTGTTCAAACAGTGCAGATTTGACATGTATTTGCCCAAACAGGAATGAAGCCTAAAGATAAGAAATATACAAAGGAAGGATTTATATGTCTACTCTCCTGGATCCAACTCTGGTTTTGACTTAAAAAATGCATGTCTAATCTGCACTGTGTGAACAAGGCCTTACAGCTCCTGACTAAATGCAAGGATATTGATCATGGATGCTACCAGATTATTCTCTAAACTCTTGTTCTGCAACCAATAGGGAACTACAAGTACCATTAGATTCTTCCAATGTTAGGCTATAGTGGTTTGCGAAATGCAAGACCAGGCGGGACTAGGAGTAGGCAGAATAGATTGCTATCCAGTTCCCGGGCGGGGGGCAATTTATGCATTAAAAACAATTAGGGGGATATTAGACAAATAATTTTCTGTCTGACAGTAATCACACTGAACTACAGAGTCCCCCAGAAATACTGAAATATCAGCCGGAAAGAGGAGGAACAGCTCCGTCTCCTCTGCCTATGTGACAATGGGAAGAACCATTATCAGCATACTCAGAGGGGGAGGGAAGTGTCAACCCTGGATAACAAAAGCAGCGCATATACATAGACCCCCCTATAACTTTGTACTTTCACTTTTGGGAGTATAACACAAGGGTGAATCTAAATCAACAAGCGCTGCAGGGAATTTAACCCCTGAAACATTTAAAGCATGTCATCTACAGTCAAGGGCTTCTTCCTTAAAACAGTATGACGCCCTACAGACTGACCGCATAAGTGCAATAGGCCGCATAGGCCTCTCCTACCTAAAAAACACTATGTAGAAAGATAAAACAACATAACAGACATGTTAACAGCACAGATTTACTGCAGCATAGGTACAGTTATGTCCAGAATTATTTGGACAGTGACACACGTTTTGGCATTTTAGCTGTTTACCAAAACATATTGAATATACCGTTATATAATCAATATGGGCTTAAAGTGCAGACTCTCAGCTTTAATTTGAGGGTATTCACACCCTAATTTGAGGAAGGGTTTAGGAATTACAGCTCTTTAATTTGTAGCTGCCTCGTTTTCAAGGGACCAAAGGTAATTGGACAATTACCTCAAAAGCTATTTAATGGGCTGCATGGTCTATTCCCTCGTTAATCCATCATCCATTAAGCAGGTAAAAGGTCTGGAGTTTATTCCAGGTGTGGCATTTTCATTTGGAAGCTGTTGCTGTGAACCCACAACATCAGGTTAAAGGAGCTGTCAATGCAAGTGAAATAGACCAACGTTAGGCTGGAAAAAAAAATGAAGAAATCCATCAGAGAGATAGCACAAATGTTAGGAGTGACCAAATCAATAGGTTGGTACAGACTTGGAAAAAAAAGAGCGCACTGGTGATCTCGTGATCTCCAAAAGGACTGGACGTCCACGGAAGACAACAGTGGTGGATGATCGCAGAATCCTTTCCATAGTGAAGAAAAACCCCTTCACAACATAATTTACCCAAGTGAAGAACACTCTTCCGGAAGTAGGTGTATCAGTATCTAAATCTACCATAAAGAGAAAACTTCATGAGAGCAAATACAGAGGGTTCAGCACAAGGTGCAAACCATTAATCAGCCTCAAAAATAGAAAGACCAGATTAGACTTTGACAGATAACATCTAAAGAAGCCAGCCCAGTTCTGGAACATCATTCTGAAACTAAGTGTAACGGCTGCCGCGCTGTTCCCCGCCTTCCCCACGGCCTCAGATCCGGCGCCCTCCATTCCCTCATGCTCATCCCGAGCTCCACTTACCAGGTCCGGACGCTCTGCTGGCCCTGGGCGGCATCAGGTAAGTGCATCCCTTACCTCCCTCCGCGGCCATCATCCTCGATGTGCAGCTGCAGACACTAGAGGGCGCGCTGACTCGTCCTTTCTTAAAGGGCCAGCGCGCGCCTTAATTTAAACACTTCCTATTTAAGGATCCTCCTTCCTCTGATCCATGCTTGTTCAAACAAGTTTCCCGTGAGTTTCCCTGTACCCTGATTCTCTGTTTCCTTGCCTTTTGCCTTTGTATGGATTTCCCATTGTGACCTCTGCCTGAACTTGTCTATCCTTGCCTGCCGCCTGCCTTGACCTATTGCTATCCATACCCGTAACGTCTGCTGCCTGTCCTGACTTCTGGCCTAATCATCCGACCGCCTCTAAACCCACTGTGCGAAGCGTTGCCCTGGGTTCAAAGCACCACCTCCCGGATGACACAGAGGATCCACAAACAAACTGGTGAGAACAGTTATACTAAGATCAACCTGTACCAGAATGATGGGAGGAAGAAAGAATGGAAAAGGCTTGGAATGGCTCATGATCCAAAGCACACCACATCCTCTGTAAAACATGGTGGAGGCAGTGTGATGGCATGGGCATGCATGGTGTCACGGTGGGTGTGTGGTCCCACTGGGCCGTACCACCATAGCGGGATAGAAGCCGGCGAACAGGACATCAAGTCAATGTCTATAGTTCGAATAAGGGTACCTGTGGTAATTCCGACAGTAGCGATGGTTAGGCTTGGATGGGACCTTGGCAGCAGGCAGACACCAGGCACGGTGTCACGTTGGGTACGTGGAACCACTGGACCGTACCGCCTTGACGGTATGGCAGCTATATAATTGGATCTGCTTGCTTTGCTGGTCTGCACTCTAGCTGAGTAATGGTGGTGCCTCCCGATGACCTCCTGTGGAGACTGAACAATGAGGAAACTTTATGTCTCCTGGACTGCACCTCTGACTCATCTGATTGTCCATAGGCTGGAGACACGACCTGTGGTACCTGATTACAGAATCATTCCTCTCTGCTGAGGGTTCACAATATATTACACAAAAATGCACCATCACAACCTCTCCCCTCACATAATAAGTGAGCTGGCCATGTGGCCTACACAGGCCGCTGGCCACCTCACTCGTAGTGCGCACTGATCCACATTTCATTGTACGACCGCAGAACAATTCGCAACAGTTGCTGGGTTCCTCGATCAGCTCAGGGGGGAAGGGCAGTCTATGGCTCTTCTTGTCGGGACAGTCCATCAGCGTTCTGGTGTTGGATTTCCCATTTGTATTGGATGGAGAAGCTGTAAGGTTGTAAGGACAGGCTCCACCGCAGTAATCGTCCATTGTCCCCTGACACTCGGTTCAGCCACGTGAGGGGGTTGTGATCCGTTACAATTGTAAAGTCTCTGCCATACAGGTATGGCTGTAATTTTTTGAGAGCCCATACGATGGCAAGGCAGTCTTTTTCAATAGTAGCATAGGCAACTTCCCGATCCAGTAGTTTACGACTGATGAAAGTAACTGGATGCTCATGCCCAGCCATGTTTATCTGGCAAAGAACTGCTCCAATCCCGTAGGTGGACACATCTGTCTGCAGAACTAAACTGTTCTTGTAGTCTGGTGCGGCCAAGACAGGGCCAGTGGTGAGAGCCGTCTTTAATGCTGTAAAGGCTTCCTCGCAGGCAGGTGCCCACTTCACCATCCTAGGCATCTTTTTGCGGGTCAGGTAAATTAGGGGCTTTGCCAGGGCACTGAAATGAGAAACATATTTTCAGTAGTAACTAGCGGTCCCCAAAAAGGGGAGGGGTAGGCCAGTTGCTAATGGCTTCCAACTTGGCAGGCTCAGGTCTTAGGGTCCCACCTCCTACTCTGTGCCCCAGATACTGCACCTCAGCCATACCCAACTGGCATTTATCAGGGTGAATTGTCAGTCCTGCTACAAGAATATAGTCTAGCACTATACCCAAGTGTTTAAGATGTTCCTCCCATGATGTGCTGAAAATGGCAATATCATCCAAGCACAGGCAAAGTCCTGACATTGTTCTAACAGCTGGTCTACCAATCTTTGGAAGGTTGCTGGGGCATTTTTCACCCCAAAGGGCATTCCCAGTAACTCAAAGAGTCCAAAGGGGGTAATAAACGCAGATCTGTTAGGGGTATCTGCCAGTACCCCTTGCTCAAGTCTAATGTAGTTACAAATCGAGCACTGCCCAGCCGATCCAGTAGATCGTCAATCCGGGGCATATGGTACGCGTCACTTTTGGTGGCATCGTTTAGGCGCCGGTAATCTATGCGGAATCACGTTGTGCCATCCCTTTTGGACACCAGTACCACAGCGGAGGCCATGGGGCTCTGGGATGGCTTAATAATCCCACTTTTGAATATCCGACAGATGGAGTCCTAGGGGCACTTGGTTCACAGTACCCCCAGCTTAAGCCAGATGCAGAAGGTCCGGTAGGGAGTCGTCTCCTTCCTTATCACTAGGGGGACCGGTCGTGGTACTCTTTAAGCATGTTGATGTGGACAGTCTTTTGTCGCCGGCCACTAGGGTCCAAGGCAATGACGTAGTTAGTGTCATTACGTTTTTGGACAACTCGGTAAGGACCATCCCATGTTGCTTGCAGCTTGTTGGCAGGGACAGCGACAATCATGAGCACTTGTTGTCCTTCAATAAACTCACGGGTCCTGGCTTTCCGATCATACCAGGTCTTCTGGCGGTACTGGGCCTATTGCAGATGTTCTTTAGCCAAGGTAGCTAGTCGTGTAAGGCGATCTCAAAATTCCAGAACATAAGGAATGACAGGTACTCCAGTGTCGGTGATATCTCCCTCCAAGTATTCCTTTAGAAGGGTTAGGGCCCCACGGATCTTCCGACCATAGAGTTGTTCAAAAGGGGAAAATCCGGTTGACTCTTGGGGTAGTACCTCCCGGTAGGCAAACAGAAGATGTGGCCGGTATTGCTCCCAGTCCCATTCAGTGTCTGCAAAGGCACGTAGCATATTTTTTAGGGTTTCATTGGTTTGGGGGTGGTATGGGGTGGTGAAAATGGCTCGGATGCCACAGGACTGCCAGAGAGACTGGACCAGGTCTGACATGAACTGAGTTCCTTGATCTGATAGTATTTCACTGGGGAACCCTACTCGGGTAAAGATTGTAACAAGAGCCTCTGCTACCTTCATGGCTGTAATGCTGGACAGAGCCACGGCCTCAGGATGCAGGGTGGCATAGTCCACCAACGTCAGGATAAACCGTTTCCCTGTTCTGCTGGGGTGCACCAAATGTCCTATTATATCCACAGCTACACGCTGAAATGGCTCCTCAATGATTGGCAGTATCGAACTACTGATTGCGAAGTGCCAGGCCAGTAAAAGTTGTGGGTGAGTCTTTTCTCTGTCCGTTTCCTACCTTGATGACCCGATAAGGGGATGTCATGAGCCAGTTGGAGTAGCTGCAGCCTATACTTTTGAGGGACAATAAGTTGCCTGGTAGTCACTTCAGGGACGACCCCACTCCAGGCCTCTACTAACGGATAATACAATCCCTTATCTCTGGTAATCCTATCCCCATTCTCTCCCTCCTGCCCAGTTTCTTCCCTAGTTTAATAGCTGCCAAGGTCGGATCACCTTCTATTTCTTGCCTAAACTCTTCCCGGTCCCAAAAGTCTCCCAATGTAGAAGCAGCAGATGCAGCTCTTACCAGTTCGGTTGGGTGTCCTGGAGGCTGCTCCACGGTCAATTCCGAAACTCTCTGTGCTTGGGCAGCTTGGTTAGGGGTGACGGCTCCCACAAAATGGCACTGTAATTCCCCAATGTCATTCCCAAGGAGAACATCCGCGGGAAGTCCCCCCATAACTCCAATCCAACACAGTCTTTCCCCGTAACCATAATCCAAATGTACAGAAGCCTTCTGGATATAGGTGCGAGTACCCCCTGCCAGTGCGATGGGTATTCTTGGGCCTTGATGGATTGCATCTGGCTGAACCACACGGGGGTCAGCAATGGTCAAGAACGCCGCAGTGTCTCTAAAGCCAGTCACCTTGTATCCATCAATCAAAACATACTGAAGATGGCGCTGCCTTTGCTCTGGGTAACTTTGCGTAAGGGGCTGAATGCCATATACGCCAGAGGGGTCTCCATGGTGCAGGGTTCGGCAGTCCACTCTGGTGGGGGTGGTGGTAACTCTTCCTCAGGCAGGATAGAGTGCACAAGATGCCCAGGGGGAGGGGGAAAAGATCAGAGCTCCCTTCGATTTCTTGAGGGGCACCTGGACTGTAAGTGGCCAGGCTGACCCCACCCATAACACTTTCTGATATCCCTCCATATTGCGGTCAGAATTGTGTCGCCCCCGGATTGGTTGGCATGGTTGTCATTGGCCTGCGGATGGGTTGAGGGATGTATATGACAGGAGGTGGCCGGGGGGCTAGGTTAGGTTGTGGTTTATTGTCCAGCAGCCTCCTCCACTGATTTTGATGGTAAGTGCCTCATCAGCCAGGGCTGCAGCTCTATTCAATGATGGTGGCTTACGTTCGCTGACCAATTCCCGTATTTCCTGGGGGCACTTGGTATAAAACTGTTCTTTCAGGAACGCAGAATATCGTCCACAGTGAAGGCGCTCTCCACTTCCAGCCATCTCCGACATTTTATGGGCATATATCCGAAAAGATCCTCCAGCAGTACAGGGAATGTCTCGGAATCAGGCCCGTGGTGAGTCTGGGGTGACGGCATAGTAGTCAAAAATTGTTTGTTTCACAATGTCATAGTCCCGGTTCCACTGTGCGTCTAGGGTCCGGTATGATTCTGTGGCTCCCCCTTTAAGCAGCCCCACTAAAACACGCATCCAATCAGAGTTGGGTACATCCAGCAGGACATACTGCTGTTCAAAGTCCTGGAAAAACCCTTCCACATCCCCAGTTTCCTCATTAAAATTCTTGAATTCCTTCCGGGTGACCCGTAAAGGTTCCCGGATTCTCTGGTTCTCACCCCAGGTAATATTCTGCCCTCTTTCAGCCTCCATTGCAGCTTGTCTCTGTTTTGCCATGTGAGCAGCTTTCAACTGATACTCCGGAGTAACGACTGATCCCAGAACTGCCATTACCTCCTCGTACCACACCAACCATTGGCTTTTAGTGGTAAGAGCCCCTGTCTCCGGAGCATGTCCATTAGCCACCTGGGAGGAGGTCACCTTGCTAGCACTCACCAGTAGATCAATTAATGGCTCTATAGGCAGTCCCTGGTAGTTCAGGCCGAGTTCCCTGGCTCGTTCTTGGAGACTAAGTACGGTTCAGTTCCAGGAACTCATTTACTGGGTGGTTCTCCATGGGGCTGCGCTCTGTTGGTCCCACTTCTGACACCAGTTGTCATGGGGTTCGTAAAGTTAATATACGATCAACAGAGCCAGTGACGACAGGGCAACTCCAACATGATTTATTGCATCCAATGCTGACAGAACAAGTAGCCTTCACTGCAGGAATAACACACAGTCCACAAAATAAGGTAATCACAGGAACATCCTCAGAGCGCTGGCCTCAGCTTCAGCTCTCCTGAAGGTATAAATCCAGAACTCCCATCCTCCCCAGGACCAGCCCTTAAATACCCCTCAGGGGGGAAGAACATCTTGGCAGTTTCTAGTCACCATCATTATAATGACTACTCTCCTCCAGAGCCAATTTGATGGCCAGTAACTCCCGATCCGCAATCGAGTAGTTGCGTTCTGCAGAAGAGAATAGCTTAGAGTAATAGCCACATACCACTGACTTGCCCTTGGAACCTCTCTGGAACTGGAGTGCACCAGCACCAACAAAGGAGGCGTCCACCTCCAACGAGAACTGTCGAGAAACATCTGGATGATGGAGGATAGAGGCTGACGTGAAGGCACTCTTCAGGCTATTAAATGCGGACTCTGCTTCTGGAGTCCATACCTTGGCGTTCATGCCTTTCTTGGTGAGGGTAGAGGTAGGAGATGTCAGTGAGGAGAAGTTTTGAATGAACTGTCTGTAGAAATTGGCGAATCCCAGGAAGCGCTGTATGGCCCTCAAGCCTTTAGGGCGTGGCCATTACAGGATGGACTTTACCTTTTCAGGATCCATCTTGAGACCTTGATTCGAGATGATGTAGCCCTGGAAGGGTAGAGCATCTTTCTCAAACACACACTTCTCCAACTTGGCGTACAGGCGATTCTCCCTTAACCGCAGCAAAACTTGACGGACATGTCCCCGATGAGTCATTGGATCTGGACAAAAAATCTAAATGTCATCAAGATAGACCACAACACAAACATAGAGGAGGTCACGGAAGATGTAATTAACGAACTCCTGGAAGACCGCGGGAGCATTACACAGGCCGAAGGGCATTTCTAGATATTCATAGTGTCCGTCACGGGTGTTAAATGCAGTCTTCCATTCATCACCCCGGCGAATTCGGATTAGGTTGTAAGCTCCACGCAGGTCTAGTTTAGAAAAAATCTTGGCACCACGTATGCGGTCAAACAGTTCAGAGATCAATGGCAACGGATACCTATTTTTAACCGTGATCTGATTGAGACACCGGTAGTCGAGGCAAGGACGCAGAGAACCATCCTTTTTTGTAACGAAGAAGAACCACTTGGACTCTCAGCGGTTTGGTCACAGCTATAATAGGGTCTGGCAGAGGTAGTCCATTCACAGATGCAACCATCAACGGCCTCTCCAGAGGGGTAGTGGGCAATTGGAGAAAATCCACCAGGTCTCTGCAAATTAAATTAGCAGCGGATCCAGAGTCCAGATTCGCAGAGACCCGATGCGTTTTCTCGACGGACACTATGGTCATGGGAATGGACAATTTAGAAGAAAGTCCTTCTTTACCCAAGGTTGTCTCTCCCACCAACCCTAGGCTCTGGGGCTTTTGGGGACACAGACGCACAAGATGGCCTCCGAGGCCGAAATATAGACAGAGTCCCGAGGTGTGTCTGTGTTGTCTCTCCTGGGTAGACAGCTTAAAATGGTCTGTCCTCACAGACTCCTTAGGAGGATCAGCATCTTACAGCAGGCGTCGCTGCAAACCAGACTAGGGAGTCCTCCCTCCCGAAGAGCTTCTTGGAGCCGTTCTTATATCAATCCGGGCGGCCAGAAGGATGAGGTCATCCAGGGTAGACGGTAGATCTCGGGCGGCAAACTCGTCCTTAGGAGTCCCTGCCAGAATGTAGCCACCAGGGCCTCATTGTTACACAACAGTTCTCCCGCCAGTGTGTGGAAGTGGATGGCGTACTCGCCCACGAAGGTGTCTCACTGGCGTAGGTTCAGCAATGAGGCTGCTGCAGGCGAGACTCGTCCAGGCTCCTCAAACAACGTGTGAAATGTCCGTAGGAACCCAGTCACGGGTTTCTGGTCCTTGTCTCTCCCAGATAGGGTTCGCCCATGCAAGGGCCCTGAAAGCGACCCTTGCGCCATCAGACGAGAATGCCCTTGCATACAGGCTAAGGTGAATCTGGCACTGGTTAAAAAATCCATGGCAGGTTCTTGCGTCTCCATCTTAGCGGTCTGGAAGTGGCAAAGATAATCGGGGTCAGCACTTCCAGGAGGTGTAGTAGGAGGAACGGCAGCTTGCACCTACAGCCGACGTGCAATAATGTTCAAGGTCTGGAGATCTTGTTGAGACTGGAGGTCTAACATATCCGCCCGCATCTCTTGTGATGTTATCATGGTCTTGGATTGACCAGCGGGGTCTATGGCCTGAGCTTACTGTCACTTTGGGTACGTGGACCCACTGGACCGTAGCGCCTTGACGGTATGGCAGCTGGCCAACAGGACACGGGTCACAGTCTATAGTTCGTATAGTGTACCTGTGCTAGCTCAGACAGTAGCAAGACAGGCTCGGCTGGGACTAGGCAGCAGGCAGGCATCAGGCGTGGTGTAGCAGGACAGGCATGGTAAACAGCACAGCATGACTTCAGCTCAACACGGCACTTGACCAGGATAGCACGGGATACTGGTTACAGTTAGCAGGAACGGGAAACACTGGGAACTGGAAAACACTTAGGAGACCATTTGCATAGACAGACTAGGGTATAGACAAAAAGGCTCAGGCAAGGCAGGAAGGGGCTGGGCCCCTCTTATAGTCCAGGGTGCTCATGGTCTAATTTTGACTTAATTTCAGGTGGCCCTTTAAGAGCAGGCACGAATTCGGCTGGGAAAAGCGGAACGGAGTGCTGGCATCTCCTGAGGAGGAGACAGGGACCAGCGCTAACAGTTCCATGGCTGCGGGCGTCAGGAGGGGAGTGAGCCTGACGGCCCACGGTCATGGGCATGACACAGCAGGCGTAATAGACGACACAACATGACTCCAACTCTCTATGGCACAGGAACAAGGTAGCACAGGATACAGGATTCAGGTCAGAGCCACCATTAGGGCAGTACTGCTGGTATTCCAGTCAGGGGCCCGGCCACAATAATGAAAAGCAGGGGCCCGCCCGCTACTTTAAAAATTTCATTGAGGGCCCCAGCATTAGTTGCGTGAAGAAAGGAACGGGTCCTGCAATGTAAACGGGCGGTTACATTGCAAAAACTAACACAGGTAAACACCACAACGCTCAGGCAATGAAGGAAGGGGCAGGGTCCTTCTTATAGTCCAGGGTGATCATGGGCTAACTTGACATACTTTTCAGATGAGCGCTGGCCCTACGGGACACAGCAGAGTAAAGCAGAAGTGAGCGCTGGCGACTCCTGAAGAGGAGATGCGGGCCAGCACTCACTGATCCATGGCTGCGGCCATCGGGGGGTGAGTAATCCCGACGGTCCGCGGCCATGGGTGTCACAGTATCCCCCCCTTTTATGCCCCCTCCTCTTGGGGCCAGAGCAGGAGAGAAACTTCTTCACGAGGGTAGGAGCACTGAGGTTCTCCTCTGGCTCCCAGGACCTCTTTTCTGGACCAAACCCCCTCCAATGCAACAAATAAAAAGTTATTTCTCCTGCTTTCTTGGTTTCCAGGATCTCCTTAACCTCGAATGTATCTGATGAACCGCTTGGGGAAACTGCAGGACTAGGAGTCTTGGTGTAGCGGTTCTGGACCACAGGCTTCAGGAGGGAGACATGGAAGGAGTTGGGGATCTTGAGGGTAGGAGGCAGCCAAAGCTTGTAGGAGACAGGGTTGATCTGTTACAAGATCTCGAAGGGTCCGAGGAACCTGGGAGCAAACTTGTATGACGGCACCCTCAGCCGGATATTCCTAGAGGACAGCCAGATCTTGGTACCCGGAAGAAACTGGGGAGGCTCTCTTCTCCTTGTATCTGCCTTTCGTTTCATGCGGTCGACCACCAGCAGAATAGAGGATTTGCTGCCAGATCTGGTGGAAGTCCCTGAAAGCAGAATCAGCTGCGGGCACCTCAGACGTAATTGACACCGGGAGAGGAATTTGTGGGTGTTGGTCATAGACAATGAAGAATGGTGTGGTTCTTGTGGACTCGCTTGTATGGTTATTATAAGAGAACTCGGCCCAAGGAAGAAGCTGCACCCAGTCATCATGCTGCCTGGAGATGAAGTATCGTAGGTAGTTCTCCATGATCTGATTGATCCTCTCGACTTGACCATTGGACTGGGGATGGTAGGCTGAGGAAAAGTCCAACTTTACACCGAGGAATTTACAGAGGGCTCGCCACAACTTTGAGGTGAACTGAACGCCCCGATCAGACACGATATGCAGAGGTAAGCCGTGCAGGCGGAAGATGTGTTGGATGAAGAGGTTGGCCACTCAGCGGGAACGAAATGAGCCATCTTCGAGAATCGGTCCACCACCTCCCAGACCGTACTGCATTCAGCAGAGGGAGGCAGGTCCGTGACAAAGTCCATTGCTATATGCTGCCAGGGAGCATTGGGTACAGGCAGCAACTGGAGCAGAACAGCAGGTTTGGAGTGAGCAACCTTGTTAGCCGCGCACATCGTGCAGAACGAGACAAAGTCTGTGATGTCTTTAGGCAGCGTGGGCCACCAGAAATGACGGGCAATCAGGTCTGCCAGTTTGGAGCTGTGTCCCCAGCGGAGGATTCTCCCTCCATCTGCCAAGCAGCAAAAAAGTCCTCCCGGGAGGGATGTCTCTAACTTGCAGAGGTTTGACAGAGATAATGCAGGACGGATCAATAATATTTTGTGCAGAATCCCTGGTGTCCTCTGTCTTGAACGACCTGGACGAGGCATCGACCCTCACATTCTTGTCGGCAGGGCGGTAGTGGAGCTCAAACTGCAACCGGGCAAAGAACAACAACCACATGGCTTGACAAATGCGGATTCTGCTTCTGGAGTCCACACCTTGGCGTTCATGCCTTTTTTGGTGAGGGTAGACATAGGAGCTGTCACTGAGGAGAAGCTTGGGATGAACTGCCGGTAGCAGTTGGCAAATCCCAAGAAACGCTGTATGGACCTTAAGTCTTGAGGACGTGGCCATTTCAGGACGGCCATTACATTTTCAGGATCCATCTTGATCCGAGATGATGTAGCCCAGGAAGGGTAGAGAATTCCTCTCAAACATGCACTTCTCCAGCTTAGCATACAGGCGATTATTCATCAATCGCAGCAGAACTTGACGGACATGTCTCTGATGAGTCATCGGGTCTGGGGAAAAAAATTAAGATGTCATCGAGATAGACCACAACACAGACATAGAAGAGATTTCGGAAGATGTCATTGACGAATTCTTGGAATATCGCGGGAGCGTTACATGGGCCGAAGAGCATCACCAGGTATTCATAGTGCCCGTGTCGGGTGTTAAATGCCGTCTTCCATTTGTCACCCCGACGAATCTAGATTAGATTGTAAGCCCCACGTAGGTCTAGCTTAGAAAAAAATCTTGCCACCTCATATGCGGTCAAAAAGTTCTGAAATCAGTGGCAACGGATATCTATTTGTGACCATGATCTGGTTAAGGCCCCGGTAGTTAATGCAGGGTCGCAGAGATCCATCCTTCTTTTTGACGAAGAAGAACCCGGCCTCAGCCGGGGAGGAGGATCTTTGTATGAAACCCTTTTCCAAATTCTCCTTAATATAGGCTGACATAGATTGAGTCTATGGCAAGGAGAGCGGGTATACCCTACCACAAGGAAGGGATCAGGAACCAGTTCAATAGGGCAGTCATGCGCCCGGTGTGGGAGCAGCGTCTCCGACTCCCTCTTGCTGAAGACATCCGAGAACAGAGAATAGTGAGAAGGCAATCCTGCCAATGACTGAGGTAGAGGAGACTACACCGAATGGATCTGCCCCAGGCAGCGGTCAAGGTACTTGGGACCCCACTGGAGAACCTCTCCGGAACTCCAGTCCAGAACTGGGGCATGTAGTCGGAGCCAAGGCAGACTAAGCAGCAGAGGGTTGACGGCCTTGAGCAGGACAAGAAACGAGATGAGCTCAGAATGAAGGGCCCCTCAGGTGGACCAACTGGTGAGGGCAACAGGGATTACTGGAAAGTGGGGGCCAGCTTACGGAGTATTCTCTCCCGACGAACCACTTGGGATCATTCCTGGAACCTCATATCAGCCCGGGTGGCAAGCAAAATCAGGTCGTCCAGGGTGGATGGTAGATCACTAGCGGCCAGTTCGTCCTTGATCTCGGACGACAGTCCTTGCCAGAATGTAGCCACCAGGGCCTCGTTGTTCCAGGACAGCTCACCTGCCCGGTTACGGAACTGAATGGCGTACTCACCTGCCTCTCTGCGGGACTACTGTTCCGTACTGAAAACATGATTACAGTAGAGGACAGTTGTCACGCAGCGAGGCAGGGACTCCTAGCGTCATAGATAACTATGACGCTAGGAGCCCGGCTCCCTGCAATGTGTTCGGTCCAGGAAATACTGCCGACATATGGACCGTATATCACGGACCGAACACGCTCGATTGTTGGAAGCCTAAATGTTATGTGTGGGGTGAGGGGATTCTGTACACCTTTAAAAAATTTTTTTTTTTTTTAAATAAAAATGTGTATCAATGTGTTTGGTGCAACTTTGCAATTACATTTTATTAAATAATTTTTACTTTTTGAGATACAGCTGCTTTGTGTCCTGACTTATGGGTTCAGTGACAACGATCGGATCAAGCTGCTATCAATCACATCTTTGTTCATAACTTAGTTGTGATCGGTAAGGCCGGATTCCCATGTAGCGTAAACGCTGTGGAATTTCCGTAACGGAATTTTGTGCGGAAATTCCACAGCATTTACAGTAGCAACAAAGTGGATGAGATTTTGTAAATCTCATCCCCACGCTGTGGAAAAAAGACGCAGCGTAAATGTTAATAACTTGACCTGTGGTGCAGAATTTAATTCCGCAGCATGTCAATTTATGCTGCGTTTTGGTTGAGTTTCTGTTGCGGTGGAGATGCAAATCCTGCAACAGAAAGCCAAGGGTTGCGACGTTTGTGGTGTAATCTCAGCATTTATGCCGCAAAAATCGCAACTGTGAAAAAAAAGGTGTAGCCTTTAAATCGTTTTGTGGGGGAGGGGGGGGGGGTTTCACTGTAAATGTCATGTATGGGGGAACTTATTTAGCATATATTCACAGGTTACAGTCATATTGCGTTTTTTTTTTTTTTTGCAGAGATATTCGCAAAACCATGGCAAATGACATGATTATAAAGCAATTTTACAAAAACTGTTGCAAAAAAACTTGATTTGACCTCGACGTGTGAAGAGACCCTTGTAGTTCATTTTTGTAGGGTAGGGGGGCTTTGCTGTAGATGTTATGCGAGGGAAAATTTTAGTTATAGTTTTTGTGCGGGGGAGGGTATATTCACATGTAGCGTTTGAGGTGCAGTTAAAAAAAAACGCATCAAAACCGCGCAGTCGACTACGCTATTGATTCCGTCAAAACAATGGACACCTTACAAAACATTGACAAATGGAAACCATTTGCAACGGATGCGTTACCATTGAAATCTATGGTTTCCATTTGTTTCTGTTTGGTTTCCGTTCATGGGTTCCCCTGACAGAAAAGTCAGACGAAACCCATGAACGGAGCCCCGACGCAGATGTGAACGAAGCCTTGGGTTTCCAACACACGAGCGTGTTCAGTCCGTGATATATGGACCGTATATCTGCCGCATTTCCCGGACCGAACACAGTGCAGGGAGCCGGGCTCCTAGTGTCATAGTTATGTATGATAATAGGTGTCCCTGCCTCCCCACGGGGCTACTGTCCCGTACTGAAAATGCATACATAACTATGATGCTAGGAGCCTGGCTCCCTGCACTGTGTTCAGTCACGGAAATACTGCGGACGTATGGTCCGTATCTCAAAGACCGAACACGTTCGTGTGTAGGAAGCCTTACATATATGGACATGAGGAACAGCCCCAGAGACCCTGGGCAGAGCGCTAGTGGAATATTTGCCCGGGGACACCAGCCCTGGGACAGCTCCACTCCCCGGGCGACATATCCCACTATAAGCCATAGAGTGGGATACGTTTTGGCTAAATTGAACAAAATCCAGTGCATTAGCTGGTCACTGCCTACTCCATGGTTTTGTTCACTGTAGTTGACGTCAGTACCAAAGTTGGTTAACAAGTATAACGTACAAACATGAGCGCCACACTTTCCGTTGTCCACCCCCGGTAATGGAGGGGGGCCCAGACATCTTGGCTGTATGGGGCCCAGAAATTCCTGATGGCGGCACTAATACAGGTAGCAGGTATGGGAACACTGGGAACTGGAAAATACTAAGGGACAATTTGCAAAGACTAACACGGGTAAACACAACAAAGCTCAGGCAACGAAGGAAGGGGCAGGGCCCTTCTTATAGTCCAGGGTGATCATGGACTAATTTGACACCGCAGAGTGAAGCGGAAGTGAGCGCTGTTGTCTCCTGAGGAGGAGATGCAGGCCAGCGCTCACTGATCCATGGCTGCGGCCGTCGGGGGGTGAGTAATCCCGACGGTCCGCGGCCAAGGGTGTCACACATGGCTGCCAAAGACACTGGGTTACTAGTGTTTATTGATGATGTGACTGAAGACAGAAGCAGCCGGATGAATTCTTAAAGGAACAGTGTCATCACAATTTTTTTTTTAATATGTTAAAGATGTTAGTGCTTTATTAAAAACGTTTGGATTAATTTGTGTGTTTGTGTGTTACTTTTTCTTATTTTTACACTTTTTCTTCCCTATGGGGGCTGCCATTTTTTTTTCCATTTCTGTATGTGTCGATTAACGACACATACAGACATGGAATACGGCAGCCACAGTCCCATAGGGACTGCGAACGGGTCCCGTCCCATCCACTTCTGTGTACGCCATCTGTGTGGGAACGGCGCATGCGCCGCTCCCACACAGTCCAATTTGAAATGCGCGCCGTCCGGCGCCATTTTCCTGTGGACCGGAAGTCGCGGCCGGACAGTAAGATTACTACTTCCGGTCGCGGCTTCCGGACTTGTGCACTTGAACCAGCGGCAGCAGACGGAGCGGAAGGGCCGGAGGGAGCCGCGGCGGCAGGAGCAGGTAAGAGATTTCTATGTATGTTCGTGATTGTGTGTGTTTACTACTGTATGTAAACCTACTACACTGTGTGTTAGCTCAAAAAATGGCGACACACAGTGTAGGAGGTTAGACCGTTCAATCCCCTCGTTTATCCCGGCACTAGCCAGGATAAAGGAGGGGGGGATTCTCAGAGCTCACTAGAGCGAGTGCTTTTTTCCAAATTTTGCAGCAAAAAGCAATGTGGTTGCTTTACCACATGCAATGCTGCAATTTTGGGAATAGCTCCATCTAGTAACCAGCACTGGGAAATATTATAAATTAGAATCTAATTTATAATATTTCCTGACTCGTGAAAAAAATAAAAAAAATTTGAACAATGTTTAATCACCTACACACTAAATGTTTAACAAAAATAAATAAATACATGTTTTGCTGGCAACACATTCCCTTTAAGTGGTCAGGGAACACAAAATGTTATTTATGGTAATGTTAATGTGCCCAATTACTTTTGAGCCCCTAAAATGAGGAGGCTGTGTAGAAAAATGGTTGAAATTCCTAAAAGGATATTTTTGTTCAACCCCTTGAATTAAACCTGAAAGTCTACTCTTCAATTGCACCTCAGTTGTTTCATTTCAAATCCAATGTGGTGGCATGCAGAGCCCAAATCATGAAGATTGTGTCATCGTCCAAATAATTCTGGACCTAACTGTATATACTCAGTCAAGTCACATTTTTATGACCACCTCCTACTTTCGATGTCGGCAGCGAGTAGCCCATGAAGGAAGTGATGTGTCATGAGCTGGCTTCATAGGTATACAAGGTGTGCGATAGGCTGTCTGACCACATATCACTCGCTGTGGCCATGGGTAAAAGGGGCAATTTATCAGAGTTCCAAAAAGGGATGATTATTGGCTATCGGGACAAGGGTGGCAGTATTTCTCAAACAGCGCAGTATGTGGAACTGTTCGCGTGCGTCACGATCTGTGGGTATGTGGACCCACTGGGCCGTACCGACGTAGCGGTATAGCAGCTCGCCATACAGGGTACAAAGTTAAAGTCTATAGTTCGGATAAAAGTACCTGTGCCAATACAGACAGTAGCGATGGTTTAGGCTCGGATGGAACTCTGGCAGCAGGCAGACAACAGGTGCGGTGAAACACAGCTGGTATAGCAGGCGACAACACAACTCCAACTCTGTACAGCACAGGAACACGGAAGCACAGGAACACGGAAGCACAGGATACAGGTAGCAGGAACGGGAACACTGTGAACTGCAGAACACTCAAGGGACCATTTGCAGAGACTGACACGGGTAGGTACAAACAATGCTCAGGCAATAAGGAAAGGGGCAGTGCCCTTCTTATAGTCCAGGGTGATCTGGGAGCAGTCAGCTCAATCTCACACATGTGTGCGCTCTGGCTCTTTGACACTGGACTGAGCTCTCGCTCGCACCCTAGTGGTCACTGTGGTCACTGCGGGACAGGACGGCCGCATGTGCTGGCATCTCTGGAGAGAAGGGCGTCGGCAGGATGAAAAGAGTTTGTGGTCAGCAACCGCACACGTTACAGTATCCTCCCTCTTACGCCCCCTCTTCTTGGGGCCAGAATGAGAGAGAAACTTCTTCAGGGTAGGAGCATTGGGATTCTCCTCCGGCTCCCAGGACCTCTCCTCTGGACCGAACACCCTCCAATCTACTAAATAAAAGGTCCTTCCTCTTACTTTTTGATGTCCAGAATCTCCTTAACCTCAAATATCTTGGCAGAGCCGTTGGGGGCAAATGCAGGGCTAAGAGTCTTAGAGTAGCAGTTCAGGACCACAGGCTTCAGAAGAGACGTGAAAGGAGTTGGGATCAGGAGGGTAGCGGGCAGCCGAAGCTTATAAGAGACCAGGTTGATCTACTGCAGGATCTCAAAGGGTCCGATTAACCTGGGAGCGAATTTGCATGATGGCATCCTCAGCCGGATATATCTTGAGGACAGCCAGACCCTGGTACCTGGAAGAAACTGAGGCGGCTCTCTTCTCCTCATATCTGCCTTTCGCTTCATGCAATCGACTGCCAGAAGAATAGAGGACCGGGTTTGCTGCCAGATCTGTAGAAAGTCCCGGAATGCAGTCAGCTGCAGGCACCTGGGACGAAGCAGACACTGGGAGAGGAATATGTGGATATTGGCCGTAGACTATAAAGGCCGGTGTGGAGATGGAGAACTCACTTGTGTGGTTGTTATAGGAAAACTCGGCCCAAGGAAGAAGCTGCACCCAGTCATCATGCTGCCTGGAGATGAAGTGTCGTAAGTAGTTCTCCATTATCTGATTGATCCTCTCAACTTGGCCATTTGACTGGGGATGGTAGGCTGAGGAAAAGTCCAATTTTATACCAAGGAGTTTACACAGAGTCCTCCAGAACTTTGATGTATACTGAACCCCCCAATCAGACACGATATGCAGAGGTAAGCCGTGCAGGCGGAAGATGTGTTGGATGAAGAGGTTGGCCAGTTGAGAAGCAGAAGGTAGGCCGATCAGCGTAACAAATTAAACCATCTTTGAGAATCGGTCCACCACCACCCAGACCGCACTGCATCCAGCAGAGGGAGGCAGATCCATGACGAAGTCCATTGCAATATACTGCCAGGGAGCATTGGACACAGGCAGCGGCTGGAGCAGGCCAGTCGATTTGTAGTGAGCAACCTTGTTTGCTGTGCACACCGTGCAGGAGGAGACAAAGTCCATGATGTCTTTGGGCAGCGTGGGCCACCAGAACTGACAGGCAATCAGTTCTCGGGTCACACGGACACCCGCGTGACCTGCCAGTTTAGAGCTGTCTCCCCAGAGGAGGATTCTTCTTCTGTCTGCCAGACGCACAAAAGTCCTCCCCAGAGGGATGTCTCTAACTTGCAGAGGGTTGACAGAGATGATGCAGGATGGGTCAATGATATTTTGTGGAGACTCCATGGTGTCCTCTGTCTTGAATGACCTGGACAAGGCATCAGCCCCCACATTGTTGTCGGCAGCGCAGTAGTGGAGATCAAACTGGAACCGGTCAAAGAACAGCGACCACCTGGTTTGACGGGGGTTCGGCCGTTGGGCCGTCTGGAGATAGGTGAGGTTCTTTTGGTCAGTGAATATCAGGATAGGATGAGCTGCACCCTCTAGTAGGTGTCTCCACTCCTCCAAATCCAGTTTGATGGACAGTAACCACCAATCCCCAATCGAGTAGTTGCGCTCTGCGGAAGAGAAAAGCTTGGAGTAATAGCCACCTACCACTGTCTTGCCTTTGGGACCTCTCTGGAGCAGAAGTGTGCACCAGCACCAACAGAGGAGACGTCCACCTCCAACTAAAACTGTCGAGAAACATCTGGATGATGGAGGATAGAGGCTGACGTGAAGGCACTCTTCAGGCTCTTAAATGCGGACTCTGTGATACGTCTATGGCCGGGGTCGTCGTTCAGACTTACCTCTTGACGGCCCCGGCCATGGACATCTCTCTTCACGGAGTCTGCTCCATCCAGGGAGACGCCGGCACTCACTTCTGGGTCATCGTACTGATTCCAGCAGGGCGCGCGCCCGCGCGTGCACGGCCTTAAAGGGCCAGTACGTGTCCAGCTGTTGCCCATCAATTATTAGCCCAAATGGCTGCTGGACTATAAAAAGGGGCTCTGCCCACTGGTTCCTTGCCTGAGCTTTGTTGTATACCTAAGTTTGTCTTGCAAATGTTCTCCCAGTGTTTTCCAGTTCCCAGTGTAACCTGTTCCTGCTGCCTGTACCCTGTATCCCGTGCTATTGTATCTACAAGTGAAAGTCAAGTCGTGCCCTCCGCTGCACCTACGGTTCCACCTGCTGATACAGTCAAGTCGTGTCTTCCGCTGCACCCACGGTGTCACCTGCTGTGAAAGTCAAGTCGTGCCTCCGCCACTGTCTACATTGCCTCAGGTACCCGTTCCGAACTATAGACATTGTTTTGTACCTTGTTGGCCAGCTGCTACTCTGTTACGCGGTACGGCCCAGTGGGTCCACACCCCGCGCCGTGACAGTACGCTCAGGCCATGGACCCCGCTGGCCAAGTCAAGAGCCTGTCATCCTCCCAAGCCATGCAGGCGGACCTGCAGGATCTGCAAGCACGACAGGATCAACTCTTTGTGGCAGTAGACTCCATGGCACAGCATCTAGGTGCGCTAGTTACTTTCCGTCACCACTCCTAATCAAGCTCCTCCGATCGACCCTCCTGCTACACCTCCTGGCAGCTCCAGTTCGCGCTCTCGGTTCTCGCTGCCATTGCCACCTCGGTTCCATGGAGACGCAAGTTCGTGCAGGGGGTTTCTGAATCAATGCCAAATCCATTTCACTCTGCACGCCCAAGCATTTCCTTTGGACGGAGCCAGGATCGCCTTCATTATATAAATAGTAGGTATGGGGAGAGGAGGAAAAAGGAGCGTGGTGGGTTAAATGTCGCCTTCAATTGTTATATTGATACCGACTGGTGTAATAGCAGAAGGATTATGTTGTGCAGTGTCCCCTTTTGTTATTGCCACATTGTATAATATTTTTTTTAAATTGTTACAAAGTGTAATTACGACTTTTATCTGATTCAACAAAGTAGAAAGCCTGGTAGTTGCTTTCACTACTTTGGTGAAAATAGAAGAGGTGGTGCTGCAAGGATAATTGATATATTATATCTGTGAAATTTCCTGCATAAGCACTCCGCAAGAGGTTGTGTTCAGACTTCGTGAGCAGCTGCGTATTGACTGAATGCGTTTTTTGCCGTTCCAATTGGTTGGTTGTACAACAGTGCAAAAAGGAATGAAATTTGTATCGGTAAGCAGTTGTTTAATCTGCTAGTGCGTTTTATTTATTGTATTCCCAACGCTTTTAGTTCAATCCTAATTAGATCTGCAACTTGGTCAGCAACGTGAACATATAGTATCTATCGTAGTAA
The DNA here is from genome assembly GCF_050947455.1 of Rhinoderma darwinii. Lineage (NCBI taxonomy): Eukaryota > Metazoa > Chordata > Amphibia > Anura > Rhinodermatidae > Rhinoderma > Rhinoderma darwinii. The sequence continues at coordinate 593,551,055 of NC_134687.1, forward strand.
ACTGCTGATTCATAGTCTATTGTGTATTATGTTCTCTCGACATTGACACTGCTATTCACATTCAGGCGGCAGTGTACAAATAATAACTTTTTGCTGCGTCTACATAGATAGACAGGCTCTTCTTAAGTTGTGAGCATTACTGATACATTAAATTATGAGACTTGCTGGTTATTAGCGCCGGCAAGTTATCAGAATGTAAGCTGTCAATGCCGCGACGTCATCGGCATTTGACAGCTCAGTAGCCTGTAATGATATTGCCACCACGTACGTTCGTTCCAGCTTTGTAAGGAACGAACTGTCAGCTCGGTAGCCTGTAGTGGTGTTACCACTACCTCCGTTCGTTCCGGGTTTGCAAGGGACGAACTGAATGCGGTAAGATTAGATTTTGAATTTTCTCGTGCTAATCTTGCCCTCTATAGTCGATAATCTTTCCCTATTACCAGGGTCGGTATGGTCCCGACGCGCGTTTCACTGAACTAAGTCAGCTTCTTCCGGGGGCGGGAGCATTTTGTTTCTGGAGCTAGTTAAAGCCCAGGATTTGATTGACATTGAGTATAGCCAATCAGCTTCTAGGTGATTTGTTACACTGTTACTATTGTCAAGGAAACTGTAATTGTATCCCTGTCAAAAGTTGCAAACCAACCTCATTATATACAAAATTATCCTCAGCGGTGTTTAATGGATTGACTAAATTCTTTAACATTTGTTTGTATGTCCAAATGAATTAGACACATTTTGCTGAATGGTATCTCTTCTTATACTCTATATTACTAAATAAATTAAAAGAATTTGCTACTGAAGTATTTTATTCTTTAATTATTTTATTATTTAACTTTCTAAATAATTAATTTATTAATTTTGCATATTAATTTTAATTGTTTTTGTAGTAAATTTTTAGTATTAATTTTATTGTTTTTTTAAAAATATATTGTTTTTAGTAATTTTTATAATTATTGTTTTTTATTAATTTTTAACCCTTATAGGTAAAGTGCTATATTACATATACCATTTCTGCTAATTCTAAGTAAAAACCATGTATGGATATGATACGTCATACACTGGTAAACACTGCCATTTATTTGTCAATCCCTTGATTGTTATCTCATTAATATTCCAGAGGTTTAAACCTCTGCAATTCTTTATTTCCTAAATCATGTATTTCATGTACCCTTGTAGTGGATATTCCTTAAAATTATGGCACAATATTACATATGATCATGCAGGTTCTCCTAATTCTTTTTTATCTGATTTTATAATGGACTTCTTATGATGTACGATTGGCTTATGACTTCATGTTTTAACACATCATGTGGCCTAGTTATTTGGGCAAGTTGAAATTATTGTGGATAGGGTGAGTGTGGGAGTGTCACTTATTTAAAGAAAGCAGCCAAAATTGAAGGATTCATTGAGTCCATGTGGGCTCACAGAGTTCATGTTAAAAATCCACTTACTCTCTTCTTTTAGCAACATGGAGTCCACATCCCCACCTCTGATTCCCGTGGTGAAGTGGCAAATGGCCCAGCCTGATAATTCTTTAAGGTTGAGATTATGGCTGTATTTGAAGTGTCTGGCCACTGGTGTGGGTTGAAACAGTTTATTTTGTTTTTTTGTCTCCATTTCCACTTTGTCATAATTTCTTATACTTCCAATATGTTCCCTTATTCTAGTTTTGAGATCTCTCTTAGTTTTACCCACATAATGTAGGTTACACGTACATCTTAGGACATATATCACCCCCTTGGTGGCACAGGTGATATGTTCCTGAATTTTGTAGTGATCTCCTATTCCATTCTTAAAACCCTGCTTTTTTATAAGGATTTTACAGGCTGTACATAGGCCGCATGGATAGAACCCTGGGTATTTTTGTTGTTTCTTTTTTATGCAATCCCTCGAAAAATGACTTTTAACAATGTGTTGTTCTATGGTGTTGGTTTTTCTGTATCCTGAGGAGATTGTTGTACCGAGATGTTGTTTAAGGTCTTCATCTAGTAGTAAAATCTGCCAATGTTTTGCCATGATGTTGTGCATTTCTTGCCATTTTTCGTGCAGTGTGGTGATAAACCTCACTGTATTTTCACTTTTCAACTTTGCCTTTGTAACTAGCAATGTGTCCCTGTCTGTCCTAAGTGCAATGTTGTATGCCTGTTTTATCTGGTGTCCAGAATAATGTCTGTCTTTTAATCTTTTTTTCAAGTCTACTGCTCCCTTCTTGAAATTTTCGCCTTCATTATATCCCTACTCGCCAGCAAGGCACTGGCGTGGTCAAATCCAATCTCGGAACGACAGGGACCTGAGACCCGAGACTTCCAGGGGTTGGTGCGGTTTTTCCGTTCCGTATTTGAGGAGCCTGGACGAGCCTCATCGGCAGCCACTGCTATCTTTAACCTGCGTCAGGAGGATGCCTCCATGGGCGAATACACCATCCAGTTCCGGGCTCTGGCAGGAGAATTGTCCTGGAACAATGAGGCCTTGGTAGCATCCTTCTGGCATGGCCTATCGCCTGAGATCAAAGACAAACTGGCTGCTCGAGATCTCCCAGCTGCCCTGGATGACCTGATTCTACTGGCTATCTGTGTGGACATAAGGCTCAGAGAGAGATCCCAAGAGATTCTACAGGAGAAACGTCTTCCTAGACTGGCGCTCAACTTCCAGCAACCCCTCTTGCCTTGTTCTTCTGCTACGCCCGAGGTTCCGATGCAGGTGGATCGGCTTAAACTGTCCGATCAAGAAAACAGTGCAGGCGCACCTCTGGACTCTGCCTATATTGCGGCCTCGCTGGCCATGTCGTGCGTTTGTGTTCCCAGAGGCCAAAGAAACCCCAATGCCTGGGATTGGTTGGAGAGACAACCCTGGGCGCTACTGCACTTAATAGAGAACTCTTTTCCTAGCTGTTTATTCCTGTGACCATCGTCGCTGGCGAGAGACCCCATCCAGTCTCTGCCTACCTGGACTCTGGCTCTGCAGCCAATTTCATCTGTCAAGACCTTGTGGATCTTCTTCAATTGCCTACTGTTTTGCTGGAGAGGCCGTTGATCGTTGCCTCGGTAGATGGACTGCCTTTGCCTGACCCAGTATTGTCTGTGACCAAGCCATTGAGACTCCAAGTGGGAGCTCTTCATTCTGAGCTCATCTCCCTGTATGTCCTGTCCAAGGCCGTCAACCCCGTGCTGCTGGGTTTGCCTTGGCTCCGTCTTCACGCCCCAGTCCTGGATTGGCACTCCGGAGAGGTTCTCCAGTGGGGCCCCAAGTGTCTATACTGCTGTCTGGGTCATGTCCATTCATCCCAGCCTTCTCCGCATCAGTCATTGACAGGGTTGCCTCCTTGTTACACTCAGTTCGCTGATGTCTTAGACAAAAAGGAGGCAGAGATATTGCCACCACATCGAGAATACGATTGTCCTATTGACTTGGTTCCTGATTCGTCCCCTCCTCGCGGTAGAGTATACCCTCTCTCCTTGCCAGAGACCCAGTGTATGTCGGCCTACATTAAACAGAATCTGGAGAGGGGCTTCATACGAAAGTCCTCATCCCCGGCCGGAGCTGGGTTTTTCTTAGTCAAAAAGAAGGATGGATCCATTCGACCCTGCATTGACTACCGAGGCCTCAATCAGATCACGGTGAAGAACAGGTACCCTTTGACGTTGATTTCGGAGCTCTTTGATCGTATACGGGGGGCGAAAAAAATTCCAAGCTTGACCTGCGGGTGGCTTACAATCTAATCCGGATCCGTCAGGGAGACGAGTGGAAGACTGCATTTAACACACTTCATGGACACTACGAATATTTGGTCATGCCCTTCAGCCTGTGTAACGCTCCCGCAGTATTTCAAGAATTTGTGAATGACATTTTTCGTGATCTCTTCTATGTCTGTGTTGTGGTGTATCTCGATGATATCTTGATTTTTTTTTCCCCAGATCTTGTGACTCATCAGGGCCATATCTGCCAGGTGTTGCTTAGAGTAAGGGAGAATCATCTTTACGCCAAGTTGGAGAAGTGCGTGTTCCAAGAGAAGTCTCTACCCTTCCTGGGCTATATCATCTCTGATCAGGGTCTCAAGATGGACCCTGAAAAGGTCAAGGCTGTCCTGGAGTGGCCACGTCCCCAAGGCTTAAGGGCCATAAAACGCTTCCTGGGATTTGCCAACTTCTACAGACTGTTCATTCCCAACTTCTGTTCTTTGACAGCCCCATCTCCACGCTCACTAAGAAGGGTATGAATGCCAAGGTATGGACTCCAGAGGCGGAAATCACATTTGCAACCTTAAAAAAGGCCTTCACATCAGCCTCTATACTTCACCACCCTGATGTATCCTTACAGTTTTCATTAGAGGTGGACGCTTCCTCTGTTGGTGCCGGTGCACTATTGTTCCAGAGAGGTTCGAAAGGCAAGACGGTGGTATGTGGTTACTAGTCCAAGTTGTTTTCTTCTGCAGAGCGCAACTACTCGATTGGAGATCGGGAGTCACTTGTCATCAAGCTGGCCTTGCAGGAGTGGAGACACCTACTGGAGGGCGCAGCTCATCATATCCTGGTCTTCACGGATCACAAGAACTTGACCTACCTACAGACGGCTCAACGGCTGAATCCTCGTCAAGCCAGGTGGTCATTCTTTTTTGTACGGTTCCGGTTTGAACTCCACTACCGACCTGCCGAGAAGAATGTGAGGGCCGATGCCTTGTCTAGGTCATTTGAGACAGAGGACACTGTGGAGTCCCCACAGAATATTATAGATCCTTCCTGCATCTACTCTGTTAACCCTTTGCAGGTTAGAGACATTTCTCCGGGAAAGACTTTTATACGGCTGGCAGACAGAAGAAGAATCCTTCTGGGGTCACAGTTCCAAGCTGGCAGGTCACGCGGGTGCCCGTAAGACCCGAGACCTAATTGCCCGTCAGTTCTGGTGGCCCACGCTGCCCAAAGATGTCATGGACTTTGTCTCTTCCTGTACGGTGTGTGCAGCAAACAAAGTTGCCCACTCCAGACCAGCCGGTCTGCTCCAACCACTGCCTGTGCCCGATGCCCCCTGGCGGCATATTGCTATGGACTTGGTCACAGATCTGCCTCTCTCTGCGGGATGCAGTGTGATCTGGGTGGTGGTGGATCATTTTCTCATTTTGTTCCTCTGACTGGCCTGCCTTCTGATGCTCGACTGGCTGATCTCTTCATGCAACACATCTTCCGTCTGCACGGATTACCCCTGCATATTGTCTCGGCTCGAGGGGTCCAATTCACCTCAAAGTTCTGGAGAGCACTCATGCGGCCTACTGGGTGTAAAGTTGGACTTCTCCTCAGCTTACCACCCAGTCCACCAATGGTCAAGTTGAGAGGATTAACCAATTTATGGAGAACTATCTGCGGCACTTTGTCTCAAGACAACATGATGACTGGGTGCAGCTGCTCCCGTGGGCGGAGTTCTCTTATAATAACCATACCAGTGAGTCCACCACCTACAGTCTGTTTTTCATAGTCTTCGGCCAACATCCTCAAATACCCCTGCCCGACTCTACTATGTCTCAGGGCCTGCAGCCGACTCTACCTTCAGGAACTTTCTGCAGATATGGCAGCAGACACGATCTTCTATTCTGCTGGCGGTGGACCGCATGAAGAGAAAGGCAGACACTAGAAGACGAGACCCTCCCCAGTTCCTTCCAGGTACTAAAGTCTGCCTGTCTTCCAGGAATATCCGGCTGAGGGTGCCATCTTGCAAGTTTGTTCCCTGGTTCCTTGGACCCTTCGAGATTCTACTACAGATCAATCCTGTGTCGTACAAGCTTCGACTGCCTCCTTCCCTCAAGATCCCTAACTCCTTCCATGTCTCCTTGCTAAAACCCGTGGTCCTGAACCGCTACTCCAGGACTCCTAGTTCCGCAGTGGCTCCTGGCGGTTCATCCGGAACTTTCGAAGTGAGGGAGATCCTGGCCACCAAGAAAGTAGCAGGAAGGTTGTTTTATTTGGTGGATTGGATGGGATTTGGTCCAGAGGAAAGGTCTTGGGAGCCAGAGGAGAACATCGATGCTCCAGTCCCCATGAAGAAATTTCTTTCCCGCCCCGGTCCCAAGAAGACGGGGCGTAAGAGGGGGGATACTGTTACATCTATGGCCGGGGGTCGTCGTTCAGACTTACCTATTGATGGCCACGGCCATGGACATCTATCTCCACGGCATCTGCTCCCTCCAGGGAGACGCCGGCACTCACTTCGTCCTCGTACTGATTTTCGCAGGGCGCGCGTGCCCGCGCATGCACGGCTTTAAAGGGCCTGGATCCTGTATCCCGTGCTATCGTATCTACAAGTGAAAGTCAAGTTCTGCCTTCCGCTGCACCCACGGTCCCACCTGCTGATACAGTCAAGTCGTGTCTTCCGCTGCACCCACGGTGTCACCTTCTGTGAAAGTCGTGCCTTCACTACTGTCTACATTGCCTCAGGAACCCGTTCCAAACTATAGCCTTTGTTTTGTACCTTGTTGGCCAGCTGCTACTTACCCAGTGGGTGCACAACCTGCGCCGTGACACTCTGCTTCTGGAGTCCACACCTTGGCGTTCATGCCTTTTTTTGTGAGGGTAGAGATGGGAGCTATCAGTGAGTAAAAGTTTGGGATGAACTGCCGGTAGAAATTGGTGAATCCCATGAAACGCTGTATGGCCCTTAAGCCTTGAGGACGTGGCCACCCCAGGACGGCCTTTACCTTCCCAGGATCCATCTTGAGACCTTGATCCGAGATAATGGAGCCCAGGAAGGGTAGAGACTTTCTCTCGAACACGCACTTCTCCAGCTTGGCATGCAGGCAATTCTCCCTTAATCGCAGCAAAACGTGACGGACATGTCTCTGATGAGTCACTGGATCTGGGGAAAAAATCAGAATGTCATTGAGATAGACCACAACACAGACAAAGAGAAGATCTCGGAAGATGTCATTGATGAACTCTTGGAAGACCGTGGGAGCGTTACACAGTCCGAAGGGCATTACCAGGTATTCGTAGTGCCCATCTAGAGTGTTAAATGCCGTCTTCCATTCGTCACCCCGGCAAATACGGATTAGGTTGTAAGCCCCCCGCAGGTCTAGCTTCTAAAAATGTTTTGCTCCTCGTATGCGATCACCAGTTCTGAAATCAATGGCAGCAGATATCTATTTTTTGCCGTGATCTGGTTGAGACCCGGGTAGTCGATGCAGGTTCGAAGTGATCCTTCATTTTTTTTGACAAAGAAGAACCCTGCCCCGGCAGAAGAGGAGGATTTTCAAATTAACCCCTCTCCAAATTGTCCTTTATATATGCGGACATAGACTGAGTCTCTGGCAAGGAGAGATGGTATACCCTTCCACGGGGAAGGGATGCGTCAAGAACCAGATCAATAGGGCAGTCATACGCCCGGTGTGGAGGCAGCGTCTCAGCCTCCCTCTTGCTAAAGACATCTGCAAACTGTGAGTAGTGAGAAGGCAATCCTGCCAATGACTGAGGAGACTGGGCCGGATGGATCTGACCCAGGCAGCAGTTGAGGCATTCGGAACCCCACTGGACAACCTCTCCAGAATTCCAGTCCCGAAGGTTCAGCACGGAGGCGGCTGCCGACGAGACTCGTCCAGGTTCCTCAAATACCATGCAAAATGTCTGTAGGAAACCCTGGAAATCACGAATCTCTGGTCCTTGTCATTTCCAGATGGGGTTCGCCCATGCTAGGGCCCTGCCAGTGAGGAGAGAGACGATGAAAGCGACCCTTGCGCCGTCAGTGGAAAATGCTCTTGCATACAGACTGAAGTGGATCTGGCACTGGTTCAAAAATCCCCTGCAGGTCTTCGTGTCTCCATCATAGCGATGAGGTAGTGGCAGAGAAAATCGGGGATCAGCACTGCCAGGAGGTGTAGTCGGAGGATCCGTACTGCAAGGAGGTGTAGTAGGAGTAACATCAGCTTGCATATCCAGCTGAGGTGAAATAATTTTCAATGCCTGGAGGAGTTGGTCCCTTTGAGACCGGAGATCTAGCATATACGCCCGCATCACTAGTGACATCATCATGGTCTTGGATTGACCAGCGGGGTCCATGGCCTGAGCGTACTGTCACGATCTGTGGGTATGTGGACCCACTGGGCCGTACCGCTGCAGTGGTATAGCAGCTGGCCAAACAGGGTACAAAGTCAATGTCTATAGTTCGGATAAAGGTACCTGTGGCAATACAGACAGTAGCAGTGGCGTAACTACCGCTGTAGCAGCCGTAGCGGCTGCTACGGGGCCCGTGGTGTAAAGGATCTGCCAGACACAGCTTCTGTGTCGACGCCCGTGGGTAATCAGTCTGCACCTGCTCCTATGTCTGTGAGACTGACTCCATCTTCCACCACTCAGGATGGCAGGCTTAGGAGTGGGAGAGCTTATCGCAGCCTGGCCAGACTGAGCTAGCTCCCGCCACTGTCTATTTATATCTGCCTTTCCTGTTCCTCCTTTGCCTGTGATTCTGCTCTGCTTGTTTCCTGGCTCTGCTGCTGCTGCTTGAACTACTGATCCTCTGCTTGTTATTGACCTTGGCTTACCGACCACTCTCCTGCTCAGCGTTTTGTACCTCGTGCACTCCTGGTTTGACCCGGCTCGTTCACTACTCTCGTTGCTCACGGTGTCTCCGTGGGCAGCTGCCCCGTTTCCCTAGCTTCTGTGTACCCTTGTCTGTTCGTCTGTCGTGCACTTACTGAGCGTAGGGACCGTCGCCCAGTTGTACCCCGTCGCCTAGGGCGGGTCGTTGCAAGTAGGCAGAGACTGAGTGGCGGGTAGATTAGGGCTCACCTGTCTGTCTCCCTACCCTGTCATTACACGCGGCATGAGGGGGCCCTTATCGCCAGCCGGCGCGGGCCCCCACCATGGCCGGAGGCTCCGTTAGCTGCTGCTATGGCTACTACAGCACGACGCCACTTAACACTATGGCAGAGCAGGGAGGTATCTCCCCGCTCTGCCATTAAAGGGGTTGTTCCTACAAAAGACATGTATCCCCTATCCACAGGATAGGGGATACATGTGTGATCGCTGGCAGTGATAAGGAGAACAGGGGACCGAAAGTCCCCCGAAGTTCTCCATCACAAACCTCGGACTTCCGGGGTCTGTGTCGGCAGCTCTGTAGAAATGAATGGAGCGCCGATCGCGCTTCTGCGCATGTGTGACCAGCACTCCTTTCATTTTTATTGAGGTGCGCAGACTCCGGAAGTCAGAGGTTAGTCATGGAGAACTTTGGGGGACTTTCAGTCCCCCGTTCTCCCTATCGCTGGGCGTCCCAGCGATCACACATGTATCTCCTATCTTGTGGATAGGGGATACATGTATTTTATAGGACAAACTATAGGTCAGATTTTTTTTGGGGGGTTGGGGCTGTACGGCGTTACCTACAGGGGGGGCTGTATGGCGTTACCTAGAGGGGAGGCTGTATTGCATTACCTACAGGGGGGCTGTATGGCGTTACCTACAGGGGGGGCTGTATAGCGTTACCTACAGGGGGGCTGTATGGTGTTACCTACAGGGGGGCTGTATGGCGTTACCTACAGGGGGGGCTGTATGGCGTTACCTACAGGGGGGCTGTACGGCGTTACCTACAGGGGGGTTCTGTACGGCGTTACCTACAGGGGGGCTGTATAGCGTTACCTACAGGGGGGCTGTACGGCGTTACCTGCAGGGGGGTTCTGTATGGCTTTACCTGCAGGGGGTTCTGTATGGCGTTACCTACAGGGGGGTTCTGTACGGCGTTACCTACAGGGGGGTTCTGTACGGCATTACCGAAAGTGGGATTCTGTATGGCGTTACCTAAAGGGGGACTGTATGGTGCTACCTACGGGGGGGCTGTATAGCGTTACCTACAGGGTGGGCTGTATAGCGTTACCTACAGGGGGGCTGTATGGCGTTACCTACAGGGGGGTCTGTATGGCGTTATCTACAGGGGGGTCTGTATGGCATTATCTACAGGGGGGTCTGTATGGCATTATCTACAGGGGGTCTGTATGGCATTATCTACAGGGGGGTCTGTATGGCGTTATTTACAGGGGGGCTGTATGGTGTTATCTACAGGGGGGGTCTGTATGGCGTTATTTACAGGGGGTGTATGGCATTATCTACAGAGGGGGTGTATGGCATTATATACAGAGGGGGTGTATGGCGTTATCTACAGAGGGGGTGTATGGTGTTATCTACAGAGGGGGCTGTATGGCGTTATCTACAGAGGGGGCTGTATGGTGTTATCTACAGAGGGGGCTGTATGGTGTTATCTACAGAGGGGGATGTATGGCGTTCTCTACAGGGGGGCTGTATGGCGTGCTCTACAGGGGGGCTGTATGGCGTTCTCTACAGGGGGCTGTATGGCGTTCTCTACAGTGGGGGTCTGTATGGCGTTATCTACAGCGGGGGCTGTATGGTGTTATCTACATGGGGGCTGTAAAAAAGGCACTATCTACAAGGGGGGGTTGTGTGACACCCAGGGGAGGGGGGGCCGCAGTCAAAAGTTTGCTATGGGGCCCAGTCTTTCCTAGTTACGCCCCTGGACAGTAGCGATAGTTTAGGCTTGGATGGAACTCTGGAAGCAGGCAGACAACAGGTGCGGTGAAATACAGCGGGTGTAGCAGGCGACAACACGACTCCAACTCTGTACAGCACAGGAACACGGAAGCACGGGATACAGGAGTTAGGCAGCCGGAACGGGAACACTGGGAACTGGAGAACACTAAAGGGACCATTTGCAGAGACTGACACGGGTAGGTACAAACAAAGCTCATCCAGGGTGATCTGGGAGCAATCAGCTCAATCTCACATGTGTGTGCGCTCTGGCTCTTTAAGGCTGGACTGAGCTCGCACATGCACCCTAGTGGTCACTGTGGTCACTGCGGGACAGGACGGCCGCATGTGCTGGCATCTCTGGAGGGAAGGGCGTCGGCATGAGAAGCGTTTGTGGTCAGCGACCGCGGACGTTACAGCGTGCTGCTGTGGTGAAAGTGTATCATGAGTGGACAAATGACACCATTGGGAATAACCGACGTGGAAACTGCAGAGCACCACATGCCATTGTTGTGAAAGGTGAACATCGGGTACGAAGGTGCACGAGAGCCGAACGACACGCTACAGTGGAGCAGCTCACCATGAATATCAACCAGGGGGCTACCAGACGTTTGTCTAGAACAACAGTTCAGCGAACCCTATTGCGTATGGGGCTCCAAAGCAGACGAATGGTCACTGCTCCTATGCTAACAAAGGTGCATAGGAAAAAAGGCTCCAATTTGCACGGCAGTATCAGATTTGGACCACCGATGATTGGCAATGGGTTGCCTTCTCCTATGAGTCATGTTTTCTGCATCATCGAACTGATGGACGTTGGCTTGTCAGGTGAGAAACACCTGAGAACAAACACCCTGCAACCATTGCTGGAAGAACACAAGCTGGTGGAGGCAGCGTTATGGTCTGGGGAATTTGTAAACGGCATTCTCTGGGCCCACTTATCCATGTGGAAGGCACTATGAACCGATTTGGTTATGAAACCATCGTTGCAGATCACGTCTACCCATACATGCCGTTTGTCTTCCCTGGGGCAGATGGAATCTTCCATCAAGACAATGCAAAGTGTCACATAGCTAGAACTGCCCGGCAATGTTAGGAAGAGCAGGACATAGACTTCCAAGTACTTCCCTGGCCCCCAAATTCGCCAGACTTGTACCCAATTGAGCATCTGTGGGACCACCTCGATGGTCTATGGATTCTCTCCCACGCCCCCTCCAGCAAATGTGGGATCCACTGCAGTCAGCATGGCTCCAGATACCTGAGACAACCTACCAGCACCTTATTGAGTCACTCACAGCCCGTCTAACTGTTGTCCGTGCTGTACACATCGTTACTCTGGATATTAGCCGGTGGTCATAATAATGTGACTTGACTGTGTATAATTCCATTGCAGGTCAGAAATACAATAAAATCCCCCTTAAAGAAGTATTCCCACAAAATTTTTGTATTTGTGAGTTATCCACTGCCTTCTGGTCCTCAGCTGTGTCATGTGACCAGCAACAGAACTCTCCAACTGCCGCAGCGTCTCATGTGTGGACAGAAAGGGTGTGAATAACTCACAAATACAGCCACCAGTAAGAAGATTACCTTCACCACAATTTACATAATGGGCCTCTCTAATGGGCCAGAGAATAAATTATTATGAGGTAGTGCTTCTTTAAGGGTGGAAATTCTCCCCCACATCCAGTGATACAGTGGTCCTAGGGAGCTAATTGCCAACTGCCAGCCACTTGCAGTTTGTCACTGGTGCAAGTCTAAGATAGCAGTAGACAACACAAAAATTTGAACAGCACATTCCAACAAAATGAAACAAAACATGTATACAGGTGCAAGAATGCCTGTGACTTCAAATTTATACAGCACACAAGAAAATGGCGACAACACACTGTGAACACTAATGCCACCTAAGCCGCTAAATATAAATAAATATGCATTACTGCTAAATCTACTTACAATACGTTAGGTGGCATTAGTGTTTGCAGTGTGCTGTCACCATTTTCTTGTGTGCTGTATAAATTTGCAGTCACAGGCGTTCTTGCACCTGTATACACGTTTTGTTTCATTTTGTTGGAATGTGCTGGTCACATTTTTGTGTTGTTTATGTGATTCATATATGTGGGGTTAGTGACTACCTCCATTTTTGATCTGGCACTCCTCCCATTCTGCCCTGGGTGATTTTAATTAGTTTAATGCTGGTTCCTACCATCCCTAAGTTTATGTAGGTTTAATCCCAGTTCTGGGTGTATGTGCAGCGTAGGTTCCCACCTTATAGAGGTCGCTTTGTCGTGGCAGGTGGGCTCACACAATTTGATCAAAATGTACGCTAAGAACCTCCCTATTGTAAGTAGATTTAGCAGTGATGCATATTTATTTCTATTTAGCGGCTTAGGTGGCATTAGTGTCCACAGTGTGCTGTCGCCATTGTCTTGTGTGCTGTAAGACAGCAGTAGGGCACCCAAAGGCTAAAGACAGAATGAGGAACAGGGAGCGGCTGCAGTGGAGAAGATGACCTAACCATGATAAAATGTGAGCCAGCCCTGGGCAAAGAGCACACTAGGCATAGCTGCACCAATTAGTTTTGCTACCTTCTTCCCTTCCCCCTTGTCACATCAGAGGAAGGAAACCGGCTGACTAATTTGTGCAGCAAGGGATGACATTTCCATCATCAATATAGGAAGGGGTTCTTTACAGTAAGAGCAGTTATAGACTCGGGTGTCCAAGAGATAGTGAATCATAATGATAGTGAATAGAATTAGCAAAAGGATGAGACATTATTTGAAATAAATTATGATTAATATGTGGGAAGAATGGCGTTATTTTTGATCCAAGGAATTTCTGAGATATCCCAATTTCAATTTTCTTAATAGGTATAACTCTTTAAAGAGCTAATAGCAACGCTTCACCTCCAGATCTTCCCCTCCTAGTTGTACCTGTGCTGGTATTGAAGTGATGTTCCTGGAACTATGCTTCACCTTTGTGAGACTGCCCAGCAGTATGCATTTTGGAATAAAATGTTATGGCCCTGTTCACTCAGAGTTTTTTTGCATTCAGAAAATTGCCTGGAAAAATCAGCTCCGTTTTTTTTAAAGTGGTTTTGCACCACAGGCGTGGGAGTGAGTTGTTGACATCAACCACTTGATTAGAATGGAAAACATACAAGCTGATGATAATGGGTGGACTGATGGCTTTATTCGTACCTGGGCCGGGTAAAGCATGGTGGTCATCCCCTGCGATGGTTGATGGTTTTGTGATACTTTGTAACATGTTGCTATAAAATATGGTCTCCTATTTCCCTACTGCACCACCCTCTCCCCCACTACCCGCTATTTTTCTATTCTCTTTCTCTCCCCTATTTTTTCTTGCTTCTCTGTTATTTCATACTTTGTTTCCTTTTTTACTGTCTTTTTAGTCAGAATTATTGCTGGTTATTAGAATTGAACCATGCCTACTTGCCACATTACTCAGGGCCACTGTTTTATTTCTGCCTTTATTCTTACTATAGTTTTGGATACTTTTTGAGCTGTCTTTGTTATGCTGCATTAATGCATGTTTCGAATTTTACTTTACTAACATGTAACTCAAAAATTAATAAAAATGTAAATAATAATTTTAAAAAAAGTGAATAGCAGGAAACCTTAGTTTTAACTTCTCATCCTGTATATGTATACATTACACTCTCTATATCAAACTCTTACTTCACTGCACAATTCTCCCCTGGTCTCCATGTCTATTGAGATTCATCTCCCTTACTCTGGAGGATATTTGGCATTGATCAAGTTGCATGGATGAACTAGCTTTGACACTCTGGGTGTCAGATTTGGACAGCTGAGCTGACGTCACTAAACCTGACCTGTCGCCTCACATAAACGCTGAAGACTCTACATGTAAGAAGCCACCAGAAGATATTTACAGCGTCTGTCATCACTGCGGAGGAAATGAGAGGCAGCTAACAAGTCACTAAAAGCTGCACCACAGTCAATGGAGAGTGGCCACCGCACAGAAAACCAAAACGTAATAAGTGTAAAAAGCAGTTCCCAAATACAGAAGAGCGAATCAGTGAAAATCAATGGTGAATTTTCTATTACGGAACTGTATTTGCTGCTAATAGGAAAATGGAAGCAGAAAGATAGGTCCATATTCAATAATTTCAACCTCCATTGTCTTATATTTGGCACATTTGACTCAGAAATAGAAAATTTCAGCATTGACAAAATGCAGAAAAGATGAATTTTCACTTTTTTTCCCCGCTTACGTCTAGTTCAAATATTTCATTATTATTTAACTACCCCTATATCTGATTCTGAGTGACAGCCTGTATTATGCCCTAGAGCTGCATTCACTATTTTGCGATCTACAGATAATCTTCCAGCATCGACTGCTTGTACAGTGTCTGCACAGAGATTGTTCTGGTGATGTTCATTCTGTGAAGTGTCGTCTTTATACTATGTACTGTATAATAATCTGATGTAAGAAAAGTTAACTGTCCCTCTATTGTAGGGATATAGCAAAGTGTTAGGATGGTGTCTGTCCACCGTCTTGTTGACTGTTTCCTATGACAACCAGCAGTATTGTGAATGCAGCTCTGGATTATGATACAGAATATGAATCAGGATCAGTACAATATAAGCAATGTATTTACAAAGCGAGTCAATTTTATGCAGTATGTAGTTTAATTCTAGATGGTAACTGTAAAATCATCTACAGAGGTGGTCAATTGCTTCAAGAATCATTTTATTTCCTTGTTTTTGTTTGTTCAGTGGAGTCTCCACTTTTTCTCAGTACAAATCTATAACTGCATCAGTGAAATTATTACCACATCAGGCACCGCTCATACTGTAAATAAATCCTGATAAGATTTATTATAGTTAATAGACAGATCTGAGTGATGTAAAATGTACAGGTCGTCTTGTACACATCTCCTTACTGGGTAGACGCAAGGTGACCCATGTAGCCAGGCCATAAGCATAGAAAGGAAAACTATACCTACCATTCCCCTAATGATATGTAATTTCACCAAATGCTGTATAGCTCCTTACACAACATAAAAATGAAAGGGTCCTTCGGCAATTGGGGCCTGCTGTCATTTTAAAAGGGACTACGCTCATGTGTCCCATGACTCTGAGGATTCCTCTAGAGAAGCTGGCAGAATGGGATAGGATATTCTACAGATCCATGATGGTGGAGCTCTATGACAAGCACCTTGGCTTTAGAAACTTAGATGTTAAAGCAAGTCCACATCCTTTTTTTGTGTAGGGGCTCTCTGCTGTATATGTCTGTCCTTGGTACAATAGGATAGCTCTGTTTAGCAGTACCCTTATGGGTGTCCCACACAGGGTCTTGAGGGGGAGGGTTGGCAATCAGGTTCTACACACCTCCGTATAATGCCCCCATAGCTGCCCTTATACAATATAATGCCTCCATAGCTGCCCCCATGCAGTATAATGTCCCATAACTGACATAACTGTCCACCAAACAGTATAACACCCCCATAGTGGCCTCCACATAGTATAATGCCCCATAGCTGTCCCTAAGCAGCATTATGCCCCCATGGCTGCTCCCACGCAGTATAATGCCCCCATAGCTGTCTAATAAAAAAAATAACATAATAATATAAAATAATAGCATAAATACTCACCTAACTTCGTTTCCACGATGATTGGAGGAGATCCCTCTGATCCTCCAGTTTGTGCTGTGTGTGGCTCGACACAGACAGGTGCGATAATGGTGGTGCAGGTAGCTGACGGCTCCCCGCTCCACCACTGGTTTCAACTGTATCTTTGCCTTGAAGAATAAATACAGTTTAAACCGGGACAGGCTGGGACAAAGGGACACCGCCCGGAATGTTGGACAATTGGGAGGTATGGGTTCAATGATGGAAATAGGCTGGCGGCCATTCTCCATTTGTAGAGGGCTTGTGATAGACTGCATCATTGTGTGCTTTTTTTGCACTTTGATGATAGATTGCAAGCTCTTGTGAGCAGGGCCCTCATTCCTCTTGTGTGAATTGTTCATGAGTTTTGTCACTATGTAATGTCTGATATTGTCTGTCAATGCTCCCTCTGAATTGTAAAGTGCTGCAGAATACGTTGGCGCTATATAAATAAAGATCATTATTATTATTTATTATATTACAATTAGAAATCACGCACTCAGTGTTTTAAAGTAGAAGAATTTTTTTAAAAAAGCTCTGTTTAGTCTCACCTCACTGGGCACAGCACCTCTGCACTATGTAGCATTGATGATCCTTTGGCCTGTTTGGGATTTCTACCGCTATAGCTGTGCCATTGACTCCATCATTAAAGCATGCACAGTGTTTGGTTGGCCTTGTATTTGACCTTGGCTGGGGGGCTCTAAACCTATTGTTTTTCCCTCAACGCCATCTCTGACCCAGATCTAAGAGCTCATCTCCCTGGATCTCAGTCGGACAGCAGCTCTGGCATCTCCCTCCCTTACTCCATCCCCAGAGAGCAGGTTCCCATGACCGTGCCACATAAGCAGGGGTGGAATGAAGATCTTATCACACTGCACATTATATTTATTGCCATTCACTTGAATAACCTCTGATTTATCTGCTGCTGAGGACAAGAAAGAGTGAAGATTTCAGATAGGATGTAATGTGCGTCAGTCCATGTCTATGGATGTTTCTGGGGAGAAGAATGCAGGATGTAACTATACAATATAGAGAAACTGGAAGAGTGTGCTGGGGATGGAGGGATTGTAATCCTTTAAGGGGTAGTCCATTACCATGTAAATGAAGCTTAATCATTGCATAATGAAAAGTTCTGCAACTTTCTAATATACTTGGTATATCAATGTCTCACCATTTTCAAATTCTCTGCTTACTGTCAGTGAATGGGAACATTATTATTTACATATAGAGGCTAAAAGAAACATTCTGTCCTAGGTTTGCTACAATTGTATCCAATCTATACAATCCTGGGAGGTAAACAGTCTGGACTTCAGATACATTTTACCTGCACTGATTGTATACATTGTAGCAAACTATCAGGCCAGGAAAGAGATTTGTGTATTTAGCTCACAGAGTATTGCCAACACTGGATAAAATTGTAGCAAACTCTCAGGTGTAAGAAGTATTAGGTATGGCCAGGTTTTTAGCCTATTGAAGTACTAGCCACTGACAGCAAGCAGAGATCTATGTGATTCAGTTTCATTTGCATAATTTCTGAAAATCCGCAGATGATAGTCATATTCAATTTACAGCTTATGTGAGCCTTATTCTGTAATCGATTACCCGAGCACAAATTCACATTTCTATACTTCACAGAACACTTTGATCTGGACCGGACCTATAGCTCTGTCAATCCTGATCATCTTCGTTCATGAATAGAATGACAGAGCTACAGTGTAGAATGACACGCAGGCAGAGCAGGAAGAGTGACGTAGCAGGAGGTAATGCAGGTCCACATGCACTTCAGGGTTTGTGGAAAGCTGGGTGATAATTCCTATGGTTGTCTTCATATGCTCTTTCATAAAGAAATGAACAGATTCTATTCAGTATAATTTTATATAATGATTATTTCTAGACTGCAGCTGAATAAACATGCGTGTGCGCCATGAAGTAGATGTTCTGAATACAATATAAGGATTAGTGTGAGGCTGAAAATACTAAACGGTGTAGGTTTTATTTACCGGATAGAAACTGCCAGGATGTTTAACAAAACCCATAAGCATGAAGTGAAGTGTGATAGTTGTCAGTTGTCACGCGCACAGATGAATGGGAAGCAGCGAGTAAATACAATGATAAAAGCAAAGAAAACATTCCCCTGCCCTTTGCAGGATGCATCAAGTGTGTGGGCAAACGACCAAAAGAAAGAAACCACTGACAATGGGCACTGCACTGTCTAGTAATATATTAGCGGTAGAAACTGATGTAGCAGGGTTAGATTTGTCCTCTGTAACAACTCCTGGTGATATTACTGTGTCTCATTTGTGGTTTGTCATAGGACTGCAGGTAAATCTACAGTATCAGCTGAAAGCATCATCTCCATGCTAATGCGATTTTCCCAAACACTTTGTATTAATATTATGTAGATCCCAATAGCTGGGGCAGGGCATAATGGAGTAGGTTTAAAATATCGTAGGGACTACGACTGGCATAAAAAATATCTGAGGAAGTGTATGCCAGCAGAGACATAGCTGGAAGATGCTGGGCCCCAATGCAGAATCTGTAACAGGGCCACAATTATTCAGTGCTATCTGGGTCGGCCGTAGGATAGATGGCGCCCCGTACGAAATTATTTTTCGGCGACCCACCGCCATAAAAAAAAAACGCCCCATAAAGAAGGATAATGCCCCCACAGTATAATGCCTTATATAGTGCCCCAACATAGTATAATGCCCCTTTAGTGTCCCCATACAGTATAATAATAATATTTAATAATATAATATATTATAACCCCTTCAAGGACACAGTATTTTTCCTCCTTGGTGGCCTCCAGTCCACACTGTATAATGCCTCCCTCCCATGGCTGCCACACACAGCCCCCCTTGTAGATAGTGCCCCCCTGTAGATTGTTCACTACAGCCTCCCTGTAGACAGTGCCATAATCCCCCACCTCCTCCTTGTAGACAGTGCCATACATTCCCCCACCTCCCCCATGTAGACAGTGCCATTCAGCCCCCACCTCCCCCTTGTAGACAGTGCCCCCAAAGAAAAATTGTACTCACCTAGGCCCCGTTCCCACGACCTGAGCTGCTCCACGACTCGATCGTTGCGTAGGCCGGTGTGATCCTGTAGGCTAGTACAGAGTTTCCCAACCTTTTTGGACTCAAGGCACCCTGGAAAAAAAAAAATTACTCAGGGCACCCCTACCAAAAATGATTTAGAGAAAGACAGAAAACGGCTAACAACAAGCACTACACTCTGAGGCCGGATTCACACGAGCGTGTGCGTTTTGCGCGCGCAAAAAACGCTGCGTTTTGCGCGCGCAAAAGGTCCATAACAGCTCCGTGTGTCAGCAGCATATGATGCGTGGCTGCGTGATTTTCGCGCAGCCGCCATCATTATGACACTCTGTTTTTATGTTTGTAAACAGAAAAGCATGTGGTGCTTTTCTGTTTTTATTCATAGCTTTTACTGCTGTTGAGCGAATCACGCACGTCACACGGAAGTGCCTCCGTGTGCCGTGCGTGATTTTCACACACCCATTGACTTCAATGGGTGCGTGATGTGCGAAAAACGCACAAATATAGGACATGTCGTGAGTTTTACGCAGCGGACTCACGCTGCGTGAAAATCACGGACTGTCTGAACGGCCCCATTGACTAACATAGGTCCGTGCGAGGCGCGTGAAAATCATGCGCGTTGCACGGATGTATTATACGGTCGTCTGAATAAGCCCTGAGGATATGTTCACACAGCGTTTTTTGTAAGGCAGAAAAAATCTGCCTCAAAATTCCTTCAGCAATTTTGAGGCAGATTTTGAATAGGCAGCGTAATTTGAAGTTTGTTTTTTTTTTTTGCATTTTTGTTAAGCCGTTGAAGCTAGTGCAAAAAATGCAGGCAAAAAAGCACCAAATGAGCGCCACAGGTATTTTCTGCCTCCTTTTAATTTCAATTGGAGGTCAGAGGTGGAAACCACTTGAAAACCATCAGCCCCCACTCATAGTAAAATAACCATCAGCTCCCCATTCACAGAAAAATGACCATCAGCCCCCCATTCACTAAAAAATTACCATCAGCCCGCCACTCACAGATTTCCCCTGTATCTAGTGCCACACAGCACTCTGTAGATAGTGCCACACAGCCCCCTTGTAGGTAGTGCCAGACACCCCCTTGTAGGTAGTGCCACACAACAGCCTTTTCAGTAGTGCCACACAGCCCCCTTGTAGGTAGTGCCAAACAGCCCCCTTGTGGGTAGTGCCACACAGCCCCCTTGTAGGTAGTGCAACTCAGCTCTCTTGTAGACAGCACCCCCCCCCCCCCCGCTTCCTGTAGATAGTGCCACTGTTGCTCCCTGAAGGAGCGGAATACCCTGTGGCCGGGGATTCCGCTCCTGGACGGAGCATTTGATTTCTCTGTCCATATATGGACAGCGACATCAGGCACTACTCCTGAAGCGCAATCCCCGTCTACAGCGTTGCCAATACTGTTACCGGGGATTCCACTCCAGGAGAAGACCCTGACGTCTCTGTCTTCTGGAGTGGAATCCTGGGTCACAGCATCTGGGATTCCACTGCAGGAGAAGCCCCTGACGTCTCTGTCCATTTATGGACAGTGACGTAAAGGGCTTCTCCTGGAGTGGAATGCCCGGACACAGCGTCGGCAACGCTGTGGGCGAGGATTCCGCTTCAGGTGTTGCACTGATGTCACTGTCCATACATGGAATTCCGCTCATTCAGGGAGCGACAGTGGCACTAGCACCAGCGCAGCACCCCCTTCCACCTGCTGCAGTGATGCGCCCTGTGCAATGGCACAGGTCGCACACCCCTAAGGCCGCCTGTAATGATGGGGGTAGGGAAATAGACAAGTGAGCCCTAATCTACCCGCCACTCAGTCCCTGCCTACTTGCAACGACCCGCCCTAGGCGACGGGGTACAACTGGGCGACGGTCCCTACGCTCAGTAAGTGCACGACAGACAAACAGACAAGGGTACACAAAGCTAAGGGAAATGGGGGAGTTGCCCACGGCAACACCATGAGCAACAAGAGTGGTGAACGAGCCGAGTCAAACCAGGAGTGTACGAGGTACCAAATGCTAAGCAGGAGAGTAGTGAACAAGCCGAGTCAAACCAGGAGTGTACGAAGTACCAAACGCAGAGCAGGAGAGTAGTCAGTAAGCCAGGGTCAGAATGAAGCAGGGTCAAATAGTTCAGAAGCTGCAGCAGGGCCAGGAAACCAACAGAGAAGAATCACAAGCAAAGGAGGAACAGGAAAGGCAGGTATAAATAGACAGAGGGCGGGAGCTAGCTCCGTCTGGCCAGGCTGTGATAGGCTCTCCCACTCTTAAGCCTGCCATCCTGAGTGGTGGAAGATGGAGTCAGTCTCACAGACATAGAAGCAGGTGCAGACTGATTACCTATGGGCGTATACACAGAAGCTGTGCCTGGCAGATCCTTTACACCGCCCCTGGGTGCCATTTATATTACTGGTCTTTTCTTATGTAACAGGCGTTTGGGCAACTTCAGGCACCAGGGCCCGAGTGTGACTGCAACCTTTGAACAACTATAACCACACCCCTATATGACAATGTCACCCTATCCGAGGAGGCCGGCGGCACGTCCGGGTTTCAACTGTATTTGCATCTTTAGGACGCAGATACAGTTGAATCCAATTGGAGCAGGGAGCCGTCAGCTCCTTTCTTCACTATACACTATGTGACACATGCCACGTGCGGCTTGGCACAGGCACGATGCAGTGACGCCCTCACACCTATCTGTGCCAAACAATACACAGCACAGACATAGGAGACCTGCAGAGGGATCTATTCCTTATGGAGACGGGGCTAGATAAGTATTTTTTTAATTATTTTTAGGAGGCACTATAGAGGCATTATTCTGTGTCTGTGGGGTACTATGGGGGCATTATACAATGTGTTGGGAGCACTATGGGGGCATTATACTGTGGGGGGAGGCACTATGGGGGCTGTCATCTGTGCGTGGGAGCATTATAGGGGCATTATACTATGTGTTGGGAGCACTATGGGGGAATTATATTGTGTGGGTGGGCACTATGGGGGAATTATACTGTGTGGGGCACTATGGGGACATTAAATTGTGTGGGGAGGCACTATGGGGGCATGATAATGTGGGAAGACAATGGGGGCATCATACTGTGTAATGAGGCACTTTGGGGCATTATACTGTGCGGGGCCACTATGGGGTCATGATAATGTGTGGGCGCACTCTGGGGGCAAAATACTATGTGACACAAAGGAAACTAGGCGTGTATGGATCTGGATTGGGATAGCTAGAGGATTTGCTTAAAGAGGCTCTGTCACCACATTATAAATGTCCTATCTTCTACATAATGTGATCGGCGCTGTAATGTAGATTACAGCAGTGGTTTTTATTTAGAAAAACTATCATTTTTGACCAATCAGCGTCATACACTTCTCTCCATTCATTTACACAGCGCATAGTGATCTTACTAGATTACTATGTGCAGCCACATACACACACATTAACATTACTCAAGTGTCCTGAGAGTTAATAGACATCACTACCAGCCAGGACGTGATTTCTATTCAGAATCCTGACACTTCGCAAACGTTTGTGTGTGATTTACAGCACGGCAAGTGTAATCTCGCGAGATTACGCTGTAGATGACAGCCCAGCGTGATCTTGATGTTCTGTGCTGTAAATCACACACAAATGTTAGCGAAGTGTCAGGATTCTGAAAAGACATCACGTCCTGGCTGGTAGTGATGTCTATTAACTCTCAGGACACTTGAATAATATTAATGTGTGTGTATGTGGCTGCACATAGTGATCTAGTAAGATCACTATGTGCTGTGTAAATGAAGGGAGAGAAGTGTATGACGCTGATTGGTTAGCGTCATACACTTCTCTCCAAAACGCCCACTTGGTCAAAAAGTAAAACACGCCAAGTTGAGCATTAAGAAACGAATTAGCATAAAGATAAAATAGGTCGTAACTCCGTCAAAAATAATCGTTTTTCTAAATAAAAAACACTGCTGTAATCTACATTACAGCGCCAATCACATTATGTAGAAGATAGGCCACTTATAATGTGGTGACAGAGCCTCTTTAACAGAGTTTTCCAGTCCTAAGAAATTGATGGCCTATCAGCAGTTTTAAAGAGGCTGCAGCGCTCGTACGTGTGCTACTTCTCCTTCATTTTCTATACTGCTCACTCTGTGAATCACTGAAACACTTGTAGCGGCAGTTCACAGTATTACAGCCTTTCCCCATTCACTTCAATAGGAAAAAGCTGTAATACTGTGAATCTCTGCTACAAGTGTGTCAGCGATTCACAATGTGAGCAGTAAAGGGAATAAAGGGGAAGCAGCGTTTGTACGAAGCCGCTTCTGAACTGCTGATCAGTGGGGGTGCCGGGAGTTGGACCTCTACCGATGAGATATTGATGGCCTATCCTGAGGATAGGCCATCAATTTCTTAGGACTGGAGAAACCCTTTAACGTACAAAAAAGATCCCATAGTCCATAATACCTCGGGAAGGGGATGTCACGATATAGAGGTCCATAATACATAGAGAAAAGCATGCCAGAATCTGGAGGTCTGCAGAAGCTACAACCATTTATTACAATGTATTTGAATGACGTTCTCATCTTTTCAGAACATGCCCTTGTGTGCAATACTTATTATCAGGTCACGTGAGGTGACGGCTGTGCTACAAATCACACAATGAATGTTACAATGTATCAGCTATCTAAACACAAGCCATTTATTACAGTGAGAATAATGAGGTGAACACTAGGAGACACAGCTCAAGTCAAATATGGAACATCTGCTGAGATAACGGGAGAATGTTGATAAAGGGATATTGGGCATTCCTCAGGAGGTGCAGTAACCAGACCTCATCCCCAGGTCCCAGGAGAATCTGAAGTAGAATGATCATATAAAGCCAATTATTACAAATTAAATTTCCTGATAAATTTAACATCAGATGATGCCTGATATTACATGGTCATAATAAGGGTAGATGAGTGCAGGAGGGGGGAGACCAAGCAACAGTACACAGTCCTCACCCTTAGTGAATACCTTAAGCCAGGTATTCATTCCTATGTTCTTGTATGGCAGAGCCTCACTATACATTTGAGGGGTATACATAGGATTTGGAAAGAATTTGTTTTCGGTGCCCATCTCTCCATCTCCCCAGTTATACTCACTTTGCCAACTTTCTACATGAACTACAGTACATTACGCATTTCTATTTACAGTGGTTTAAGGGTTAGTGGTAGTTTTCCAGTAATATCCCTGGGGTTCTAAAGTGCCTTAATGGTTAATACCCAATATCTCTAGTGATCTGGAATAATGAAGGGGTTAATATGAATATCTATTAGCACCTCTGGGGCTTTTACATAGGGTGTTATGGGAAAGTATCTAATATCCTTGGAAATCTAGGGCAGTTTAGGTGTTACATTTTATATATATATATATATATATATATATATATATATATATATATATATATATATATATATATATATATATATATATATATATATATATAAATATATTTGTATAGGTTATTATTTTATGGTTTAGGATGGTGAAGGGGTTTACGATCGTGGTCTAGGGCAGAAAAGTGTACCGATTAATTAATTTTATTTTAAAAGGGGTTGTAACTCTGTTTTTCTTGTACGGAACTCTACCCCGTCCCCCACTTCCCTTCACATGACCATCCAGTTAAATTATAAAATTCTGGATACCTGCAGCTAATCGGCACTACGAAATCAATGTGGGTCGGTCATTTCCATATATTTCGGAGGAGATCACTTCTGCAGTGGGGGATTTAACACAATACGGTATGTAGCATTGTGTTTCTCCATATGCAAATGTTAGTTTCTTAAATGCCAATGTAAAAACTTCAATAAGACTTATATACGTTTATAATGTTTTTTTTTTATGTACTGTAGTGGTTATGTGTACAGTTCGGACCAAAAAATTAGAGACTGACACAATTTTTTGGGTTTTCACAAAGTTTGCTGCCTCAGTGTTTTTAGATCTTTTAGTCACATGTTTCTACGGTATACTGAAGTACAATTATAACCATTTCAGACGTTTTTAAACTTTTATTGACAAATACATCAAGTTTATGCAAAGGCACAATATTTAGTGTTGACCCTTCTTTTTCACGACTTCTGCAATTTGCCCTGGTATGCTGGATATCAGCTTCTGGGCCAAATCCTGACTCATGGCAACCCATTCTTGCCTAATCAGTGCTTGGAGTTTATCACAATTTCTGTGTTTTTGTTTGTCCTCCTGCTTTTTGAGTATTGACCACAGGGTCTCAATGGGATTGAGATCAGGGGAGTTTCCTGGCCATGGACCCAAAATTTAAATGTTTTTGTTCACCGAGCCATTTTGCTATCACTTTTGCCTTGTGACATGGTGCTCCATCATGCTGTAAAAAGCAGTGTTCATGACCAAATTGCTCCTGGATCATTGGGAGAAGTTGTTTTCTCCGAGGATGTTTAAATACTTGTCTTTATTCATGGAAGTGTTCTTAGGTGTTGAGCCGATCCCATAGCTGAATCCTCCTTTGGAGACTGTCCTGGTGCTTGCTTGGCTTTCTTGGACACCCTGAAGACTTTTTCACAGCAATCAAACCTCTCCCTTTGAAGTTCTTGATGATCATCCGATAAATGGCTGATTTAGGTGCAATCTTAAACGTAGCAATGTCCTTGCATTTAAAGCCCTTTTGATGCAAAGCAATGATGACTGCACATGTTTCCTTGGAGGTAACCATGGTTAACAGAAGAAGACAATAATTTCAAACACCACACGCCTTTTTAAGCATCCAGTCTTCTCTTATAATTCAATCAGCATGACAGAGAGATATCAGCTGCCTTTTCCTCATTCACACTTTCCACTGAGCTAGCGAGAAGATCACTGAAATGATGTTAGCAGGTCATGTTGTGATATGGTAAAAAAGCTGTGGAAATGTGATTAAGTTAATTTTTATGGCAAGGAATGACAATTCATCTGATCACTCTTCCTAACAATCTAGAGTTTATGCAAATTGCCACTATAAAAACTGAAGCTGCAAAGTTTGTGAAAACTTTTGGCCAGGAATGTAGTTGAGTTTTCACTGCAGGAAATAGAATTAGGTTCTTGCTGCCTTCTAGTGGCCAAATGGTAGAAATGCATATTTAAAATGCAATTTTTAAGACCATGGACATATTTCCTATGCAGCATGTTTAGCTGCACAGGGTCCCTGGTGGCTAAAGGGTACATCACTTTTTGGGTATCTGTCACTTGAAAATACCAAGTAAAAAAGCAAGCTCTGCACTCTCTAAATCATAACTGATGCCAACATTTGCTTGTTAGTACTGCATGATACAGATAAAGTTAGGTAAAGATGCACCCAAAATGGCTCCCTCCTTCACCTGTTTTTTATTGTCACAAATACTACTGACACACTGTTATGGGGACATCTGCGGCTGACACTGTAATGGGGGCATCTGTGGCTGACAAATTGTTATGGGTACATCAGTTGCTGAATAAGGGAAGCATTATTGCTACTTAAAGGGGTTCTCCCACCATTAAATATCATATTCATTGTATATACACTACCGTTCAAAAGTTTAGGGTCACTTAGAAATTTCCTTATTTTTGAAAGAAAAGCACAGTTTTTTTCAATGAAGATAACATTAAATTAATCAGAAATACACTTTATACATTGTTAATGTGCTAAATGACTATTCTAGCTGCAAACGTCTGGTTTTTAATGCAATATCTACATAGGTGTATAGAGGCCCATTTCCAGCAACCATGTTCTAATGGTACATTGTGTTTGCTAACTGTGTTAGAAGGCTAATGGATGATTAGAAAACACTTGAAAACCCTTGTGCAATTATGTTAGCACCGCTGTAAACAGTTTTGCTGTTTAGAGAAGCTATAAACTGACCTTCCTTTGAGCTAGTTGAGAACCTGGAGCATTACATTTGTGGGTTCGATTAAACTCTCCAAATGGCTAGAAAAAGAGAGCTTTCATGTGAAACTTGACAGTCTATTCTTGTTCTTAGAAATGAAGGTTATTCCATGCGAGAAATTGCCAAGAAACTGAAGATTTCCTACCATGGTGTGTACTACTCCCTTCAGAGGACAGTACAAACAGAGTAGAAAGGGAAGTGGGAGACCCCGCTGCACAACTGAGCAACAAGACAAGTACATTAGAGTCTCTAGTTTGAGAAATAGACGCCTCACAGGTCCTCAACAGGCAGCTTCATTAAATAGTACCCGCAAAACGCCAGTGTCAACGTCTACAGTGAAGAGGCGACTCCGGGATGCTGGCCTTCAGGGCAGAGTGGCAAAGAAAAAGCCATATCTGAAACTGGCTAATAAAAGGAAAAGATTAATATGGGCAAAAGCACACAGACATTGGACAGAGGAAGATTGGAAAAAAGTGTTATGGACAGACAAATTTTGAGTTGTTTGGATCACACAGAAGAACATTTGTGAGATGCAGAACAACTGAAAGATGCTGGAAGATTGCCTGACGCCATCTGTCAAGCATGGTGGAGGTAATGTGATGGACTGGGGTTGCTTTGGTGCTGGTAAAGTGGGAGATTTGTACAAGGTAAAAGGGATTTTGAATAAGGAAGGCTATCACTCCATTTTGCAACACCATGCCATACCCTGTGGACAGCGCTTGATTGGAGCCAATTTCATCCTACAACAGGACAATGACCCAAAGCACACCTCCAAATTATGCAAGAACTATTTAGGGAAGAAGCAGGCAGCTGGCATGCTATCTGTAATGGAGTGGCCAGCGCAGTCACCAGATCTCAACCCCATAGAGCTGTTGTGGGAGCAGCTTGACCGTATGGTACGCAAGAAGTGCCCATTAAGCCAATCCAACTTGTGGGAGGAGCTTCTGGAAGCATGGAGTGAAATTTCTCCCGATTACCTCAGCAAATTAAAGAATGCCAAAGGTCTGCAATGCTGTAATTGCTGCAAATGGAGCATTCTTTGACGAAAGCAAAGTTTGAAGGAGAAAATTATTATTTCAAATAAAAATCATTATTTCTAACCTTGTCAATGTCTTGACTATATTTTCTAGTCATTTTGCAACTCATTTGATAAATATAAGTGTGAGTTTTCATGGAAAACACAAAATAGTCTGGGCACGCATACTCTAAGCAGATGGGGAAACACGTGGTACAGTTACGTCATTTGTGACGTAACCGTACATTGTGAAAGCCGGAAACAGGAAGTTAGCTAGCGGAGCGAATGGACGGGTCTGCACAGGAAGTGCAAATTTTGGATTACCAAGCGGTCACGTGACGGAAGAGGGGATACGACGCTACATTCATCTGATCAAGCGTAAGTACATTGCAAAATTATATGTTTTCCATTGTTTTCCATTGTTTAGTTTAACTAAATGTATTTTTTTGCTTCCGGAAAACCCCTTTAACAGCATTTCTAGACTTAATGGGTATAAAAATGATTCATGGGATGACCCCTTTAAGGTATTTCAGAGAATTGCTATCTAAATTGTATTTCCACCTTTGCACTTCATTTTATTGTTCCATTACATCTTTAAAAAATAAAAAATAAATCAGCAGTTAGCTTTGATTCAAAATGTCAACCCATTTTGTGTATATGTTTATGCTGACCTAAGTGTCTACATGACTGAAAACAAACGCTCTGTAGTCTGATCCTGCAGTCATACTCCTTTCTATCTGTTCCCTACTTCTTGCCATCATACATTGGGTAGGGAGCCTCACATAACACTGATATAATGATGTGAATAACTACAGTGCACAGGAGTAACACTTGTTTGTATACATCAGTTTACCTTCGGGGAGCGATGGTAAAGATACACTCCCTACACAGCAGTTTCATTTTCTGCATTAGGTTTCACTCTAATAGATCATGTAAAGGACATGAAGATACTTGTATTGTGCACGCACACACTTGCCATAAGAAATGTGTCTAGACTAACACGAAACACCAGACACCTAAGCTACTGCCCCCTACATTCCAAAAATTATCATATTGGGGGTATTCACTAAATACAATATACATATCAGAGGATGGATCATAACATTGTCCTTTAGAGATATTTTAGATGTAGTGGAAACCTGTGATAATGTTGTTTTGTATATTTATTAATCTTTACATCTCCATCAGTGTAGTTCTGGCCAGTTTTGTATACAGTCCAGTTGATGTCCATAAAATGACAGCTGGCCATCAAAATCTTAATTTTCTCTGCAGATTCAGCCACCAGAAACTGATGATAGGGGAAACAAAGAATTTCAAGGAAAAAATCAGACTCAAACCTATCCAATCAAGATCCAAACCAATGTAATGTCTATGCAGATCCGTTCAAATATTTAATATCTTCTTTGGCCATCTGAAAACCCAGACTATGTTGTGAATGCAAGGTCACGCAATATCCATGCCCAATGGTCTTGGTTTTTACTTCTGGTGATCACCAAAAAAGTTCCTTCCACATGTCTTGTCTTGTGTTTGGATCTTCAGGCTCATTGTTCATGATTTCTGTCATGGTCTTCCTGTCTTAATTCAATGAGCTGGGTCTTCTTATATAACATCTAGGATAATATAAAGCTTCCGTCTGGTGCTTCAAGCTCAGCTTGATTTGGTTTCTTTCTTTCCCTTTTCATTCATGGGATTTTCAAAAGCCTTCAACATAACAAAAGTTCAAAGGCGTCAATACCTTTCCTCTTCCACTTTTGTAGGGTCAGATGTATGAGGAACCACAGCAAAAACCAAATATAATATAGCCTAGAGAAATCTCATTGTTTTTTTTAAATAAATGTAAAGATGTATTCTAGATTTTCAGCCCTAGGTCTATCAAGTTGCAGTCTAAACTACCTGATCCTACACGTAGGCCTTCTGTGACAAACATATAGGGGCAGATTTATTACAGTGGCTCATGCTGTATGATAAATTTGGCGCATCTTTGGACACTTTTATCTAGCTTTATATCAACTGTTGATCAGGTTACTTTAATACAATTTTTTTGCGCCAAAATTTTGGCCTTTCTGCTATGCCCCACTCCTTGTTGAACAAGGTGCAAAAAAAATGTCTACAATTGTTAATAAATGTGGCACACGACATCTGCACCAGAGTTCTGGATCAATTTGAATAGTAAATCTTCCCCATAGACTCTGGACCCATTCATAAAACTTGAAGGACCTCATTTAGACTGTATTCCAGTACCATACCTAATGCTGCCTCAAGGTAACCCCAGTAAACATAAGACAATTTAAGTTCATAAAAACATGTATTTACAACATTTTTAAGGGTTTTGTAGTTGGGCAGTAATGGGTAGATAGGAGAGCTTGTCCTGGAGAAGACAGCCAGTACATGCCCTACTACATCTCCACCACTGTTCTGAAGATGGTAGTCCTAAATAATGTTATTCATCCGAAAGTTGTGGCTTTTTCCTGTTGCTGCCTATGAAGGTTTTTATGAAGTACTCCACTCCTTTAACTGGTAATCCAAGGGTGAATTCATCTATCAATGAATGGCCTTATTGAGAATTTCTTAAGGATATAAAAGATTGCATCTGGTAAATAGTATACGAAAATACTTCTAGACCTTGATTATGACCTTTACCCACAAGCTGTGTAATTCACACAAGTCATTTATTTATTTGCATAGTACGATGTCCAGTTATAGCTTGATGGTGAAAGGAGGCAACCGACCTGGTTCCTCAGAAAAACATGTCCTTAACTTTTCAAAAGAAACTTAAGAAATCAATATTTTTGCATGGGAAAAGAGATGTAAACACTTATACCTATCCAATATCCAATCTCTGAAGCAAATGTGTCCATAGGTCTAAGTTGTAAGTCGGCAAAAATAAATCATATTGGCATTTATTGCTAATGATTGGGTAACTTTATTACATGGTCAACATCTGACACATACTGCATCTGGGGAGTAGTACACTGGCAGTATTTTTGCTGGCGTCCAGCAGTGACTTCAATCTATTTTTTGAGATTATCAGCCAAACAAACAACTATTCATGAAGATGAGCATGTACTGTAGTTGACGTTAATCTCTTTGTGTAGGATGTCACCATTAATGGTTAATACAGTATGATATGATCTTGGGAGTATCTGCTACACAACAAGTGATCTGGAAGTAATTTGTACAAATGGTCACCTGTTGGTAGGCAGTCTTTACTCCAATGTATATGGCCAACTTTACATAGTTTATTTTAAACATGTAGGAAAAAAAGACACTGCAATTTATTAAGGCTACATCTCCCAAAGCCACATGGCATTTGTTATTTCTTTTAGTTGCATTTAAACTTGAGATGTTTGCCTTGCATTCGGGGTTAGAACGGGGTGGGACATAGACTGGTGAAGGTATGTAGATGGAAACTATAAATTTGGAGACTCCTATAAATCTGAAACATTGATATTTGTTGTGAGAGTGTAAAAACATCTATGA
Organism: Rhinoderma darwinii; assembly: GCF_050947455.1. NCBI lineage: Eukaryota > Metazoa > Chordata > Amphibia > Anura > Rhinodermatidae > Rhinoderma > Rhinoderma darwinii. Next base: position 593,582,659 of record NC_134687.1, read on the forward strand.
CACAAAAGAAGCCTCATATCTACACAGTAGTAACAGATCGGAAAATAACTAATGACTCATAAATCACTGATTCCCAGGCTGATTCTCACAGCCAGCTGCTTGTAAAGCCGACACAATTCTCACTGACAGATGGAGTTTTTATATTTTATTAGTTATTTTATATATATATATATATATATATATATATATATATATATATATATACATATATACTACCGTTCAAAAGTTTAGGGTCACTTAGAAATTTCCTTATTTTTGAAAGAAAAGCACAGTTTTTTTCAATGAAGATAACATTAAATTAATCAGAAATACACTCTATACATTGTTAATGCGCTAAATGACTATTCTAGCTGCAAACGTCTGGTTTTTAATGCGATATCTACATAGGTGTATAGAGGCCCATTTCCAGCAACCATCACTCCAGTGTTCTAATGGTACATTGTGTTTGCTAACTGTGTTAGAAGGCTAATGGATGATTAGAAAACACTTGAAAACCCTTGTGCAATTATGTTAGCACCGCTGTAAACAGTTTTGCTGTTTAGAGGAGCTATAAAACTGACCTTCCTTTGAGCTAGTTGAGAATCTGGAGCATTACATTTGTGGGCTCGATTAAACTCTCAAAATTGCTAGAAAAAGAGAGCTTTCATGTGAAACTCGACAGTCTATTCCTGTTCTTAGAAATGAAGGCTATTCCATGCGAGAAATTGCCAAGAAACTGAAGATTTCCTACAACGGTGTGTACTACTCCCTTCAGAGGACAGCACAAACAGGCTCTAACCAGAGTAGAAAGAGAAGTGGGTGGCCCCGCTGCACAACTGAGCAACAAGACAAGTACATTAGAGTCTCTAGTTTGAGAAATGGACGCCTCACAGGTCCTCAACTGGCAGCTTCATTAAATAGTACCCGCAAAACGCCAGTGTCAACGTCTACAGTGAAGAGACGACTCCGGGATGCTGGCCTTCAGGGCAGAGTGGCAAAGAAAAAGCCATATCTGAGACTGGCTAATAAAAGGAAAAGATTAATATGGGCAAAAGCACACAGACATTGGACAGAGGAAGATTGGAAAAAAGTGTTATGGACAGACGAATCGAAGTTTGAGGTGTTTGAATCACACAGAAGAACATTTGTGAGACGCAGAACAACTGAAAAGATGCTGGAAGAGTGCCTGACGCCATCTGTCAAGCATGGTGGAGGTAATATGATGGTCTGGGGTTGCTTTGGTGCTGGTAAAGTGGGAGATTTGTACAAGGTAAAAGGGATTTTGAATAAGGAAGGCTATCACTCCATTTTGCAACACCATGCCATACCCTGTGGACAGCACTTGATTGGAGCCAATATCATCCTACAACAGGACAATGACCCAAAGCACACGTCCAAATTATGCAAGAACTATTTAGGGAAGAAGCAGGCAGCTGGTATTCTATCTGTAATGGAGTGGCCAGCCCAGTCACCAGATCTCAACCCCGTAGAGCTGTTGTGGGAGCAGCTTGACCGTATGGTACGCAAGAAGTGCCCATCAAGCCAATCCAACTTGTGGGAGGGGCTTCTGGAAGCATGGGGTGAAATTTCTCCCGATTACCTCAGCAAATTAGCAGCTAGAATGCCAAAGGTCTGCAATGCTGTAATTGCTGCAAATGGAGCATTCTTTGACGAAAGCAAAGTTTGAAGGAGAAAATTATTATTTCAAATAAAAATCATTATTTCTAACCTTGTCAATGTCTTGACTATATTTTCTAGTCATTTTGCAACTCATTTGATAAATATAAGTGTGAGTTTTCATGGAAAACACAAAATTGTTGAGGTGACCCCAAACTTTTGAACGGTAGTGTATATGTATGGAATACATCTCTCCAAATTCCAATGCAAAACAAGATCCCAAAGCATTATCCAAAAAAAAAAAAAGATAGGAGTAGCTCAGTTGAACACTCATGGTTGTTAAGGTTTTCCCATCATGTTTGTTAACCTAAAGAAACACTTCAGACAAATGTAAAACACAGTGTTATGCCTAGTGTAGGGCCTGTTGGGAAGGAGCACAACACAGAAATAAAAAAATAAAAAAGAGAATTCCTGTGTACAAGAATATAACTACTATAACATTGACACCTATGTGCAAAAATATAACAACTGTAATACTGCCTCCTATGTCCAAGAATATAACTACTATAATACTGCTCCTATGTACAAGAATATAACTACTATAATGCTGTCCCCAATGTACAAGAATATAACTACTATAATACTGCCCCTATGTACAACAATATAACTACTATAATACTGTGCCTACATGTATGTACAAAAATACAACTGCTATAACACTGCCCCCCTATGTACAAGAACATTACTACTTTAATACTGTCCCCTGTGTACAAGAATATAACTATTATAATACTGCCACCAATGTGCAAAATTATAACAACTCTAATACTGTCTCCTATGTAAAAGGATAGAACTACTATAGTACTGTCCCTATGTACAAGGATAGAACTACTATAATACGTCCCCTATGTACAAGAATATAACTACTATATATTGCCCCTGTATACAAGAATATGCCTGCTATAATACTGTTCACTATGTGCAAGAACTATTACTACTATAATACTGCCCCCTATGTACAAGAATAAAACTACTAATATAATACTACCTCCTATGTACAAGAATATAACTACTATAATACTGCTCCTATGTACAAGCATATAACTACTATAATACTGCCTCCTATGTAGAAGAATATAACTACTATAATACTACCCCAATGAACAAGAATATAACTACTATATTACTGCCCCCTATGGATAAGAATATAACTACTATAATACCATCCCCTACATATAATACTATAACTACTCTAATACTGCCCCCTATGTACAAGAATATAACTACTATAATAGTGCCTCCTATGTGCAAGAATATAACTACTATAATACTGTCCCATATGTACAAGAAAATAACTACTATAATTCTGCCCCCATGTACAACAACATAACTACTATAATACTGCCTCCTATGTACAAGAATATAACTGCTATAACACTGTCCTCCTATGTACTAAAACATTACTACTATAATACTGCCCCCTATGTACAAGAATTTAACTAATATAATACTGCCCCGATGCATAAGAATATAACTACTATAATACTGCCCCCATGTACAAGAATATAACTACTACAATACTGCCCTCTATGTACAAGAATATAACTACTATAATACTGCCCCGATGCATAAGAATATAACTACTATAATACTGCCCCCATATACAAGAATATAACTACTATTATACTGCCCCTTAAACAGCATAGAAGTTCTGTTAACAATTATTTATTTAGAAACATCTTGAAACACTTCTAAAGAGATTTCAGCCTGGAGATTTTATTTATTCTCCATGTTTTCCCATGGACTTATCCTGAAATTCTCACCCCAATTGGACTGGAATAGGTTTAGCTTTCAGTCTCTTTTTCCCTCAAAAACATTGGCCTCATTGGGGCATATCCCAGGCAATGTTCCCTCTAAGTCTTGGCAGCTCCTGAGCGGGGCAGTTAAGGAGCAAGGCAAGTCTCCATTAACGGTGGGTGATCTGATGACCAAAAGCAATACCCCTAGTAAACGCTAATATAGCGTACTAAATAAGAGAATAAGTCAACTTATTTTAAATTAGTTTTAATTACTTTTTAAAATACTATAATATTACAAGTCCAGCAGTAAAATAGACATTTATAAACACCAATTATAGGCATCAATGAAAGAATCCCTTATTACACCACTGTCCCTATAGATAGCGCCACACAGATCCCCTATAGATAGCGTCACACAGACGCCCTGTAGCAGGGGCGTAGCTAAAGGCTCATGGGCCCCGATGCAAAAATTCTTACTGGTCCCCCCCCCCCCCGCAAACTTCTCATGGCCGACGGTCCGCAGCTTTCAGCTGCATCGCTGGGTCTCCCAAGTGACCCAACAATGCAGTACTAGCAGCCACGGCGTCACTAAGGCTGGGTTCACACACCCTATTTACGGACATAATTCGGGCGTTTTAGCATTGAATTACGTCCGAAAATGCGGCTCAAAAGCGTTGCCAAACATCTGCCCATTCATTTGAATGGGTCTTACGATGTTCTGTGCCGACGGTCATTTTTTTTTTACGCGTCAAAAGGCGGCGCGTAAAAAAGACGCCCGCGTCAAAGAAGTGCCTGTCACTTCTTCAGACGTAAATGGAGCCGTTTTCCATAGACTCCATAGAAAAACAGCTCCAATTACGTCCGTAATGGACGCAGCGAAAGACGCCTGCACATGCCTTTACGGCTGAAATTACGGTGCTGTTTTCTCCTGAAAACAGCACCGTAATTTCAGCCGTAAGGCTGGGTTCACACTACCTATTTTCAGGCGTAAACGAGGCGTATTATGCCTCGTTTTACGCCTGAAAATAGGGCTACAATACGTCGGCAAACATCTGCCCATTCATTTGAATGGGTTTGCCGACGTATTGTGCAGACGACCTGTAATTTACGCGTCGTCGTTTGACAGCTGTCAAACGACGACGCGTAAATTGTCTGCCTCGGCAAAGAAGTGCAGGGCACTTCTTTGCAACGTAATTTGAGCTGTTCTTCATTGAACTCAATGAAGAGCAGCTCAAGATATACGAGCGTCACAGACGCCTCGTATATTACGAGGAGCTGCTTTTACGGCTGAAACGACGCAGCTGTTTTCTTCTGAAAACAGGCTGTCATTTCAGCCGTAAATGACAGCTAGCGTGTGAACATACCCTAACAGACGCTGCCATGTGAACATACCCTCAGGGCTTAAAATGTCAGGGAAATAGCCCCAATACATATGTGTTCGCCCAAAAAAAAGTGTGTATATGAGACAGCATAGCGTATCTATAGCACTACGACCCTATAAACTATGGATAGGATTAGATACAGTGGCTCAGGAGACAGTATCACACATGATAGGATTAGATACAGTGGCTTTGAAGGCAGTATCACACATGATAGGATTAGATACAGTGGCTCAGCAGACAGTATCACACATGATCGGATTAGATATAGGGCCCAGCAGACAGTATTACACATGATCGGATTAGATATAGGGCCCAGCGGACAGTATCACACATGATAGGATTAGATGCATTGGCTCAGCAGACAGTATCACACATTATAGGATTAGATACAGTGGCCCAGAAGACAGTATCACACAAGATACGATTAGATACAGGGCCCAGCAGACAGTATCACACATGATTGGATTAGATACACAGCTCAGCAGACAATATCACACATGATTGGATTAGATACAGGGCCCAGCTCGTTGTCATTGTGTCTCCAGCGCTGGACCCAAGATAGGTAAGAATAATAATTTTGCTTCTTTGTGTTACTGATTATTTTTGTGTGTTTGTGTTTTTTTACAGGTTCGGTTGTTGGACTTCGGATTCGAGGACTTCAATGACGGCGTTTTTTTTATTCTCAATAAAATTGTTAATGAGGGTTGTTTCTTTATTTCAATAAAATATTTTTTCTATGTGCTTGTATCTTTTTAAACTTTATTATCACCGCCTTAGTAATGGCCGCTGGCTGACTGACAACCTCCATTACTAAGGCGGGGCTTAACGTTAGCCGGTGCAGAGGCTACACTAACCCCCATTATTACCCCGGTACCCACCGCCACCAGGAGTACTGGGAAGAGCCGGGTACGAACCAGTACCCGACCATCTGTAGGGACGGGCAGGCACCGGGGTGGCCGCAGGCTGGTAGTATTAGGCTGGGGATGGCCAAAAACAGTGGCCCCTACCACCCTGGTAATGCTGCCTGCTGCTGCTGTGTTGTATCTGGCTGGTTATGAAAATTGGGGGGGACCCCACATCGTTCTTTCCAATTATTATTATTATTTTTTTTATTTTTTAAATGACGTGGGGTCCCCCCCATTTTTCATAACCAGCCAGATACAATAAAGCAGCAGCAGCCTAGTATTACCAGGATGGGAAAGGCCACTGTATCTGGCCTTTCCCCTCCTGATATAACCAGCCTGCGGCCACCCCAGTGGCCGACCATCACTACAGATGGTCAGGTACTGGATCGTACCCGGCTTTTCCCAGCACCCCTGGTGGCGGTGGGTACCGGGGTAATAAAGGGGGTTAGTGTTCACCTCTGCATCGGCTAACACTAAGCCCCGCCTTAGCAATGGATGCTGTCAATCAGCCGGCGGCCATTACTAAGGCGGTAGTAATATAGTTTTAAAAAAAACATAAAGACATAGAAAAAATATTTTATTGAAATAAATAAAAACCCACACAGCCCTCATTAACCATTTTATTGATAATAAAAAAAAAAGCAGTCATCGAAGTAGTCCTGGAATCCGAAGTAGTCCAACGACCGAACCTGTAAGAAAACACACAAAAAATGATTAGTAACACGTGTGTTAGGCTTAGATACAGGGCCATGTGTGATACTGTCTGTGGGACCCTGTATCTAAGCCTACCACAACGTAGGCTTAGATACAGGGTCCAGCAGACAGTAATCTTATACAGTATAAGATTACTGTCTGCTGGACCCTGTATCTAAACCTACAGTGTGGTAGGCTTAGATACAGGGCCCAGCAGACAGGATCACGCAATCTGTGATCCTGTCTCATGGGCCCCCTAAGCCTGCTACATCGTAGGCTTAGGGGTTGTACAGTCCCTAAACATTGATGGCCTATCCTCAGGATAGGCCATCAATAGCTGATGTGTCTCTCGGGACCCGCAAATCAGCTGTTTTGAAGGGGCCGCAGCACTTGTACGAGAGCTGCGGCCCCTTCATTTCACTACTCGCTCACACTGTGAATCGCCGACACGGATTCACAGTGTGACCGGAATGAAGTGACAGGAATGAAGGGGAACAGCTCTCGTACGCTGCGGCCCCTTCAAAACAGCTGATTGGCGGGTCCCGGGAGTCGGACCCCGCCAGTCAGGGCTAACCTTACCTTCCTCTTCGGCCGCGGCGGTAGTTCTGTCGTTTCGATGCTGTGCTCGGCGCATAGCGCTGTGACGTCATGCGCTGTGCACAGCGCTTGACGTCAGGACCTCCGCTGCCATCCGGAACCAGGAAGGTAAGTAAAGTATGTTACTATAGTAACAGGGGCCCGCGGCCCGAGTTACTATAGTAACTTTTTATTGATGTGGTGCGGGGGGGCTGTGGGCCCCCTGGCTTCGGGGCCCGGTCGCAATTGCGACCACTGCGACCCCTATAGCTACGCCAGTGCCCTGTAGATAGCGCCACACAGACCACCTGTAGATAGCACCACAAAGACCCTCTGTAGATAGTGCCACACAGACCCCCTGTAGATAGCCACACACACAGCCCCCCTGTAGATACTGCCACACACAGCAATACCCCCTCCTTTTGTATATACTGCCTCACAGCAATCCCCCCTCCCCTTGTAGATACTGCCACACAGCCCTCCTCCCCTTGTATATACTGCCACACAGCAATCCCCCTCCCCTTGTATATACTGCCACACCGCAATCCCCCTCCCCTTGTATATACTGCCACACAGCCCACCTCCCCATGTATTTACTGCCACACAGCAATCCCCCTCCCCTTGTATATGGTGCTACACAACAATCCCCCTGTATATAGTGCTACACAGCCCCCTCTCCCATAGTATATACTGCTACACAGCGCCCCCTTCCCCTTGTATATACTGCCATACAGCCCCTCCCCTTGTATATACTGCCACACAGCAATCCCCACTCACCTTGTATATACTGCCTCACAGCCCCCCTCCCCTTGTATATACTGCCACACAGCAATCCCCCTCCCCTTGTATATACTGCCACACCGCAATCCCCTGCCCCTTGTATATACTGCCACACAGCCCACCTCCCCTTGTATTTACTGCCACACAGCAATCCCCCCTCCCCTTGTATATGGTGCTACATAGCAATCCCCCCTGTATATAGTGCTACACAGCCCCCCTCTCCCCTTGTATATACTGCCACACAGCAATTCCCCCCTCAAAAAACAAAAGATTGTACTTATCTTACCCCGCTCCCGACGGACGGAGCGCTACACTGCCTCTTGGCGCGGGACGCATGTGCAGACCAGCGCAATGATGTGACGTCATCATGCTAGCCTGCGCAGGGAGTCTTCCCAGCGCCTTATAGGCTGCAGGCCTAACGTGGCCTGCAGTCTATAGTATTAATTTGTATGTGCGTCCTGAGGACGCACATACAAGTGAATGTGGCTGTCGCTAGCAACGCCACTGCATCCGCCCGCCGCCCGTGACAGTGTGCGGGCTTTAAACTTTAGTGGGCGGGCGGACTGTGGAAGGTATAGAGAAATCCTGCAAATTATGACATAAAATCTGTCTTTATTTGTAACTCAGCCTCTATTCATCATTTGTTTTCCAGTGTGAACTTCTACAAGTGGGGACATGAATCTTACCACAAGACTCAAATACTGAAAGCAAAGCAAGGGTAAGATCACACACAGCTTTGATGCAGTTTTTAGTGCAGTTTTTAGTTCAGTTTTTGTAGCAAAAGCTGGAAGAGGATCCAAAAGAAAAGGTTTAAAGAAAAGACTAATTCATCTCCTTTCTTTTGTGTCTACTCCTGCGTTTGATCAAAAAAAAAAAAAACTGAGTCAAAAGCTGCACCAAAAACAAAACTTAATCAAAACTGTTTTGTAATCCTGGCCTTAAAGGCTATGTACACCTGAATGTATTTTTTGTGTTTAAGCAACTTTCCAAATAATTATTTTTTTTTAAATTAATATAATTTTTATTCATTTGTCAAAAACATACAATAAGGATTTTACGTTCAATTACTTCAGTATAAACAATCATCAAGTAAAATAAAAAGGAAGGGAATGGTAAGGAAAGACGAAAAGAACAAAAATACCTGAGTACATAAATGCAGATATAAAACAACCGTCAATAGCAATATCAGTGACCAAAAAGCAATCGGTAAATATAAAGTACAATTATACTCTTCCTAAATCCAGACAACCAATCATGTTATACAATGAGGGTATGTGCACACACACTAATTACGTCCGTAATTGACGGACGTATTTCGGCCGCAAGTAGTGGACCGAACACAGTGCAGGGAGCCGGGCTCCTAGCATCATACTTATGTACGATGCTAGGAGTCCCTGCCTCTCCGTGGAACTACTGTCCCGTACTGAAAACATGATTACAGTACGGGACAGTTGTCCTGCAGAGAGGCAGGGACTCCTAGCATCGTATATAACTATGATGCTAGGAGCCCGGCTCCCTGCACTGTGTTCGGTTCACTACTTGCGGCCGAAATACGTCCGTCAATTACGGACGTAAATAGTGTGTGTGCACATACCCTAACAACTAAGACACATAGTAACAAAAAGAAGCTATGTGGAAGTAATAGCCTGATACAGGGTCCATGGCAACCAGAGAACTGTATGTGAACGGCCTCCAGGGTATCTGGCACAGTACAACTGTTCCATCTTACAAGAATGAGTAACTTCATTAATCACTTCCCGTTTTGAGGGGGTAATAGGCAATTTCCAATGCCGGGCAATTACTAATCACGTGACAAGAATAATATGACTAACAACCGCTACCAAATCTCTTGGAATATGCTTAATTCCCAAGAAACACAAAGTCAAGGATGGCTCTGGGGGAATCACATGGGTAGTGACCGTATGAATCAACGTAAAGATGGAATCCCATAATGGTTTAATTACCGGACATGGCCACCACATATGAAGGTAAGTACCCCTAAGCCCGCATTGCCTCCAACAGGACTCCAGATAAGATTTATCCATTTGAGCAAAGCTAACAGGAGTGAAATACCAACTAAGGAACAGTTTCTGTGCAATCTCCCAATGGTTAATACCGTGTGATACCCTCCTTACCCAAGAAAGAGTGTGCTTCCAATCAGGCAAAGAAAATTGGACTTCAAAGTCTCTCTCCCAGATAAGCATATGGGAAGATTTGGCTAATGAGACAGGTTCAAAAAAGGAGTTATAAAATGTAAATATTCCCCAAGAACTACGAGATTACTGTTGAAAAAAACCAAAGGCAACCTTAGGAAATTTAAGAGAAGCGATATCTATAGGCCGCAAAGCATGTCTGATCCTAAGGAACTTTTAAAAATCTATAGCTGGAAGGCTGAATTTAGTCTGAAGCACCTCAAATGTAGCCAGCTTCCCATCCTCATACAAATCCCCAATTTTCCTAACACCCAAAGTTTCCCACCCGGCTAGATCTAACTGTGGGATAAATGTGTATAAATACCGTAATGGAAGGACCGAGATCGGCACCACCCCCAAAGAGTCAGATGTCCATACAGAATTGAGGTAAGACCATGCGCAAACTGCCGCTTTTATGCCCGCTACCTGTGGCAACGTAAAGACAGGAGTAGCCGTTTGGGGGTGTAAAAGGGAAATTAAAGGAGCCCCTAAAAGCGCTGCCTCTATAGAAGCCCAACACTTCTATGGGGTTGAAGGCCACCAAAATTTAAGTTGGTCCAACACAGCAGCATAATAATATTTTTTAACATCAGGAGCACCCATCCCCCCCAAATCAGTTGGTTTAGATAGCGTGGAAAAGTTTATTCGAGCCCGCAACCCGTTCCAGATGTATTTATTCAATATAGTTTGTAACTTATTAAGAAAGGACACCGGAACAGGAATTGGTAAAGTCCTAAACAAATATAAGATGCGCGGAAGGATCATCATTTTAAGTACTGCTATACGACTAGCCCAGGAAATAAAGGGTTTACGGAACCAGACAATATCTTGGGGATTGAAGATAATATAGGAGTATAATTTCACGCAAACGAAGCGGGGTTAGAGCTAGCCAGGGATATGCCCAAATACTGGATACCGGAGTCACTCCATTTAAAGGGGAAGGAAGTTGCTATAGAGGACTACTTAGTAAGGGAATCTAATCCAATGTTAAGAAGTAGGGACTTTGACCTGTTAATTTTAGAATAGGAGACCCGCCCGAAGGCATTTAAGAGATCCAGGACACATGGTAAAGTGACAACCGGATTTGTCACTGCCAAGATCACATCTTCGGCATAAAGGCCAATCCTGTGTTCCTGCCGACCAACCGTAATTCCCCAAATCCCAGGAGATGTTCTGACTCGCTCTGCCAGGGGTTCCATCATAAGTGCAAAGATGAGAGGAGACAGGGGGCACCCCTGCCTAGTCCCATTAGTGATACGAAGGGGTCCCGAGAGACACCCAGATGTAAACACCCTAGCGGAAGGAGACGAATATAAAGCCAACACGGCAGATTTAATGGGCCCTGTAAAGCCAAATTTAGTCAATGTTGCCTTCAAAAAACCCCAATGAATACGGTCAAACGCCTTCTCCGCATCCAAGGCTAGAAGCGGAGAAGGGGTCCGAGCAAGTTCCGCAGCTCTGATAAGATTTAAATATCGTCTCGTACCATCGGGAGCCTGTCTATGAGGAACAAAACCCACCTGGTCAGGATGGATCAGGTCAGGCAAAATCGCAAACAAATGGGCAGACAAAATCTTAGTATATAACTTGACGTCTGCAAGTAGATCGGCAAGAAGATCGGCCGAAAGTTCGCAGGGGTAGTCGGCTCCTTGCCGGGTTTAGGCAGAGTAATTATGAGAGCTTCCAGCATTTCCGAAGGGAAAGAACCCTGAACCATCGCCAAATTGAACAAAGACGCCAAGTGAGGAGCCAAAGTCAAGGCAAATTTCCTATAGTACCCATTAGAGAACCGATCCAGACCAGGGGACTTAAAGGCCTTTAAGGACACAATGGCACGCGTAACCTCCTCAACAGAAATGGGGAGCGAAAGGGAGGTAACCTGATCTTTGGTCAAATGGGGGAGGGAGACTGTATATAGAAAAGCATAAGGGTATGTTCACACGATGAGAGGCATTTACGTGTGAAAAGACAGACTGTTAACAGCTGCCTCGTTTCACACGTAAATGCTCCTCCTCGCATTTTGCGAGCCGTCTGAGACGCTCGTAAATCTTGAGCTGTGCTTCATTGAGTTCAATGAAGAACAGCTCAAATTACGTGGCAAAGAAGTGCCCTGCACTTCTTTGCCGAGGCAGTCCATTTACGCGTCGTCGTTTGACAGCTGTCAAACGACGACGCGTAAATTACAGGTCGTCTGCACAATACGTCGGCAAACCCATTCAAATGAATGGGCAGATGTTTGCCGACGTATTGTAGCCATATTTTCAGACGTAAAACGAGGCATAATACGCCTCGTTTACGTCTGAAAATAGGTCGTGTGAACCCAGCCTAAATGTCAACTGCTGTCAGCATATACGTGCCCTGACCCTGTTGAAGATTATAAAGGGACTCATAATAGGATGCAAACGGATCCACAATCTTTTAAGGGTGTGAAGTTTTATGACCTTGCGAGTCTAATAAAAAGCTAATTTTTTGTTTAGATCTAGTTGCTTTTAATTGTTTATCCAATAAGGCTCCCGATCGGTTATCATGGGTATAAAAGTTCATTTGGGTCTTTTTAAACGCATAATCAAATTTTGTCAGCAAAAGGGTACGTAAATAAGAGCGAAGTGTACGCAATTCAGAAATTAATCGAGCAGAAGGGGACATTTAATTTTGAGTCTCTAACAGCCGAATTTTAGAAATTAAGGAGTTAAATTCTTTATCACGTTTCCATTTAGCTAAGGCACACGCCTTAAGGAGCACACCTCTCATGACTGCATTGTGCGCGTTCCAGACCATAAAATCGTCCGAAACGGATTATGAATTGGTGTCAAAATATTGTGCCAATTTCGTCTCCAATACGTGTTGATGGTCTGGATGCGACAAAATGTATTCGTTAAGCCTCCACATATAAGTAGGCGAATGCGAAACGGTTTCGTTAAGAGAGAGTGTAATCGGTCCATGATCCGACCAGGTTATCGTGCCGATTCTCGGTCACCACCACATCCCGCAAACCCTGATGCTCCAGGAAGAACATTTCAATCCTGGCATATGAGGAATGCACATGTGAAAAAAATGTAAAATCTACCTCTGATCCGTGGTGACACCTCCAGACATCATACAATACCCGCTCACTTAACAGAGAAGCTATAGCAGATGGAGATCTCTGTGACGTTGTCGAAGTATCCAACGAAGGATCCATAACAGAGTTATAATACCCTCCCACAACCAAAGTACCACGTCTGACAGCATCCATCTTTTTAAGAAGAGATGATAAGAACCTTCGCTGGCCAGAATGAGGAAAATACACATTCACTAGGGTATAAGAAACATAGTTAATGTCACAAACAACAATAAGAAATCTTCCCAAAGGATCGAGTATGGTAGTATGCAGAGAAAAGGTCACAGAATCCCCAAACGCCATCAAAACCCCACGTTTTTTCCTAGTACCATCAGAAGCAAAAAAAGCATTGGGGAATTTAATATGCGTATATTTAGGGTGTTTACCATGAATAAAATGAGTTTCCTGAGCAAAAATTACATCACAACGGGATGCAGTGGCTTCCTTCCAGAACATACTATGTTTAAATAGGCTGTTCAGGCCGTTGACATTGGGAGATATTATAGTAATTGGCATGATTTACAACAGAAATGCCCACCCACAAGCGCGGAAGCAGCCGCCCCCCAAGCCTTACCATAGAAAAATCAATTGCCCTTGTGTAATATACAAAAAATACAGGTTGTAGTCAGGTACAATACATGAAAAGAAAATAACATTACAACAGGGGAAAAAAAGGGTTATCACCAAGCAAAAACGCACTACCGGTGAGAAGTGTGGGGGGGGGGGGTGTGTAGAACAATATCCAGAGCTCAAGACGGGCTATAATGAAAAATAAATGGACCAGAACCCCTCCCAGGTGGGGCCGAATCAACACTGGCGACCATTTCTACTCACGACAGTCCAATCTTCTTGGATACGAACCAGAGACCTGGGACGTTGAGAAGAGGATGTCGAGTCGACCGAAATGTTCCATTTCTTCAAGAGATTTATACCCTCCTCTACAGACAAAACCGTGTGAAGGACCCCATTCTTATGGTTAAAAAGCTTTGTAGGAAATCCCCATTAATACTTAATATTTGCAGCACGAAGAGAAGAAGTAACCGGGTAAAATCTGCATCTCTTCTGTAAGGTGGCAGCCGATAAATCTGGAAATATGGATATCTCAGCATTCGGAGCTGGAAAAGCTCCCCTCTTTCGGCATTCCGCCAACAACCTCTCCTTGAGGTAAAAGTGTATGCGAGCTAGAACATCTCGGGGTGCAAACTCCGGCGCCTTAGGGATTCTGTGCACCCTATCAATAGTAAAGTCCAACTCAGAGCAGGACGGTAGTAATATCTGGAAAAGTTGCAAGAAATACTTAGCCAGATCAGGCTGCAAAACTTCCTCTGGGACACCCCAAAACTTAAGATTGTTCCGTCTTGATCAATCCTCCAGGTCTATGACCCGATCCCGCAGCCGGTTCACCTCCTCCTCAAGCGCAGAATGAGCGTCCACAAGCTCGTTATGTGCAATAGAGAAATGGCCCATTTTTTATTCAATATCGTCCATGCGATAACCAAGACCATCAATATTTGTTTGCAATTGGTGAACGGCAGAATTAAAGTCTTTAGCAATATCCTTGTGCATGGAGAGCAGCATACCTTTCAGGGTATCAGCAGTCTGAGGCCCCTCCGGCCCTTCATAGGCACACAGTCCTGATGGAGTCTTCAAGTCTGCAGGCACTCCAGCAGATTTCATGCGGGCTCCTTTCTTGTGGACCGGGCCTTCCCCACTTGGGGATGTGGTATGCAAAATCTGGGCACCTTGCTTATCCAGGTCGGAGGGCTCCCACCAGACGACACCAGAGATGCAGCATGGTTGCCGACATCCGGCTGTTGGGTGGCGCTAGGACCCGCTCCCTGCGCTGGAGCCAGGGAAGGAGATGCAGCTCCCTGGAGGATCTGGTCGGCGCCATCTTGCTCCGGCCCCGAGTTCGGGCCGAAAAACTCTGTCAACTTCCGAGGATCCGCCGGTTTAAGTAGTTTCTTCGCCATCTCAATGAGGTAACTAAAGACTCACAAAAGAGTCCAAAAATTCCGGTCCAATGTCATGATTTGAGCCGCTTTAGCCCAAATTCAAGCAGGAGCTCACCAAAACGTGGCCATCCAGACCAGCAGCCAAGCTCCGCCCCACTGTGTTTCCTGTGTTTTGGCACCACCTCCAAATTAATTTTGTAAAAACATTTTTTACTTTTAAATATATAGCTTCTTTGAATCCTGTATGTATTGTTCTGTCTCAACCAATTCCATTAGTTCAGCTGATCTGACGGCATGGCGGAGAGCTGGTGCTACGTGTCTCTGACGCACAGGGGATATATCTAATAACGATCACATCTAAATTCAAAACTTAGATGTGATCGATAACAGCTGGGTCCTATGTCAGAGACACACAGGGCCAGCTCTCAGCCAAGCCGTCAGTTCAGCTGAAATGAAAGAATTTTAATAAAAGATTTGTAAGCTTAAAACACAAAATACATTAATAATAATAAAAATTGCTTATAAAAGTGTACATAGCCTTTAAGGAGAAGCTACAATAAATTACACTGCTGTTCTTATGACTGACTCACCTATAATTGTTTTAGCAGCTGCCCAGGGAAGAATATGTTCATTTTTATAGGTTCACATGTCTGGTAATATAGGATTATTCTGCTGACTAAAGATATGAGTTGAAGGGTGTGAGCAGCCGAGTAACAGGCTTAAACTCTGTGCAGGTATATACCTAGATTTTTCATATCCTCATATAGCATCTTAAAGGGGTTGGGCTCTTTAGGTATACTATTTCCAAATGAGAGTCAAACAATAAAATAGGCAACTTACTTATACACTCCTTTTAAGAGTTCTGTGGCATTTTCGCTATATGTGAAACCACGCCCCCTGGCTCTAATATCCTTCTTCCACCGACAGCATGCCCCCCTGTCCATAATATGGCCGTCGATGGAGTTACATGTGACAAGACATGGAAATTTGCATTCTCAGATGAAACCCACTGCACATGCGCTAGTTTCCTGACTGTCCAAGTATAGGAGCACGGTCCGTAAAATACGAAAAATAGGACATACTCCATAATTCCTGGCACGGTTCTACGGCACGGACACCCATATGTAGCGCTACGGAAAGGTGTCCGCAACTAATAGAACCGAATGAGTCCGTAAAACCGCAGACCATGGTACCGTCCGCGATTTTACGGTCGTGTGCATGGGGCGTAAATTATAAAAGTCCTATTGTTTTATTTTGGATACAGATCTTATGCAGACCTTTGTCTTCATGCTAACAGACTAAAAAAAATCCTGCAGTTAAACTGCCTTTCATCTGTCTTTTACTTCTTACTAAACCTACCGAATATATGTTAGTAAGAAGTAAAGGATAGGTGGAAGAGAGTATGGCTGCAGGATTAGACTACACATTGTATGTTTGTAGTCTGTTACCATAAAGACACATAAGTCTCTATAATAAGAAAGTCTATGAAGTGGCACAGTGCTCAACCGAGTGCTTCTGCTGCTTGGAGGTCTCAGTGCTCGGACCCCCACCGAACAAAATTTCTGACATCTCACTATGATGTGTCAAACGTTTTTTAAAAGTTTAGTTACTCTTTAATTCGATGAGACCTGGGACTTGCAGTCAGCTGGTACATCATCACTTCTGCTGGGTTTCACTTTATGTGTGCAACCTATTGTTGCGGAAGTCATTGCTGAAAATACGTTAGACTGAAATTTAGACGAGTGTTCCAACAGACACTCACTCCAGGAAATTTATCCAGATCCTGATCAGGAGATTTTATATCACTATATATCGGAGAGGAATAAGACACAGACGCTGCTTGTATGCTCAAAATACTCCACTGAGGTTTATTGCCAAACTCAATTACAATAATATTATTCAAAAGGGGTGTAGGCTTGAGGTTAACCAATCAGAGGCAATGTGACAATAAACAACCTACAAAAACCTCCAACCAAACCAATTGCGTAAACAGGGGTGCCTTCTATACAAGTAGACAACCTAAACACGAACCACAAGGGAACATAGCCCCTAAAAAAATGATATGCAAAAATAGAAAATCTTTATTGAATATAATACACAATAACATACTACGGAATAAAAAGGATGAACCATATACGGAAATACAGACAGTAAGGTCAGTTGTGAAAGACCATAGGCAAACAGAGTCAACCAACCATCAGTGGCCGGTAACCACTAACATAACCCACAGGGAGAGAGGAATAAAATGTGCGCATAGAATTACCATGCCCACATATTGCAAGGTGCTACCTAAATGCGTGTATAATACACAAAAGTAATCATGAAAAATCCTGACACAAGAAGGCCAGAACCAGTGGCGGATTATCATTAGGGCGGTTCGGGCGGCCACTCGCTGCCTAAGGCTCCCGGGTGGCCCATGGCCGGCCGAACCGCACATGATCGCAAGGGCCCCCTCATGCCCGGTGGCGTCGCTAGCACCAGAGGGGGCCCCGGTGCTAGCGGCAGCCACATTCATTTGTATCTGAGTCCTCAGGACTTAGATACAAATGAATACTA
This sequence comes from Rhinoderma darwinii, assembly GCF_050947455.1. Taxonomy (NCBI): domain Eukaryota; kingdom Metazoa; phylum Chordata; class Amphibia; order Anura; family Rhinodermatidae; genus Rhinoderma; species Rhinoderma darwinii. Next base: position 593,600,193 of record NC_134687.1, read on the forward strand.
CAGGCTGCAGCCGGTCACGTTCAGCTTGCAGCCTATAAGGCGCTGGGAAGACTCCCTGCGCAGGCCGGCATAATGAGGTACTGCATCACGCCGGTCTGCACATGCGTCTAGTCCGGAAGATTCACACGCGTCCACTGGAGTGGCCGCCACGGGGTAAAGTAAGTAAACTGTATATATTTTTTTAACTGGGGACTATCGCTGTGTATATATTCAAGGAGGGGGGGGATTGCTCCGTTACACTATATACAAGGGGGACTGCTGGATGACCTTATATACAAGGGGGAGGGTAGCGCTGTGTGGGCATGTATACAAAGGGGGGAGTGCTCTGTGACACTATATACAAGGGGGGAGTGCTGTGTGGCACTATATACAAAGGGGGGAGCACTGTGTACACCATATATAAAGGGGGGAGCGCTATCTGGCTCTATATACAAAGGGGGAGCTCTGTGTGGCCCTATATACAAAGGGGAGAGCGCTGTGTGACATTATATACAAAGGGGGGGCTGTGTATCACTATATACAAGGGGGGGCTGTGTAGCGCTATCCACAGCGGTATGTGTGTGGCGCTCTTTATAGGGGGCTTTTTGGCGCTATTTACAAGAGGTGGAGGGTTGTGTGGCGCTCTCTACAGGGGGGCTGTATGGCACTATCTATAGGGGTCTATGTGTAATGCTCTCTACGGGGTGATTTATGATATCTACAGGGGGCTGTGTGTGGCGCTATCTATGTGGGTGTGTAATATCTACAGGGGCTGTGTGTATGTGGTGTTTTACAGTGTGTGGTATTATTATATTCAGGCGCGCAGTGTTTGGTGCTACAGTATGTGGCACCATGATAACTTTATTTTCGATAATAGGTGTGGAAATGTTGGAAAAGTGAGGAGCCGAAGACATCTGAGTGGCAAATTCTGCAGAAATGAGTCATGGCCGGGAGAAGTCGTCATGAGCTCTGGACCGGATGGAGAAGAAAAGAGGAAAAAAACTACTAGAATCTGAGACGTCGTCACCTGTGAGTCACTAGATTTATTAAAGAATCTGTCACCTCTCCTGACATCTTTATTATAGGAAATCCTTGTATTTCACAAAGTCTTTCTGCAGTCCAGGACTGATAGACAATTCCCCTTGTCAGGAGGATGTGTCCCAGCACAGTGTGATATTGCCAGTATGTAGGGACACAGCCCTGTGACAAGGGGAATCGTAACACCAATTTGTTAATGCTTGCCCAAAAAGGTAGTGTTAAAAATAGTTACGGCGCGGCAGGGCGGCGGTGTGGAAGGGGGGCCCAAGTTTGAGTAACAGCCCAGGGCCCATGGTCTACTTAATCCGCCACTGGCCAGAACGATGTACTGGAATTATCAACAAAGATAATCAATGATAGAAAAATTAAGGCAAGCACATACCCTGAGACATGATTGGGAGCAGAAACGGCAACTTCAGGAGCTGAATGAAAAAAAACGCCTCGACGCGCGTTTCGCCCTACAGACCAGTTTAGTCAGGAGGCTACATACAGTAAAACTTAAGGGGTTTAAATAGAATTAAATGGTTATGCTCACCTGTGATGAGCGCAAATCGGCGCTCGACACGCCCGCCGAGAGATGCCCGCATCACAGGACGCGCCGCACGTCAGGATGACAAGGCACCGCATGATGACCTCAAACATAAGTCACCATGACAACAACAGACGCTAATCGGCACTTCCGGATGCGGGTCCCACAGTGCATCCGCGATTGAGCATCTGTGCACACACCACAGCCAAGACAACCAAGATGAAAAGACACGATGTAAGTATGAAAACTACAATTAAATGGGACTGATATGGAATATGGGGAATATGAGATGATGGTAATTACCTAAAAGAAATATAATATATATATATACCTAAACATTGATGATGAACATGTATGTTTATGAAATATCAATAGAAACGTTTTTTATATATATACATACGGAATAAAACACATATAGTATAATAAGGATATAACGTGAAGTGATGCGAAGTGAAGAAATTATAAAAATAATAATAAATATTATATATAGGGTGGGCCATTTATATGCATACACCTAAATAAAATGGGAATGGTTGGTGATATTAACTTCCTCTTTGTGGCACATTAGTATATGGGAGGGGGGAAACTTTTCAAGCTGGGTGTTGACCATGGCGGCCATTTTTAAGTCGGCCATTTTGTATCCAACTTTAGTTTTTTCAATGGCAAGAGGGTCATGTGACACATCAAACTTATCGAGAATTTCACAAGAAAAACAATGGTGTGCTTGGTTTTAACGTTACTTTATTCTTTCATGAGTTATTTACAAGTTTCTGACCACTTATAAAATGTGTTCAAAGTGCTGCCCATTGTGTTGGATTGTCAATGCAACCCTCTTCTCCCACTCTTCACACACTGATAGCAACACCGCAGATGAAATGCCTCCCGATCTGACCCCCTTAGACTTTTATCTTTGGGGTCATCTGAAGGCAATTGTTTATGCTGTGAAGATACGAGATGTGCAGCAACTGAAACTACGGATACTGGAAGCCTGTGCTAGCATTTCTTCTGCGGTGTTGCTATCTGTGTGTGAACAGTGGGAGAAGAGGGTTGCATTGACAATCCAACACAATGGGCAGCACTTTGAACACATTTTATAAGTGGTCAGAAACTTGTAAATAACTCATGAAAGAATAAAGTAACGTTAAAACCAAGCACACCATTGTTTTTCAGGTGAAATTCTCGATAAGTTTGATGTGTCACATGACCCTCTTCCCATTGAAAAAACTAAAGTTGGATAAAAAATGGCCGACTTAAAAATGGCCGCCATGGTCAACACCCAGCTTGAAAAGTTTCCCCCCTCCCATATACTAATGTGCCACAAACAGGAAGTTAATATCACCAACCCTTCCCATTTTATTTAGGTGTATCCATGTAAATGGCCCACCCTGAATATAATAAAGTGAGTAATTAAAAAGTGAATAAAGTGCACATACTGAATAATAAAAAAGTGACAACAAAAACGTGCAAAATAATATTACTCAAAAGGAATTTAATCGTGATAAAAAATATATATAATTAAATATATATAGGGTGCAACAAGGTAAAAGATGTAAGAATTATAAATGTAAGGGTGAAAAATATAGTGAAAATATAAATGATAAAATTACATAGTAACAATATACACTATGGATACATACAAATATGTAAAAATATATCAAAATAAAAATAAGAATAAATAAAAAAATATAGAAAAACATATATCGATATATGGAAAAATTATATGTATAACATTAACATATACAGACAAATATGATATTTTGTAATAAAGTGCATAAGTGAAAAATTCATATAAACCAGTATTAAATAAGTGAATTATAATATATGATAAATATCTCTAGATGACATGAGTGGCAAATGCCACAATGTCAACAAGAGAATGTGTATATAAATAAAACCCACATGTACAGTATATTTCGATATAGGGACATTCATATGAGTAATATACTCAATAATCCCTCATAAATAGAAGGAGAACCAGGATAAAAAAAAGTATCCCCTAAAACATGCTTAAAATAATGAGCATGTAACAGGCGAGCAAACGGCTAAGACAATATGTCACTGTATGTCCAAAAATAAGAATCAAGGGCAATGAAGCATGCAAAAATGATGTAAAGAATATTGTATTATCAAACAGACATCAAAGGAAGAAATCTCAACTTCAATGCTGTAGAAGATTTTTTACTTTCTTATATTTTGTATTATTACTATCGTCTTAGTTTTTGAGTTCCCCACAGTCTATGCTACAATATTGAAAGACAATATATATAGTATGATGTGGCAAAATATCCCTAAAAAGGAGAAGAGCGGGAACGCTCAAAATAAAGAGCTAAATCACAATTCAAGTATTACAACAGGCAGAAAATGACATATCAATAATGCCAATAAATAAAGCATTACACTAGGACAATAAATGTAAAAAAAGTACATATACAATAAGTACATTCTATACTGAATATGGATAGTCAAATCCAGACCTTCAGTTGAAAACCAGCTTATTTGCAGCAGCTTTCTTGTTCTCCAATCAAATATAATTCTCATAAAGACAGTCCCACCGACTTGAATGAATACTCTGTAAAATAAAAAAATATGAATAAAAAACAAGAAAAAACCCTAGAGGAATAAAATTCACGCAAGTTGTAAATTACAAAAAGGGCTTGAAACTAGTAGCCTCATTTAAACTAAATGGTGCCACTGTGTTAAGTAATGTGATCCATTTCATTTCCTTCCTCAGTAATGCCAAACGTACATCCCCTCCTCCAAGGTGACTCTGTCTATTCCAGGCACCTCAAAACTCCTGGGATTACAGGAATGATGCTCACAAAAATGTCGGGCAATAGGTTGGAGTTTATCCATCTCCTGTACATTAACAGCTGATTTTATTTTATTAACATGTTCTAACATACGTACCTTCAAAGGTCTACTAGTCATTCCAACATAGATAAGGTCACACGGACAAGTGGCAAAATAAACCACAGCTTCTGTATTGCATGTGATATTATATACAATCTTGTAATCCTTACCTCTGTCAGAACTGTAAAAATTGAAAGAACGTGGGATGTATTTACAAGCAGAACAGTTTCCACAATTAAAGGATCCCCAAGGGGGACCTCGACTACCAAACGGGTTTTGAGGGGCGCTAGGAACATAATGGCTAGATGTTAAAAGATCCCTTAAGTTCTTAGACCTTCTACATGTGATGGAGGGGTAACAGGGCAAGACCCCTGCAAGATCCCGATCAGTGAGTAAGACCCTCCAATGTTTTTGTAGGATGTCACGGATCTCTACCCATTGTGGATTAAAAGAAGTGATAAATCTAACATTTTGGTCCACGTTTTTCGTTTTGGGCTTACTTACCAAATGTACATCACGGATTGAATGCTTCACTCTTAGATATCCCCTTCGAATGTCTCTCTGGCTATAGCCTCGATTATTAAACCTTGCTGTCATGTCGGATGTGTGACCGCTCAAAACTACTGTTGTAATGGCGGAAGAAGGTGAAGGGAACAAGTGAGCCCTAATCTACCCACCGCCCTGTCCCTGCCTACTTGCAACGACCCGCACTAGGCGACGGGGTACAACTTGGCGGCGGTCCCTACGCTGACTAAGTGCAAGGGGATACAAACAGGGAACAAGCAAGGGAAGGAGCAGTAGCCCACGGAACACCGTGAGGGAACGGAGTGGTGAACGAGCAGTCAGGATCAGGATGTAATGAAGTATACAAATGCAGAGCACGGAGCAGGAAGCAAGCCGGGGGCAGAGCGAAGCAGGATAAGCGGGAACTGAAGCAAGGCTGAAGCACGACAGAAGCAGTGGGGCCAGGAAACCAGGAAGAATCACAAGCAATGAGGAAGAGAAAACGGCAGGTATAAATGGACAGGGGGCGGAGCTAACTCCGACTGACCAGGCCGCGATAGGCTCTCCCACTCCTGAGCCTGCCACCCTGATTGGTGGGAGCAGGTGTCAGTCTAAGAGGTCTGGCCTCAGGTGTCGATTGATTAATCCTGGGAGTATCCACAGACGTAGTGCCTGGCAGATCCTTTACAGTACTACCCCTTTTATGAGGGGCCACCGGACCCTTACTAAGAGGACCCGGTTTAGTGGGGAAGAGAAGGTGGAACCTCCTGACCAATACCCCAGCGTGAACATCTCGAGCAGGTACCCAAGTCCTCTCCTCCGGCCCGTATCCTCTCCAATGGACCAGGTACTGGAGGGAGCCCTGGATCATCCTACTGTCCACGATCTTGGCCACCTCGAATTCCACCCCCTCAGGGGTGAGAACGGGAACAGGAGGTTTCCTCGAGGGGGACCAGGACGGGGAGCAGCGTTTAAGGAGGGAGGCATGAAAGACGTCGTGTATGCGAAAGGATGGAGGCAGCTCCAGACGGAAGGATACAGGGTTGAGGACTTCAATGACCTTATAAGGCCCAATAAATCGGGGAGCAAACTTCCTGGACGGGACCTTAAGGCGCAAGTTCCTAGACGACAACCACACCAGATCCCCGACGACAAACCGGGGGTTAGCAGAACGTCTTCTATCAGCCTGAATCTTTTGTACACTCTGGGACGTCTCTAGGTTCTTCTGAACCTGGGCCCAGACTGTGCACAGTTCCCGATGAACGTCCTCTACCTCGGGATTATTGGAACAACCAGGAGAAACGGAGGAGAACCGTGGATTAAACCCGAAATTACAGAAAAACGGGGAGACCCCTGACGAGTTACTGACCCGGTTATTCAGGGAAAATTCGGCGAGGGGAAGGAATGAGACCCAATCAAATTGACAGTCAGAGATGAAACACCTTAAATATTGTTCCAGGGATTGATTAGTCCTTTCCGTTTGGCCATTAGTTTCGGGATGGAAGGCGGAGGAGAAGGACAGATCAATCTCCAACTTTTTACAAAAAGCTCTCCAAAATAAGGAAACAAATTGTACCCCTCTGTCAGAAACGATATTGACTGGGGCCCCATGGAGACGCAGAATGTGTTTAACAAACAAAGAAGCTAACGTCTTGGCGTTAGGTAGTTTCTTAAGGGGCACAAAGTGGCACATCTTGCTGAAGCGGTCTACTACCACCCACACCACCGACTTGCCCTGAGATGGAGGCAAATCGGTGATAAAATCCATGGAGATATGGGTCCAAGGTCTCTGGGGAATGGGCAAAGAACGTAGTAAGCCCGAAGGTCGGGACCTAGGGGTCTTGGACCTAGTACAAACCTCACAAGCGGCGACGTAAGCCCTAACGTCCTTAGGCAACCCAGGCCACCAATAGTTCCTGGTAATGAGGTGTTTGGTACCCAAGATGCCAGGATGACCAGATAGTGCGGAGTCATGGTTTTCCCTGAGTACCCTTAGCCGGTATTGCAGGGGGACAAACAGCTTGTCCCCAGGGAGGTTCCCGGGAGCTGAACCTTGATCAGCCGCAATGTCAGAGGCTAAATCAGAATCAGTGGCAGAATCGATTATACCAGGGGGTAAAATACAAGCAGGATCCTTCTCAGAAGGAGGATTGGCCATGAAACTACGTGACAGTGCATCAGCCTTAATATTTTTGGACCCAGCCCTATAGGTAACCAAGAAGTTAAATCTGGAAAAGAATAGCGCCCATCGAGCTTGTCTAGGATTAAGCCTCCGGGCAGATTCTAGGAAAACCAGATTCTTGTGGTCAGTAAGGACCGTTACCTGGTGTCTGGCCTCCTCCAGGAAGTGACGCCACTCTTCAAAAGCCCATGTAATGGCTAAAAGTTCGCGGTTGCCAATATCATAGTTACTCTCCGTGGGCGAAAACTTCCTAGAGAAGTAAGCACAGGGGCGGAGATGGGTGAGGGAGCTGGTACCCTGGGACAAGACGGCCCCCACTCCCACCTCGGACGCGTCAACCTCCACAATAAATGGCGCCCTTTGGTTGGGCTGAACCAGCACGGGGGCCGAGATAAAGCACTTCTTGAGGGTCTCAAAAGCCTGGACGGCCTCAGGAGGCCAGTGGAGGACATCAGCACCCTTGCGAGTGAGGTCCGTAAGAGGCTTAGCGACGACCGAGAAGTTGGCAATAAATCTCCTGTAATAGTTAGCGAACCCCAAAAAACACTGTAGCGGCTTCAGGGAGGCAAGTTGGACCCATTCCGCCACAGCCTGAACCTTGGCAGGGTCCATGCGGAATTCATGAGGAGTGAGGATTTGACCCAAAAATGGTATCTCCTGTACCCCAAACACACATTTTTCGGTTTTCGCAAACAGATTATTTTCCCGGAGGACCTGGAGGACCTTCCTGACATGCTCCACGTGGGAGGACCAGTCCTTGGAAAACACCAGTATGTCGTCAAGGTACACTACAAGAAAATTTCCCATGTACTCTCTCAGAATTTCATTAATAAAATTCTGGAAGACAGCAGGGGCATTACACAACCCAAAGGGCATGACCAGGTATTCGAAATGACCTTCGGGCGTGTTGAACGCAGTCTTCCACTCATCCCCCTCTTTGATGCGGATAAGGTTATACGCCCCCCGTAGATCGAACTTAGAGAACCATTGGGCCCCCTGAACCTGATTAAAAAGATCCGGAATCAAAGGAAGGGGATACTGGTTCCTTACTGTGACCTTATTCAAGTTCCGATAGTCAATGCACGGCCTAAGACCACCATCCTTCTTCCCCACGAAGAAGAAGCCAGCACCTACAGGAGAAGTCGAGGGGCGAATGAAACCCTTGGCCAGGCATTCTTGGATATACTCCCTCATGGCTTCACGTTCAGGACATGAAAGATTAAATATCCTACCCTTAGGAAGCTTAGCACCTGGTTCCAAATCGATGGCGCAATCGTAATCTCTATGAGGGGGCAACACCTCGGAGGCCTCCTTAGAAAAAACATCAGCGAAGTCCTGAACAAACTCAGGTAGCGTGTTTACCTCCTCACGGGGAGAAATAGAGTTAACCGAAAGACATGACGTCAGGCATTCACTACCCCATTTGGTGAGATCCCCAGTATTCCAATCAAACGTGGGATTATGCAGCTGCAACCAGGGAAGACCCAATACCAGATCGGACGATAATCCCTGCATCACCAGTACAGAGCACTGCTCCAAATGCATGGAGCCAACAAGGCGTTCAAAAACAGGAGTATGCTGCGTAAAATAACCATTAGCAAGAGGAGTGGAGTCGATACCCACTACCGGGACAGGATAAGGCAAATCAAAAAAAGGCATTTTTAGAGACATAGCAAATTCCACAGACATGATATTAGCAGATGAGCCAGAATCCACGAAGGCACTGCCAGTGGCAGACCGGCCAGCAAACGAGACCTGAAAGGGAAGCAAAATTGTATTGCGTTTCATATTAACGGGAAATACCTGTGCGCCCAAGTGACCTCCCCGATGATCACTTAGGCGCGGAAGTTTTCCGGCTGCTTATTCTTGCACCTGGGACAGGTGTTCAGTTAATGCTTGTCATCCCCACAATAGAAGCAGAGACCATTCTTCCTGCGGAACTCTCTACGTTGTCGAGGGGACATGTAGGCCCCGAGTTGCATAGGTACCTCCGAGTCTTCCGTGGAAGAGCGAGGAGACGGGACCTCGGGGGGGGGGGGATCGCAGGGAAGTCAGAGGGGAAAACACTGAAACGTTCAAGCTGACGTTCCCTGAGACGTCGGTCAAGTCGTACTGCTAGGGCCATAACCTGGTCTAGGGAGTCAGAAGAGGGGTAGCTAACAAGCAGATCCTTCAGGGCGTCAGATAATCCTAACCTAAACTGGCACCTTAGGGCCGGGTCGTTCCACCGAGAAGCTACGCACCACTTTCTAAAATCAGAACAGTATTCCTCAACAGGTCTCCTACCCTGACGTAAGGTCACCAGCTGACTCTCGGCTAAGGCAGTCCTGTCAGTCTCGTCGTAAATGAGTCCAAGGGCCGAGAAAAAACGATCAACGGAGGAAAGTTCAGGGGCGTCAGGAGCCAAGGAGAAGGCCCACTCTTGGGGCCCTTCCTGGAGTCGGGATATAATGATTCCCACCCGCTGGTTCTCGGAACCTGAGGAGTGAGGTTTTAGACGGAAGTAAAGTCTGCAACTCTCCCGGAAGGAGAGAAAAGTCTTTTGGTCCCCTGAGAACCGGTCAGGTAACTTGAGGTCAGGTTCTAGAGGTGAGGTGAGGGGTACTACTATGGCAGCGTCAGACTGGTTGACCCTCTGAGCCAGGGCCTGGACCTGTAGGGAGAGGCCCTGCATCTGCTGGGTCAGGGTCTCAAGGGGGTCCATGATAGCGTCAGCGTAGGAGAAATGGTAGACTAGGTATGGGGTTGTGATTATGTAATGGCGGAAGGAGGTGAAGGGAACAAGTGAGCCCTAATCTACCCACCGCCCTGTCCCTGCCTACTTGCAACGACCCGCCCTAGGCGACGGGGTACAACTTGGCGGCGGTCCCTACGCTGACTAAGTGCAAGGGGATACAAACAGGGAACAAGCAAGGGAAGGGGCAGTAGCCCACGGAACACCGTGAGGGAACGGAGTGGTGAACGAGCAGTCAGGATCAGGATGTAATGAAGTATACAAACGCAGAGCACGGAGCAGGAAGCAAGCCGGGGGCAGAGCGAAGCAGGATAAGCGGGAACTGAAGCAAGGCTGAAGCACGACAGAAGCAGGCTGGAGCAAGGCAGCAGTGGGGCCAGGAAACCAGGAAGAATCACAAGCAATGAGGAAGAGAAAACGGCAGGTATAAATGGACAGGGGGCGGAGCTAACTCCGACTGACCAGGCCGCGATAGGCTCTCCCACTCCTGAGCCTGCCACCCTGATTGGTGGGAGCAGGTGTCAGTCTAAGAGGTCTGGCCTCAGGTGTCGATTGATTAATCCTGGGAGTATCCACAGACGTAGTGCCTGGCAGATCCTTTACAACTGTCACTGGAGCAGGTACGCCTCGCCTTTAAAAACTGGCCCACAGGTATGGCCTTCTTAACCTTTGGGTAATGTGCAGAAGTGGCATAAAGAAGGGCATTGGTCGAAGTTTTCTTCCTAAAAATGTCAGTGGAAAAAGACCCCTTATCATCCTTCATAATAAGAATATCAAAAAACTCCACACAGGTTTTACTATATTTTCACATAAGTTTAATGCTAAAATGTTAACATTAAGGGAGGCCAAAAATAGTTCTAATTGGGACGTGGAGCCCTGCCAGATAAATAAAGTATCGTCTATATACCTCAACCACAGGAGTACCACATCCTGACCCGGATTATGCAGGCAATATCTATCCCTTTCCCACAGGCCCAGGAATACATTAGCATACGAGAGCGCACACGTCGCCCCCCATTGCCGTGCCCTGGAGTTGTAGGAAAAGGCGGTCCTTAAAAGTAAAAAAATTATGAGTCAAAGCATAATTCAAAAGACATAGAACAAACTCAATAAGATCCGGGTCAAGATTAGTCATATGTAAGAAATGTCTTGACGCACGTACCCCATGGTCGTCGCATATAGACATATACAGGGACTCCACGTCACATGTTGCCAAGAACATGTCATCATCAAGGTGTAGCCCATTCAGCCATTGTAACATATCTGTAGTATCTCTGATATAAGATGGTAGGGTTTCCACACATTTTTGTAAAAAGTAATCAATGAATCTACAGATATTCTCGCAAAGGCCCCCATTCCCTGATACGATTGGACGACTAGGAGGGCTAGTGGAATTTTTATGCACTTTAGGCAATAAATAAAAAGTGGGTCTAATTGGGAAATCGACTGAAAGGCCCTCATTCAGCTTCAAATTAATAATCTGTTCATCCACACCCCTTTGTAATAGGGTATTTAATTCTCTTTTGAAAATCAGGGAGGGATCAGATGATAGCCTACGATAGCACTGTTGCATATTAAGCTGACGGAATGCTTCACTCTCATACATCTGTGCCGGCCAAATCACAACATTCCCCCCCTTATCTGCTGATTTAATAACCACATCCTTGAGATTTTTCAATTGTATGATAGCCTGTCTTTGTGTAAAGGATCTTCCAGACACAGCTTCTGTGTCAACGCCCATAGGTAATCAGTCTGCACCTGCTTCTATGTCTGTGAGACTGACTTCATCTTCCACCACTCAGGATGGCAGGCTTAGGAGTGGGAGAGCCTATCACAGCCTGGCCAGATGGAGCTAGCTCCCGCCCTCTGTCTATTTATACCTGCCTTTCCTGTTCCTCCTTTGCTTGTGATTCTTCTCTGCTGGTTTCCTGGCCCTGCTGCAGCTTCTTGAACTACTGACCCTCTGCTTGTTATTGACCTTGGCTTTTCTGACCACTCTTCTGCTCTGCGTTTTGTACCTCGCTCATCTCCTGGTTTGACTCGGCTCGTTCACCTTGCTTGTTGCTCACGGTGTTCCCGTGGGCAACTTCCCCATTTCCCCGGCTTCTTTGTACCCTTGTCTGTTTGTCTGTCGTGCACCTATTGAGTGTAGGGACCGTCGCCCAGTTGTACCCCGTTGCCTAGGGCGGGTCGTTGCAAGTAGGCAGGGACTGAGTGGCGGGTAGATTAGGGCTCACCTGTCTGTCTCCCTACCCCTTTCATTACACTTTGATTGAAATTAAGATTACAGGACACTCTTTTCTCTGAAATCGTTTCTAAATCTTTTTGGAACCAATTTGAAAAAAATGTCCACTGAAGGACACAGCGCAAAAGGGGGGAAATATTGGGAGTGGCGGCACAGATGCATGGGTAATCTGGAGTCCACCCTTTCCTCCTGTTCCTCCAACAATGACATCAAAGCATTAAATGCCTGTTTTTTTCCGCCAATGAGCCCATAGAAACAGTGCAGTCATTTCAACTGAAATGTTTTTTAAATAATAATTTCCTAGAGAAAAGGGCCAGATCTTTGATAGTGGTAAAAATATCAAATTTACCCGTGTAATACATCCACTTGAGAGGGCGATAAAGTATATGTAGATAAATTGATTACCTTTAGAGCCTCCTGTTTCTCTTATCCCTGTTGAGCACCCCTCTGATCTTTCTTTTTACTGCCGTTGTTCTGGGATTGGACGTAGGGTGTTCATCTCCTGCGGCCTATGGTCTGTCTAAAAAACCACCACATTCTTCTTCAGATAGAAGAGAAGTAGAAGAGACAGAGAGAGACAAGGATCGGGCTCTGTCCCTTTTGGTATGCCAGCGATAGATTTTATTAGACTGGAAATCACTCAAATCACATTGAAATTTCCTAGTTTTGAGGTCTTGTATCTCTTTTTCCCACTTAATTAGTTCCTCCTCCAAAGTTTTGTCAAAAATATCAATCTCCTCCTTAGTTAGAGACTGTTGAATTTTATCTTTAAGGAGGTCGAATTATTTTTCCAATAATTTGAGGGTTTTGCGATCTGCTCCAATGAGTAGTTCAATGAGCATAAGTGAGCATTTAGTGAGAGATTCTTCCCATTTGGTAACAAATGAGAGATCCTCAAAATCTAAAGTTGGAAAGACCTGCAAACGCAGGCCCCAGGGTAAAATATTTTTCTGTAAATAATTTTCTAGCGCTGCCTTGTTCCACCACACCTTGGTGCGTTTTTTGAGGAGATCACGTATTTTAAGTTTAAAGCCCTTAATATTACTACTCTCTGTAGCCACAACTGAATTCTCTCCGAATATGGTACCAAGTCGTGTAATCCAATCCTTATCTCGTTTCCTGAAATCCGTATATCCTGAGGTATTTTCTATAAACACAGACACAAATATAAATGAACAACCTACAAAATCCTCCAACCAAACCAATGGCGTAAACAGGGGTCCCTTCTATACAAGTAGACAACCTAAACGCAAACCACAAGGGAACATAGCCCCTAAAAAAATAATATGCAAAAATAGAAAATCTTTATTGAATATAATACACAATAACATACTATGGAATAAAAAGGATGAACTATATACGGAAATACATACAGTAAGGTCAGTTGTGAAAGACCATAGGCTAACAGAGTCAACCAATCATCAGTGGCCGGGAACCATTAACATAACCCACAGGGAGAGATAAATAAAATCTGCGCATAGAATTACCATGCCCAGATATTGCAAGGTGCTACCTATATGCGTGTATAATACACAAAAGTGATCATGAAAAATCCTAACACGAGAAGGCCAGAACGATGTACTGGAATTATCAACAAAGATAATCAATGATAGAAAAATGAAGGCAAGCATATACCCTGAGACATGATTGGGAGCGGAACTGGCAACTTCAGGAGCTGAATGAAAAACGCCTCGACGCGTGTTTTGTTCTGCAGTCTGTAGTATGTTATTGTGTATTATATTCAATAAAGATTTGCTATTATGCATATACTTTTGCATACCATTTTTTTAGGGGCAATGTGACAATAACTCTGATTCAACCAATAGCATACAATGAGAATATTTCATATTGAGCCAATCACAGACATACAATACATGTTATAATTCTTCATTAGATGCTTACGTCAGAATTGCACCTGGAGAGAAGAATACAATAGCATCCTTATGAGCTGTTCTTTCTCATGGGGGAGTTATATTCACATACATATTGTCATGATCACGGGGTATGTGGACCCACTAGACCGCTCCGCCATAGCGGAGAGGCAGCTGGCCAAGTCAGAGTCTATGCAAGAGTCTATAGAGGTTCATAGCACAAGGGTACCTGAAATAGTTCAGATGGTGGAAGGGGCTCTGGCACAGATGGTAGTAGGTGCAGCAGGTTGTGCCAGACGTGGCGGTAGACAACGGGTGTAGCAGGACACGCCTCCAATCACTGAACAGGTTCAGGAACAATAACACAGCATGGGATACTGGTAGCAGGGCATGGGAAGCAACGGGAACAGGGCAACACTAAGGGACCATTTGCAAAAACTAACATGGGATTACTAACAACGCTCAGGCAAGGGGTGAGAGGGCAGAGTGCACTGGTGATAGGGTAGGGAACTTTTAGGAGGTGCGCGCGCTGGCCCTTTAAGGCAGAGGACCCTATCAGGAAGTCCAGGACTTGGAAGCCGCGCCAGCTGGTGTCTTCGAGCAGAGAGCAGGGAAGTTGCGGTCCCGGCCGTTCGCCGGGGGTGAGCGGCACGTTTATAACACATATGAAAATCTAACGATAAAGAGAAATAGTTGCAAATGTGATAACTTTATGTCTGAGCGTTCAGCCAGGCTGCTAATTGCAAGTGTGTCCAAGGCCATAAGAAGAATACACAGAGATTACATATTTCTGGCAGACCAAGCAGAGATAAGTTGGGGGGGTCATTTGAGTCGGAGGTTACATCTCTGCGTAATTCGGCATCCTGTTTGATAATTCATAATGTAATTTAATATAGAGAATATAAGCAAATTGACCATCCATCACAAACCTCCCTTTTTCTCATATTAAATTACAGAGATTATATTATGATTATAAACCTCAAATAATATAATCATTACGGCCACAACTTAAAAATATAAGGCTATCAGCAATCTCATGCATTTCCCCTCAGGTTTTGGGTCCCATCAGTGCATTGACAAGTCCTGTACATCTTCATCCTCTTCTGTCTTCTGTTCTTCACTGAACCCACACAATTGTGGAGTCAGACTGTACAGTAGTTTCCAATGGGGGATTTATTATTACGCACCTCCTGGTCGCTTACTTATCTTCCGCTGTAGAACACTTGGATGTTGCTGACTGGTTCACTCAGGTCTTTTGGCCTTTGCTTTACTTTGACAATTGCTGATGTCAGCAGGACTTGGTTTGGTCCTTCTCATCTGTCAGTCACTGTCTTTTGTTAGTATACGTCACCGGGCTGTACACAGCACCTTATACTGTGGGGTGAGTTCCCTCGCAGGCGCATTAGTGGAGTTTTATTATGACTGCCACAAATCCTCCGCATCGAAATCCTCTTCCTCTGGCAAGTTGCTGGTCTGCATGGCTGCTTAGAATTGTGACACTGCCTTCAGTTCATGACAAGCACATTGTATTGGCTCAGGCTGTTCCTGCCGTATCTCAGTGATGGAGTAAATTATTTTAAAGTCTTTGATTTACATTTTTTGGCACTTGCTGGAGACCCAACCTTTATCTATTGTTAAAATAAATGCTCATCTGGTGATAACATATGCATACTCAATAAAAGTTGTTCTAAGTACATACATTACAATGACAGGCCCTTAAACTAAATCAATCAAACAAATACCTTTATATTAAAAAATGCCTGCTGGACAGGGAACCTAGAAAATGTATAGCTACTGGGTAAATTTTATTTTGCACTTGGTGTTACACTTTTCAGTGGGCTTTGTACCGTGATCTGAGCTGATTACCGGTAGCAGCTCCTCCCCACAGAAATTTCCACAGTTTTATCTGACAAGTTTCTCAAACCAATTTTTTTCTTACCTACTCTGAGATTCAAATTAATATCCTTATACATATACCTAATATCTTAGGGGGCTAAAAACAACTTCTATTACCTGGAAAGACCTCTCAAGGTCCCTCCGTGGGAGGCGGGTATGATGATAAGGTTGGCAACGGACTGCCAGGACAGTTCTGTAGGCAAATCAAACAGCTCTAACAGAATTTACCAGCAACAGCTGGAAAACCTGGGACATACCAAATAGATCCTTGCAGCCTTGGAGGCATATGTGAGGCCACAAACCATCAATGCAAATTTCATCAAGGGTGCCTTGGGTGCTACCAGTTTACCTTCCTTATCCATCCACATTCCATTACAATCTGGTTTTCACGTCTTCCGCTCCCAGTTGGACACTTCCTGTGGAGAACAATCTTTTTCATCACATAATCATTAATTGATCTTAATCGGGTAGTTTAATTGAAGGAAACCATTAACAATGACATCTTTACATTAAACATTCACATTGGGCAGTATACTAAAAGTGATACATACCTACTTATTTGTCTTCTTTTAATATGTACTTCACAGAATTGTCTTATCAAACAGCTGGTTCAATCTCCAGCAAAACAAAATAATATTGTGTAATGGAAATCTACTTGCACTGAGAAGTTATCATTTAGAAACTATAACACTAAGGCCTCATTTACACGAGCGTGTGTGTTTTGCGCGCGAATAAAACGCAACGTATTGCGCGTGTTTGCATTGCGTTTGCACTGCGTATACGCAGCGTAGTTGCGTTTTTAACGCGCGCACGACTAGTGTTTTCAACGCGCGTAAAAAACGCAGAGGGGATTCATGAGAGGCCAGCCTACAAATAGGCCAGCTGGCCCAACCCCTGCTTGCTGGGAGAAGCAGGTTTTGCACCTTATTTCCGCCTCTGCAGAAACCCCAGTGTGTGTTTCTCCATTGAAGTTGGAATTGGCTTTGCACGGCACACTTATGCCTTCTCAGTCACTGGCATGTGTACTTCTTGCCTGGATGATCTCACGTCGTTTTGGGGAGCGTCGACCCATGCTGCAGCACCAGACGCCTGTAAGATGTAGCATTTGGGTTCATCCACTTGTGGCCCAACGTACGAAGAAAGGCCATTTCCATAGCCTGTATGAGGACTTACGACGGCATTATGAAAAATTTAGAGCCTTCTGCCGCATGTCTGTGGGCACATTTGACCTGCTGCTTGAGCAGATTCGCTCTGGTCTCACCTACAAGAATACCAACATGAGACGCTGCATTTCGCCCGAGGAACGTCTGCTTGTGACCTTGAGGTATGTGTGCAGTTGCTATTACTTAGTCAATGACGCTGTCTGCTTTACCAGCCCCCCCTAACATGTGTTGTGGTTTTCTTTTTCTTTCTCTTTGTTTTCTAGATTTCTGGCCACAGGCAATAGTTATCATTCGTTACATTTTGAATTTCTTTTGGGAGTGACCACCATTTCGTTCATTGTCACATCCACCTGTGTTGTGTTGTGGCAGAGGTTAAAGACCACGGTCATGCCTCAGCCCACGACAGAACAGTGGCTAAGAATTTCAGAGGGATTTATTAGAGCAAGTGAATTTCCAAATTGCATTGGTGCCCTAGACGGCAAACACATTCGTGTGAGAAAGCCCCCACGCAGTGGCTCGCAATACTATAACTACAAGCAGTTTTTTTTCATGGTATTGTTAGCCTTGGCGGACAAGAATTATTGTTTCACTATTGTTGACATCGGCTCGTATGGAAGCTCGGCAGATGCCTGCATATTCCGTTCATCAAGAATGGGGAAGCGACTCGTGAATAATCGACTGGCGGTGCCGGAACCTTCCATCCTCCCGGGCTCCAGCAGACCCCAAATCCCGTATGTCATCGTGGCGGATGAGGGGTTTGCCCTGACAAGGCAAGTCATGTGTCCTTTTGCGAGAAGGGGCTTGGATGACCGTCGGCGCATGTTCAATCTCCGCCTAGGCCGAGCTCGTCGATGTGTGGAATGTGCCTTTGGCATTATGTCGCACAGGTGGCGTGTCTTTCTGATGACAATGCAATTGTCCATGCAGAATGTGACACGTGTTATACAAGCGTGTGTCATTCTGCATAACTTCTGCCGCATTAATGATGCTACCTTTGATGCAGAATATATCCTAACACATGCAGGCAGCAGCAACACTGTCCCGGTTATTCTTCTCGGCCGATCTCTCTCATCCGGCCTTCGAGTGCGGGATACTTTGGCGGCATATTTCGAGTGCCCATCAGGAGCCGCACCGTGGGGGCGTGATGACCTTTGAAGGGTTGTCTGTTGTTTGGAGGCTTCACTACACACGTCACATGTGGCCATGGTTTTTGGAAGTTTTTTGGGTTCGTGTTGGGTTAGGGACTCGCAAAACATGAGGACCCTTGACGCGGGTTGCGAGCTTAGATCTGTCGGGGTTTGAGCAGGACTTTTGACATTTGGCAACATGCTTTTTGGAGATAGAATGATGGGCGGCCTAAAGTTAGGCAAGTCCAATTGCAAGTGTACTTAGTGTGCTTCGGGGCCCATGACAGAACCCAAACGTTCTCACATCTTGCAAACAATGTCAAACCCCGAGAGATTAACTAAAACCTCATATCACGTGTGCATGCATTGGGCCCAAAGGCCCGAAGTGTGTGAGGGTATAGCCAAAAGAAATGTGGGTCAAACATTGTGTTGAGGGGTGTGAACTAAAAACAACACGCAATAGAAACAATCAACATCCATGTTTTTTATGTGTTCGGAATTCACACTATGGAAACATGGTGTGGTCAGTAAAATAAACATACATATTGTAGCAACAAAAGAACACCAACATGGTGTAACCTACATGAGAGGACGAGTTGCCATCCACTAATAAAAAACAAATTGGCCGCCCAACTATCACGACACCAACACACTCACAGGTGTTGGTAGTGGTGGCCCGAGGTTGTTCCTCGCCAGCATAGTGGTGCTGATGTTGTCCGTGGTACGTTGGGGCAGGGAAGTGGGGAGCCATAGGGCGCATATAGGGGTGCGGCCGTGCCATCTGGGGGGCTGGATGGTTTGTTGCCGGCAATTGGGCGTGGTGGCCGGCATGGCTAATCCGCGCCACTGCTCTATGGCCGTGAAGCAGTGGTTTGGATTGTGGGGGGGTGTGGAGGCGTCGATCAAGGTTATGATCGACGCTTGCAGCCGGGCCATGCGATCCATGGGGACCAGCCGGAGTAGGGGAACTATGCTGCGCCCAAAGAAGTTGTTGCCGTCCTCATCCGCGGCTCGGCGTAGATATTCCAGTACCCGGCTATCAACTTGGCCACCAGCGGAGGCCTGTGGAGCACGGCGCCGGCGAGTTGGGGCACGCACGGGGCGCTCCTCAGCCGGAGAGGCGACGGCCCGTGCAGACTGGACAGGGGCGGGGTCCAGGGGTGTCGGCTTGTGGCTAAGGGGCAGGACATGGGCAGCAGGAGGTTGCGGCAGAGATTCTCCGATGTCCGTGTCCTCAGTTGTGTCATCCAAATTGTCGGTGGTTCTATAATGGGAAAATTGCGTAAGAACAGAATATCGAACAATGCCCACAACAACACGATGGCAAACAGGACATGGGCGAACACACATTAGACACATGCAAAAGCAGAATCTCTTACGTGCGCATCTCCATTATGTCCTTCAGGAACATCAAATGTTTTGTATACATGTAGGGGCGCTTACGCGAGCCCCCATCTCCGCTGCGTACCTTTTCCCCCATTTCTCGGCGGAATTGGTCACGGCAGCTCCGCCACCGTGTTTTGATATCTTGGACTGTTGGAGGAAAAACAAATATAACGCCATAAGAACTGTGCCCTCTCACTAAAATGAGGGGCCCTACCCTGCCAATGACATGGTACACGGTGATGCGCCTGCTCCACAAAAGGTCATTGGGCAATTGCGCGGAAGACACATACAGGGCCACAGTTCTTCAATAGGGATGACATTGCATTGCCTGAAAAAACATGGTACTCACCCAACCGACTGCGGTCCTGGGTTCGGCCACTCTCCCACTCCTCGCCAAAAAGCTCCTTCGCTACCTCCTCCCAGGCGTCCTCCTTGACCGTGCGGTCATGGTACGCCTCCGCACGAGTGTCCCAAATAGCCCCATGGCCCTGGACCAGGGTGATGAGGCGCTCGACGTTAATCCCACGCGGCATGGCAGCAGATCTCAGTGGAGGGAAAGTTCTGTGACAACAGGCTTGCCCACTCGCAGTGAAAACGCAAGCACTTCCTGGTTTTTGTTTGCTTTGTCCAGCTTTATAAACTCTTTTTCATGGACATAACAAGTGATGCGTGAAATTCGCGCATGCAACGCAGGAGCTTCCGTGTGTCATGCGTGTTTTTCACGCACCCATTGACTTCAATGGGTGCGTGATGCGCGAAAAACGCACGATTACAGAACATGTCGTGAGTTTTACGCAACGCACTCGCGCTGCGCAAAATACACGCATCGCCTGCACTGCCCCATAGAGTAATATAGGTGCATACGACACGCGTGAAAAGCACGCGCTTCGCACGCGCGTATATTACGCTCGTGTAAATGAGGCCTAATACATGCCTCCAATAGTCCATTGCTAAGGCATGCTGATCTAGAACTTTACATAAAACTTAACATCAGTATTTAATATTCCCACAACACTTCTTGAATACAGTTATCAAACAAACTAACTTTGGGATAGTATCTAGAGAGTTGCTGATATCTTATCATTGTACAAACACCAGATCAATACTTGGGGTAAAAACGATTCCCCTGTCAGTACACACAAATTCTGCAGTGGGGAAAATACTGGCCAGGCTTCAGGCCACCCTGAAAACAGGTCAACAAATACGAGCAATGTACCTGGCTGCTCCGTATTCTTCACTCTTCCTGTCAAAATCTACATCTGTATTCACATATCTCTCTCACATCAACTTACTTGTAACCACCTGTAATCACTTACTCTGCCATTTTAAACTACACCTAGTTAACTCAGCTAACTCCTGGTCATACACCATCCCTTGTTCATCTCTCCACAAACCATTCTATTTATCACAAACAAACGAACAACCAACCAACCATCTTCGGTTTTTTTTTTTAAATTTTTTTTTAAAGAGTGTTATAAACCTTTTTGAACCACGTTCTGCCAACATTCTTTACAATCAAAGCCTCAGCTCCTTTTGCTATTTCTACTATAATGATGAGCGGGACCCATGCCCCAAGGCTGTCCCTCATTTTTATCTCACTTTCTCCTGACCCCATGGTCAGCCGACAGATATCTCAGATTAGCCTATCTTACTAGCTTCGGACTAGGCTATTTTACCAATACGATATCAAAGTCGTTCCTCCAGACATTCTAGCAGTTGAGTATCCTTTTCTCTGAACCCTGACTGTTTGAACATCAAGAACAGACAACATGCTGCCAATCAACAAATTGCAAGAGCAATTTTTTAAAACAATCGACACTCGTGAACCTCCATTGACTCAAGCAGCAGTTGGTCACATTGAATTCAAACGTCTATAAACCCCTTGCTGCTGGGGTATAGATTTTGGTTCATACAGCCTGTGATGTAATTTGGTGATGATTTCTTTAGGGGCCTTTGGAGCAAGCCAATACCAATCTCCTTTCACTGTAATTTGTGTAGGTAGTTACACTGTAACGTCTATGGCCACGGACCGTCGTCCTGACTTACCCTCTGATGGCCGCATCCATGGACTAGTGAGCTCCGGGCGGCATCCTCCTTCTGGGAGACGCCGACACTGACTTCCTCGTTCTGACACTGGTTCCCGCAGGGTGCGTGCGCCCGCGCGTGTTTGGCCTTAATGGGCCAGTACGTGCACATTGCAGAATAGCTGCAATTAGCCTAGAATGCCTCTGGACTATAAAAGGGGGCTCTGCCCTCTCAATCATTGCCTGAACGTTGTTGTGTTTCCCTAGTTTGTCCTTGAAAATGGTCTCCTAAGTGTTTTCCAGTTCCCAGAGTTTCCCGTTCCTGCCGCCTGTACCCTGTATCCCGTGCTACCGGGCCTCTGTGCCTTGTAGAGTTGGAGTCGTGTTGTGCCCTCCGCTGCATCTACTGGGTTGCACGCTGCCGGGTGTCTGTCTACTGCCGGAGCCTCATCTTAGCCTGAAATAACCACTACTGTCTACATTGCCTCAGGTACCTTTTCAGTACCATAGACATTGCATATATACCTGTTTGGCCAGCTTCTATCCCGCTATGCGGTACGGCCCAGTGGGTCCACACCCCACACCGTGACAGTACGCTCAGGCCATGGACCCCGCTGGTCAATTCAAGGGCCTGTCACCTTCTCAAGCCATGCAAGCGGATATGCAGGACCTGCGAACACGACAGGATCAACTCCTTGTGGCAGTAAACTCCATGGCACTACAGCTAGGGGCACTAGCTGCTTCCTCCTCTGCTCCTGTTCCAGCTTCTCAGGCTGATCCTCCTGCTACACCTCCTGTCAGCACGAGTTCTGATCCTCGGTTCTCGCTGCTACTACCGCCTCGTTTTAACTGAGATGCAAGCGCATGCAGGGGATTTCTCAACCAGTGTCAAATACACTTTACCTTGTACGCCAGAGCATTTCCTTCGGACGGCGCCAGAATCGCTTTCATTGTTTCCCTGTTAGCCGGCAAAGCCCTGGCGTGGGGGCGAACTCTGTCTGGGAATGACAGGGACCCGAGACTTCCAGGGATTTCTGCGGTTATTCCGCACTGTGTTTGAGGAGCCTGGATGAGTCTCGTCGGCAGCTACCTCTCTACTGAACCTTCGCTAGGAGGACACCTCCGTGGGCGAGTACACCATCCAGTTCCGGACCCTCGCAGGTGAGCTGTCCTGGAACAGCGAGGCGTTAGTAGCTTCCTTCTGGCATGGACTGTCATCTGAGATCAAGGACGTACTGGCTGGCCGTGATCTACCACCTACCTTGGACGACCTAATTCTACTTTCTACCTGGGTTGATATGAGGCTCAGAGAAAGATCCCAAGAGGTTCATCAAGAGAGAAGGCTTCCTAGGTTGGCTCCCAACATCCAGCAACCTCTCTTGTCCTCATCTGTTTCTTCACCCGAGGTCCCTATGCAAGTGGATCGACTTAGACTATCTGTCTGGGAGAAACAGCGCAGGCGCACTTCTGGACTTTGTCTATCTATATTGTGGCCTCGCTGGCCATGTCATGCGTCTGTGTCCCCAGAAGCCAAAAAACGCCAACGCCTAGGATTGGTGGGGAGACAACCTTGGGCGACACAGCATTTGACAGAGAACTCTCCTCCAAGCTGTCTATCCCTGTGACTATTGTCGCTGGCGAGAGGACCCATCTGGCCTCTGCCTATCTGGACTCTCGCTCTGCAGCCAATTTTATACGCGGAGACCTTGTGGATCTTCTTACCTTGCCCACTACCCTTCTGGAGAAGCTGTTGATCGTTGCTTCAGAAAATGGACTGCCGCTGCCCGACCCAATATTTCCTGTGACCAAACCACGGAGGCTTCAAGCAGGAGCTCTTCATTCTGAGCTCATCTCCTTTTTTGTCCTGCCCAAGGCCGTCAACCCCGTGCTGCTGGATTTGCCTTGGCTTTGTCTACACGCCCCAGTCCTGGATTGGAACTCCGGAGAGGTTCTCCAGTGGGGTCCCAAGTGCCTCAACCGATGTCTGGGGCATATCCATCCGGTTCAGTCTCCTCCGCATCAGTCATTGGCAGGGTTGCCCTCTTGCTACTCTAAATTCTCGGATGCCTTCAACAAGAAGGAGGCAGAGACGTTGCCTCCACACCGGGCGTATGATTGTCCTATTGACTTGGTTCCTGATTCGTCTCCTCCTCGCGGTAGAGTATACCCTCTCTCCTTACCTGAGACCCAGTCGATGTCTGCCTATATCAAGGAGAATTTAGAGAGGGGCTTCATACGCAAATCCTCATCCTCCAACCGGGGCCAGGTTTTTATTTGTTAAAAAGAAGGACGGATCCCTCTGACCCTACATTGACTACCGGGGTCTCAACCAGATCACGGTAAAGAACAGATACCGTTGCCTTTAATCTCTGAACTGTTTGGTCGCATACGGGAAGCAAATTTTTTTCCAAATTAGAACTGCGGGTGGCCTATAATCTAATCCGGATTCGTCAGGGTGACGAATGGAAGACGGTATTTAATACTCGTGATGGGCACTATGAATACCTGGTTATGCCCTTCGGCCTGTGTAACGCTCCCGCGGTCTTCCAAGAGTTCGTCAATGACATCATCCGTGATCTCCTCTATGTCTGTGTTGTGGTGCATCTCAATGACATTTAGATTTTTTCCCCAGATCCAGCGATTCATCAGAGACATGTCTGCCAAGTTTTGCTTAGATTAAGGGAGAATCGCCTATATGCCAAGTTGGAGTAGTGCGTGTTGGAGAGAAAGTCTCTACCCTTCCTGGGCTACATCAGCTCCGATCAGGGTCTCAAAATGGATCCTGAGAATGTAAAGGCTGTCTTGGAATGGCTTAAGAGCCGTACAGCGATTCCTGGGATTCGCCAACTTGTACTGGCTGTTCATCCCCAACTTCTCCTCACTGACAGCTCCCATCTCAATCCTCACCAAAAACGGCATAAACGCCAAGGTGAGGACTCCAGAAGCAGAGTCCAACTTCAAGAGCTTAAAGAAGGCCTTCACGTCAGCCTCAATCCTCCATTATCCTGATGTGTCTCTACAGTTTTCGTTGGAGGTGGACGCCTCCTCTGTTGGTGCTGGCGCACTTCTGTTCCAGAGAGGCTCCATAGGCAAGACTGTGGTATGTGGCTACTTCTCTAAGCTGTTTTCTCCCGCAACTACTCGATCAACTACTGGCCATCAAGCTGGCTCTGCAGGAGTGGAGACACCTACTAGAGGCCGCAGCTCATCCAATCCTGGTATTCACGGATCACAAGAACCTCACCTATGTCCAGACTGCCCAACGACTCAACCCTCATCAGGCCAGGTGGTCGCTGTTCTTCGCTCGGTTCCAGTCTGAGTTCCACTACCGCCCTGCCGACAAGAATGTGAGGGACGATGCCTTGTCTAGGTTTTCGAGACAGAGTACACTCTGGAGTCCCCACAGAATATAATTGACCCTTCCTACATCATCTCTGCAACCCTCTGCATGTTAGAGACATTCCTCCGGGGAGGACTTTTGTGCATCTGGCAGACAGAGGAAGAATCCTCCACTGGGGACACAGTTATAAGCTGGCAGGTCATGTGGGTGCCCGATAGACCCGAGACCTAATTGCCCGTCAGTTCTGGTGGCCCACGCTGCCCAAACACATCACAGACTTAGCCTCCTCCTGCACGGTGTGCGCAGCAAATCAAGTTGCCCACTCCAGACCAGCTGGTCTGCTCCAGCCACTGCCTGTGACCGATGCCCCCTGGCAACATATTGCTATGGACTTAGTCACCAACCTGCCTCCCTCTGCTGGATGCAGTATGGTCTGGGTGGTGGTGGATCGATTCCCCAAAATGGCTCATTTTGTTCCGCTGACTGGTTTGCCTTCTGCTTCCCGACTGGCCAATCTCTTCATCCAACACATCTTCCGTCTGCACAGCTTGCCTCTGCATATTGTGTCGGATCGGGGGGTTCCGTTCACCTCAAACTTCTGGAGAGCCCTCTGCATACTCCTCGGTGTGAAGTTGGACTTTTCCTCAGCCTACCATCCCCAGTCCAATGGTCAAATCGACATTATTAATCAGATTATGGAGAACTATCTGCGTCACTTTATCTCCAGGCAGCATGATGAGTAGGTGCAGCTGCTTCCTTGGGCTGAGTTCTCCTATAACAACCATACTAGTGAGTCCACCACCTCCAGCCCATTCTTCATTGTCTACGGACAACATCCACAAATACCTCTTCCTGTTTCCACTATGTCCCAGGTGCCTGCAGCTGACTCTACATTCAGGGACTTTCTACAGATATGGCAGCAGTCCCGATCTTCTATTCTGCTGGCGGTCGAACGCATGAAGAGAAAGACAGACACAAGAAGACGAGACCCTCCCCAGTTTCTTCCAGGCACTAAGGTCTGGCTGTCTTCTAAGAATATTCAGCTGAGGGTGCCATCTTGCAAGTTTGCTCCCAGGTTCCTCAGACCTTTCGAGATTCTGCTGCAGATCAACCCTGTCTCCTACAAGCTTTGGCTGCCTCCCACCCTCACGATCCCAAACTGCTTTCACGTCTCTCTGCTGAAGCCTGTGGTTCTGAACCGCTACTCCAAGACTCCTAGTTCCGCAGTGGCTCCTAGCGGTTCGTCTGAGACATTCGAGAGTAGGAGGAAGAAGGTTTTATTTGGTGGATTGGAGGGGCTTTCACTTAGAGTAGAGGTCTTGGGAGCCAGAGGAGAACATCAATGCTCCTGCCCTCGTGAAGAAGTTTCTCTCCCGTTCTGGTCCCAAGAAGAGGGGGCGTAAGAGGGGAGATACTGTAACGTCTATGGCCTTGGAACGTCGTCCTGACTTACCCTCTGACGGCCACTACCATGGACGAGTGAGCTCCGGGCGGCATCCTCCTCCTGGGAGATGCCGGCACTGACTTCTTCGTTGCAACACTGGCTCCCGCAGGGTGCGCGCTCATTTAAGGGCCAGTAAGCGCACATTGCAGAATAGTGGCAATTAGCCCAGAATGCCTCTGGACTATAAAAAGGGGCTCTGCCCTCTCAAGCATTGTCTGAGCGTTGATGTGTTTCCCTAGTTTGTCCTTGCAAATGGTCTCATAACTGTTTTCCAGTTCCCAATGTTTCCCGTTCCTGCCGCCTATACCCTGTATCCCGTGCTACCGTGCCTCTGTGCCTTGAAGAGTCGCAGTCGTGTTGTGACCTCTGTTGCATCTACTGTGTTGCACCCCGCCGGGTGTCTGTCTACTGACGGAGCCTCATCTTAGCTTGAAATCACCACTACTGTCTATATTGCCTCAGGTACCCTTTCAGAACTATAGACATTGCATATATAACCGTTTGGCCAGCTGCTATCCCACTATGCGGTACAGCCCAGTGGGTCCACACCCCGCGCCGTGACATATACTACTACGACACAGATGGCACTTGGGGGTATGTGTCAGGGTTGTTCATTGAACACAGGTTGTTAATTCACAACGGTATTTATTCCGGACGGTCTGATGTTATACTACTACAGACTTAGTTGGTTGTTATGCTACAACAAAGTCTATATGCCAGAATATTAAATGCGTGTTAGAAATCAGTCTGTACTGGTTCCTACCTTATGCCAGTCTGACAATGACTGACGTTTTTTTTTTAAGAACCCTTACACACAATATTATAAGCTGGCAGTGTGCTAGGAGCGTTTCAATGGTTACTCAATACATCAAAAGTTTTCCCTATTGCACTGGGTTCTCCATTATCAGGGCTTAACCATAGAAACCAGGGGCATAGCTAAAGGCTTATGGGCCCCGATGCAAAGATTCTTCTTGGGCCCCCCCCAAACCTCTCATGGCCGACGGCCCGCACCCCCAATACATATACCCCCCATAAAAATGTGTGTGTGTGTATATATATGTGTATATAGGAGACAGCATATCTATAGCGCTACGACCCTATAGTTATGGTTAGGATTAGATACAGTGGCTCAGCAGACAGTATCACACATGATAATATTAGATACAGTGGCTTAGCAGACAGTATTACACATGATAGGATTAGATACAGTGGCTCAGCAGACAGTATCACACATTATAGGATTAGATACAGCGTCTCAGCAGAAGAGTATAACACATAATAGGATTAAATACAGTGGCTCAGCAGAAAAGTATCACACATGATAGGATTAGACATAGGGCCCAGCTCGTTGACATTGCGGCTCCAGCATTGGACCCAGGAAAGGGAAGAATAATAATTGTGTTATTAATTATTTTGTGTGTTTGTATTTTCTTACAAGTTCGGTTGTTGGACTACTTCAGATTCGAGGACTACTTCGATGACAGCGTTTTTTTTTATTCTCAATAAAATGGTTAACGATGGTTGTGTGGGATTTTTATTTTCCTATGTCTCTATATTTTTCTAAACATTATTACTATCACCTTAGTAATGGCCGGGCTTAATGTTAGATATGAAGAGGCTAACACTAGCCCCCATTATTACCCCGGTATCCACAGCCACCAGGGGTACCGGGAAGAGCTGGGTACGATCCAGTACCCGACCATCTGTAGTGATGGTTGGGCATTGGCGCGGCCACAGGCTGGTACTATTAGGCTGGAAAAGCCCAAAAACAGTTGTAATGAAGGTGTAGGGAGACAGACAGGTGAGCCCTAACCTACCCGCCACTCAGTCCCTGCCTACTTGCAACGGCCCATCCTAGGCGACGGCGTACAACTGGGCGACGGTCCCTACTCTCACTATGTGCACGACAGACAGACAGACAAGGGTACAAAGAAGCTAAGGGAAAAGGGGCAGATGCCCACGGCAACACCGTGAGCAACAAGAGTAGTGAACGAGCCGAGTCAAACCAGGAGTGTACGAGGTACCAAACGCAGAGCAAGAGAGTAGTCAGTAAAGCCAGGGTCAATATGAAGCAAAGGACAAATAGTACAAGCAGCAGCAGCAGAGCCAGGAAACAAGCAGAATCACAGGCAAAGGAGAAGCAGGAAATGAAGGTATAAATAGACAGAGGGCGGGAGCTAGCTCCGTCTGGCCAGGCTGTGATAGGCTCTCCCACTCCTGAGCCTCCCAGCCTGAGTGGTAGACGAAGGAGTCACTCTATCACACTTAGGAGCAGGTGCAGACTGACTAACCACGGGCGTCGACACAGAAGCTGTGTCTGGCAGATCCTTTATAGTACCCCCCCTTTTATGAGGGGCCACTGGACCCTTTCTAGGTGGACCTGGCTTATTGGGGAACCGAAGATGGAACCTCTTGAGCAATACCCCAGCGTGAACATCCCGGGCGGGTACCCAAGTCCTCTCCTCAGGCCCGTATCCTCTCCAATGGACCAGGTACTGGAGGGAGCCTTGGACCATCCTGCTGTCCACAAACCTGGCCACCTCGAATTCTACCCCTTCAGGGGTGAGAACAGGGACCGGAGGTTTCCTCGAGGAAGCCAAGGACGGGGAGCAGCGTTTCAGGAGGGAGGCATGAAACACGTCGTGTATTCGAAAAGACGGGGGTAACTCCAGTCCGAAGGAGACAGGGTTAAGGACTTCAATTACCTTGTATGGCCCTATAAACCGGGGAGCAAACTTCTTGGACGGGACTTTAAGGTGCAAATTTTTAGAACACAGCCACACCAGATCCCCGACCACAAACAAGGGGTTAGCAGAACGTCTACTATCTGCCTGAGTCTTTTGTATGCTCTGGGACGCCTCTAGGTTCTTCTGAACCTGGGCCCAGACTGTGCACAGTTCCCGATGAACGACATCTACCTTGGGATTGTTGGAACCACCATGTGAAACGGAGGAGAACCGTGGATTAAACCCAAAATTACAGAAAAAGGGGGAGACCCCTGACGAGTTACTGACCCGGTTATTAAGTGAAAATTCGGCGAGGGAAATGAAGGAGACCCAATCATATTGACAGTCAGAGATAAAACACCTTAAATATTGTTCTAGAGACTGATTAGTCCTCTCAGTTTGGCCATTAGTTTCAGGATGGAAGGCCGAGGAGAAGGACAGATCAATCTCCAACTTCTTACAGAAGGCTCTCCAAAACAATGAAACAAATTGTACCCCTCTGTCAGAAACAATATTGACAGGAACCCTATGGAGACGCAGGATGTGTTTGACAAACAAGGTAGCTAACGTCTTAGCATTGGGTAGTTTCTTGAGGGGCACAAAGTGACACATCTTACTGAAGCGGTCTACTACAACCCACACCACAGACTTGCCTTGAGATGGAGGCAGATCGGTGATAAAATCCATAGGGATATGGGTCCAAGGTCTCTGGGGAATGGGCAAAGAACATAGTAAGCCCACTGGTCGGGACCTGGGAGTCTTGGACCTAGCACAAATTTCACAAGCGGCGACGTAGGCCTTAACGCCTTTAGGCAACCCAGGCCACCAATTGTTTCTGGCAATGAGGTGCTTGGTACCCAGGATGCCTGGATGGCCAGATAGTGCAGAATCATGATTCTCCCTGAGTACCCTTAGCCGGAATTACAGGGGAACAAACAAATTGTTTTCAGGAAGGTTCCCGGGAGTTGAACCTTGATCAGCCACAATTTCGGAGACTAAGTCAGAATCAACAGAGGAAATGATTATACCTTGGGGCAAAACACAAGCAGGATCTTCCTCCGAAGGAGGGCTGGCCATGAAGCTACGCGACAGTGCATCAGCCTTAATATTTTTAGACCCAGCCCTATAGGTGACCAAAAAGTTGAATCTAGTAAAAAATAACACCCATCGAGCTTGTCTCGGATTTAGCCTCCGGGCAGATTCTAGGAAAACCAGATTCTTGTGGTCGGTAAGGACCATTACCTGGTGCATAGCCCCCTCCAGGAAGTGGCGCCACTCTTCAAATGCCCATTTAATGGCTAAGAGTTTGCGGTTGCCAATGTCATAGTTACTCTCAATGGGTGAGAACTTCCTGGAGAAGTAGGCACAGGGACGGAGATAGATGAGGGACCTGGTACCCTGGGACAAGACAGCACCCACTCCCACCTCGGAGGCGTCAACCTCCACGATGAACGGCTCCATTTGGTTAGGCTGAATCAGCACTGGGGCCGTGATAAAGCACTTCTTAAGGACCTCAAAAGCCTGGACCGCCTCAGGAGGCCAGTGGAGGAGATCAGCACCTTTGCGAGTGAGATCCGTAAGAGGCTTAGCGATGACCGAGAAGTTAGCAATAGATCTCCTGTAATAATTAGCAAACCCCAGGAAGCACTGTAACGCCTTCAGGGAGGCAGGTTGGACCCATTCATCCACAGCCTGAACCTTGGCAGGATCCATGCGGAATTCGTGAGGAGTGAGGATTTCACCCAAAAATGTTATCTCTTGCACCCCAAACACACATTTTTCGGTTTTAGCAAACAGTTTGTTTTCCCGAAGGACCTGGAGCACCTTCCTGACATGCTCAATGTGGGAGGACCAGTCCTTGGAAAACACCAGTATGTCATCAAGGTACACTACAAGAAATACCCCCAGGTAGTCTCTTAAAATCTCATTTATGAAATTCTGGAAGACCGCGGGAGCATTACACAACCCAAACGGCATGACGAGGTATTCGAAATGACCTTCGGGCGTGTTAAACGCAGTCTTCCACTCATCCCCCTCTTTGATGCGGATAAGGTTATAAGCCCCCGTAGATCAAACTTAGAGAACCATTGGGCCCCCTGAACCTTGTTGAAGAGATCAGGAATCAAAGGAAGGGGATACTGGTTCCTTACAGTGACCTTATTCAAGTTTCAGTAATCGATGCACGGCCTAAGACCACCGTCCTTCTTCCCTACGAAGAAGAAGCCAGCACCTACTGGAGAAGTAGAGGGGCGAATTTAACCCTTGGCCAGGCATTCCTGGATATACTCTCTCATGGCTTCACGTTCGGGACAAGAGAGATTAAATATCCTACCCTTAGGGAGCTTAGCTCCTGGTACCAAATCGATTGCGCAATCGTACTCTCTATGAGTGGGTAACACTTCGGTGCCTTTTTAGAAAAACCATCAGCGAAGTCCTGAATAAACTCAGGTAGAGTGTTCACCTCCTCAGGGAGAGAAATAAAATTAGCAGAAAAACATGACGTCATGCATTCATTACCCCATTTGGTAAGATCCCCAGTATTCCAGTTAAACGTGGGATTATGCATCTGCAACCAGGGTAGGCCTAAAACCAAATCGGACGATAATCCCTGCATCACCAGTACAGAGCACTGCTCCAAATGCATGGAGCCAACAAGGAGTTCAAAAACAGGGGTATGCTGCGTAAAATAACCATTAGCAAGAGGAGTGGAGTCGATACCCACTACCGGGACAGGTTTAGGCAATTCAATCAATGGCATAGCTAGAGACATAGAAAATTCCACAGACATAATATTAGCAGAAGACCCTGAATCCACGAAGGCATTGCCGGTAGCAGACCTACCACCAAAAGAGACCTGAAAGGGAAGCAAGATCTTATTAGGTTTTATATTCACGGGAAATACCTGTGCGCCCAAGCTACCTCCCCGATGGTCACTTAGGCGCGGAAGTTTTCCGGCTGCTTATTCTTACGCCTGGAACAGTTGTTCACTTGATGCTTGTCATCCCCACAGTAGAAGCAGAGACCATTCTTCCTGCGGAACGCTCTACGTTGTTGGGGAGACACGGAGGCCCCAAGTTGCATAGGTTCGTCCGAGTTTTCCGTGGAAGAACGAAGCAACGGCACCTCGGGAGCCATCATGGGGGAGCCAGAGGAGAAGGCACAAAAACTTTCAAGTCGTCGTTCCCTGAGACGTCGGTCAAGACGTACCGCTAAAGCTATTACCTGATCTAGACAGTCAGAAGAGGGATAGTTAACTAACAGGTCCTTCAGGGCGTTCGACAGACCCAATCTAAACTGGCACCTCAAGCTACACACCACTTCCTAAAGTCCGAACAGTACTCCTCAACGGGTCTCTTACCCTGACGTAAGGTCTCCAGCTGACTCTCGGCAAAGGCAGTCTTGTCAGTCTCGTCATATATGAGCCCGAGAGCAGAAAAAAAAGGTCAACAGAGGAAAGCTCAGGGGCGTCGGGAGCCAAGGAGAAGGCCCATTCTTGGGGCCCGTCCTGGAGCCGGGACATAATTATACCCACTCGCTGGCTCTCAGAACCTGAGGAGTGGGGCTTTAGACGGAAATAGAGCCTACAACTCTCCCGAAAGGAGAAAAAAGTCTTCCGGTCCCCTGAGAACTGGTCAGGCAACTTGAGGTGGGGTTCAAGAGGTGAGGTGGGGGCACTACCAGGGTAGCATCATGCAGGTTGCCCCTCTGAGTCAGGGCTTGGACCTGTAGGGAGAGGCCCTACATTTGCTGAGCCAGGGTCTCAAGGGGGTCCATAGTTGCGTCAGGGACCAGGGTAGAAAAGGTATATGGGCCTGTGATTATGTAATGACGGGGTAGGGAGACAGACGGATGAGCCCTAATCTACCCGCCACTCAGTCCCTGCCGTGAGCAACAAGAGTAGAGAACGAGCCGAGTCAAACCAGGAGTGTACGAGGTACCAAACGCAGAGCAAGAGAGTAGTCAGTAAAGCCAGGGTCAATATGAAGCAGAGGACAAATAGTACAAGCAGCAGCAGCAGAGCCAGGAAGCAAGCAGAATCACAGGCAAAGGAGAAGCAGGAAATGAAGGTATAAATAGACAGAGGGCGGGAGCTAGCTCCGTCTGGCCAGGCTGTGATAGGCTCTCCCACTCCTCAGCCTCCCAGCCTGAGTGGTAGACGAAGGAGTCACTCTATCAGACTTAGGAGCAGGTGCAGACTGACTAACCACGGGCGTCGACACAGAAGCTGTGTCTGGCAGATCCTTTACAACAGTGGTCCTTCCCACCCTGGTTAATGTTAGCCTGCTGCAGCTGTGTTGTATCTGGCTGGTTATAAAAATGGGGGAGCCCCACATTGTTCTTTCCAATTATTTCAATTTTTTATTTTTTAAAAATGATGTAGGGTCCCCCCCATTTTTCATAACCAGCCAGATAAAACACAGCAGCAGCCTAGCATTACCAGGGTGGGAAGGGCCAAGTTTTCCGGCCCTTCCCAGCCTACTAATGCCAGCCTGCGGCAGCCCCAGTGCCCGTTCATCACTACAGATGGTCGGGTACTGGATAGTACACGGCTCTTCCCGACACCCCTGGTGGCGGTGGGTACCGGGGTAACAATGGGGGTTACTGTTAGCCTCCGCACCGGCTAACACTAAGCTCCACCTTAGTAATGGGCGCTGTCAATCAGCCAGAAGCTATTAATAATGTGATAGTAATAAAGTTTAAAAAAAATACAAAGACATAGAAAAACAGGTTTATTGAAATAAAAAACCCCCACACAACCCTCAGTTACCATTTTATTAATAATAAAAAAAAGCCATCATCGAAGTAGTCCTCGAATCTGACGTAGTCCAACGACCGAACTTTTAAAAAACACAAACACAAAACAAAAAATCTTAGAAAGGGCCTGTTCACATTACCGCTGCCCTTCCGCCGGAGGTTTCTGTCATGTAACCCCTCAACGGAAAGGCAAACAGAAACCACAGCTTCCGGTTCCCTCACCATTGATTGGTTCCGTTGTTTTGACGGAATCAATAGCG
This sequence comes from Rhinoderma darwinii, assembly GCF_050947455.1. Classification (NCBI taxonomy): domain Eukaryota; kingdom Metazoa; phylum Chordata; class Amphibia; order Anura; family Rhinodermatidae; genus Rhinoderma; species Rhinoderma darwinii. The sequence continues at coordinate 593,634,246 of NC_134687.1, forward strand.
CAGTCGACTGCGCTTTTGGTGGCATCAAGAACAACGGAACCCTGTCACAATGGTGCCAAACGGAAACCTTTAGCAATGTTTCCGTCACCATGGAGATCAATGATGAGGGAAACGGAAGCTGAGGTTTTAGTTTGCCGTTCCGTTGAGGGGTTACCCGACAGAAACCTCAGACGGAACCCCTCAATGGAAGGGTAATGCTGATGTGAACACAGCTTAACACATATGGTAGGCTTAGATACAGGGCCCATATGCATGTGTGATAGTTTGTTGAACCCTGTATCTAAGCCTAAGGTAGGCTTAGATACAGGATCCAGCAGACAGTAATCTTATTGTAAAGGATCTGCCAGACACAACATCTGTGTCGACGCCCATAGGTAATCAGTCTGCACCTGCTTCTATGTCTGTGAGACTGACTTCATCTTCCACCACCCAGGATGGCAGGCTTAGGAGTGGGAGAGCCTATCACAGCCTGGCCAGACGGAGCTAGCTCCCGCCCTCTGTCTATTTATACCTGCCTTTCCTGTTCCTCCTTTGCTTGTGATTCTTCTCTGTTGGTTTCCTGGCCCTGCTGCAGCTTCTTGAACTACTGATCCTCTGCTTGTGATTGACCTTGGCTTTACTGACCATTCTTCTGCTCTGCGTTTTTGTACCTCGCTCATCTCCTGGTTTGACTCGGCACGTTCACCTCACTTGTTGCTCACGGTGTTCCCGTGGGCAACTTCCCCATTTCCCTGGCTTCTTTGTACCCTTGTCTGTTTGTCTATCGTGCACCTATTGAGTGTAGGGACCGTCGCCCAGTTGTACCCCGTCGTCTAGGGCGGGTCGTTGCAAGTAGGCAGGGACTGAGTGGCGGGTAGATTAGGGCTCACTTGTCTGTTTCCCTACCCCGACATTACATAATCACAAGCCCATATGCCTAGTCTACCCTGGTCCCTGACACTACTATGGACCCCCTTGAGACCCTGGCTCAGCAAATGCAGGGCCTCTCCCTACAGGTCCAGGCCCTGGCTCAGAGGGACAACCAGCCTGATGCTACCCTGGTAGTGCCCCTCACCTCACCTCTTGAACCCCACCTCAAGTTGCCTGACCGGTTCTCAGGGGACCGGAAGACTTTTTTCTCCTTTGTAGGCTCTATTTTCGCTTAAAGCCCCACTCCTCTGGTTCTGAGAGCCAGCGGGTGGGTATAATTATGTCCCGGCTCCAGGACGGGCCCCAAGAATGGGCCTTCTCCTTGGCTCCTGATGCCCCTGAACTTTCCTCCGTTGATCTTTTCTTTTCTGCTCTCGGGCTCATTAATGACGAGACTGACAAGACTGCCTTTGCCGAGAGTCAGCTGGTGACCTTACGTCAGGGTAAGGGACCTGTTGAGGAGTATAGTTCTGACTTTAGGAAGTGGTGCGTAGCTTCTCGGTGTAATGACCCTGCCTTAAGGTGCCAGTTTAGATTGGGTCTGTCGAACGCCCTGAAAGACCTGCTAGTTAGCTATCCCTCTTCTGACTCCCTAGATCAGGTTATGGCTTTAGCGGTACGACTTGACCGACGTCTCAGGGAACGACGACTTGAACGTGTTTGTGTTTTCTCCTCTGATTTCCCCATGATGCCTCCCGAGGTTCCGTTGCTTCGTTCTTCCACGGAAGACTCGGAGGTACCTATGCAACTCGGGGCCTCCGTGTCCCCCCAACAACGTAGAGAGTTCCGCAGGAAGAATGGTCTCTGCTTCTACTGTGGGGATGACAAGCATCAAGTGAACAACTGTCTTAGGCGTAAAAATAAGCAGCCGGAAGAACTTCCGTGCCTAAGTGACCATCGGGGAGGTCACTTGGGCGCACAGGTATTTCCCGTAAATATGAAACGTAATAAAATCTTGCTTCCCTTTCAGGTCTCTTTTGGTGGTAGGTCTGCTACCGGCAGTGCCTTCGTGGATTCAGGGTCTTCTGCTAATATTATGTTTGTGGAATTTGCTATGTCTCTAGCTATGCCATTGATTGATTTGCCTAAACCTGTCCCGGTAGTGGGTATCGACTCCACTCCTCTTGCGAATGGTTATTTTACACAGCATACCCCTGTTTTTGAACTCCTTGTGGGCTCCATGCATTTGGAGCAGTGCTCTGTACTGGTGATGCAAGGATTATCGTCCGATTTGGTTTTAGGCCTTCCCTGGTTGCAGTTGCATAATCCCACTTTTGACTGGAATACTGGGGATCTTACTAAATGGGGTAATGAATGCATGATGTCATGTTTTCCTGTTAATTCTATTTCTCTCCCTGAGGAGATGAACACTCTACCTGAGTTTGTTCAGGACTTCGCTGATGTTTTCTCTAAAGAGGCCTCCGAAGTGTTACCACCTCATAGAGAATACGATTGTGCAATTGATTTGGTACAAGGAGCTAAACTGCCTAAGGGTAGGATATTTACTCTGTCTTGTCCCGAACGTGAAGCCATGAGAGAGTATATCCAGGAATGCCTGGCCAAGGGTTACATTCGCCCCTCTACTTCTCCGGTAGGTGCTGGCTTCTTCTTCGTAGGGAAGAAGGATGGTGGTCTTAGGCCATGCATTGACTACCGAAACTTGAATAAGGTCACTGTAAGGAACCAGTATCCCCTTCCTTTGATTCCTGATCTCTTCAATCATGTTCAGGGGGCCCAATGATTCTCTAAGTTTGATCTACGGGGGGCTTATAACCTTATCCACATCAAAGAGGGGGATGAGTGGAAGACTGCGTTTAACACGCCCGAAGGTCATTTCGAATACCTCGTCATGCCCTTTGGGTTGTGTAATGCTCCCGCGGTATTCAAGAATTTCATAAATGAGGTTTTAAGAGACTACCTGGGGGTATTTCTTGTAGTGTACCTTGATGACATACTTGTGTTTTCCAAGGACAAGCCCTCCCACATTGAGCATGTCAGGAAGGTGCTCCAGGCCCTTCGGGAAAACAAACTGTTTGCTAAGACCGAAAAATGTGTGTTTGGGGTGCAGGAGATACAGTTTTTGGGTCAAATCCTCACTCCTCATGAATTCCGCATGGACCCCGCCAAAGTCCAGGCTGTGGCGGAATGGGTCCAACCTGCCTCCCTGAAGGCGTTACAGTGCTTCCTGGGGTTCGCTAATTATTACAGGAGATTTATTTCTAACTTCTCGGTCATCGCTAAGCCTCTTACGGATCTCACTCGCAAAGGTGCTGATCTCCTCCACTGGCCTCCTGAGGCTGTCCAGGCTTTTGAGGTCCTTAAGAAGTGCTTTATCTCAGCCCCAGTGCTGGTTCAGCCTAACCAAATGGAGCCATTTATCGTGGAGGTTGACGCATCCGAGGTGGGAGTGTGGGCTGTCTTGTCCCAGGGTACCAGGTCCCTCACCCATCTCCGCCCCTGTGCCTACTTCTCCAGGAAGTTTTCGCCCACTGAGAGTAACTATGATATTGGCAACCGCAAACTCTTAGCCATTAAATGGGCATTTGAAGAGTGGTGCCACTTCCTGGAGGGGGCTAGGCACCAGGTAATGGTCCTTACCGACCACAAGAATCTGGTTTTCCTAGAATCTGCCCGGAGGCTAAACCCGAGACAAGCTCGATGGGCGTTACTTTTTACCAGATTCAACTTTTTGGTCACCTATAGGGCTGGGTCTAAAAATATTAAGGCTGATGCACTGTCGCGTAGCTTCATGGCCAGCCCTCCTTCGGAGGAAGATCCTGCTTGTGTTTTGCCTCCAGGTATAATCATTTCCTCTATTGATTCTGATTTAGTCTCTGAAATTGCGGCTCATCAAGGTTCAGCTCCCGGGAACCTTCCTGAGAACAAGCTGTTTGTTCCCCTGCAATTCCGGCTAAGGGTACTTAGGGAAAATCATGACCCTGCACTATCTGGCCATCCAGGCATCCTGGGTACCAAGCACCTCATTTCCAGAAACTATTGGTGGCCTGGGTTGCCTAAAGACGTTAAGGCCTACGTCGCCGCTTGTGAAGTTTGTGCTAGGTCCAAGACTCCCAGGTCCCAACCAGCGGGCTTACTATGTTCTTTGCCCGTTCCCCAGAGACCTTGGACCCATATCTCCATGGATTTCATCACTGATTTGCCTCCATCTCAAGGCAAGTCGGTGGTGTGGGTTGTAGTAGACCGCTTCAGTAAGATGTGCCACTTTGTGCCCCTCAAGAAACTACCCAATGCTAAGACGTTAGCTACCTTGTTTGTCAAACACATCCTGCGTCTCCATAGGGTTCCTGTCAATATTGTTTCTGACAGAGGGGTACAATTTGTTTCATTGTTTTGGAGAGCCTTCTGTAAAAAGTTGGAGATTGATCTGTCCTTCTCCTCTGCCTTCCATCCTGAAACTAATGGCCAAACTGAGAGGACTAATCAGTCTCTAGAACAATATTTAAGGTGTTTTATCTCTGACTGCCAATATGATTGGGTCTTTCATTCCCCTCGCCGAATTTTCCCTTAATAAACGGGTCAGTAACTCGTCAGGGGTCTCCCCCTTTTTCTGTAATTTTGGGTTTAATCCACGGTTCTCCTCCGTTTCACCTGGTGGTTCCAACAATCCCGAGGTAGATGTCGTTCATCGGGAACTGTGCACAGTCTGGGCCCAGGTTCAGAAGAACCTAGAGGCGTCCCAGAGCATACAAAAGACTCAGGGAGATAGAAGACGTTCTGCTAACCCCTTGTTTGTGGTCGGGGATCTGGTGTGGCTATCGTCAAAAAATTGCGCCTTAAAGTCCCGTCCAAGAAGTTTGCTCCCCGGTTTATAGGGCCATATAAGGTCATTGAAGTCTTTAACCCTGTCTCCTTCCGACTGGATTTGCCCCCGTCTTTTTGAGTACACAACGTGTTTCATGCCTCCCTCCTTAAACGCTGCTCCCCGTCCTTGGCTCCCTCGAGGAAACCTCCGGTCCCTGTTCTCACCCCTGAGGGGGTAGAATTCGAGGTGGCCAAGTGTCATGGCAGGAAGGAGGTGAAGGGAAAGTGAGCCCTAATCTACCCACCGCCCTGTCCCTGCCTACTTGCAACGACCCGCCCTAGACGACGGGGTACAACTGGGCGGCGGTCCCTACGCTGTCTAAGTGCACGGGAAAACAAACAGGGAACACGCAAGGGAAGAGGCAGTAGCCCACGGAACGCCGCGAGGAAACGGAGCGGTGAATGAGTAGTCAGGACCAGGATAAGGTGGAGTATACCCAAGTGAGCACGGAGGAGGAAGCAAGCCGGAGGCAAAGCAAAGCAGGTTAAGCAGAACAGCAGCAAGGCAGAAGCACGGCAGAAGCAGGCTGGAGCAAGCAGCAGTGGGCCAGGAATCCAAAAGAATTACAAGCACTGAGGAGGAGAACACAGCAGGTAATAAAGGACAGGGGGCGGAGCTAACTCTGACTGACCAGGCCGCGATAGGCTCCCCCACTCCTGAGCCTGCCACCCTGGTTGGTGGGAGATGGTGTCAGTCGAACAGGTCTGGCCTCAGGTGTGGATTGATTAATCCCAGGAGTATACCTAGACGTAGTACCTGGCAGATCCCTAACACCAAGATTGTGGACAGCAGGATGGTACAAGGCTCCCTCCAGTACCTGGTCCATTGGAGGGGATACGGGCCTGAGGAGAGGACTTGGGTACCCGCCCGGGATGTTCACGCTGGGGTATTGCTCAGGAGGTTCCACGTTCGTTTCCCCAATAAACCAGGTCCACCTAGAAAGGGTCCGGTGGCCCCTCATAAAAGGGGGGTATTGTAAAGGATCTGCCAGACACAACTTCTGTGTCGACGCCCATAGGTAATCAGTCTGCACCTGCTTCTATGTCTGTGAGACTGACTTCATCTTCCACCACCCAGGATGGCAGGCTTAGGAGTGGGAGAGCCTAAAAGTCGAGTATAACACTTTGAGGTCTTTTCGGACTGTATCCAACCACTTTCAAGCTCTTCAACGACAGGACAGCATTAGTAATGTCAAAGTGACAGCAACATATATTCTATGGGTAAATGGATGGTAGCTGGTGGTAATAAACAACCTGTTTAAAAACACACTGCACACTCAGATTTTTTTTATGCTTTTCAGAATAAAAAAACAGTCCAAAAAGTAACTTTTTTTTGGCGGCAGATGCCTGCCAGTGTTTTTACACATAAAGTGGTATCAGAAGAAGCAATGGCTTTTTTACAAGTGGTCCGTGATGATTGTTTCAGTGGCATGCTATTAGCATCAGGATTAATGTTATTGAAGACTTGTAAATGATGTGATGAGGATTGGTGATTCATAAAGTAATGTTAGAATTGTATAGCTGCGGCAGCACTCACTCTCAGCAATAGCTGCCTGTACCTGACTAACTAACATACTGATTGACTCCTATCACTCTCTAAAATCTATCTCACTATCAAATTATTGTAAATATAACTATCTATTATCTTCTCCTCACTATGGCACACACTCAATGACACTTATCCCCTATCTATTTCTATTCTGTGTTTTACTATCTCTCACACTCTGTCTGACGTCCTCTCTCTTCTATCTGTATCCCCCATAAAGCAGCAGCATTTCCTGGTTGGGTTGTTTTTTAGTGGCTATGACTCACTTGACTGTCTTCCAGTGATTCCCAGTGACTCACACCTATACCCCTTATGATTGGCTGTGCTAGAGTAAGGGCTGCCTGCAAGGCATTGTGGGTAGACCCGCCATTAGTCCTATTCACATAGCCCATGTTGCGTGTGTGTGTGTGTGCGTGTGCGCACGCGTGAGTGTGAGCGTGCGTGTGCGTGCGTGTGTTTGCGTGTGTGGTTGTCACATGACTGACGCCATGTTTGGCCATATTCAGTTAGCCACTGGACTGATCTGTGGGCCATACCATTCCATTGCGACAGGGGCCTCATGCACTATAAGAAATGTATGTGAGCAGAATTTCTAATGCATGTATATTAGAAAACTGTATAATTTCCTATTCTACAAATATATAAAAAAAACAAACAAAAAAAACTGGACAACCTCTTTAAGGACAACCCCTGAAATTCATGTAGTCTAGTTGGCTGTGTTATATATCTGTGGTTATGAATAGTGGTATGACTCTGATGGGGTCGGGTTATGTGAATTTGTTCTACAAGCCTGGTTATGGTTGTTGAAAAAAAATATTTGTATTTTTTCTTTAACCCCTTCCCGTCGCAGCCTCTTTTGAACTAAATGAAAGAGCTCCATTTTTAAAATCTGACATGTGTCACTCACCTAGCCAAGCGATTTTAAGACTGTTTTCCAATGACAAATTGTACTTTATGAATGGGGTAAAATTTTGTCGATAAATTCATTGCTTATTTGTGAAAAACACCAACATTTTGAGAAAAATTGCAAAATTTAGCATTTTTCGAAATTTGAATGTATCTGCTTGTAAGACAGATAGTAATACCACACAAAATTGTTACTAATTAACATTTCCCATATGTCTACTTTATGTTGGCATCATTTTTTGAACATCATTTTATTTTTCTAGGACGTTACAAGGCTTATAAGTTTAGCAGCAATTTCCCACATTTTCAAGAACATTTCAAAAGCCTATGTTTATAGAGTCCAGTTCAGTTCTGAAGTAGTTTGAGGGGCCTATATTTGGGGAAACCCCATAAATCACCCAATTTTAAAAACTTCACCCCTCAAAGTATTCAAAACAGCATTTAGAAAGTTTCTTAACCCTTTAGGCGTTTCACAGGAATTTAAGCAAGTGGAGGTGAAATTTACAAATGTATTTTTTTTTGTTGCAGAAATTCAATTTGAATCCAGTTTTTCTGTATTTTACCAGAGAAACGCAACTCAATATTTATTGCACAGATTCTGCAGTTTTTAGAAATATCCCAGACGTTGCCCTTTTGTGCTAATGGACTGAAACACAGGTCTCAGAAGCAAAAGAGCACCTAGTGGATTTAAGGGCCTTGTGATGCCAAAACAAAGAAAACTCCTCAATAAAGACCACATTTTGGAAACTACACCCCACAAAGAATTAATCTAGCGGTGTAGTGAGCATTGTGACCCTACAGGTGTTTCATAGATTTTATTAGAAATGGGCAGTGAAAATGAAAAATTAAATTTTTTTGCAATAAGACGTAGCTATAGTTACAAATTTTTCCATTTCTCAATAAATAAAGGAGAAGAAGCACCCCAACATTTGTAAATCAACATCTTTAGAGTAGGGAAATACCCCATATGTGGTCACAGGGCCGCCATCAGTGGGGTATTAGGGGTACTGGTGTGAGGGGCCCGGCCAAACCTAATTGAAAGGGGGGCCCGGCAACTGCCGCGACTTGCCTTTGGTAGAAAAAAACGGGCCCAGAATGTCGTCATGGGAGCCGTCGAACCGCCCGCGCGCGCGACCGATCGCGCAAATAAGGAAACTCCCGCGCGTGCGCACTCGCGAGCGCGCACCCACGAACGCCCGCACTCGAGACCGCCCGCGCGCGCACCCGCTAAAGCCCGGAAGCGCGCACCCGCGACAGCCGGTGCGCTCCCAGATGCGACAGCCCGGGCGCTCCCAGATGCGACTGCATGCGCGCACCCGCGAACGAAGCGCGTGGAGCCGCGGACACACATGGACAGAACTTACCTGGAGCCTGGCTGGAGGTGAAAGACTGGACGTCTGGACCGAAGACATCGCCTGGAAGACATCGCCTGAAGAGGACTGGAGTGGGAGCCAGCAGCTCTTCTGACACAGTGAGTAAAATGTCTCAAAGTGCTGTTTAAGTATGGCCCTGTTCACACAGAGTATTTTGCAGGCAGATTTTGACCTGCCCACACTATCTTGCCGCGTTTTTTTGCTGCGTTTTTTGTCCGCGGCGATTGAGGACAGCAGACAAAAAACGCAGCGAAAAATGCATTTTCTGCCTCCCATTGATTTCGATGGGAGGTCAGAGGCGGAACCGCGGCAAGAAAGGACGTGCTGCTTTTTCTTTTTTCCGCGACTGGCTCCCATTGATTTCAGATTAAATCAATGGGAGGCGGTTTTGGAAGTTTTTTGGTGCTGATTCTGACGCAGTGTCCGAGTCAATATCAAGGCCCAAAAACTCTGTGAACTGGGCCTTATTGTTAGGGCTTATTCAGACGAACGTGTAATACGTCCGTGCAATACGCGTGATTATCACGCGCCTCGCACGGACCTATGTTACTCTATGGGGCCGTGCAGACTGTCCGTGAGTTTCATGCAGCGTGTGTCCGCTGCGTAAAACTCACGACATGTCTGATATTTGTGCATTGTTCGCGCATCACGCACCGATTGAAGTCAATGGGTGCGTGAAAATAACGCCCAGCACTTCCGCAGCAGTATAAACTATGAATGAAAACAGAAAAGCACCACGTGCTACAAACAGAGTGTCATAATGATGGCGGCTGCGCGAAAATCACGCAGCCACACATCATACGCTGCTGACACACGGAGCTGTTATGGACCTTTTGCATGCACAAAAAGCCACTTTTTTTGTGCGCGCAAAAAGCACACGCTCGTGTGAATCCGGCCTTAGGGTAGGAACACACTAGGCATGAACACTGCGGATTTTATGCAACACATTTTGTTGTGGAAAATCCGCAGCGTATTACAGTGGCAGCAGAGTGGGTCAGATGTGAACAAATCTCATCCACACGCTGCAAAAAAAAGTGACCTGCAGTGTGGCTTTTTAAGCCGCAGCATGTCAATTTATTCTGTGGAATCGCTGCTCCTCTGTTGCGGAAATGCTGCGGTTCTGCCGCAAAAATCACAAATGAGAAAAAAAAAGGTACTTTTTTAAATTGATAAAAAAGTTTAGACATACCGTAGTCCTGGTGACGCGATCCTCTATTCTTAGCGCAGCCCCGCCTCCTGTCATGACGTTTCATCCCATGTGACTGCTGCAGCGGTCACATGGTCTACAGCGTCATCCCAGGAGGCGGGGCTACGTTCAGAAGAGAGAGACGCGTCACCTAAACTACGGCCGGTGTAAGTCTAAACTTTTTTTTCCCTACAGGATTCCCGCAGGGGACATGCCTCACGAAACCTGCGCCACTATTTGGCACGGTTTTGCTGTCGGAATTCCCTGCAGCTACCGGGGCGGATAAGCTGTGTAGTTTTACTCAGCATATCCGCCTAGTGTGTTCCTTATGATGTCGCTCCTGGAGCTGCTGCCGGTCTCTAAATAGGCAGTTGGTCCAGTAGAATTTGGAATTATTTTTTTTTGTGAACCAGCTTAAAAAAATACAAAACTTTTGTGTTAGGGCCTGTTCACATCACCGTTCGCTTCCGCTCCAGAGTTCCGTCTGAGGTTTCTGTCGGGTGAACCCCGCAACGGAAAGTGAAAGTGACAGCACAGCTTCCGTTTCAGTCACCATTGATCTCAATGGTGACGGAAACATCGCTAATGGTTTCCGTTCGTCACCATTCCGGCTGGTTTTCGGACGGAATCAATAGCGCAGTTGACTGCGCTAATGGTGATGGAAACGGAAGCTGTGCTGTCACTTTCACTTTCCGTTGCGGGGTTCACCCGACGGAAACCTCAGACGGAACCCCGGAACGGAAGCGAACGGTGATGTGAACAGGCCCTAACACAAAAGTTTTGTATTTTTTTAAGCTGGTTCACAAAAAAAAATAATTCCAAATTCTACTGGACCAACTGCCTATTTAGAGACAGGCAGCAGCTCCAGGAGCGACATCATAAGGGACACACTAGGCGGATATGCTGAGTAAAACTACACAGCTTATCCGCCCCGGTAGCCGCAGGGAATTCCGACAACAAAACCGCACCAAATAGTGGCGCAGGTTTCGTGAGGCATGTCCCCTGCGGGAATCCTGCAGGGAAAAAAAAGTTTAGACTTGCCCCGGCCGTAGTTTAGGTGACGCATCTCTCTCTTCGGAACGTAGCCCCGCCTCCTGGGATGACGCTGTAGACCATGTGACCGCTGCAGCAGTCACATGGGATGAAACGTCATGACAGGAGGCCGAGCTGCGCTAAGAATAGAGGATCGCGTCACCAGGACTACGGCCGGGGCAAGTCTATACTTTTTTATAAATTTAAACAAGTGCCTTTTTTTTTTTTCTCATGTGTGATTTTTGCGGCAGAACCGCAGCATTTCCGCAACAGAGGAGCAGCGATTCCACAGAATAAATTGACATGCTGCGGCTTAAAAAGCCACACTGCAGGTGCATTTTTTTTGCAGCGTGTGAATGAGATTTGTTCAAATCTCACCCACTCTGCTGCGACTGTAATACGCTGCGGATTTTCCACAATAAAATGTGTTGCATAAAATCTGCAGTGTTCATGCCTAGTGTGTTCCTACCCTAAGGCCGGATTTACACGAGCGTGTGCTTTTTGCGCGCACAAAAACGTGGCATTTTACGCATGCAAAAGGTCCATAACAGCTCCGTGTGGCAGCAGCGTATGATGCGTGGCTGCGTGATTTTCGCGCAGCCGCCATCATTATGACACTCTGTTTGTAGCACGTGGTGCTTTTCTGTTTTCATTCATAGTTTATACTGCTGCGGAAGTGCTGGACGTGATCTTCACGCACCCATTGACTTCAATGGGTGCGTGATGCGCGAACAATGCACAAATATCGGACATGTCGTGAGTTTTACGCAGCGGACACACGGATACACGCTGCGTGAAAATCACTGACAGTCTGCACGGCCCCATAGTGTAACATAGGTCCGTGCGAGGCGCGTGAAAATCACGCACGTTGCACGGATGTATTACACGTTCGTCTGAATAAGCCCTAACAATAAGGCCCAGTTCACAGAGTTTTTGGGCCTTGATATTGACTCGGACACTGCGTCAGGATCAGCACCAAAAAACTTCCAAAACCGCCTCCCATTGATTTAATCTGAAATCAATGGGAGTAAGTCGCGGAAAAAAGAAAAAGCAGCACGTCCTTTCTTGCCGCGGTTCTGCCTCTGACCTCCCATCAAAATCAATGGGAGGCAGAAAATGCATTTTTCCCTGCGTTTTTTGTCTGCTATCCTCAATCGCCGCGGGCAAAAAATGCAGCAAGATAGTGTGGGCAGGTCAAAATCTGCCTCAAAATTCGCGGTTCCAGGCGATCGCGGGTCGCACGGGTGGCGGTGTTTGACGGCACCCATGACGACCCCCATGCTACCCAGGGCCGCCATCAGGGGGGGTATTATGGGTACTGATGTGAGAGGCCCGGCCAAACCTAATTGAAAGGGGGGCCCGCAGCTCACGACATTCTTTTGGTGAAAAAAACAAGCCCCATTGCAGGGGCCTGTTTTTTTTTTCTACCAAAGGCAAGTCGCGGCAGTTGCCGGGCCCCCCTTTCAATTAGGTTTGGCCGGGCCTCTCACATCAGTACCCATAATACCCCCCCTGATGGCGGCCCTGGGTACCATGATATAGTGCTGGACGGAGTACCGTTAACAGGCGGTGCCACGGTAGGGGGGCCCAGAAAATGTAGCTGTAGGGGGCCCTGAAATTCCTGATGGCGGCCCTGTGTGGTCATAAACTGCTGTTTGGATACATGGCAGGACTCAGAAGGGAAGGAGCACCATTTGGCATTTGGAGCACAGATTTTGCTGGATTGATTCCTGGGCGCCATTTTGCATTTACAGAGCCCCTGAGGTACCAGTACAGTAAAAACCCCTGAAATGTGACTCCATTTGGTTAACTACACTCCTTGAGGAATTAATCTAGGGGTGTAGTGAGCATTTTGACCCCGCAGGTTTTTGCTGAATTTATTAGAATTGGGATGTGAAAATAAAAAATATTATTTTTTTTCCAATAAGATGTAGTTCTAGCTCAAAATGTCGAATTTTCACAAGGACTAAAAGGAGAAAGACACCTCAACCTTTGTAAACCATTTTCTCCCCACTAAGGCAATACCCCATATGTGGTCATAAAGTGAAATTTGGACACACAGCAAGGCTCTAAAGTGAAGGAGTGCCATTTGGTTTTTGGAGTGGAGATTTTACAAGATTTGTTTTTTGACACCATATTGCATTGGGCTGAGATACCAGTACAGTGGAAACCCCATAAAAAAATTACCCCATTTTGGAAACTAGATCCTTCAAGGAATTCATCTAGAAGTGTAATGAGAATTTTGACTCCACAAGTGTTTTGCAAAAATTAGTACACAATAGATGTTGCAGATTGAAAATTGCCATTTTCCACAGATATGCCATTTCAGTGCCCAATGTGTTGTGCCCAGTTTGTACCACTAGAGACACACACCCCATAAATAGTTAAGCGGGTTCTCCAGAGTGCAGTAATACCCAATATGTTGTCATAAATTGCCGTTTGGGCACACTGTCAGGCTCAGAAGGACCACTGTTTTGCTTTTGAAGCGCAGATTTTGCTTTGTGTTATACTGGTATTTCATCTTATAATGTGGGGGCATATGTCAACTGGGCGGAGTACATCAGGGTATATGTAAGCTGGGCGGAGTACATCAGGGTATATGTAAGCTGGGCGGAGTACATCAGGGCATAAAAGGATGATGTAATAATGGGGTGAATGAATAATAAAAACGCTTTGAAACAATCCTTTATGCACAGGCCGGGTTTTTAGGGTATTATACAAAATATCTGCGCACCAGTATTGCCTAAACTTTGACTTCTTCACTAACCCTATAAGCAGCACAAGGCCCTTAGGTTTCCTCATCTCTGCTGCATCTACAGGGTCCACCTGTGGGGTCCAGCAAATGACGATGTGGGGTATTTAGTGTAAAACTGCTGGACCTAAAAAATTAGTCTGGGCCGTCATTTAGCATCATTTTGCATCATTGCGGTTTGAGAGTCATAACGTGTTAATTTTCCATTGACGGAGCTGTGTGAGGGCTTTTTTTGTGTGGAACGAGCTGTAAATTTTATTGGTTCCATTTTGGCGTACATGCAAATTTATATATTTTTTTAAACCAAAAAACAGCAATTCCAGCATTGTTTTGTTCCTTCTTTTTAACAGTGTTCACCGTGCAGTATAAACAACATGTTAACTTTATTCTGTGGGTCGATGCGATTACAGCGACACCAAATTTATATTGTTTTTTTACGTTTTACTACTTTACCACAATAAAAATACTTTTTTCCAAGAAAAATCATGTTTTAGTGTTGCCATTTTCTGACGGCCATAACTTTTTTATTTTTCAGTTGATCTCGCTGCGAGAGGGCTTGTTTTATGCGTGACAAACTGTACTTTCTATTATTACCATTTTGGGGTACTGGTGACTTTTGAATCACTTTTTATTCAAAATATTTTGAGACCAGATGACCAAAAAATGAAATGCTGTTCAGGCCGTATATGTATTATGTATGGTTTTTTTTTTCATGCTTTTATTTTTTTCCAATTATAAGGGACTTGATCAGGGAAATAGGGCGATTATTGTTTTTATTAGTTAAAACTTTTTATTTATTTATTTTTCTTGAAAAAAAATTGTCACTTTTTTTTTACACTTACTTGGGGACTTGAAGATCTGATCTTCTGATCCCCGGTACAATAGACTGCACTACTTATGTAGTGCAGTGTATTGTAACTGTCATTCTTCATCTGACAGTTAAGCCTATTTGGTCCTAATAATAGGCTGCCGTACCTGGCCAACCAAAATACCGTCGCTAGGCTTCCTGATTGCCATAGCAACCATTGGCACCCGCGACCGGTGGAGTACAGAGGGAGCCCCCTCTGTCAACCTGAGCCCTCTCTGTCAACCACTTCAATGCGGCGGACGCCATTGACCGCCGCATTGAAGGGGTTAAACGGCGGCAACTGCTATTGCCGCCGTTGCAGCGGGATGTCAGCTGTATATTACATCTGACACCCGCTAAAAATGAAGCGAGCCCAGCTCCTGTGCCTGCTTAATCTACAGGGCGTGCCTGTACACCCTATTGCTGGAATACACTGTAAATGTAATGATGGGGGTAAGGAAACAGACAAGTGAGCCCTAATCTACCCGCCACTCAGTCCCTGCCTACTTGCAACGACCCGCCCTAGGCGACGGGGTACAACTGGGCAACGGTCCCTACGCTCAATAAGTGCACGGCAGACAAACAGACAAGGGTACACAGAAGCAAGGGAAAAGGGGCAGTTGCCCACGGCAACACCGTGAGCAACAAGAGAGGTGAACGAGCCAAGTCAAACCAGGAGTGTACGAGGTACCAAACGCAGAGCAGGAGAGTAGTGAACAAGTCGAGTCAAACCAGGAGTGTACGAGGTACCAAACGCAGAGCAGGAGAGTAGTCAGTAAGCCAGGGTCAGTATGAAGCAGGGTCAAATGGTACAAGAAGCTGCAGCAGGGTCAGGAAACCAAACGAGAAGAATCACAAGCAAGGAGGAACAGGAAAGGCAGGTATAAATAGACAGAGGGCGGGAGCTAGCTCCGTCTGGCCAGGCTGTGATAGGCTCTCCCACTCCTAAGCCTGCCATCCTAAGTGGTGGAAGATGGAGTCAGTCTCACAGACATAGAAGCAGGTGCAGACTGATTACCTATGGGCGTGGATACAGAAGCTGTGCCTGGCAGATCCTTAACAGTAAATCCGGACGTACAGTCACGCCCAATAGCAGGAATGGTTTAATAAACGGCTCCTGTGGTCATGTAAATCCATCCTATCTTGTTTGGCTCTTTATTTAAGGGTGCAGTAGTAAGTGGGAGTTGCACCAGTTTGGGGTTTACCCTTAATACACGATTCAAGTCATGATACAAAGGCAGATTAAAACACCATTTCCCAGCAGCATGAAAACAAGTCACAGTGTTATATGAGGGAGGTCACACAAGTGCAAAATACTGATGAATAGCCACGACTACCACTCATGATGGGGGCGGTTGCTTAGTATTAAAATTGCAGACAGATAAAGTTTCTATAAAATGCTAGTCACACAGTTATTACTAGTGCCCCATGCTGGCTGCATTCTGCACCAATATTGTGACAAATATTTACATCTAAACTGAATGTGTTACATCAGTGTCTTCCGTCTGGGAAAGGGTGAAATTATTACATCTTTTAAACTATTATCCCTTTAAAGTCAGCTGTTTGTCAGTAAAATTGTCTAATATTCATTTCCAATAAGTATATAAAAAAAAAACAACAGGAAGCTGTAAAATCCTCTTTACTACACTCTGACCATTACACGTGGGAGATTAAATGGGATATTGATTTTTTTATGAAAGTATCTATACAGATGTAGCCAAGTTTATCTTGACTCTGATAACTTGATGTAGCGTGATATCACACAACAAAATACATTGAAAAGCCATTGAAAAAGTGAAGTTAAAGTTACTTGCCACTGTATATTTAATGTATTAAAAGTCAAGATAAAGATGACTACATCTGTAACGTATCATGTTTTGCACAATTGTAGATGTCTTATGTTACAGAACTGGAGAGGTCAGATAATGGTGCAGATCTGGAAAAAAAAAAACAGATGATAATGTTTTCTACATGTCCCTGGAGCCGGATGGAGAGGGAGT
The DNA here is from genome assembly GCF_050947455.1 of Rhinoderma darwinii. NCBI lineage: Eukaryota > Metazoa > Chordata > Amphibia > Anura > Rhinodermatidae > Rhinoderma > Rhinoderma darwinii. The sequence continues at coordinate 593,650,619 of NC_134687.1, forward strand.
GCTCAGTTGAGGGATATTTTTGGTTTGTTATAAACCTACAATTCCAACCTTCAAAAAAGCTAAACAAATGCATATTGTCTGTATCCAAACCTTTATTGAATTCATATAAAAAAAAATCCCCATTAATAACCGTGAAAAATTAGGTAGCGGGTGATACTATTTAAAATTACATCATAACAACTGCAAACTACAAATCCTTATTTCTATCTATCTATCTCATATCTATCTATCTATCTATCTATCTATCTATCTATCTATCTATCTATCTATCTATCTATCTATCTATCTATCTATCTATCTATCTATCATCTATCATCTATCTATCTATCTCTCATATCTATCTACCTATCTCTTATTTATCTATCTATCTATCTATCTATCTATCTATCTATCTATCTATCTATCTATCTATCTATCTATCTATCTATCTATCTATCTATCTATCTATCTATCATCTATCGATCGTATAGTAGTACCATACAATACATAATGCTTCCACAGAGTCTTTACATCAGTATCATAATAATACCAAAAAGTGCGATATAGTGCCCAAGTAAAATAAATACTGTCATAATTCTAAAAATAATTGTGCCAAGCTATGCCTTAATAATACCCTCACTTCGCCAATCAACATTACCATATAGTGTAACATAATGTTGTTACATAGTGACTATATAATAGTGCCATAAAGTGATCAAATGTTAACACCATACAGTAACAAATAACAACATTATACGGTGAGTAATACATTACTATACAATGTAAAATAACCATAAGTACTATACAGTTCATACATAATACCAACATAGTCTTACAAATTCCAGAGTGCCTACAAAATAATGCCACACAGTGCATCTATTACTGTACATATAGTGCCAAATAACATTAGCATTCAAGCGCCTACTCCATACTGCCATGCAGTGTCTAGATAACAATCTTATTGAGTACCAACATAATACCATACTAAAGTACCAAATAATCATAGCATATAGTGCTCACATAATACTGCTATACATTGCCTCCATAAAAGTACTATATATTGCCAACATAAATCTGCCATACATTGCCTAAATACTTACCGCCGCCTTGTGATAAGTTTGTGACTAGTCTCCAGAGCAAAAGCTTGTTCTTCATAAAACAGTCCCATATTTCCTATACAGCTCTACTTATCATGTAATCAATACGTAACAATTGATAATTCAATAAATGACGGTTGCTTTAAGATCCAGCCATAATAAAGAGTCTATTATATGAGTGTGATAACTACACAATCAGCAAACATTAGTTCACAGCGCAGAACACATTCAGACTTTTACTGCTGCTTATAGGATTATATACGCAGTGTTTATCGGATACATGTAACAAGTCAACATTGTTTTATGTCTTTATTCACTTGCAGTGATCTGCCATTTCTGATAGACATTCATTATGTGTAATGAACATTGACATTTCAGTAGAACTGTGATCGAGCACTGCGGGGTCAGGGGATCTGGTGCTCTCACTTGCCACAGTCAGAGAGGGGTGAAAAATTATTGTTACAGTCAATGGGGCAGATTTATACATTTAGAAAGCTTAGACTTAGACTAGAAGCGCCAAATTTATCACAGTGGCTCATACTAAAAGCAAATTTGGCGCATCTTCAGACATTTCTATCTAACTTTATACCACCTCTTGGTTGGCTGACCATTTATTTTTGCCCAATTTGGTCTATCTTAAGCCACATCTCGTTTGGGGCAAGTCAAAAACATTTATTCTTTTTCGTGTATTTGATGAATTTATCTAAAATTACTTACGCCCAAAAAAAAGGTGCAACTAAGGCCAGAAATCTGGCACAACACTAATAGTAAATCTGCCCTAATGTGTCAGTTTAGTTCAAAGGGCATTTCTACCCTGTACCAAAGTGCATTACCTACTTCAGCCAAACACTTTTCTCTCTTTATTCTCTTCTTCACTTCTGTGCTCTCATTTTTAGTCCAAAGAGGGTTTGCTGTTTCAGCGGGTAGTATATGTATTATAAAGAGTGCAGGGCAAGAGGGGCAGAACACAACACAAAGGGTTGGTCCTACCATAGAGCCATGGAGAGAGAAAACTGGATAGCTTAATATCATAGTTACATACTGTAATTGCTTAGGTTAAAAAATATATACGTCCATCAAGTTTAATCTTTTGCAGCCCCCCGTCCCCATCCAACTGTGGGCAATTTTGCCTCACATAGGAAAATAACACCTTCCTGACTGAGTGCTGCCTTTTTTTTTTTTTTTTAACAATTAAACATCATTTATCATATTTGCCATTAACCCCATGAGGATGAGGCAAATTTGGGCCATGACATGGACAGTTTTTTAAATTTTGTTTCTTTGTATTCTGGCAGTCATAACTTTAACATTTGCTATACAAGTCTTGGTTTTTGCGGGATGAGTTGTTCTTTATTTATGTGCCATTTTTTTTATACAACTTTTATTTTTGGAAAAATGTAGAACAAAAAGCAATTCCGCTACAGTTTTTGTTTTTATTTTTTACGCCGTACACGGATAATCATTAATGATGTTATACATTTATTATACATGTTGATACAGTCGTGAGGATACCAAATATGGCATTACCTACAAGGGGCGGTGTGGCACTATCTACAGGGGGCTGTGTGGCATTACCTACAAGTGGGCTGTGTGGTACTACCTACAAGAGGGCTGTGTGGTACTACCTACAAGGGGGCTGTGTGGCACTACCTACAAGGGGCTGTGTGGCACTACCTACAGGGGGATCTGTGAGTGGCGAGCTGATGGTCATTTTAGTGTGAGTGGCGGGCTGATGGTCATTTTACTGTGAGTGGGGGCTGATGGTCATTTTACTGTGAGTGGGGGGCTGATGGTCATTTTACTGTGAGTGCTGGGCTGATGGTCATTTTACTGTGAGTGGGGGGCTGATGGCCATTTTACTGTGAGTGGCCGGCTATTGGTCATTTTACTGTGAGTGGCCGGCTGATGGTCATTTTACTGTGAATGGTGGGCTGATGGTTATATTACTGTGATTGGGGGGCTTATGATCATTTTACTGTGAGTGGCCGGCTGATGGTAATTTTACTGTGAGTGGCGGGCTGATGGTCATTTTACTGTGAGTGGGGGGCTGATGGTCATTTTACTATGAGTGGGGGGCTGATGGTTCTTTTACTGTGAGTGGTGGGCTGATGGTTATTTTACTATGAGTGGGGGGCTGATGGTCATTTTACTGTGAGTGGGGGGGCTGATGGCTATTTTACTGTGAGTGGCCGGCTATTGGTCATTTTACTGTGAGTGGCCGGCTGATGGTCATTTTACTGTGAGTGGCCGGCTGATGGTCATTTTACTGTAAATGGTGGGCTGATGGTTATATTACTGTGATTGGGGGGCTTATGATCATTTTACTGTGAGTGGTGGACTGATGGTCATTTTACTGTGAGTGGCCGGCTGATGGTCATTTTACTGTGAGTGGGGGGCTGATGGTCATTTTACTGTGAGTGGGGGGGCTGATGGTTGTTTTACTGTGAGTGGGGGCTGATGGTTCTTTTACTGTGAGTGGTGGGCTGATGGTTATTTTACTATGAGTGGGGGGCTGATGGTCATTTTACTGTGAGTGGGGGGCTGATGGTCATTTTACTGTGAGTGCTGGGCTGATGGTCATTTTACTGTGAGTGGGGGGCTGCTGGTCATTTTACTGTGAGTGGCCGGCTAATGGTCATTTTACTGTGAGTGGGGGGCTGATGGCCATTTTACTGTGAGTGGGGGGCTTATAGTCATTTTACTGTGAGTGGCCGGCTAATGGTCATTTTACTGTGAGTGGAGGGCTGATGGTTATTTTACTGTGAGTGGGGGGCTCATGGTCATTTTACTGTGAGTGGAGGGCTGATGGTTATATTACTATAAGTGGGGGGGCTCATGGTCATTTTACTGTGAGTGGCGGTCTGATGGTCATTTTACTGTGAGTGGCCGGCTCATGGTCATTTTACTGTGAGTGGGGGGCTGACGGTCATTTTACTGTCATTGGGGGGCTGATGGTTATTTTACTGTGAGGGGGGGCTGATAGTCATTTTACTGTGAGTGGCGGGCTGATGGTCATTTTACTGTGAGTGGGGGGCTGTTGGTCATTTTACTGTGAGTGGGGGGCTGATGGCCATTTTACTGTGAGTGGGGGGCTGATGGCCATTTTACTGTGAGTGGCCGGCTATTGGTCATTTTACTGTGAGTGGCGGGCTGATGGTCATTTTACTGTGAGTGGGGGGCTGATGGTTATTTTACTGTGAGTGGGGGCTGATGGTCTTCAAGTGGTTTCCACATCTGAGCTCCAATTGAAATTAATAGGAGGCAGAAAATACCTGCGGTTTTTGCATTAGCTTCAACGGCTTAAAAAAATGCAAAAAAAAAAAAAAAGGTCAAATAACGCTGTCAATTGTGTAAACATACCCTAAGAGTGTAGTGCTTGTTTTTAGCCATTTTTTGTCTTTCTCTAAACAATTTTTGATATGGGTGCCCTGAGGAAATTTTATTTTTCCAGTGGTGCCTTGAGTCCGAAAAGGTTGGAAAACTCTGTAGTAGGCTACAGGTTCACACCAGCCTATGCAAGGATCCCATCGTGGAGCAGCTCAGTTCGTCGTGGAAACGGGGCCTAGGTGAGTACAATTATTTTTTTTTCATTTGGAGGCACTGTCTACAAGGAGGAGGTGGAGGCTGTATGGCACCATCTACAAGGAGGACGTGGGGGATTATGGCACTGTCTACAGGGAGGCACTATCTACAAGAGGGGGCTGTGTGTGGGAGCCAGGGGAGGGGGGCATTATACTGTGTGAGGGCCACTAAGCGGACATTATACTGTGTAGAGGTACTACATGGGGCATAATACTGTGTGGGCACAATTAGAGGACAAAATACTGTGTCCTTGAAGGGGTTATAATATATTATAATTATACTGTATGGGGGTCACTAAAGGGGCATTATCCTGTATAGGGGCACTATATAGGGCATTATACTATGGGGGGCATTATACTTTTTTTATGGGGCATTTTTTTTATAATGGGGTGGGGTGCCGAAAGATAATTTCGCACGGGGCGCCATCTATCCTAAGGCCGGCCCTGGTCCCCAGCGATCAGATAATTATTACCTATCCTATGGATAGATGATAATTGTCGATTCTGGGATTACCCCTTTAATCCAGTATGTCATTTGAAGAGGCTCTGTGTCATGTTCGTGGCTGCAGGCCGTCAGGTTCACTCTCCTCCTGACGGCCGCAACCATGGGTCGGCGAGCGCTGGCCCCAGTCTCCTCCTCAGGAGACACCAGCACTCACTTCCACTCACCTCGGCCGGATCCCGTAGGGGCTTAAAGGGGCAGCGCGCGCACCGGACTTTAATGAAGTATCTGCCCAATGAGTGCCCTGGACTATAAGATGGGTTCAGCCCCTTGCTTCGATGCCTGAGTGCTGTTGTCGTACCCTATGTTTGTCTATGCAATGGTCTCCTAGTGTGTTCCTGTTCCTGATCCTGTTACCTGTATCCCGTGCTATCCTGGTCGAGTGCCGTGCTGAGCCAAAGTCGTGCTGTGCTGTATACCATGCCTGTCCAGCTTCACCACGCCTGACGTCTGCCTGCTGCCTAGTCCCAGCCAAGCCTGCCTTGCTACGGTCCGAGCTGCCACAGGTACCCTATACGAACAATAGACTTTAACCTGCGCCCTGTTGGCCAGCTGCCATACCGCCAAGGCGGTACGGCCCAGTGGGTTCACGAACCCAACGTGACAGTACACTCAGGCCATGGACCCTTGCTGTTCGATTCAAGACCATGTCGACGTCACAGGAGATGCGGGCGGATATGCTAGACCTCCGGTCTCGACAGGACAAACTCCTCCAGGCCTTGAACATTCTCGCACGTCGGCTGGAGGCACAAGCTGCCATTCCTCTTGCTACACCTTCTGGCAGTGTTGATCCTCAGACTACACCTCCTGGCAGTGTTGACCCGTGTTTTTTTTTTTGTTTGCCACTTCCTGACCACACCGATGGAGACGCAGGTATCGGTCGTGGATTTTTTAACCAGTGCCACATCCACTTCAGCCTGTATGCTAGGACATTTCCGTCTAATGGCACAAGGGTTGCTTTCATCATCTCTCTCCTCACTGTCAAGGCTGTTGCATGGGCGAACCCTATCTGGGAGAGACAAGGACCAGAGACCCGTGACTTCCAGGGCTTCCTCCGAACTTTTCGCATGGTGTTTGAGGAGCCTGGTCGGGTCTCATCTGCAGCGGCTTCCTTGATTAACTTACGCCAAGGAGACACCTCCGTGAGCGAGTATGCCATCCACTTCCGCACCCTGGCGGGAGAACTGTTATGGAACAATGAGGCCCTGGTGGCTGCATTCTGGCATGGACTGTCTCCTAAAATTAAGTACGAACTTGCCGCCCGAGATCTGCCGTCTACCCTGGATGACCTCATCCTTCTGTCCGCCTGGATTGATATGCGGCTGCGAGAACGCCTCCAAGATGTTCGTCGGGAGGGAGGCCTTCCTGGCTCCTACTTTGCAGCAACCCCTGCTGTCCTCAAATGTCGATCCTCCTAAGGAGTCTGTGATGATGGACCAGTATAAGCTATCCACCCAGGAGAAACAATGCAGACGCACTTCGGGACTCTGTCTATATTGCGGCCTCGGTGGCCATCTTATTTGTCTGTCCCCAAAAATCCCAAAGCCTAGGGTTGCTAGGAGAGACAACCTTGGGTAAGAAAGGACTTCCGTCTAAATTGTCCATACCAGTGACCATAGAGTTCGGCGAGAGAACGCATCAGATCTCTGCGTATTTGGACTCTGGATCCGCTACTAATTTCATCCGTAGAGACCTGGTGGATCTTCTTCAATTACCCACCACCCCCCTGATGGTTGCATCAGTAAATGGACTACCTCTGCCAGACCCAGTTTTAGCTATGACCAAGCCGCTGAGGCTCCAAGTAAGGGCTCTTCACTCCGAACTTCTGTCGTTCTATGTCCTATATAAAGCCGTTAACCCTGTGTTGCTGGGCCTGCCTTGGCTCCGACTACATGCCCCAGTCCTGGACTGGAATTCTGGAGAGATTCTCTTCTGATGAGTTTAAACGAATATTTAATCCCAGCCCAACTATATCAACCTTCTATGCATTGCCAAAAATACATAAGGGCGTTCGTCCTGTACCCGGTAGACCTATCGTCTCCGGAAATGATAATCTCACAGAGGGATTAGTCTCTATGTAGATGAAATTCTTTAATCGTTTGTTACAGCATTGCCTTCTTTTCTACGTGATACTAAGGACACTTACACCAGGATCCAGGAGATTAATGTCTCACAAACTTCCATGACAGCGAGTATTGACGTTGAATCCCTTTACACTAATATTAAACACGATCTTGGTCTTAATGCTATACAACACTTTCTGAACACCAAAGGTATTCCGTTTCAGGCACATAATCAATTTACTCTTTCACTTTTGACATTTTTACTTAATCACAATTATTTTCATTTTGATGGTAAATTCTACCATCAAGTTAAAGGCACTGCCATGGGTACAGTGTGTGCACCTACTTATGCCAATCTATTTTTAGGGTGGTGGGAAGACACTTCAGTTTTCAAAGATGAGTTGTTGTTTTTCACTAGTCACGTTTTATTTTGGTATATATAGTATAGTATTATATGGTTATTCTCAATAACAATAATATTGGGATGAAATTCACGCATGAAATACATAATAAGGAAATTAATTTCCTGGATTTGAGACACACTAATATATATCGTAAGGCAACGGCTACAAATAGTTTCTTGCATTGAGAGAGCTATCATCCACCGGCATTGAAGAAAGGTATTCCTATCGGCCAAAACCTTAGAACCAGAAGAAACTTCTGATGAACAGACCTTTCAACTTGAGTGTGACATGCTGTATCACAAATTCCTAACACGGGGATATCCTAAAAATACGCTGCATAGGGCTTATGCTAGAGCGAGAGCGACTCCTAGGGGTGATTTCCTCTATGACCAATCCACCAAGAGAAAACAATCTTCATCACTGATTAGATGTATAGGAAATTTTGATGCCTGCTCATCAAAAATGCGTAATATCTTACATAAACATTGACCTAACTTATAAGCAGACCCCGATTTGAGTGATGTTATTTCCATTATACCCATTGTCACCTACCGAAGTGTTCGGAATCTTTGGGATGTTTTGGTACACAATCACTATTCTAAACCTGCTATCCCCCGGAACACCTGGCTACCACCACCTATACATGGATCCCATCCCTGTGGTAGGTGTTCTTTCTGTTCCTACATGCCTACAATGAAATCTTTCTGTAATCCCTATGATGACAAATCCTTTACCATCAGACAATTTAGCAATTGCCAGAGTAGCGGCGTTGTGTATGCTGCTAGGTGCCCGTGCCCTAAATTATATGTGGGTAAAACGGTGCAACAATTGAGAAGGATCTCCAAACATATCAGTACTATTAATACTAAAGAGGACACCCTTTTATCTAAAGATGTCAGGTCCATCCATAATGGTAAGACCAGCACCCTCCAATTCTGGGGTATCACCAAACTTAAATTGGGCCCTAGGGCTTGCGACCTGGACAGAAAAATTGTTACAGGAGGAAGCCCGATGGCTTCACAGGCTTTGCTTCTTAAGCCCTAATGGTCTCAATGAGGGGTTTACTTTTGTGTCTTTTATTTAAGTTAGTGTTTCTAGTATTACTTTATAGTTCCTAGTGAGTATGAATATATATTTACTCTTCAATATACATGGCAGACTATCAACTATTGACTATAATAAACTGACATTAATTTAGACACATTTAAACTATATATTTCCCCTTTTTTTAATTTTGATTATAGGTCTATATTGGTATATACATATATCACTATCCATACATCATTATTTTTCATTTAGTTTTTATTTTCCATTTCTTGACCTTATATTTTGGTTTGTTCTTCCTTCCCTTTACCTCCTACAATGTTAGCTTACTTTATTCTAATCGCTAGTGAGCAATCAAATATCTATTTTACGCATTATATCTAATTCTCATCCTCTGTGATGGGAATTTCTCATGTCTAATTAGAGTTATCCTTCTTCCTGGGCCGTTAGGTTTTAGTATTTTGATTTCTCATATATTTTATACATCATCCTCTGCTTCGATTATTATATCATGCACCTCTTGAGTAATTTGATTAACTATGTTTCCATTTATTGTACTTGCCTTCAGTTCTATTTGCAGAATTCAGTTTACTTACCTGCTGTATGCGTCCATGATGTATTAGTATCTAGACATGCGCATTCCCATCTTCTTCTGTGACTGACATCAGATCGCTGTAGAAGTAGACGTTTCCTAGTGATGCGCATGCCGTGCGTACCCTGTACCTTCTGATTGGCAAATTCCTTCGACCACTATGATTGGGCAGACCTCATGCCTGTCTCATCTGACAGGGGCCTGTCCTTTTTGAGACATTCCCATTGCTGCTAGCTGTGAACGAACTCACTGACGTCACACTTCGAGGTTTTTAAGGAAGTAACTTTACTTTTCGAGCGCGCCGCTACTAGCCCCAATATACCCGTGAGGATGCTAGTAGCGAAACATGTCGGGGGGCTATTCCACTTTTTAATTTCAATGCTTGTCTAAAAAACATATGTGACTCTTGAACAAGCTCTGGGTGCCTGTTCAGCATCCGGTAGTTGCTGTCCGATACACCACTGCTACTATACACTCCATATATCCTTAATACTTTAGCAACACATCTGCTATTGTTACACATTGCTAGGTCACATTGGCTATTTTTAACCCTATGTGTTTTGTGTCTGTTTTGGAATTGTTGCATTTATGTTAATAAGTTATATTTTATCCATAATTCTGGTTGGTAGTTGGAAATCAGAGTTTCATTGTGTCTCAGGCATACTTGTATTTTGTTCTCCAGTGAGGCCCTGAGTGTCAAAGCCGATGCCTGGTGCAGATTCGTTCGGCTCAGCCTTCGCTGCCTTGGTCATTGGCAGGATTGCCTGGCCATTTTTGGACGTCTTCAGCAAGAGGGAGGCGGAGACATTGCCATTACACCGGGTTCTTCTTCGTCAAAAAGAAAGATGGTTCTCTTTGTCCTTGTATTGACTACCGAGGTCTCAACCAAATCATGGTGAAAAATAAATATCCGTTGCCACTGATCTCAGAACTGTTTGATCGTATACGTGGTGCTAAGATTTTTTCCAAACCAGACCTGCGTGGGGCTTACAACCTAGTCTGGATTCACCAGGGTGACGAATGGAAGACTGCATTTAACACCCGTGATGGACACTATGAATATCTAGTAATGCCCTTCGGCCTGTGTAATGCTCCCGTGGTCTTCCAGGAGTTCGTTAATTACATTTTCCGTGACCTCCTCTATGTTTGTGTAGGAGTCTATCTTGATGATATCGTGATTTTATTCTCCAGATCCTATGACGCATCAGAGACTTGTCCGTCAAGTTTTTCTGCGGTTAAGGGAGAATCGTCTGTACGCTAAGTTGGAGAAGTGCGTGTTTGAAAAAGATCCTCTACCCTTCCTGGGATACATTGTTTCGAATCGAGGTCTCGAGATGGATCCTGAAAAGGTAAAGTCTGTCCTGAAGTGGCCACGCCCTCAAGGCTTGAGGGCCATACAGCGCTTTCTGGGATTCGCCAATTTTTACAGACAGTTTATTCCAAACTTATCCTCACTGACTTCTCCTATCTCTAACCTCACTAAAAAGGGCATGAACGCCAAGGTGTGGACTCCCGAGGCAGAGTCCGCATTCAATAGCCTGAAGAGTGCCTTCACGTCAGCCTCTATCCTCCATCATCCATATGTCTCTCTATAGTTCTCGTTGGAGGTGGACGCATCCTCTGTCGGTGCGTCCACCTCCAACGAGGTGGACGCAACTACTCGATTGGGGATCGGGAGTTACTGGCCATCAAATTGGCTCTGGAGGAGTGGAGACATCTACTAAAGGGCGCAGCTCATCCCTTCCTGATTTTTACGGATCATAAGAACCTCACCTATCTTCAGACAGCCCAACGGCTGAACCCTCGTCAGGCCAGGTGGTCACTGTTCTTTACCAGGTTCCAGTTTGAGCTCCATTATCGCCCGGCCGACAAGAATGTGAGGGCGATGCCTTGTCCAGGTCTTTCGAGACAGAAGACACCATGGAAATTCCACAGAACATTATTGATCCATCTTGCATTGTTTCTGTCAATTCCCTGCAAGTTGGGGACATTCCTCCAGGGGGGACTTTTGTGCGCCTGGCTGACCATGGAAGAATCCTTCCCTGGGGACACTCCTTTAGACTGGCAGGTCACGCAGGGACCTGTAAGACCCGGGATCTGATTGCTCATCATTTCTGGTGGCCCACGCTGCCCAAGAACATTACGGACTTTGTTTCTTCCTGTTCAGTATGTGTAGCCAACAAGGTCGCTCACTCCAGACCTGCTGGCCTGCTCCAGCCATTGCCTGTGCCCAATTCTCCCTGGCAGCATACAGCTATGGACTTTATTACTGACCTGCCTCTCTCTGCCAGATGCAGTACTGTCTGGGTGGTGGTGGATCGATTTTCGAAGATGGCCCACTTCGTTCCTCTGACCGGTCTTCCTTCTGCTCCTCAGCTGGCCAAGCTGTTCATAAAACACATCTTCCGCACATGCACGGCTTGCTGCAGCATATTGTGTCTGATCGAGGGGTTCAGTTCACCTCAAAGTTCTGGAGAGCCCTCTGCAGACTCCTAGGTATAAAGTTGGACTTTTCCTCGGCCTACCATCCTCAGTCCAATGGTCAGGTCGAGAGGATCAATCAGATCTTGGAGAACTACCTATGCCACTTCATCTCCAAGCAGCATGATGACTGGGTGCAGTTGCTTCCATGGGCTGAGTTCTCTTACAATAATCACACCAGCGAGTCCACACAGAAGACACCGTTCTTTATTGTCTATGGCCAACAAATTCCCACTAATTCCTCTCCCGGTCCCTGTTACGTCCGAGGTACCAGCTGCTGATACGGCTTTTGGGGACTTTCTGCAGATCTGGCAGCAGACTCGATCCTCCATCCTGCTGGTGGTCGACCACATGAAGTGGAAGGCAGACACAAGGAGAAGAGAACCTCCTCAGGTTCACTCTCTTGATGGCCCCAGTCTCCTCCTCAGGAGACGCCAGCGCTCACTTCCACTCACCTCGGCCGAATCCCGCAGGGCAGCGCGCGCACTGGACTTTAATGAAGTATCAGCCCATGAGTGCCCTGGACTATAAGAGGGGTTCAGCCCCTTGCTTCGATGCCTGAGCGTTGTTGTCGTACCCTATGTTTGTCTATGCAATGGTCTCCTAGTGTGTTCCTGTTCCTGTTACCTGTATCCCGTGCTATCCTGGTCGAGTGCCGTGCTAAGCCAAAGTCGTGCTGTGCTGTATACCACGCCTGTCCTGCTTCACCACGCCCGACGTCTGCCTGCTGCCTAGTCCCAGCCGAGCCTGCCTTGCTACTGTCCGAGCTGCCCTGTTGGCCAGCTGCCATACCGCCAAGGTGGTACGGCCCAATGGGTGCACGAACACGAAGTGACAGTTTATAACTGCCCTATCTTCTACCTAATCCAATAGGTGCTTTAATGTAGATAACAGTTTTGTTTTTTTTTGACAAACGTTTATTTTTGACCAAGTTATGAACATTTTTAGTTTTATGCTTTGTTCTAAATGCCCAACTGGGCGTTCTTATACTTTTCACCAAGTGGGCATTGTAAACAAAAGTGTATGATGCTGCAAAGAAAAGTGTATGACCAATCAGCGTCATACACTTCTCTTCATTCATGCCCAGCTTGTTTCACAGCACAGCGTGATCTCGTGAGATCACGCTGTGACGGGACTTCCTCCCACAGGTTCTTCATCGGAGCCATGGAAGACCGAACAAAAAACAGGTGATGTCTGTTGACTCTTTCGTCGCTCCGGTTAAAGAAAAAAAAAAAAAAAAGCTGTTTATCTACATTAAAGCGCATATTAGATTAGGTAGGAGATAGGGCAGTTATACACTGGTGACAGAGCCTCTTTATCTATAGTCCTTGGCCCGTACACCACCTGACCTGGTCACACATATCTCCACGCTATCCTGCCCTTAACTAGCTCCAATTGTTTGTAGCATCGCTCTGCACTCTCTATCTGTGTTGGCTCAGATACTGGTTGGGTGACAGGTTCATGCAGCTTTATTCATATTCCCCTTGCTAACAAAGGTGCAGGTCCACTGGACAAAATTAGCATTATGTACAAATTATGTAACTCCTATTCCATTTAGATTGTAAGCTCTAATGGGAAGGGACCTCTCCTTACAGTATGTCTCATTGTTAGTTCATTTGTTTTCATTACTTGTCTTTTTACTTGTTTGTCTCTTCCCTAATTGTAAAGCGCTGGGAAATTTGATGGCGCTACATAAAGAAAGATTATTATTTAGGGCTGTTACACAATTACTGTAAGCTGCTTTCGCTGTCCAGGTGAATTTCAGTGCAGCCGATTCTTTCAGCAGATCTCCTCCAATCAGCATTGTTGACTGTGTTCTTATGACGGGGCACTTTAAAACCCCTATCATATAATAAATCTAGATCAGTTGTTTATATGGATTTACAATAAATTACAATGCTTTTGTCGCCACCTAGTGTTCATTTAAAGGTAACGCCAGATAAAAGGTATTCACGATGTTTAAAGAAACTGAAAGGGGTTTTCCAGTTTTATGTACATAAAGCTTAATAAATGAATTAAATTAAATGTTCTGTTGAAACTTTTTAATATACTTTGTGTTTCAATTCCTTGCGAATCCAAGATATCAATGTACTAATATGGACCTGTTAGCAGGGGTGTAGCTAAGGGCTCATGGGCCCTGGTGCAAGAATTACATTTGGGCCCCACTACCCATCCCCAACACCACCACACCCCTGCGTGCGCCTATGCCCAGCCACCTTGCCCATGGATGCCTACAGAGTATAATACCCCCATAGCTGCCTCCACAGTTTAATGCCGCCACATAGTATAATGCCCCATATCTGCCCTCATACAGTGTAATGCTCCCATAGCTGCCCCCATACAGTATAATGCTCCCAATAGCTGCCCCCACACTATAATACTCCCCTTAGCTGCCCCCACCGGAGTATAATACTCCCATACAGGTCCGGACTGGCCATCTGGCTTCTCTGGCAAATGCCAGATGGGCCGCTGAACAGTGGGCCGCCTGCTTGCCGTCCAAATGATCAGTGTCGGCTCAGGCGGCATGGTACAGCATTTGTAAGGGGGCGGCTGGCACAGCAGCTGCCATCCGACTGTAATAGCAGTGCGGCTATTACTAAAACTGCCTGTGCTACGCTAAAATCTCCTCCTCCAGCCCCCCTTCCCTGCTCTTCACACAACCTCTCCTACTTCTCCTGCTGTTACTAGTAAGGATGTGAGGGAGGGGGAGGGGAGACTGTCGGTGGGCTCTGTGTAGGGCTGTGTGCAGAAGTGCTGGAGTGAAGAATCTCACCCCATCAACCTGCCTTCACAAATATCCTACATAAAAGTAAGTGCATGTGTGTTTACATGTGTATAATGTGTACATGTAGTGTCTGTGATGTGTACATGTGTTCACAGCTCCCATGCTGTTTAGGCTTGGGAGCTGGTGACTATAGGGTATGTCCCCTTAAAGAGGCTCTGTCACCAGATTTTGCAACCCCTATCTGCTATTGCAGCAGATATAAGCGCTGCAATGTAGATTACAGTAACGTTTTTATTTTTAAAAAACGAGCATTTTTGGCCAAGTTATGACCATTTTCGTATTTATGCAAATGAGGCTTGCAAAAGTACAACTGGGCGTGTTGAAAAGTAAAAGTACAACTGGGCGTGTATTATGTGCGTACATCGGGGCGTGTTTACTACTATTACTAGCTGGGCGTTGTGTATAGAAGTGTCATCCACTTCTCTTCACAACGCCCAGCTTCTGGAAGTGCAGATCTGTGACGTCACTCACAGGTCCTGGATCGTGTCGGCACCAGAGGCTACAGTTGATTCTGCAGCAGCATCAGCATTTGCAGGTAAGTAGCTACATCGACTTACCTGCAAACGCCGATGCTGCTGCAGAATCATCTGTAGCCTCTGGTGCCGACACGATGCAGGACCTGTGAGTGACGTCACAGTGCTGCACTGCCAGAAGCTGGGCGTTGTGAAGAGAAGTGGATGATACTTCTCGTCAGAGCGCCCAGCTAGTAATAGTAGTAAACACGCCCCGATGTACGCACATAATACACGCCCACTTGTACTTTTACTTTTCAACACGCCCAGTTGTACTTTTGCAAGCCTCATTTGCATAAATACGAAAATGGTCATAACTTGGCCAAAAATGCTCGTTTTTTAAAAATAAAAATGTTACTGTCATCTACATTGCAGCGCCTATCTGCTGCAATAGCAGATAGGGGCTGCAAAATCTGGTGACAGAGCCTCTTTAAGGGATTTACCCAGCAGGCTTATCCCCTGGGTAGGGTGGGGTTGTTGGGAGTATCCTGGGTGGGCCCTCCCACCCATATAAATTAGGCTACACGAGGGATTTGCTTCCTCTTGGACCCCCCTTTGGATCGTGAAGGAACCCTCCCGCCCGCTCGCCCTGAGAAGTTGTATTTCAAGGGCTTGTAACATTGTTAAGAATGTTGTAGTCTTCTGTCAGCTCAAATTCTGTTAATGTATGTAACTTGGTTGGTTGGCAAGTGTGCCTTTGTGTTCTGTGTGTAAATTATATGTTATTTACTTTGTCCCTTTGTTTATTTGTTCCTAGTCACAGCTGGCGGTGTGGAGGGGCCTTGTCCGGTCAAGCTAGGGACGACGGGAGTACAGTCACCTGCCGTATCAACTAGGACGTGCCCACCGTGGCAGCGGTGGCGTGGCACGCGAGGTGACGGTTATTGTCAACGAGATCAAGATCTTCTGGTTTTAGCTGCGTACAAGGTTTTTTCCCTCCATGCTATAAATAAAGCTGTGGCCTACCCCCACTTTATACCCACGCTCAGTCTATTGTGTCAATTATTTGGAGAAGACCGACTGTTTCACTTATATCCCTTTAGTCATATATAGTGTGTGATGTGTTCATGTGTGTGTATATATAGTGTGTGTGATGTGTTCATGTGCGTATATATAGTGTGTGATGTATATATAGTGTATGTGATGTGTACATGTGTGTGTATATATAGCGTGTGATGTGTTCATGTGTATATATAGTGTGTGATGTGTTCATGTGTGTATATATAGTGTGTGATGTGTTCATGTGGAGAGCGCTTTAGCTGTTGTATTTATTTTACTCGTATCTTAAATACTGCAGATTTTACCAATGAACTTCGTTTTGGTAAGGGCTCGTCCACACGCTCCTGAATTGCTGCGTTTTTTCCGGCTGGAAATTTGGCCGGAAAAAACGCAGCATAATACAGTAGCAGCATAGTGGATGAGATTTAACAAATCTCATCCACATGCTGCGTAAAATTTCCGAGCCAAAATTGACCTGCGGTGTGTAATTTACAGACCGCAGCTTGTCAATTCCTGCTACGGAAAGTGTGCAGAATTGCTGCGTTTTTTATAGGAGACGTCACCATCTCCTAACATTGAGAAAAACGCAGCAATTGACGCACCATTTTCTGCCGCAAACACTGCAGGAAATGGTGCGTTTTTGCCACATCGGAAACCTTTGACTTTCAAACGGAATTCTGCAGCAATTCCGTTGTGTGTGGACAAGCCCTGAATCCACAGCATAATGGCTTCTCCACACGTATTGGAATTGCTGCATAAAATGGTGCGTATTTTGCTGCGTTTTTCTCAATGTTGGGGGATAGTGACATTCCTCTGAAAAACGCAGCAATTCATTCCACTTTCCACAGCAGGAGTTGACATACTGCAGTACGAAAAATACGCACCGCAGGTCAATTTCTTGTCAGAAATTTTACGCAGCGTGTGGATAGGATTTGATATATGTCACCCACTTTGCTGCTACTGTATTCTGCGTATTTTCCATCCGCAATTCCGGATGGGAAATACGCAGCAATTCCGTTATGTGTGGACAAGCCCTGATGCAGTAGCAGCAGAGTGGCTGAGATTTGAACAAATCTCCCCCACACGATGAGCGGGGAAAAAGGCTCAGAAATTGACCTGCGGTCCGTTTTTTTTAATTCGCAGCATGTCAATCGTATTTGCATAAATGCTCATTTGTTTCTGGTTTTCCCCATTTAATTCAATTGCAAGGTAAAACCCGCAACAAGTAGCAGATGTTCTGTTTTTTTGCGGCAAAAATGCAGCGATTTCGATGCAAAAAAATCGCAACTCAGGAAAAATGTAAATCTTAAAATGTAAATCCTATACTTACCCAGAATTCCGTTTTTTTGTCAGGGCCGGCCTCCTGGGATGACGTTTCATCCATTTGACCAATTGCAGGCTGCAGCGGTCACATGGGATGAAACATCATCCCCGGGCTGTAGGATGTAGGAGGGAAGCGTCACCATGGTAAGTATCCATTTTTTTCTGCTCAGTTTTCCGCAGCGGCCATTCCTGGCCGAAAAACTGCACCACAATTTGGTGTGGTTTTTCAGCCTGAATTCCCTGCGGTGCACAGGGCGTATACGCTGTGTGCTTTTACACAACGTATCCGTCCTGTGTGAACATACCCGTACAGTATATACATATAGTAGCTGCTGTCTTACAACTATACAGCTGCAAATCACGCCAACATGCTATGTTCCCACTAGTCATCGCCGTTTTCAAATGACTGTTAATGTCCATGCAGTTTTTTGCAGACATTAAGGGTATGTGCACACACACTAATTACGTCCGTAATTGACGGACGTATTTCGGCCGCAAGTCCCGGACCGAACACAGTGCAGGGAGCCGGGCTCCTAGCATCATACTTATGTACGATGCTAGGAGTCCCTGCCTCGCTGCAGGATAACTGTCCCGTACTGTAAACATGATTATACTACGGGACAGTTGTCCTGCAGCGAGGCAGGGACTCCTAGCGTCGTACATAAGTATGATGCTAGGAGCCCGGCTCCCTGCACTGTGTTCGGTCCGGGACTTGCGGCCGAAATACGTCCGTCAATTACGGACGTAATTAGTGCGTGTGCACATACCCTAACAATCATTTCAAAACCGCACTGACTTTTGGTAAAACTGCATGTGCTACCTGTTGTACTGGACAACTTTTGTTGTTACGATCTAATTGTTTGCATTAAAGGCTATGTAACCCTCTGAAGGGGATTTTTTTTTATTATTTTAATAAAATGGCAGTCAGTGTGTTTTGTGCAACTTTATAATTAGTTTTTCTTAAAAAACTATTTTTACTTTTTGAGATATAGCTGCTCTGTATCCTGTATACAGAGCAACTGTGTCTTATGCTGAATCCTGAACACGTCAGGTGCGTGGGACTGACGGGTTCTGTGTCAGTGTGTCCTGTGTGTCTCTGACACGCAGGATCCACCTATAATAGATCACATCTAAGTTACTTAAATGTGATAGATTACAGGAGGATACAGTCGACTACTCTATTGATTCCGCCAAAAACAAAACGGAAACCTTGCGAAACGGAGACAAACGGAAACCATTAGCAACTGAAGCGTTACCATTGAAATCAATGGTAATGGTAAAGGAAAGCCAGGGTTTCTGTTTGGTTTCTGTTCGTGGGTTCCCCTGACGGAAAAGTCTGACGGAACCCATGAACGGAAACCCGACGGTGGTGAGAATTACTGTATTATCTGTACAGATGATGGAGAGCACTATTTTTTGGGGTGTACCCCAAAATGGTGCTATTAAAAAATACAACTTGTCCCGCAAAAAACAAGACCTTATACATCTATGTAGACGCAAAAAATAAAAAAAGTTATAGCTCTTGGAATGCGACGATGGAAAAACTTAAAATGTAGCTTGGTCATTAAGGTTTAAAATAGGCTGGTCATTAAAGGGGTTAAAGGGATTTTCCCATCCGGGACAGTTATGACATATCTACAGGATATGTCATAAATGTCAGATAGATGTGGGTCCCACCTATGGGACCCGAACCTATCTCTGGAATTGGGCCCCCTAAACCCCATTCTACCTCTCTGTGCTCCGGTTGACTCGTGTGATTTCCAACCATGAAGAAGGAAACAGCTTAGCTCGCTGAGCTATGCTGTTTCCGTAAGTCCCATAGAACTGAATGGTAGTTACGGAAACAGCGTAGCTCGCATGCTACGCTGCTTCTGTAACTCCCGTTCACTACTATGGGAATTACGGAAACAGCGTAGCTCAGCGAGGCAGGAAGTGGCTGGTAGGCAGCGGGAGCAGAAAAAGGTAGAACAGGGGGTTTAGGGGGCCCCGTTCTGGAGATACGTGCAGGTGGGTCCCAGAGGTGGGACCCGCATCTATCTGACATTTATGACATATCTAGTGGATGTCATAAATGTCCATGATGGAAAACCCCTTTAAGATTTATATATAAATAATTGGAAAGACTCCTGAATATACTTTTTTCATGTTACAATAAACATAAGGAAAATATTAATTCACTTGCATTAATTTTACATTCTGAATAGTAAATTATTTTCCCCCCTCTTCTTTCTCATACAGTTTCTGGGCTGAAAAATGGCCTGAAATGTTTAGGTCCTCATGATTTCAGTAATGGTCTCCATCTAGCTTCTTGCTAGTTTTCCCTCTTTCTTTTTTTCCTTTCATGTCTTTCCAAACTTTCCAGTAACTGGCTCTATGTTTATTATTTTCCACTATTCTGCATTGAATTCCCTAGTTTAACCCTTTAATGACTGCCTCATTTTTGGCCTTAAGGAGCCAGGGAACGTTTTTATCTCCTCGCATTCCGTCAGCCATAATTTTTTTTATTTTTAGCCTATGAAGCTATTTGAGGCCTTGATTTTTATGGGACAATTCTTTTTTTTTTTTAGGTAACTATGGGGTATCGTCTAGTTTATATAAATCTTTTAGTATGGGAGAAGTCAGCATTCAACTTTAAAAATTAAGACACGGCATAACTTTATTGCTTGTGTCAAGACAAGTGTGGGCATATATATATATATATATAACAAGTATGTCTTATATGTTTTTTATACTTTTATTAAAATTTATCTTTTGTAGTAATTTATTTAAATGGCGTGTTTTGTTTTTTTTGCATTACGGCAGGATTTTTTGAAATCATTTATATTATTAGAATTTAATAAAAAAATGTTTTTACTCCCCTTATAGTAGTTTTACTTTTAACAATATTTTTTCAAACATAATATACTGTCACACGCCATATGACAGCACATTACTACCTGTGCATGTAAAACGCACAGGCATCCGTTATGACATACCTAAGACTATCGTTAGACAGCCCTGGGGGCCCAGTCAGTCAGAAGCTCACAGGGACAAGACATAGGGAGCATCCTGCCTTTGTCAGCAGCACCATGATCTACACAGATTGTGATGCAGAAAGGCTTAAACGACCGGGATCGTTAGTGCTGGAGGACGGCTGTCAATCTGAAGGGGATTGAGGGTTTATATACACGGTGCGCTTTTGCTGCGTTTTGCCCACAACAATGACACACTGACACTTGGGATTTAGAACAATGATAGACACTTGGGGTATAGGACAATTATACACTGACACTTGGGGAATAGGACAATGACACAGTGACCCTTTGGTTACGGACGAATGACACACTCACATATGAGGTAACGAAACAATAGCATACTGACCTTGTTGGTGACAGGATTCATATATTCTGGTGCTCCATTATGGCGAAGGGATTAATAGTAACTTCTCTGGTGGCCCAGGGTAGTGAAGGGGTTAATTGAACACCCTTGATGATCTTGGGTGGTAAAGAGTTAACAGTAACAATTGTGGTCTTTTCGAGTAGGGAAAGGGTTAATTCTTACCTCTTCAGGCTTAAGTGCTGTTCCTTGGCCTCTCTGTACTGATCATAAAGATCATAGAGATCAGTGCAGGAGATACAGAGAACTTTTGTCTCTATGTCTTCCTTAGTACCGACAGCCTTGAGTGTTTTCTTTGAGAATACACATGGCTCAGTAGGAGTGGAGGTTGTAGTGGTTGCACTTTTAACAGTTCCTCTATGCCCCCTGCCACACGAGACATAATAACTCATCCTGCTAAATATATGATGAAATCTCACAGGAAGGAAACACCTCATTGGACAATTACTTCATTTTTGTCGTACATATACATTCCAGAAAGTGTGATGTCATCATCATCCATGGTGGCACATGACATCACTGGATGCTAGGTGGTGGGAAGAGGTATAGCTTGTGCACTAGGAATCAACGCGCTTCAACCTCACCTCTGTGACACTTTTGAGAGTTTTCTATATTATTACAGACAATAATTTGGAAATTAATGGGAATAGAAGGGTCTTTAGCAATGACCATTAAATATGCTGATGTGGTAAAGGTGTGACACAATGTGCCATCCAAATAAAATAACAAATACGTAGGTGAGGTTCCTGAGATAATTACTGAGGAGAACTGCGGACATGCGCCATTATGTGATTTCCTCATTGCCATCATGTCGCATTAAAAATATTCCATACTGCTTCACATCATACATCAGGTCCAGGTAAGTTCTTACCCTCAGCTCCTGCCTCTTCTACTTTTTTTGTGAATCTGCACTGCTGGTCTTTAATTTACGGAATATTCAGGAATGAGCTTTCTTGCTTGTAAAATGTAGGTCATGACTCAAGATAATTACCTCATCATTACATTAACACATAGTGGTTTTCTTTAATAAATTCTCCATATTGCCATTTAATAGCTAATCTGAGAGAAGTAGAGGTGACATATGTGCCAAAATCCAGATTCCTGCACCACTGCTGAAGGGAGGTGGCCAAACACATTAAATAGCTGTCGGACAACTAGTATTTCTCCCGACTTCCATATAAATATGCATGCTTCACTAAACATGCACGTTTATTTTAAAGGGGAGAGGGGAATATGTGGCAGCGGCTTCTCCGGCATGTGAACAAAGGATCGAGTATGTTGAAATTCAACATTGCTGAGCCTTCTTTTGCCCAACATCTGCTGTTGGGGAAGAGTTGGGTGGCCCCTATACATAGCTGTCTGACAATCCTGCCGAAATTGTATTTGGCATTTAATGTGTTGCCATTTTTAGTTTAAATGTGCTCCCTAAAAGACCACCAGGTTAGTCTGCTCTTTCTACTGGTGGGATATGTGGGATACCCCCATAGAGGGACTATTACATATCTGATTGGTCAATCGATCCTCTATGAAAGAAATGTAGACAAATCATGCCTCCGCTTATAGAAGTGGTGCCAGAGATCAGCATTCAGGTACGTCCTATTTATCCTTATTCATCTAAGATCCACGTTTATGACATTTGGGGCCTATACTATATAATATTTTTGGACTATGAGATGTCTTGGATGATAAGAAGCACCTAAGTTTAGATGAAAGAAAGAGAAAAAAAAGTCCAACTCCACGATCATTTTTTTTTTCAAGAGAACCCGTCATCAGTTCAGTAAATTTACTTTCCGAGTTATGAGCCATTTTCTTATTATGCTAATTAGACTATACTAGCCAAAGGGGCGGTAACTCTGAGGTTTCACTAGGAGCGGTGTCTGTGTTGGATGTCTGAGACCACTCCTAGTGAAACCTCAGCGTTACCGCCCCTTGGGCTAGTATAGTCTAATTAGCATAATAAGAAAATTGTTAATAACTCGGAAAGTAAAAAAACTGATTGGGATGCAAAAGACACTGACATCAACAACGTGACAGCGCCTATGACATGATGTTGGAAATTGGGCTTTACTGAACTGGTGACAGATCCTCTTTAAGCTAAAAAGTGTAGTTTGAAAAACACAGTACTATATTATTTAAATGTTCCCCATATCCTAGTCCCTGTTGGGGTTTTGTATTGGCTGCTCCAATACTGACTTGCCCATGCAAGTCCCTGTCAGACACCTCCCACGCAAAACACCCACCAGGGGCATAACAGGAGGGATTTCAGAGTTTCAGTTGTACTTAAGCCAATGGCCTCTCTGTCACATAGGAAGATGCCAGTATTATAAACGGCACATGGTAGGTGGGGGCACTTTTACAGAATTTTTGGTTTTAGGACAGAGGAGCTTCAAAATAAATTTTTGACACCCACCAATACACAACTACAAATCCCAGATTGGAAGTGCTACAGACTGTGTGTTACTAGAATTCATAGGGTCCCATAGCAAAATAAGATGGACCTCTACCATATAGTGACAGGAAACTGAAACAGCAGCATTAGTAGCAATAATTAAAGATATGGATAATAGCGCCATATATCAGAGAACCCACAGAGTAGTGCTAGATAGCTGAAAGCCACCAACGTGTTATTTCCCACAAAAAGGAAGAACGTTCTTGTGACTTAGTGGGCCGCTTAACCCCTGGGCCGCTTCATAGCACCTGCTGTGACTGTCACGGTTATAGTTACACCCATAGTTACAGAAGCAGCGAAACACACTCCTTATAAGACTATAGAATCAAAAATAAGGAATATGTGGAACAGGAGATGGAGCGTCCCCTCCTCCCAACAGATTATTAAGCTCAGAATTGGTGCTTTGAGGGGTTGTAGTTTGGCAACAGGCTCTCCCGCCATCTCTTTGGCAGATAAGACACAGTATACAGTAACACATGGTATATAAGCAGAGTTCACCCCTACTGTCCTGGCACAAACTATGCAACATAAGCTTGTTGGCTAGTACACACATATTGCCCCGGGATGTCACTCAAAAGCTGCTCCTACAGAATAGATAAATGTCGGCGGGATTCACCGAAAGTCTAATGTGTATGAGGGCCTCCCAAACTGTCTTCATACTGAAATAAACATGCCAGTTCGGGCAATGTCTGCCATATGATCGTTCACCTACCAGCTATGAAATGTGTAGGGATTAGTGTGTAAGGTGGGCATCAATCTGAAATGTCTGACATGCCATGGGCTGTCAGGGCACAATAGACAATAGACGTATAGAATAGAATTATCTTATCTTCAGTGTTCTGTTCTGTTGTTCAGTCAGGACAAGTGTCTGTCTGTCATTCCTCTGTACACCAAGTGTCAGTGTGTCATTATTCTGTACCCCAATTATCAGTGTGTCATTATTCTGTAACCCAAGTGTCAGTGTGTCATTATTCTGTATCCCAAGTGTGTGTGTCATGGTTCTGTACCCAAGTGTCAGTGTGTCATTCCTTTATACCCCAAGTGTTAGTGCGTCATTGTTCTGTACCCCAAGTGTCAGTCTTGTTGTTCTGTACCCCAGAGTGCCAGTGCGCCATTACCATGTCAAACAAGTGTTAGTGTGACAATGTCTTGTACCCCAAGTGTTAGTGTCATTGTATGGTAACCCAAGTGTCAGTGTGTTATTTTCCTGTACCCCAAATGTGTGTGCTATTATCCGGTATTCCAAGTGTCACTGTGTTATTATTCTGTACCCCAATTGTGTGTGTTATTATCCTGTATCCTAAGTGTCAGTGTGTTATTATCTTGTACCCCTAGTGTTAGTGTGTCATTGTTCTTAACGCCAAGTGCCAGTGTGTTATTTTCCTATACCCTAAATGTCAGTATGTTCTTGTTTTGTACCCCAAGTATCAGTGTGTCATTAGCCTGTTAACCAAATGTTAGTGTACCATTGTCTGGTACCCCAAGTATCAATGTGTCCTTGTTTTGTTCTCAGGTATTAGGGTGTCATTTCCTGTACCCCAAGTGTCAGTACCTTATTGTTCTGTAACCCAAGTGTTAGTGTGTCATTATCATGTACCCCAATTGTCAGTGTATCATTAATTTGAGACAAGAAAAATTCCAGGAATTTGTCCAAACCCCTTTAGAGATCAGTTTTACAGTAAACTCATTTCCTAAGAAGCCCTTCTAACGCTGCTCACATGGCACATTGTCGGCCAGGACCAGTGAGTGAATCTATATTTATACTTGCACTGGATCCAGGAGGGAGTGATCAGGTTCTGTCACCTCGATGTGTCACTATAAATTGTTTCCAAGTTGTGGAAAGCTCTGTATCTCTGTCAATAAAAGGAGCATTGAACCTTGGAGCTATCAGGAGCGGAGGGTGGAGCGTTACAGCCTGATCAGCATATTGATTGCACTAATAATTTTCCTTCCAGTAACTATTTAAGCAGCGCTGGGTCTTCTCTCAGTCACGTGTGTAAGTGCTTAACCCGGACTACAAGCAGGTATCAAAGTATAACATCATCTCAGCCGGAGCCAGGTCTGCCGTCACCATGAAAACTGGGACCTTTATAGCCAACAAGATCCGCTCAGCTATATCTATCCGTAATCAATGGGTACGAGAGGCCATGGCGGAACTGCTGTCAACTTTTGTGATGATGGTAAGAAATAACCATCAATTCATACATCTATTGCTTCAGGATTCATGATTCATAATTTTTAACTTACGGTCTATTACTATCTTAGAGAACCACACAGCGCTGCATTCCCTATATGTAATGTTACTGAATTTTATTATACAGCAATCCACATGGACAGGGAGCTGAAGAGATTTTGTATCTAAGCCTATAATGTGTGATACTATTTAATTATAAACCAATAATATGAAATAATGTTCTGAGGAGCAGGTCTATCTAAGTATGTTGTGTGATAATATGCTGCTGAGCCAATGTATCTAAGCCCATCATGTGTGATACTGTGCTGTTGAGCCAGTGTATCTGAGCCTTTTATATATGTTGCTTTCCAATAAGTCAGTGTATTTGAGTTTATCATGTGTGATTCTGTCTGATGAACTGGATGTATCTAAGACTATCATCTGTAATACTATTTGCTTGGCTGGATTTATCTAATCCTATCATGTGTGATACTAGCTGCTGAGCTGTGTATCTAGTTCTATCATGTGTGATTCTGTCTTATGAGTTGGTGTATCTAACCCTATCATGTGTGATACTGTCTGCTGGGCTGGGGGTATCTAAGACTATCACCTGTAATCCTGTCTGCTGGGCTGGGAGTATCTAATCTCCTTTCATGTGTGATACTGTCTGCTGAATCACTGTTTCTCAGCCTCTCATGTCTGATACTGTTTGCTTGGCCGAGCATATTTAATCCAATTGTGTTATACTGTCTGCTGAGCCCTGTATCTAAGATTAACCTGTGTGATACTGACTGCTTAGTTGATGTTTCTAAGACTATCATCTGTAATACTGTCTGCTGAGCCAGTGTAACTAAGCCTATCATGTGTAAAACTGTCTGCTGAGCTGATGTACCTAAGCTTAACTTGTGTGATACTGTCTGCTGAGCCGATGTATCTAAGTATATCATCTGTAATACTGTTTGCTGGGCTTGGAGTATCTAATCCTATCATGTGTGAAAGAGTCGTAACTAGGGGTTGAGCACAGGGTGGCAAAACATATCTGAGTCGGCCCCACACCAAGTTGCCCCCCTAACGCATTTTTACAACTGAAGAGGCACATTATAATTATATACCAGCCATCATCCCTGTATATAACCCACATCATCACGGTATATAACCCCCATCATCCCTGAATATACCAGCCATCATCCCTGCATATACCAGCCATCATCCCTGTATATAACCCCCAACATCTGTGTATATAACCCCCATCATCCTTGAATATACCAGACATCATCCCTGTATTTAACCCCCGTCATCCTTGAATATACCAGACATCATCCCTGTATATAACCCCCCTCATCCCTGTATATACCAGCCTTTATCCCTGTATATAACCCCCATCATCTCTGTATATACCAGCCTGGCTAGTATATACAGGTAAGGTGGGGGTTATAAACAGGGATGATGGCTGGTATATACAGGGATGATGGGGGCTATATACAGAAATGATGGGGTTATATAAGGGGATGATGGCTAGTATACACAGGCATGATGGGGTTAATGCAGGGATGATGACTGGACTACCCATCATCCCTGTATATAACAACCATTATCCCTGTATATAACAACCATAATTCCTGTATATAATAACCATCATGCCTGTATATAAACATCATCATTCCTGTATATACCAGCCAGGCTACCCCTGCCATATAGGTTTGTACGGCTTAAAACTACTGCTCCCAGCATGACCCGAACAATGGTAAGGACATGCTGGGAGTTTCTATTTAAAAAACAAATCATATCACCCATCATCTCGCTGCAGATCATACAGTGACTACAGTACAGATTAGAGGCAGAATAAACATTTACATTAAGTGACTCACCGGTGATGTCTTTTCTGATTCTAGTTGTTCTTTTTCTCTTTTCTTCTTCATCCGGTCCAGAACTCTATGATGACTTCTCCCGGCCACAGCCCATTTCTGCAGTTTGCTGTTCAGATGTCTTCAGCTTCTCACTTTTCAAATATTACTGCACCTATAAACAAAGATAAGATTCTCATGGTGCCACACACTACGCACCTAAATATAATAGCGCCATACACTGTGTCGCTGATTATAATAGCACCATATACTATGTCCCACACACGCACAGTGCTCCCTGTAGTTAGTGCCCCTCTTTAGATCCCCCTGTAGATAGTACCCACATACAGCCCCCTGTAGATAGTGCCCCACATATATAACCCCTGTAGATAGTGCCCCACATATAGCCCCCTATAGATAGCGCTCTACATATAGCCTCCCCTGTAGATAGCGCTCTACATATAGCCTCCCCTGTAGATAGCGCTCTACATATAGCCTCCCCTGTAGATAGCATTCTACATATAGCCCCCCCCGTAGATAGTGCCCCATATAGAGCACCCTGTGTATATAGTGCCCACCTATAGCCCCCCCTGTAGATAATGTCCCACATATAGCCTCCCCTGTAGATTGTGCCCCACATATAGCTCCCCCCCCCCCCCCCGTAGATAATGCCACTCACACTTTTAAGTGAAAAAAAACTACTAACTTTACATACTCACCTTGATTCAGTTCTCACTCCGACCTGTGTCAATGCAGGCCTGCTCCCTTCTGAGCAGGTCTGCTGGGGCTGAACGATGCTTGCGTCATTGAAGGGCACTAATTGGCAGGGCAGAATGACTTGCCCCACCAATCAGCGCCTTTCAACAATGGAAGCGCTAGGGTTTTGAATGGTGCTGATTAGCGGGGCAAGTCATTCTGCCCTGCCAATCAGCGTCATTGTTAGGCGCAGAATGGTCAGGCACCGAACGTGCCAGGCCATTCTGCGCTTCTGCATGTAATTGAATCTGTGTCATATAGACGCAGGTACAATTAGTGAAGGAGTGGGAGGCGACGGCTGGTTTCAGTTGGGCCACTGCCCCCTCAGACAGGCAGCAGGCAGCCCTGTGTGGAAGGGCCAGCTGGAGCAGCGGTCATGGCGCGGGTGGTCGCGGTGGACCCCACCATCTCAATGGGCCCAGGGCCACCGCCCCCCCTGCCCCCTGCTAGCTACGCTACTGATGGGTGATACTGTCTGCTGAGCAAGTCTAACTAAGTCTATAATTTGTAATACTGTCTGTTGAGCCAGCGTAAGCTTATGATGTGTGATAGTGTCTGCTGAACTGGTGTATCTAAGCTTATGATGTATGATACTGTCTGCTGAACCACTATATCTTAGCATGTCATGTGATATTGTCTGCTGAGCCGATGTATTTAGTCCTATCATGTGTTATACTGCCAGATTAGCCTTTGTATCTAAGCATATCATGTGTGATACTATATAATGAGCTGGTGTATCTAAGCTTATTATATGTGAGCCTATCTGCTAAACCAGTAGATTTAAGCCTATAGTGTGTGATACAGTCTCATGTGCTACGTGTATCTAATCCTATGTGTTATACTGTCTACTGAGCTGGGTGTATCTAATCCTATCATGTGGATTTAAATATGTAATACTGTTTGTTGAGCCGGTGTATCTAAGCTTCTCCTTAAAGTGTTTTTCTTGTCAGACTGACTGGAGTTATCACATCTTCTTTACATTGCGCAGTTATTAATTAACCTTTCTGTCATTCTTTACATTGTTGTATGGCCTAAATTGTTACAAACAGATAAATGTTTTCCCTGCAGAGTGCTGGGTGTCCGTGTGTATATAAACAGTGCGGATGACACGTGTTCTGCTGACTGCCAGATCTGTCAGCGTTACGTCGTGGAAATCACCCAGTGTACCCTTATGTAGGTGAAAACCACAAGCGTAGTAAGAAGCTCCTGAGCTCCATTGCAAAATCTATAACAGGGCCCCCAACGATCACATAACATTATAGTACTGGGCTCCACGTATCTTCAGAGGGACCTTCATGCACCCAGGCATTAGGGCCAGGTGTGACAATTACCTCTGTACCCCCCCCTATAGTTACAAAACTGTCACGGCTGTGGGGTATGTGAACCCACTAGGCCGCTCTGCCGTACCCGAGTAGCCGCTGGCCAAACAAAAGTCAATAACAGTCTCTAGGACAAGAGTACCTGGATAGATGATTTAGCAAACACTCGGCGTGGCAGACAGTAGGCATAGCAGACACATGGCGTTGGAGACACTTGGCACAGACGACACTTGGCACAGACGACACTTGGCACATATGATACTTTCGACTCCGACACTAGATAACGCACTGGATCAACACAATTATTGTATACGGGATACAGGAAACGGGAACACCGGATACAATTAAGGGACCATTTGCAAAGACTAACATGGGCAGACACAACAACGCTCAGGCAAGTAGAGGAAGGGCAGAGCCCTTTTTAAAGTGCAG
The DNA here is from genome assembly GCF_050947455.1 of Rhinoderma darwinii. Taxonomy (NCBI): domain Eukaryota; kingdom Metazoa; phylum Chordata; class Amphibia; order Anura; family Rhinodermatidae; genus Rhinoderma; species Rhinoderma darwinii. Next base: position 593,680,329 of record NC_134687.1, read on the forward strand.
GATGTATTAGGGATTGATTTGGGAACTTTGCACAGGTGCGCGCGCTGGCCCTTTAAGGCTGGGCACCCTACAGTATTCAGTGGGGAAGCTGCAGCCACGTGTGTCGGCGTCTCTGGGGAGGGAGACGCCGTCATGAAGAGTGTGTCCTGCGGTCATGGCTGCTGGTAAGTAGGATGTGCCGGCGGTCAGCGACCATGAGCACAACAACAACAACTGGTAATTAGAGAAGAGTTGACTAAAGAACTCTTGTCCAATATAACTTATAATCAATAAGGAATGCGTCTATGGTAAGAAAAGCGGATCAGCATTGACTGTTTTTTGCTTTTTGGCTCTGTTTCATTAGTGCACAGCAATGATCGGTGACTCCAATTTAGCTTCAATGTCTGTTGGAGTCTACCCCACACTTACGCCCCCTCTTCTTAGGTCCAGAGTGTAAGAGGAACTTCTTGATGAGAACTGGAGCATCATTGTTCTCTTCTGGCTCCCAAGACCTTTCCTCAGGACCAAACCCTTTCCAGTCCAACAGATAGACTTTCCTCCTACTCTCTTGAAATACAGAAGTTCCTTTACCTCAAAGATGTCAGAAGAACAGATGGGATCGACTGCAGAACCAGGGGATTTGCTGTAACGGTTCAGGACAACAGGCTTTAGGGGAGACACATGAAACCAGTTGGGGATTTTAAGAGTGGGAGGTAGCCGAAGCTTATAGGACATAGGGTTTATTTGTTGCAACACCTCAAAGGGGCTGGGGAACCTGGGAGCGAATTTGTTGGAAGGGATCTTCAGACGAATGTTCAAGCCAGACCTTGACTCTGGGGAGAAACTGAGGAGGAACCTTTCTCTTCTTACTACATATGCTTTCATGCAATCAACTGCCTGAACAATCGCGGACTTCGTTTGTTGCCAGATGTGAAGAAAAGTCCTGAATGAAGAATTGGCTGAAGGCACTTGAGACATAGTTGGCACTGGAAGAGGTACTCGTGGGTGCTGACTGTATACAATATAGAATGGGGAGGAAGCAGTAGACTCACTTGTATGGCTATTGTAAGAGAATTCCGCCCAAGGCAGAAGCTGTACCCAATTGTCATGTTGGACAGAGACATAATGACAGAGATAATTCTCTAGTCTTAAAATATGAAAACCAGATCATGTCAAATGCTAGAGCTCAGTACAAGTTGTACGGTGCCGACCAGTAAGTTCAAGTGATATACAGAAGATGTTTGAGGAAGGGACGGAAAAGGGATGGGGAATTGGGGAATGAACAAGGATTACCACTGGTAAATAGGCGCTCGGCTCAGCATGTATATAAAAAGATAAAATTTTATTGAACAATTAATTAAAATATGACAGAGATAGCACTAAGTGCAAAACTGTGTCAAAAAATGACAAACACAACACAGATACTTAAATAAACAAGCAAAGAAGACGTCACAAGCCTGGCCGGGTAACTAGTAGTTAGCTCATATTAATAATATCTGACATTCATATATAATTGCATATGTAGTATAGAAGAGATGTAGCATGAAATTTACAATCTCTAATGATTTGAAATTTAAATAGGACATATATGAGTGTGAGCCAAAAAATGAACCCGTTCAGATAAAGAGTAGTGTGTAGATCATTCAATCAATAAGTTTATGCCACACAAAAGCTGAAATGAATATCCGCTGTAAATATAAGATAAATATAACCTCTTAATGCACGTATATAATAGATCAACATATATAGCCCATGTTAAAGGGGGTGGGGTAATAGCAGAATTCACTGGTTAGTGACACCCACTATTACTACCGCCTTTATAAAGAGGGTCACTAGGGTTATGCCTAGTTCCCCTACCTTTTCCTTATACTAACGTGGATCTAATTGCTTATGCTGCTACTTAAAGGAATAAGACCGTATAGTAAATAAAGATAATATTTATTAACATACAGTAATCACTCATCTATAAAATACAGTAACTAATCACAGTACAGTGTAAACACTGTATCACAATCCTAATTATGCCACCACCCACTTACCTAAACATAGATATGAATACAGTTATGTTCCAACACAATACACATAAGTTACTTGTAATTCTCACATGCTCACTATCTCTGTCCCACTCCCTCCTAATATAATTTTCCCTATACAATAAGTGTTAATACGGGATAAGGAGGAACAAGGGGAATGGGTTTCTGTGTACCTGGGGATGTGCAGGTCAAGGGTCATTGCAGGGTACTTAGGTCAGCAAAGGTAAACAGGGTTCAGCAAAGGGTTAACTCAGCGCAGGGGCACCAAGGGTTAACTTAGTGACAGTACTCAGGAAGAGTAGGGGGTTAACTCAGGGAAGCAAGGGTTGACTTACTCAGGGAGAATAGGGACAGTACTCCGGGAGAGCAAGGGGTTAACTCAGGGTTAACACAGGGACTCAGGGAAGCAAGGGTTAACTTACTCAGGGAGAGTAGGGGTTAACTCAGGGGACTTCAGGGACAATAAGGGTTAACTCAGGGAAGCAAGGATTACAGCAGGAGGAGACAGGGAGAGACAGGGTTAAGTGTAGCTATTGCTACACTTGATACTTAGCGTGACTCGTTGGTGCCAGTAGCAGGAGCCATAGCAGGAGACAGCAGCAGGTCGTTGGAGGAGAGAGACAGGACAGGAGAGGTGAGCCGGTTCGTGGTGGTGTGGGAGGCAGGCAGGCAGGTCCTAACTGGTACCATACCGAAGAAAAAGAGCTATAGCGTCTAAGTATGCAAGAATATATAAATTTTATTAATAGAAAATAACATACATTTAAAAACACATCATAAGAAGACTCTAGTACTAATACCGTGGTATACAATACAGCACAGGACAGAATTAAACAACAGAGTGGTATATTAGGGCAGACCCATATTCACTACCCATACAATAAAGTATATAAAGTATCTCATCCAAGTGGGTCATATACTGATTAATTCTCAAAGTCCTAATGTTTATGTGGCAACAATGGATAAATACCTGGCCAAAATATAGTGACATAGGGAAAATCAGTAATTTTATGGTGAGCAATTATAGTGATGCTGTCTTACCCATTAAAAAGTGAGAGTCTCACAATATGTCCGTGCTGAGAGGTCCACAGTACAACCCCAAGTTGGTTCTCCAAACTTTACCTAGCCTGTAACCAATATATGCTTAGGGCTTGTCTATCCAGGTCCTAACTGGTGGTGAGGTCATCTTCAGCTAGCTCCAGCTAGCTTCAGCCCCTGAGCGTACTGACGCAGGGCTATTTAACCCTGCCGGTATGCTCGCAGCGGAGGATGAGTGGCGCTCGCCCCCGGCTAGCATGGGTCGGCATGGTGATAAAGTATCACCAGCCGACTCATGAGCGCCTGCACGAGACAGTCCGTGCGTGCGGGAGACTTGAAATGGAGACAGGGGATAACTATCCCCTGTCTCCATGGTTTCCAAACAAAGCAGGGCAATGCTAATTGTCCTGCTTTGTTTACAACCATATTCATGACCAGGGCTGTGTTGCTACAGCCCTGGCACATGATAAATTATATGTATTATACATACACACACATGTTATATGTGTGTGTGTGTGTGTGTGTGTGTGTGTGTGTGTGCGTATGTATGTATATATATATATATATATATATATATACATACTATATATATATATATATATATATATATATATGTGTATATGTATATATATATACATAAATAGGGACAATTCCCATTACAATCCCCCTGTTGTCGGGGACTCGACAATGCAATTTGGGGAAGTGTTTGTGGAGTTCTATTTACCCCCTCAACCTCCCTGGTTACTGGTAATGGTCTGAGATGAAATGAAGTATACTATTGGACCTAGATACTCGACATCAGCTATCTCCTCAAGGACACCTCCCCGCCAGTCCTCTGAGTCTAGTGTCCAAAGAAACGAAACCTCAAAGTTCACAGAATGGAGATGAAATTAAATGAAACCTTCATAGTCCATAGAACGAAGAAACCTTCATAGTCCATAGAACAGGGTTGAAATAAAACTCACAGTCCATAGAGTGAAGCCTCAAAGCTCATCAAATGAACAAAGCTTATACGAAAACCGCAAAGTCCATGAACCGCAGATTTCTTGTTCTTTCTTGCTTGGAATTTCTTCCTCTTGAGTGACGTCAGCAGGTCTTTCCAGTGGCCGATCCAATTTTAGCATGCCGACCCGTGTAAGGCTACTTGTGCCCTCACACGGTCAGCCTTGGAATGGCTTAGCCCGCCTTTCCACAACCTTTTGTACGTGATCCATTACTTTTCCAACTTTTCCCAGCATCTTGATTGAAGACGAAACAATCTTTGTGGGCCGATATCCATGTCTCTATCATGGCAGGTTATCATCCCCGAGGAGGAGGTGATGTCTTGGTACCCAGGAATCTACTGTGGGGCGGAGCATCGCCTTCCATTTCCCCTCTGACATTCAATCCATAATCATATTGACCATACCAGTACTCAGGTTGAGGTGGCAAATACCTACAAGGGTATGTGAATACCTTACCTGTCCCTAAGGGTTCCTACACACTACCCAATCATACATACAAAATGTAAAATAATCAAAGATACAAAAATATTCCCCCCCAAACCATAGGTATATGTACATATAGAGATTCATGCTCAAACAGCATCTCCCACTACTCCTCCATAAACACGTGAAAGGTACACCTGTAAATGGAGTGACTACAGGCTGTAAATATATGCCCGCCTACATGTACACACTTACTCGCTGTGGGACGGTCACGTCCTCGCTGAGTATGCGGACACATATCAACACCTAGAATGTCTATATCTACACCTTGAAAATTTTGTAGGACCCATTGATTAAGATTTACACTTTACAAATATATATACACACACAATAAACAATTCCGGGTCGCAGGACTGTATCATTATGTCCTTAGACCCCGTCTACGAATGTATTCGTGGCTTTCTGCTTGACCTCGTTGTATTTAGTCAACCAGTCCTTTAATTCGTCGGTACACGCAGAACAGTCCAACATACATAATCGCCACAAGAGTGAGAAGGATTATCACTGGGGGGGTGAGCAAGTTGAAGAAGGAAGTGGCCTTTGGACTATATCCGAACAAGCTCTCCCACCAAGACACTGCCGAGTCCGCCTCAAGGTTGTTCACAATTCCTGTGATCTTTTTAGTGTCATGTTCCAACTGAATAGTGGTTTGGTGTTGGGAATCTTTCAGTTTCTCCACGACATTCTCTTCCTCATTGAAGTCTAGCAGGAGATTTCTTAGTTCGATGCCAAACCCAAGAAGAATCGTCTGGGGTCTAACAGAGGTGTCTGGACAGATGTCGAGCCTCTTTTCAGGTGTCATCGGAGTTCTTCCCTTCTGATCCGCCACATCAACGCCTAATACGGGATTAAGGGTACAGTATGCTCCTGGGAGGAGTATGCCTCTTTCAGAGCAGTTAGTCGCGTGGCATTCTGCATTAGATACCAGCACCAATATCCTTGACCTATGTCTTGAGGAGGGCATTGGATTAGCCTTCATATCACAGGACCCCTCAACATCCCAACACTGGTGTAGGTCAGGATATCCGAGGGGAGCTGTGGATGAAGCACTGTTTTTGTGGTTCCTCACAATTCTCAGGTTTGTGGAACTATATCCCTGTCTTACCAAACCCATTATCTTAAAATTAAGATATGGGTGTAATGCCAGGGTTACCACCACCTGTCCAAAGTTTCCTAACTCCAGTTAAACACAAAAGAATCAGCCATACTGTTATTCACTGTATTTAATTGCACTCGCATTAGGCCTCAGATGAAGTTGTGTTACCTGTCTGAACCCCCCAGTTCTAGGTGCACAGAATAACATAAAACACTTCACCGTGAACTAATGTTACCTGTTCGCACAGCCCAACCTGAGTTCACAGTATAATAACAACTTTAACGTTATCCTAATAGAGAGCAATTAAAACATTGGGCGCAAATACACCACTATCCAATGGTTGATTCTCCAGTTGTTTTCCTGGAGTGGTTTTCTAATTATGCATTATAAATACAGGCAACACCCATATAGTATAAATACATATTACTGATAACCAGGGATATACCACAATAGAATATGTGAAAGAACCACAAAATAAAAACACAAATGAAAACAAACGGACAACTGGGGACAAACACAACAGACCATAAACAACCATTACAGTTGTGGTTGGTCATTTAGACCCTTGAGCACGTGGCGGAGCGCATAAGGCTGTAGAGAGACTCTTATGCAGCCATTTTGTCTAAACCCACGTTTTGTTGTGACGTGGCCATTTTCTATTGCCCTTTCGCTGGGCTTTCCATGGTTGCTTATGCCGTGGCAGTTCCTCGCAATATGTCCCATCTGACCGCATTTAAAGTATTTAACAGGACCACATTTCTTAGTACTCAAAGCCTTGCAGTACTCCGCAATATGGCCTGATCCGGCACATGCAAATCATTTAACAGTACATGCTCTGCTGGACTTAGGGCAGTCACCAGTGCATGATCTCTTAAAGTTCTGCATGGCTAGGTACGCACTTCTAAATATAGTACGCTTACATTTGCGTAACACTTTCACCTTCAGGATTCTGGATGGGATCACGATTTGGGACCTCTGATCCATCACTCTTTCTACTCCCCCCTTTTTGCCCTGTAGAGGGCAAACTTACAGCGGAATCAGGCCTTGAAAAAGACAAGGCCGGTAACATTTTTGAGAAATCTTTTATGATGTTTTTCATACTGGCAACCAATTGTGACCTAGCAGCAAGCTCATCATTCAACTTGGCAATGATGGCATCCGTAGATGCCGCCTTATCCTTAAACGCCTTGATCACAGCATAAGACCAAGTCAGCTGTGCATCAATATCATCACCGTGATTTCTCAAATCTATCACCTGCGATTCCAGCATGCAAATCTGCTTATCTCTATCAATTTTACATTGCGCATTCTCCGCCAGTTGTGTCTGCAAAGCACAAACCCGCTTCACATTGTTGACACAACACTGGCAGTGAAGATTTGGGGAATCGCTCTTCATTTCTGAGTCATCAGGCTTCCACATCTCCTCATACACACAGATTAAATTTACTGTTTTTGGCGAGGTGTTTAAGTGTGGAGAAGTCCATACTCACTGTTCCAGAAGTCATCTCCGACCTCCTTGTCCCCCGCGGTTTTGAAAAAGGTCCTTTTCTTACGGAACGCCTTTTCCCAATCAGCTGGACTTTACCGGAAGAAAACCGACATTGCTCACTTGCCCAATGATTCGTCGCCGTAGAGTGTTCCAGAAGTCATCTCCGACCTCCTTGTTCCCCCGCTGTATTGAAAAAGGTCCTTTTCTTCCGGAACGCTTTTCCCGATCAGCTGGACTTCACCGGAAGAACACTGACGTTGATACTTCTGAAATTCCTGTGTTGCTCAATCGCCAGACGATTAGTCGCCGTAGAGCAGCACACCGCGAAGCAAAATAAAAGACGTTAATACCTCAGAAAATAAAACAAAAAACAATAGGTTCGCTGATAAATTGTCCTGCTTTGTTTACAACCGTATTCATGACCAGGTCTGTGTTGCGACAGCCCTGGCACATGATACATTATATGTATTATACATACACACACATATTATATGTGTGTATACATATATACATACACTATATATATATATATATATATATATATATATATATATATAGTAAATCCTTTCAAAATACGAGACAGCACACATTGATAGTGAAAAAAGTGGATTTATTCACCACATGCGACGTTTCAGCCCTACTCCATGGGGCCTTTCTCAAGCATAAATAGGGACACTTCCCTTTACAACCCATATGCCTTGTTGTATCATAAAATAACAATCGATCACATGGACATAAGTGAAGGCAAAAAACAAACAGAGATTTATGCAATGGCATGTATCAATTCGTATACTCAACGTCAGATGGTATAACTCCTGAAATGTAGATCAGGGAATAGTGCCGAGTTCCATTTTAGTACCGATCTGTTGGTTTGCCAGGTCCATGCCCTTTCAGCAGTCCATTTTGTAGCTGACAGCCAGCGAGAGAGCCAGAGGAGAACACAGAAGGTAACAGTGGCAGTTGAAGGGAACTATCCGTCCTAATGAAGTTCCTTTGTAGATCATATGGTATGTAACACCAAATTTCAAGCAAGAGTGGAGGGGAGAAAAGCGCATATGTATGAGCCAAAAGGTCTCACTCCATCATACATATGCTGGCTGTCAGTTACAACGTGGACTGCTGAAAGGGCATGGACCTGGCAAACCAACAGATCGGTACTAAAATGGAACTCAGCGCCTATTCCCTGATCTACATTTCAGGAGTTATACCATTTGACGTTGAGTATACGAATTGATACATGCCATTGGATAAATCTCTGTTTGTTTTTTGCCTTCACTTATGTCCATGTGATCGATTGTTATTTTCTGATACAACAAGGTATATGAGTTTTATATGTTGATCTATTACAGTATGTGCATTAAGAGGTTATATTTACATTATATTTACAGCTGATATTCATTTCAGCTTTTGAGTGGCATAAACTTATTGATTGAATGATCTACACACTACTCTTTATCTGAACGGGTTCATTTTTTGGCTCACACTCATATATGTCCTATTTAAATTTCAAATCATTAGAGATTGTAAATTTCATGCTACATCTCTTCTATACTACATATGCAATTATATATGAATGTCAGATATTATTAATATGAGCTAACTACTAGTTACCCGGCCAGGCTTGTGACATCTTCTTTGCTTGTTTATTTAAGTATCTGTGTTGTGTTTGTCATTTTTTGACACAGTTTTGCACTTAGTGCTGTCTCTGTCATATTTTAATTAATTGTTCAATAAAATTTGATATTTTTATATACAAGCTGAGCCGAGTGCCTATTTACCAGTAGTAATCCTTGTTCATTCCCCAATTCCCCATCCCTTTTCCATCCCTTCCTTAAACATCTTCTGTATAATTCTCTAGTATTTGGTTCATCCATCCCCCATGACCATTAGACTGTGGGTGATAGACTGAAGAAATGTCCAGCTTCACATCTAAAATATTACACAGGGCTCTCCAGAATTTAGACGTGAACTGTACAACCCAGGCAGAAACAATATGAAGAGGTAGTCCATGTAGACGAAAGATGTGTTGGATGAACAGATCTGCCAGATGAGTAGCTGAGGGAAGACCCGTTAAAGGAGCAAAATGTGCCATCTTGGAGAAACGGTCCACTACTACCCAGATCGTGGTACATGCAGTAGAAGGGGGAAAGTCAGTGATAAAGTCCATGGCAATGTGTTGCCAGGGAGCATCAGGCACCGGTAGAGGTTGGAGCAGACCAGCAGGTTTAGAATGAGAAGACTTGTTTAGGGCACAATTAGAACAGAGGAAACAAAGTCCAATACATCTCTAGGTAGCGAGGGCCCCCGATAATGACGACCAGTAAAGTCCTGAGTCTTGTGTGCACCAGAATGCCTGGCAAGTTTGGAATTATGCCCCCAGCAGGGAATTATTTTCGTGTCAGCAGGACGGACAAAAATCTTTCCAGGAGGAATGTCCTTGATCTGCAGAGGGTTTACAGCAATAATCCTAGAAAGATGTTTTGAAGGCCTCGGCCTTAATTTTTTTTATCCACAGGGCGGAAGTTAAGGAGAAATCGAAATCTGGCGAAGAACAGCGACCATCTAGCTTGACGAGGGTTCAGTCGCTGCACAGACTGCAGATATGTAAGATTCTTGTGATCGGTGTAGATGATGACAGGATGAGCAGACCCCTCTAGCAGGTGTCTCCATTCTTCCAAGGCCAACTTGACAGCAAAAAATTCTCAGTCCCCAATGGAGTAGTTGCACTCAGCAGGCGAGAAGAGTTTGGAGAAGAATCCACAAGATACTGTCTTACCCTTAAAAATTTTTGAAACAGGAGTGCTCCAGCACCAATGGAAGAGGCATCAACCTACATGGAAAACTGTTGAGTAACATCATGATGGCAAAGAACAGAGGCAGAAGTGAAGGCACTCTTGAGAGTGGAGAATGCTGACTCTGCCTCAGGGTTCCAGTCCTTAGCGTTCGCTCCCTTTCTGGTAAGAGCTGAGATGGGAGCAGTAAGGGATGAGAAATTTGGGATGAACTGATGATAAAAATTAGCAAATCCAAGAAATCTCTGTATAGCTTGGAGACTCTGAGGGCGTATCCACTCCAAGACGGACTTCACCTTTTCCAGATCCATTTGAAGGCCATGATCGGAGACAATATAGCCCAGGAAAGGCAAGGACCTATTTTCAAATACGCACTTCTCCAGTTTTACGTATAATTTATTCCCTCTTAGCCGCAACAAGACTTGGCGTACATGTTTGCGATGCGTCGTCAGATCGGGTGAGTAGATCAACATGTCGTCCAGATATACTACCAAACAGACATACAGAAGATCACAGAAGACGTAGTTTACGAACTCTTTGAACACCACTGCCGCGTTAGACAGTCCAAAGGGCATGATAAGATACTCGTAGTGACCGTCTCGGGAGTTAAATGCGGTTTTCCATTCATCACCCTTGCGTATACGAATCAGATTATAGGCTCCGCGTAGATCTGGCTTAGTGAACACATTAGCTCCAAGAATCCTGTCGAATAGCTCAGAGATAAGCGGCAAGGGGTACTTGTTTTTTCCGTGACTTGGTTCAACCCACAGTAATCAATTCACGGTCGGAGTGACCCATCCTTTTTCTCCACGAAGAAGAATCCAGCTCTGGCTGGTGAAGTAGACTTCCTGATGAGCCCCCTCACCGGGTTCTCCTTGACATACTCCGACATGGCTGGGGTTTAAGGCAAGGAAAGCGGGTAGACCCGTCCACGAGGGAGGGTAGCTTCAGGAAGTAACTCTATAGGACAGTCATATGGACGTTGAGGAGGAAGGACCTCTGCCTCCTTCCTGCTGAAGACATCAGCGTAGCTGGCATACTGTGGAGGCAATCGAGAGACTGACTGAGGTAGTGGAAAAAACATAGGATGAACCTGAGACAGGCAGTGGTGCAGACATCGGGGTCCCCACTGGAGGACCTCTCCAGAGTTCCGACCAAGGACTGGAGCATGTTGGCGAAGCCATGGCAATCCCAGCAGGATGGCGTTGATATCTTTGGATAAGACATAGAAACCTATCAGCTCTGTAGTCTCAGTGGTTTGGTGATAGACAGGATAGGGTCTGGCAGAGTTTGTCCATCCACAGAGATGACCGATAGAGGTTTCTCCAGAGGAACTGTGGTCAAGTGGAGATGATCAACTAAGTCCTGCTGCATAAAATTTGCAGCCGCTCCAGAATCCAAGTAAGCAGACACTGTCACGTTGGGTTCGTGGACCCACTGGGCCGTACCGCCTTGATGGTATGGCAGCTGGCCAACAGGGCGCAGGTCAAGGTCTATAGTACGTATACTGTACCTGTTGCAGCTCGGACAGTAGCAAGGCAGGCTCGGCTGGGACTAGGCAGCAGGTAGACGTCAAGCGTGGAGTAGCAGGACAGGCATGGAATACAGAACAGCACGACTACAGCTCAGCACGACACTTGACCAGAATAGCACGGGATACAGGATAAAGGTACAAGGAACACTGGGAACTGGAAAACACTAGGAGACTATTTGCATAGACAAACGTTGGGTATGACAACAACGTACAGGCATGGGAGGAAGGAACACAGCCCTTCTTGTAGCCTAGGGTGCTCTGGGAGCAATCAGCTCAATCTCCCACCTGCGTGCCCTTTGGCTTCTTAAGTCTGGACTGAGCTCGCGAGCGCACCCTGGTGGTCACTGTGGAACAGGACGGCTGTATGTGCAGACATCTCTGGAGAGAAGGGCGTCGACTGGATGTAAGGAGTTCATGGTCAGCGACCATGGACGTTACAGGCACACAGTGCGATCCTTCACTGGTGACGATTGATACCGGAATAGACAGTCTGGGAGAGAATTTAGTAGCAAGGGTAGAGTTGCCTAGATTTGTCCCTCCAATCAACCCTAGATGCTGGAGATTTCCTGGTTTCCGAGGCATTGGCGCACAAAATGTCCCTTGTGACCACAATATAGACACAATCCAAAAGAACATATGCGTTGCCGCCCTTGGTCGGACAGTCTAAGTCTGTCTATTTGTATTGGCTCCTCCAGATGTACAACAGGAGTAGGCAGAAGAGGTTTTTGAAACTTAGGTGCCAATTGATACGAATCTTTTCCCAGATTATTTCACAAGTGCGCTCTTGGATCCTCATATCGACCCAAGTTGCTAGCAGTATCAAGGCATCCAAAGCAGAGGGAAGCTCTTGAGCTGCCAGTTTGTCTTTTATACGTGGAAATAGTCCCTGCCAGAAAGTTGCCACTAGAGTCTCATTGTTCCAAACCAGCTCCGCCACCACTGTACGGAAGGAGATAGCGTACTCCCCTACAGTTGATTCCCCTTGATTGAGGGTCAGCAGTGAGGCAGGTGCAGAGGATGTTCGACCTGTTTCCTCGAACACTGTACGGAAGGACTCTAAAAACAGTGGTAAATCAGAGAATTCCGGACCCTCTTGTTCCAAGATTGGGTTCAAGAGGAGGGAAATAATAAAAGCGACCTTGGCCTCATCAGAGGGGAAGAGACGGGCACGTAACTTGAGGTGAATCGTACACTGATTACTGAAACCTCTACAGGTTTTAGTATCCTCGTCATAGCGAGGAGGTAGAGGCAACGAGATTGCAGACCCAGGACTGGCAGGAGGGATAGCAGGTAGTGGAGCAGTCTTAGCAGCCAGAGGAGGGACAGAAGGACAACAGAGTTTACCGCCTGTTGCAGTTGATCCTGGCGTGTCCAGAGGTCACGCATGTCCGCTTGTATCATTTAGACCGCACTTTTAGGTCCACCAGCGGGATCCATGGCCTGAGCGTAATGTCACGGCTGTGGGATATGTGGACCCACTAGGCCACTCCGCCGTAGCTGAGTGGCAGCTGGAAAAACAAAGGTTAATAACAGTCTCTAGGACAAGGGTACCTGGATAGATGATTTGGCTAAAACTCCGCGTGGCAGACAGAAGGCGTAGCAGATACGTGGAGTATCAGACACTTGGCACAGCTGATACTTGATGACATTTGACATTCTCAATATAAAATATAGACTTTATAACCAAAAGTATGTGGACCCCCCTTCTAATTATTAAGTTCAGGCTTTTCACTCACACCTATTGCAAACAGGTGCACAAAATCAAGCACACAACCATGCAATCTCCACAAACATGCTAGTAGTATGGGTCGTACTGAAGAACTCAGTGACTTCAAAGGTGCATTGTCATAGGATGTCACAAGTTGGTTTGTGACATTTCTGATTTTCTAGATCTGATTTGTCACCTGTAAATGCTATTATTGTAAAGTGGAAGCGTCTAGGAGTAACAACAGCTCAATCATAAAGCAGTCAACCACACAAACTCACAGTGCGGTACAAAAACCACCTATGCTCTGTTGTATCACTCACTATTGAGCTCCATACTGCCTCTGGAAGTGACATCAGCACAAGAACTGTGTGTCAGGAACTTTATGAAATGGGTTTTAATGGTCGCTGCACACAAGCCTAAGATCACCATGCACAATGCCAAGAGTTGGCTGGAGTGGTGTAAAGCACGCCACCACTACACACTGATGGAATAAAACTTGTTTTTTGAAGTAAGGAATTAGGTCTCACTGTCAGTCAGATGGAGGAATCTGGGTTTGGCGGATGCCAGGTGAAAGCTACCTACTGGAAAGTATAGTACCTACAGTTAAATTTGGTGCAGGAGGGATAATCTTGGGTTGTTTTTCAGGCTTTGTCCCCTTATTTCCATTGAAGGTTAATGGTAATGTTGCAGCATACCAAGACATTAAATACAATTGTAGCCTCAAACTTTGTGCCTGACCTTAACAAATACTCTTTTGACAGAATGGGGAAAATTCCCACAGACACACTCCAAAATGTTGTTATAGCAGCCAACTCCATATTAGCGCCCATTATTTTGGAATGGGATGTCCCACAATCTCATATAGATGTGATAGTCAGGTGTTCACATACTTTTCGTCAGATATTATAAAAACTTGCATGATGTGGCTATAATTCATCTTCCCCTTCCTGACACCTCAATATAAACTCTCCCAACTCTGTCTCCTGTAAGTCCTATACACAATAGCTTTCTCCACCTTTGACCTGAGTAAATCCCCCAATGGCTAAAATACCTGACTTCTGTATTATATATCACCCTTGCCATATACGTGCTACCTCTGCGCCCCTCTTTATGACTCTGAGGTCCTATGATGTCAACAAAATCAGATGACAATTGAATGTGTATGAGGATAACCCTACTGTCCTCCCGTATCTGCTGTTGTGGGAAACAAGGTTCGGCCTACTTGATTGTTTGCGAAGCCAGGAGCTAAGCACCAACAGAGCTATCTGGCAGCAGCATATCCCTCTCCTCATGTCAATAATCATGCTTGACCACAGAATTTCTTCTATTTAGGAACGCATGCAGGAGAATGGTGCTCTTACCCCTAGTAATAAATATTAGTATAAAAAAAAAATGCAGAACCTTTTCTACATATTAAAATGTTTATATTGTTGGAGGTATGCTTTAAATATTTTTAAAGTCCTAAGTTTTGCTGCTGGGAAAGGGAGCTGGGTGGTGGAGGTGCCTGGGTAATTGCCCCTTATGCCCGCACTATAATCCAGCCCTGGCCTTGGATTTCATCACCATAACACATTATTTCCCACACCAGCAAATGTGTGAGACGCATGTTAATTAACGATCTCTACAATGGTATCAGCTGGCAAGTATACACAGTCATGAGACAGATAAACTCTGCCAAGTGTATTAAAGGGTAACTAAACTTTAAAAAAAAACTTTTGACATGCCATAGTGACATGTCTGAAGGTTTGATCGATGGGGGTCTGAGCCCTGGGACCTAAGAACTCCTTTAAGGTTTTCTGGCACTGTCAAGGTCCAATTAAAGTAAAGTGAAATAGCATTCAACAACAGTTTCGAAATTATACAATTCAAGGGACCTTAAGAAAGTGTGTGCGCCATATTCTAAGTTATTCCCTCTCAGGTGATTTGGGGAAGGATCATGCAGATTGCTCCATGGCACCAAAAAAAGTTTTACAAAAACTTAGTTTCATTAGGGCATCTAATAAGACAGATCCTCTTTAATATAAGATGTAATATCATTGACAGCAACAGAGGTTAGAGGTATTTTGCTGTCTAGAAAATGCATCGCAAAGTAAACTTTACCTTACGGTTCACTGTGCGCCCCCATCTATCACTGTGGAGCAGATCACCTAGAACTAGCAGATAATAGACTACTTAGACTATTCAGCTGGGTTAGTGATGTCATTAATTAGTTCCAGAGGCTTGGTAATGGGGCACCACCATGAAAACTGTGTAGAAGCTGGCATTGTAATGGGGGGGATGGAATTATCACAATAAGCATGTTGCTATAAGAGTTGTAGTGTAAAGGCCCTATTACACCGGCCAGCCGGTGCAGCGAGAGCCTATCAACGATACAGATCGTTGATCGGCGCTCGTTTGCTCCTGTCACAAGGAGCTATGTATGGGGACGAGTGGTCGTTACTCTGATTGCTCATCCCCATACATTATTATCATGTCGGCAGCACGTCTCTCTGTTTACACAGGGAGATGCGCTGCTGACAATGATAATATTTTACTTTTCAAAATTATACGATCAGCAGATGAACGAGCGTTTGCTTGTTCATCTGCTGATCGCTGCCCTGTTTTAACAGGACAATTATGGTCAACGAGCATTCTATGAATGGTCATTTGCCTGATAATTGTCCAGCGTAAAACCCCCTTAAGGCAGCATGGTTGCTGGCCCTTTAAGGAGTGTAACTAAAAGCAGAATAGGGAGGTCATTGGGTGGCGAAGATAAGAGGCTGACTGTCACTCTGTCTCTCATAAAACTTGACCTGGTTCCGCCTGCTCCATATGTCTGAAGTGCCTCTGACAACATGAGAACAGAGGCACCACAAGTGAAGTGGCATTGTGCATGTACAATGTGACTAGCTAGATTTATAGTTTTAGTTGTGGAATCAAATTCCCTTTCACATGCAAAACTCAAGCTTGGGTAAAAATTTGACACCTGAATAATTCAGTCTTGTGGTGACCACCTGTCACATGCTGTTCCCTATCTGATAATGTGACATGTGCAGAACATGAGAGTTGTACATCATTTGTGATCATTTATATAGAACACTTGGCTGTAAATGTGGGTTTCCAAAGAATAGTGCTGAATATACTTCTGGTTTAACGAGTAACTTTAGGGAGACAGTAGGCAATGCTCTCTTGGAAAAATATGCAAATAGATCTCATATGAAGGGAAGAAAAAGTGTCAAGTTACTTTTACAAAATAGCATACTAGGAAAGGGCCACAGGGGCATTAAGGCAGGGAGGAATGGGAATTTAAAGTGTCCCTGGAAGAAAATCTAAGAGTGGCTTCATGTTGTAGGTGGGGCAAACAAAAGTAGGCAGGGTCATCAAACTGTTAGGCCTCATTCACATGGCAGGGTTTCCCGGCCGGGTGCCGGCCGTTCATAAATCGGCCGGCACCCGGCTGCATTAGGAATAATAGACCCCTAATGGGGCTATTCACACGACCGATTTTTTGACGGCCGGGAAATCCGGCCGTCAAAAAATGGGACGTGCTCTATCTTCGCCCGGGTACCTGGCTGCCCGGCTCCCATAGAAGTCTATGGGGCCGGGTATTACACGGCCATCACCGGAATGACGAATGGCATCGCTGTACACTGTGTGGCAGGGCCGGGGTGTACAGCAGGTGGAAGGGAGCGCTGCGCTAGCTCCCTACCCCTGCTTGAAAAGCACCCTGGCCCGGCGACACCTTCGATGGCGCCCTTAGCAGCTGCAGCTGCAGCTGCTGCTGCTGCTACTACCGTAGCGACGCCACTATAGCAGAGCGGGGAGGTATCTCCCCGCTCTTCTATGTGCTAGCCGCACTTTAGCTCCTTGAAGGAGCGGAATCCCCGTGTTTTCGGGGATTCCGCTCCTGGACAGAGCGCTTGATGTCTCTGTCCATATCTGGGCAGTGACATCAGGGGAAACTCCTGAAGCGGAATCCCCGAACACATGGGGATTCCACCTTCAGGAGTTGCCGCTGATGTCACTGTCCGGATCTGCCCGGCCCGGCACGGATGCAAAACTTTATGCAAACCGGCCGGGCAGAATGGCCGATTTTACCGGCCGGCTCTCGGGCTCGGGAACGACCCGTTCGTGTGAATCCTGCCTAAGGCTGTGTTTCCACACCAACAAAGCTCAGTATTTATATCCGCCACCAGAACAAAGCTCATACCACACATACAGCTCCACAACCAAGCTCATAACATAAATACAGTACCAGAACCAAACTCAGTACCGAAATACAGTACCAGAACCAAGCTCAGTACATGAACACAGCACCAGAACAAAGTTCAGATCATGAATACAGCTCCAGGACCATGCTCAGTACATATATAGAGTACCAGAACCAAGCTCAGTACATAAATACAGCACCAGAATGAAGCTTGGTACATATATACAGTGCTAGAACAAAGCTTAAAATATAAATACAGGACTGGAACCAAGCTCAGTACAAAATTGCAGTACAAGAACCAAGCTCAGTACATAAATATAGCACCAGAACCAAGCTCCATACATGAATATATCACCAGAACCAAGCACATAACATATATACAGTACATAAATACAATACCAGAAAAAACTCAATAAATAAATACAACACCAAAACCAAGCTCAGTACATAAATACAATACTAGAACCACTCTCATAACATAAATAGAGCAACGGAACCATGCTCAGTACATATATACAGCACCAGAACAAAGTTTAGTACATAAATACAGCTCCAGAACAAAGTTTAGTACATAAATACAGTACCATAAAAAAAGCTCAGTACATAAATACAGCACTAGAACCAAGCTCAGTACAGAGAACATTTTCAAATTCAGTTTAACCCTTGCAAAATAATTTTGTACCATGTAAAACCACAGTTCCCAGTATGGCCTAAACGGTGGTAATGATATACTAGGAGTTGTTGTTTCACAAAAAATCAATGGTACCACCCATCATCTCGCTGCAATTCATACAGTGACTACAGTAGTAATACAACTCAGTCAGAAGGAGAATAAACATCTACATTCAGTGACTCACAGGTGATGTTTTCTCTGACTGGAGTAGTTATCTTTCCTTCTTTTCCTGCTTTTGGCCAGACCACCTTGATGACTTCTTCCAGCTACACCTTGCCTCTGAAGTGTTTGTCGCCCACTACTTCAGCACGTCTGCAGCTATTAATTAACACAAACTCCTCATACTGCCACACACTGTGCCCATGAATACAATAGAACTCAAATAAAATTGTCATACATTGTGCCCCTACAAGATAAAGGGTCACAGACACAGTGTGCTACATGTGGATTGTAACACACACTGTGCCCCCTGTAAATAGTGCCACAATAACTGCCCTCTGTAAGTAGTGCCACACTGTCACGATCTGTGGTTATTGTAGACCCACTGGGCCGTACCGCCTTGATGGTATGGCAGCTGGCCAACAGGGTACAAGTCAAAGTCTATAGTTCATATAAGTGTACCTGTGGTAATTTCAGAGAGTAGCAGGATAGGCTCAGATGGGCCTTGGCAGCAGGCAGACATCAGGCGTGGTGTAACAAGACAGGCGTAGTATAGAGCAAAGCACAACTCCAACTCTAAACGGCACTGGAACAAGATAGCATGGAATACAGGGTACAGGTAGCGGGAACGCTGGAACTTGAAAACACTCAAGGGAGCATTTGCAAAGACAGACACGGGTAGGTACAAGCAACGCTCGGGCAATGCAAGAAGGGGCAGGACCCTTCTTATAGTCCAGGGTGATCTGGGAGCAATCAGCTCAAATCTAAAACATGTGTGTGATCTGGCTCATTAAGGCCGGGAATGAGCTCTAGTGCGCACCCTAGTGGTCACTGCAGGACAGGACGACCGCATGTGCTGGCATCTCTGGGAAGGACTACGTCTGTGGGAAGATAAGAGTCTGCGGTCTGCGACCGCGGATGTTACAGTATCCCCCTCTTACGCCCCTTCCTCTTGAGGCCAGAGCGGGAGAGAAACCTCTTCAGGAGCGTAGGGGCATTGAGGTTTTCCTCTGGCTCCCAGGACCTCTCTTCAGGACCAAACCCACTCTAATCCACCAAATAAAAAGTTCTTCCTCCTACTCTCTTGGTTTCCAGGATCTCCTTAACCTCGAATGTATCCGCTGAACCGCTGGGAGCAACTGCAGTACTAGGAATCTTGGTGTAGCAGTTCAGGACCACAGGCTTCAGGAGGGAGACATGGAAGGAGTTGGGGATCTTGAGGGTAGGAGGCAGCCGAAGCTTGTAGGAGACAGGGTTGATCTGATGCAAAATCTCGAAGGGTCCGAGGAACCTGGGAGCAAACTTGCATGATGGCACCCTCAGCCGAATATTTCTGGAGGACAGCCAAACCTTGGTACCTGGAAGAAACTGAGGCGGCTCTCTTCTCCTCATATCTGTCTTTTGCTTCATGCGGTCGACTGCCTGCAGAATAGAGGAAATGGGTTTGCTGCCAGATCTCTAGAAAATCCCGGAATGCAGAGTCAGCTGCAGGCACCTGGGACGAAGCAGACACAGGGAGAGGAATACGTGGATGATGGCTGTAGACTATGAAGAATGGTGTGGAGGCGGTGGACTCACTTATGTGGTTGTTATAGGAGAACTCGGCCCAAGGAAGAAGCTGCACCCAGTCATCATGCTGCCTGGAGATGAAGTGTCGAAAGTAGTTCTCCATGATCTGATTGATCCTCTCAACTTGGCCATTGAACTGGGGGTGGTAGGCTGTAGAAAGTCCAACTTTATATTGAAGGAGTTTACAGAGGGCCCTCCTGAACTTTGAGGTGAACTGAACCCCCCGATCAGACACAATTTGCAGAGGTAGGCCGTGCAGGCGAAAGATGTGTTGGATGAAGAGGTTGGCCAGTCGAGAAGCAGAAGGTAGGCCGGTCAGCGGAACAAAATGAGCCATCTTTGAGAATCGGTCCACCACCACCCAGATTGTACTGCATCCAGCAAAGGTAGGCAGATCCATGACGAAGTCCATTGCAATATGCTGCCAGAGAGCATTTTGCACAGGCAGCAGCTGGAGCAGGCGAGCCAGTTTGGAGTGAGCAACCTTGTTTGCTGCGCACACCATGCAGGAAGAGACAAAGTTCATGATGTCTTTGGGCAGCGTGGGCCACCAGAACTGACGGGCAATCAGGTCTCGGGTTTTACGGACACCCGCGTGACCTGCCAGTTTAGAGCTGTGTCCCCAGTGGAGGATTCTTCTTCTGTCTGCCAGACGTATAAAAGTCCTCCCTGGAGGGATATCTCTAACTTGCAGAGGGTTAACAGAGATGATGCAGGATGGGTCAATGATATTTTGTGGAGGCTCCATGGTGTCCTCTGTCGCGAACGACCTGGACAAGGCATCAGCCCTCACATTCTTGTCGGCAGGGCGGTAATGGAGCTCAAACTGAAACCGGGCAAAGAACAGCGACCACCTGGCCAGAGGGGGATTCAGCCGTTGGGCTGTCTGGAGATGGGTGAGGTTCTTGTGGTCAGTGAAAATCAGGATGGGATGAGCTGCGACTTCTAGTAGGTGTCTCCACTGCTCCAGTGTGAGTTTTATCGCCAGTAACTTCCGATCTGCAATCGAGTAATTGCGCTTTGCGGAAGAGAAAAGCTTGGAGTAATAGCCACATACCATTGTCTTGCCTTTGGGACCTCTCTGAAGCACAAGTGCGCCAGCACTAACAGAGGAGGCGTCCACCTCCAACGAAAACTGTAGAGATACATCAGGATGATGGAGGGTTGAGGCTGACGTGAAGGCACTCTTCAAGCTATTGAATGCGGCCTCTGCCTCTGGAGTCTACACCTTGGCATTTATTCCGTTTTTGGTGAGGGTAGAGATAGGAGATGTCAGTGAGAAGTTTGGAATGAACTGTCTGTAGAAATTGGTGAATCCCAGGAAACGCTGTATGGACCTCAAGCCTTGAGGATGTGGCCATTCCAGAACGGCCTTTACCTTCTCAGGATCCATCTTGAGGCCTTGATCTGAGATTATGTAGCCCAGGAAGGGTAGGGCATCTCTCTCAAACACGCACTTCTCCAACTTGGCATACAGGCGAATCTCCCTTAATCGCAGCAAAACTTGACGGACATGTCTCTGATGAGTCATCGGATCTGGAGAAAAAAATCAAGAGGTCATCAAGATAGACCATAACACAAACATAGAGGAGGTCACAGAAGATGTCGAACGATTGGAAGACCACGGGAGCATTACACAGGCTGAAGGGAATTACTAGGTATTCATAGTGTTCGTCACGGGTGTTAAATGCCGTCTTCCATTCGTCACCCCGGCGAATCCGGATTAGATTATAAACCCCCCGCAGGTCTAGGTTAGAAAAAAAATTGGCTCCTCGTATGCGATCAAACAGTTCTGAAATCAATAGCAACGGATATCTATTTTTTACCGTGATCTGGTTGAGATCCCGGCAGTCGATGCAGTGTCACAGAAAACCATCCTTTTTCTTGACGAAGAACCCGTCTCCTGCCGGGGAGGAGGACTTCTGTATGAAGCCCCTTTCCAGATGATTCTCCTTAATATAGGCGGACATGGACTGAGTCTCTGGCAAGGAGACAGGATATACCCTACCACGGGGAAGGAATGCACCAGGATTCAGCTCGATAGGACAGTCATACGCCTTGTGTGGGGGCAGCGTCTCCGCCTCCCTCTTGCTGAAGACATCCAAGAACATAGCATAATGAGGAGGCAATCCTGCCAAGGACTGAGGCTGAGCAGGCTGAATCTGTACCAGGCAGCGGTTCAGACACTCAGAACCCCACTAGAGGACCTCTTCAGAATTCCAGTCCAGGACTGGGGCATGTAGTCGGAGCCAGGGTAGGCCCAGAAGCACAGGGTTGACTAGACAAAAAATGAGATGAGCTCGGAATGAAGGGCTCCCACTTGGAGCTTCAGTGGCTTGGTCACAGCTACAACCGGGTCTGGCAGAGATAGTCCATTCACTGAGGCAACAATCAAAGGCCTCTCCAGACGGGTTGTGGGCAACTGGAGAAGATCCACCAGGTCTCTCCGAATGAAGTTAGCTGCAGATCCAGAGTCCAGATAGGCAGAGACCCGATGCGTCTTTTCGCCGGACACTATGGTCACGGGAATGGACAATTTACAAGAAAGTCCTTCTTCACCCAAGGTTGTCTCTCCAACCAGCCCTAGACTCCGGGGCTTTTGGGGGCACAGATGCACAAGATGGCTTCCGAGGCCGCAATACAGACAGAGTCCCGAAATGCATCTGTGTTGTATCTCCTGGGTAGACAGCTTGAAATGGTCCATCCTGATGAGGACAGCAGGGGTTGCTGCAAAGTAAGAACAGAGCTAGGGAATCCTCCCTCCCCACGAGCCTCTTGGAACTGTTCTCGGGTCCTTATGTCAATCCGGTCGGCCAGAAGGATGAGGTCATCCAGGGTAGATGGCAGATCTCAGGCGGCAAGCTCATCCTTAATCTCAGGAGACAGTCCCTGACAGAATTTAGCCACCAAGGCTTCATTGTTCCACAACAATTCTCCCGCCAGGGTGCGGAAGCGGATGGCGTACTCACCCACAGAAGTGTCTTCCTGGCGAAGGTTCAGCAAGGAGGCAGCTGCCGATGAGACTCGTCCAGGCTCCTCAAACACCGTGTGAAAATTCCGTAGGAACCCCTGGATGTCACAGGTCTCTGGTCCTTGTCTCTCCCATATAGGGTTTGCCCATGCTAGGGACCTGCCAGTGAGGACAGAGACGATGAAAACGACCATTGCGCCATCAGTAGAAAATGCTCTTGCATACAGATTGAAGTGGATCTGGCACTGGTTCAAAAATCCCCTGCAGGTCTTCACATCTCCACAATAGCGATGAGGTAGCGGCAGAGAAAATCGGGGGTCGGCACTGCCAGGAGGTGTAGTTGGAGGGTCTGTACTGCCAGGAGGTATAGTAGGAGGAACGGCAGCTTGCACATCCAGCCGATGTGCAATAGTGTTCAATGCCTGGAGGAGTTGGTCCTGTTGAGACCGGAGGTCTATCATATCTACCTGAATCACTTGTGACATCGTCATGGTCCTGGATTGACCAGTGGGGTCCAAGTACTGTCACGATCTGTGGGTATTGTGGACCCACTGGGCCGTACCGCCTTGACGGTTTGGCAGCTGGCCAACAGGGTACAAGTCAAAGTCTATAGATCATATAGGTGTACCTGTGGTAACTTCAGACAGTAGCAGGATATGCTCAGATGGGACCTTGGCAGCAGGCAGACACCAGGCGTGGTGTAACAAGACAGGCATAGTATACAGCAAAACACAACTCCAACTCTACATGGCACTGGAACAAGATAGCACGGGATACAGGGTACAGGTGGCAGAAACGGGAACACTGGAACTGGAAAAGACTCAAGGGACCATTTGCAAAGACAGACATGGGTAGGTACAAACAACACTCAGGCAATGCAGGAAGGGGCAGGTTTTATAGTCCAGGGTGATCTGGGAGCAATCAGCTCAAATCCAAAACATGTGTGTGCTCTGGTTCATTGAGGCCGGGAATGAGCTTGATCGCGCACCCTAGTGGTCACTGCAGGACAGGACGGCCGCATGTGCTGGCATCTCTGGGGAGGACGACGTCTACAGGAAGATAGCAGTCTGCGGTCTTCGACCGCGGACTTTACACACACACACACTGTGCCTCCTGTAGATAGTGTCACATACACTGTGCCCCCAGTAGATAGTACCACATACACCTTGCCCCACAAAATGTCTTTAAAACAAATAAACATGATAAGCTCACCTTTTCCCCCTCCTGTGCCATCCTTCAGCGATGCAGGCCTGGTCTCTTCTGGCATAATGGCGTCATCGTGCCACCTGCATCATTGACTAGGCAACGATTGGTGGGGCAGGGCACCTATCGCTTCCCTGCTTCCGCCAATGCCAGTTAGACTGCTCAATTGTATTTGCGTCCTAAGGATGCAGATACAATTGAGTTCAGGGAAGTCAGAATCAGATTCCCTCTTCTCCTCAGTTCTGTGAACCGGCTGTCATTTTAACAACCATTTCAGGAGATCCGGCTGCATCCCACCCTGCTATAAAAGTTTATCTTATAGACACATTCGCTCCACGGGCCCCCATCCACCACTGGCCATCCTC
The DNA here is from genome assembly GCF_050947455.1 of Rhinoderma darwinii. NCBI lineage: Eukaryota > Metazoa > Chordata > Amphibia > Anura > Rhinodermatidae > Rhinoderma > Rhinoderma darwinii. The sequence continues at coordinate 593,704,614 of NC_134687.1, forward strand.
ATAACGTCCTGGCCTGAACTGGATTCCTCCCGGTATAGCCAATGTCCAATCCACCCCTGCATTGAGTGTGACAATGCCGGCTGAAGACAGTAGAACTAGACTTCACCTATAGCAATCCCCTTTCCCAGGTTCTAACAGTGTTCCCGGTACTTAGTTAGACCCACACTTACAATAGGGTGGAATTGTGAGCCAACCAGACTGTCGAAGAAAAGGGAAATATGGAACATGTATCACCAGGGGCGTAACTATGAAAGACTGGGCCCCATAGCAAACTTTTGACTGGGCCCTCCGTCCCCTGGGTGCCACACATAGCCCCCCTTGTAGATAGTGCCCCCTTGTACATAGTGCCCCCCTGTAGATAGTGCCATACAGCCCCCCTGAAGATAGTGTCACACCCACTTGTAGATAGCGCCCCCCAACTCTCCCTTGTAGATAGTGTCATACAGCCCCCTCTTCTAGATATCGCCATACAGCCCCATCCTGTAGATAGCGTCATACAGTCCGCGCTCTATTCATTACTATGAAGCTGCCGGACACACAAGCCAGACACATACCCCGGAAGTCCCATGCTTCTCATGGAGAACTTTGGCGGACTTTCGGTCACCCATTCTCCTTATTGCTGGGGGTCCCAGCTGTCGGACCCGCAGTGATCACACATGTGTGATGTGTGGGACAACTCCTTTAATGGCAGAGCCTGCTCTGCCATAGTGTTCCATAGTATCTGTGTCCTAAGGATGCAGATACGATTTAATGTGGCATGTGACAGTGGGTGGCACAACCCCCTCATGCCACGGGCCCCGTAGCAGCCGCTATGGCTGCTACAGCGGTAGTTATGCCACTGTGTATCATAATACATGCAGGCAACAAGAAAACGAGAAATAGAAAATCACAGATTGGAAAAAGGGATGGTAAGAGGATGATGTTGTCAGACAGAATATGGGAAAAAATGGATGATAGTTAATGATAATTCGGGTGATGGTAACCATGTACGATGAGTGAGGTTAACAGTCGAATGATGGTAACAAACAGATGATGGGTAATTATAACAGTTGAATGATTGTAAATAAGACATGAAGGGTGATTCTAACAAGTTGAGCCTAACACTAGGTCGACCTATCCCTGGATCTATCCCTAAGCACTGTCCGTAACACCAGACACCATTAATCCTCACTGACCCACACACTGTCTCTAATCAAAGCCATAATCCACCAACACTGTCCCTAACACACGTAAGGGTCAAAACCACCCCTTGCAACAGATGTGTTTCCCCTTTCCACCCTCATGTACCTGTCCAGTGCACACGTACGTCTCTCTGGCCATGAATAGGACACCACAATCTGCTAGGAGAGGCAGAGAGAAGGAGGAGGTGCTGAGACCTGGCCCATGTGAGGGGGAGTAGGAGGGGTTCTAATAAAGCCCCGAGTATGAGCCATTTTAAGTAAGTTGGGTACATGCCCAAGTGAAAGCTTGCATCCCCCAGCAATCGCCACAATGGCAGATTCGCCAACTGGGAATAGCTGCCATGTATCGTGGCTGGGGTTTTCGACAGTGTGGCAAGGCCTAAAGACAGTAGAGGCCTGGCTGACTACAGCGGCAGGGGGAATGAATGCGACAACATGGTGAGAAATCTCAGCTGGGAATGTGCCTAAGTCAAGAGACTGGGAATCTGCTTGGTGCAGCTGGGTCAAAATTTAATGGAGCCTCCCTGGGTCATAGACAAGGGACTTTGTTGTTGATGGTGGGGCCGACCGCGACTTAGGGTTAGGCAGGAGCCTCGCTGCAACATAGCACAGTCCAGGTCATGGTGGGGTCTCAGAAAAGAGGAAATACAGAAGAGAAGTTGAACTGCCGCCATGGTAACACAAGCGCCACCAAACCTTCCAAAACACACATACTAAAAACTTAATTAATAAATAAAGACCAAGAGACAATGCAGATGGAATAAAATGGCCGCGGTATTTATTAAGGGGTTACATAATAAATAGAATAAATAAATATTAAACTTGTAATAAATACCAAATATTTTAATAAATATTAAATACCAATAAATATTACACCAATAATTCATGACCTTGTCCACCCATAAACTGGGCGACTAACCCCCCACTAACAAGATACCACGACAATAAAAGGGAGGGGGGGGGCGATGATGTTCCTCTTGAAGATAACCAGACTTTGACTCTGGGAAGAAACTGAGGAGGAAGTCTTCCCTTCCTATCTGCATATTTATTCATGCGATTCACTGCCTGCAGGATCGTGGACTTGGTTTGTTGCCAGACCTGAAGAAAGTTTCAGAAAGAAGAATTGGCTGCAGGCACTTGAGATTTAACCGGTACCGGAAGAGGAACATGTGGATGTTGGCTGTAAACAATAAAAAATGGAGAAGAACCTGTAGACGCACTCGTGTGATTATTGTAAGAGGATTCGGCCCATGGAAGAAGATGTACCCAATTGTCGTGTTGAACAAATATAAAATGACGAAGATAATTTTCTAATACTTGATTGATCCTTTCAACTTGGCTATTGGATTGTGGGTGGTATGCAGAAGAAAAATCAAATTTTACAATCAAGAATTTACACAGTGCTCTCCAGAACTTAGACATGAATTGTACACCCCGCATAGACACGATATGGAGGGGCAGTCCGTGTAGACGAAAACTATGGTGAACAAACAAGTTTGCCAGGCTATGAGCTGAGGGAAGGCCAGACAGATGTTGCCAAGGACCATCAGGTGAAGACAGAGGTTGGAGTAGACCCACAGGTTTGGAATGAGTAGCCTTGTTTTGGGCACAGTTGGTACATGAAGAGACATAGTCACCAAACATCTTTGGGCAGCGTGGGCCACCAGTAATGCTGAGAAATAAAGTCCTGAGACTTACGGATGCCAGAGTGCCCTGCCACCTTGGAATTATGACCCCCAAGAGAATAATTTTCTTCCTGTTAGTAGGACGAACAAAATTTTTTCCAGGAGGAATGTCTTTAATCTGCAGAGGCTTAACAGTAATAATGCTAGAAGGGTCAATGTTATGTTGAGGATCCTCTTCTGAGTCATGTGTCTCAAAAGACAGAGAAAGTGCAGCGACCTTTATATTTTTATCTGCAGGATGCAAATGAAGTAGGAACTAGAATCTGGCAAAGAACAGCGATCATCTGGCTTGACAAGGGTTTAGTCGTTAGTCGTTGTGCTGACTGTAAGTAAGTGAGGTTCTTGTGATCGGTGTCAATGATAATAGGATGAGCAGCCCCCTCTAGCAAATGCCTCCACTCTTCTAAGGCTAATTTGACAGCCAGTAACACACGGTCCCCAATGGAGTAGTTTTGTTCTACAGGAGAGAAGAGCTTTGAGAAGAAGCCACAGGATACCGTCTTACCCTTGGAGTATCTTTGAAAGAGAAGTGCTCCAGCGCCAATGGAAGAAGCGTCAAACCCCAATGAGAATTGCTGGGACACATTAGGATGGTGAAGATTGGAAGCTGAAGTGAAGGCTCTCTTAAGGTTGAAGAATGCCGACTCTGCCTCAGGTTCACATAGTTTGAGATGAACTGGCGGTAGAAATTTGCAAAAAAAAAGAAATCTCTGTATGGCACGGAGACCTTGAGGACGTGGCCACTCTAAGACAGACTTCACCTTCTCCGGATCCATCTGGAGTCCATGATCTGAAATTATGTAGCCCAGAAAGGGCAAGGATTTCTTTTCGAATACACACTTTGCAAGTTTAGCGTAGAGACCGTTCCTCCTGAACCGCGAACATTCTTCTGGTGAGTCAACAGATCTCGTTAATAAATCAAGATGTCGTCCAGATATACCACCACACAGACATACAGTAGATCCCAGTAGATGTTGTTTATGAATACCTGGAACAGAGCTGGAGCGTTACACAATCCAAAGGGCATCATGAGATATACGTAGTGACCGTCTCGGATGTTGAATGCGGTTTTCCATTTGTCACCTTTGCAGATACGGATCAAGTTATAAGCCCCGTGTAGATCCAGCTTTGTGAAAATGTTGGCCCCACAAATTCTGTTGAAGAGCTCAGAGATTAGCGGCAAGGGGTATTTGTTCTTGAAAGTGATTTGTTTTAAACCACGGTTGTCGATACATGACCAGAGAGATCAATCTTTCCTTTCTACGAGGAAGAATCCATTTCCGGCTAGAGAAGTAGACTTCCTGATAAACCCCCTCTTGAGGTTCTCCTTGACGTATGCCGACATAGTCTGGGTCTCAGGCAAGGAGAGAGGATAAACCCATCCACGAGGAAGTGAAGCTCCAGGGAGCAATTCAATTGGACAATTGTATGGTGGATGTGGAGAAAAGACCTCATCCTCCTTCTTACTGAAGACATCTGCAAAACAGGCATAGTGCGGCGGCAGACCAGAGAGTGACTGAGGTATTGGGGACTAGACAGGACAAACCTGAGGCTGGCAGCAGTGAAGACAATCTTGATCCCCACTGGATTACTTCTCCGGAATTCCAGTTGAAGACAGGAGCGCGTTGACAAAGCCATGGTAGATCCAGCAGGATAGGGTTAATTGCTTTTGACAAAACATAAAAAGCTTTTTGAAATCTTTTTTTTTTTTTTTTTCTTAACAGTACAAAACAGCGGAAACAGCTCATCAAGTCAGAGTAAAAGTTTCAAAGTACAAACAGACTATGCAATAAGGCACAAACCGTACATTACATGAAATGGTAAGAATGCAGTTGGAATAGTGTAAGAACATAGTCCTCAAATGAAAGTGTTGATAAGAAAGTGCAGCATGAGAATGACATGACAGATATATGTTTTAAGCAGGGGTAATACATCTGTTAAAACTAGTGGGAGGGGGATAGAGGGAAGGGAAGGGAGGAACAACAGGGATAACAAAACGGGGGAACAGTGCCACTTGTCGGTAGGGAGCACATAAGCCAACAAGTAAATACGTCTAAATGCTCAGTTTCTTGACAAAGGCTAGAGGTGAGACATCAGGATAAGCAAAATAGATGAGCCAGCAGGAAGCAGGTAAAAGATGGTAATAATGGCCTTAGATCCGCCGGGGGGGGGGGGGGGGGGGGGTTGGCGGGTGTTGCATGCAAGAGTTAGTGCTTCTATGTGTCAGTTACTTGAGGAACTATATATATATATGAGGTTTCTGAGTTGTCCAGTCCTTCAACATCTGAGTAAATATATGGATTGTGCAAAGTTCCCAAAGGGTTAAAACTATTGGTTTCGAGTAAAGAACTCCCACTTGCAACTTCAGAGGTTCAGTAATGGAAAGAATTGGGTCTAGCAGAGGTTGACCATTTACCAAAGCGACTGCTAGAGGTTTCTCTAGAGGAGTCGTGGGCAAGCGGAGACGGTCTACTAAGGCCTGTTGGATGAAATTCACAGCAGCTCCAGAATCCAGATATGCGGAAAAGGAGTGCGATTCTTCACCAGAGGAGATTGTCACAGGAATCGATAATTTGAGAGAGAATTTTGCAGCAGGTCGTCAATCCACCTAGGGTAGTCTCTCCTACCAACACTAGATTCTGGAGTTTCCCGGCTTCTGGGGGAATTGACACACAAAGTGACCCTTATGGCCACAGTACAAACATTATCCTGCTGAACGTCTGCGCTGCCGTTCCTGGTCAGACAGTCTGAGTCTGTCCACCTGCATAGGTTCTTCAGGGACAACAACCGAAGGATGTATCAGAGGTCTCTGGAACTTAGGTGCCTGTCTGTAGGACCTTCTTTCCCTATGAACCTTCTAGGCGCATTCTTGGAACCTTATATCGATCCGTGTAGCCAGAAGAATTACGGCATCCAAGGAAGATAGAAGTTCTTGGGCCGCCAGCTCATCTTTTATTTGAGGAGCTAATCCTTGCCAGAAGGTTGGCACCAAGGCCTCATTATTTCTCTGCTGCCAAATCACGGAACTGCATAGTGTACTCTCCTACCGTCGACTCCCCTTGGCGGAGAGTTAGAAGCGAAGTAGCTGCAGAAGATGTTCGACCCAGTTCTTCAAATACTGTGCGAAAATTTTCCAGGAATAGCTGTAGGTTGGAAGATTCCAGACCCTCACGTTCCAAGATAGGGTTCGCCCATGCCAGAGAAGAGGGAGACAATAAAGGCAACCTTAGTAAGATCAGAGGGGAAGAGGTGTGCGCGCAACTGGAAGTGGATCTTGCACTGGTTGAGAAAGCCCATTGTAATGATGGGGGTAGGGAAACGGACAAGTGAGCCCTAATCTACCCGCCACTCTGTCCCTGCCTACTTGCAACGACCCGCCCTAGGCGACGGGGTACAACTGGGCGACGGTCCCTACGCTCAGTAAGTGCACGAGACAAACAGACAAGGGAACACAAAGCTAAGGGAAATGGGGCAGTTGCCCACGGCAACACCGTGAGCAACAAGAGTGGTGAACGAGCCGAGTCAAACCAGGAGTGTACGAGGTACCAAACGCAGAGCAGGAGAGTAGTCAGTAAGCTAGGGTCAGTATGGAGCAGGATCAAATAGTTAGGAGCTGTAGCAGGGCCAGGAAACCACACGAGAAGAATCACAAGCAAAGGAGGAACAGGAAAGGCAGGTATAAATAGACAGAGGGCGGGAGCTAGCTCCGTCTGGCCAGGCTGTGATAGGCTCTCCCACTCCTAAGCCTGCCATCCTGAGTGGTGGAAGATGGAGTCAGTCTCAGAGACATAGACTCAGGTGCAGACTGATTACCTATGGGCGTATACACAGAAGTTGTGCCTGGCAGATCCTTTACACCCATACAGGTTGCTGCATCTCCATTATAATGAGGTGGAAGTGGCAACGCAATTCCGGACCCAGAACTGACAGGAGTTCTGGCAGGCAGTGGAGTAGGTCATACAGCAACTGAAGCAAGATCCAAGCAGGTGGCCATAGCATTGAACAACGTATGACCGCTAGCAGAAGCTGATCCTGACATGTTTGGAGATCTCGCATATCTGCTTGCATTGCTTGGACCGGCGTATTGGATTGACCAGCGGGATCCATGGCCTGAGCAAACTGTCAAAACTATGGGGTATGTGAACCCACTGGGCCGCTCCGCCGTAGCGGAGTAGCAGCTGGTCAAACGGAAAATCTATGACAGACTCTAGGGCGAGAGTACCTCGGTAGCTGGCTTGAACCGTACTATCGGAGGCAGGCTTGTGCCGGACTATCGGAAGCAGGCTTGTGCTGGACTATCGGAAGCTGGCTTTTGCTGGATAACTGAACTTGAACACTGAAGTCGTCTCGGACACTTGATCTGATACAAACACTGGATTTGAACAATGAAGTTGTCTCGGACACTTGACTTGACACGGACACTGGACTTGAACACTGAAGTAGTCTCGGACACTTGATTTGACACGGACACTGGACTTGACACTGACACCGGACACAGTTAGCGGAGTCGTCTTGGACACTGATACTGGATGCTGGATATGGGAATACAGGATACAGATAGGGAACCTTTGCAGACAGACACTGGGTAAAAGACACATTGGTCAGGCAATGAGGCAGAGTTCCTTTAAAGTCCAGGGTGTTGTGGGATAGGTTGGGTCAATATTGCTGGTGTGCGTGCCGGCCCTTTAAGAATGGGGCGAGCAGGCGCGCGCACCCTATGGGCACAGAGCGGTGGAGAGAGCAGATTGCGCCAGTGTCCCAGAGCAGGGAGATGTCGGCGCAGAGAACAACGAGGGTGGCGGCTGCTGGGGTGAGTGATACCAGCGGTCGCCGGCACTACAATGATTACTTTACACCTATAGTATTATTGTACTTGAGGTTTGAACAGATGAAGAGCAAATGTCACAGAGCTACACAATGTGTTTGGAGTTGTTCTTTATCTCCAGTGATTGAGTCCATTAACCTTTCCCCAAGATGTGTAATTTCCTGTCATTTTTCTTCATTAAATGACAATATTTTGCCCTTGTTACGGACTGGTTTCCCCAGTGGAACATGTTTTGTATTTGCCTATATTTTACATAGCGCTCATTAGCTCTGCTTCAGATCACGTTTAGTACTCGTTTGCTCGATCAGGTGAATGTGTAAATAAATGGTTTGCAGAAAAGAATACAGCAGCATAGAATAGTCTGTATGTGTCACCTGTTGTCACTTGTGCATTGTGATTGGAATGAAACAAGCAACTGAAAATCAATGCATTTTGGGGGTTGGGATGGGGGTTACCAGAAGCTGATATATTGCTAATAATTGTATTACAAAAAATGAAAAAAAAAGTAGCAATGATCATAACGTTGTTGTGATGTGCCTACAATTTTTAGTTTGGCAGAAAGATATAATCTGCCTTAAAAAAATTAAACTTGAGTTAAAGAGGCTCTGTCACCAGATTTTGCAACCCCTATCTCCTATTGCAGCAGATCGGCGCTGCAATGGAGATAAGAGTAACTTTTTTTTTTTTTTTTTAAACGAGCATTTTTGGCCAAGTTATGACCATTTTTATATTTATGTAAATGAGGCTTTCTAAAGTACAACTGGGCGTGTTTAAAGTAAAAGTACAACTGGGCGTGTATTGTGTTCGTTACATCGGGGCGTTTTTACTTCTTTTACTAGCTGGGTGTTTGCAGGTAAGTCGACTGTAGCCTCTAGTGCCGATGTGTCCTCGCTCGTCCGACGCGATGCAGGAGCTGGGGCAGGAAGTGAGTGACGTCACAGCGTGATCTCTCGAGAACACTCTGTGTCTTTGCACTGCCAGAAGCTGGGCGTTGTGAAGAGAAGTGGCTGATACTTCTATACACAACTCCCAGCTAGTAAAAGAAGTAAAAACGCCCAGATGTACACACACAATACACGCCCAGTTGTACTTTTACTTTAAACACGCCCAGTTGTACTTTAGAAAGCCTCATTTACATAAATATAAAAATGGTCATAACTTGGCCAAAAATGCTCGTTTTAAAAACAAAACAAAACGTTACTCTTATCTCCATTGCAGCACTGATCTGCTGCAATAGCAGATAGGGGTTGCAAAATCTGGTGACAGAGCCTCTTTAAGCAAATATTCTTTCCTTTACTGCTCGTCTGCTAATTCTGGCAAATATCCGATGGGCCGGTGTCTGCAGTGGGCCGCTCTCTTCTTCCTCCCTGGAAGGCTTCCATAGCTTCTACTTTTCCCATCTGACCTAGGTTTTCTCCCCATAAACCTCAAAGCCGTGTTTGACTTATTCGTCATATCAGCCGCATTACATGTTTATTTGAAATAAAAAGAGATTTGCTTAAATATAACCATACTGCGCAGTATAGGTTGTTTTTTTTTTTTTTTGAGAGATGCCTCTGCATGAAATAGTGCAGCTATTCGATACAGTTAAAAAAAGGTATACCAATGTATAACAGCCTGACGAAGCTCTATTGCCTTCCATCTGGTGAATGGAGGCCTATAGCTAAGTTTCACATATGCGCTGGCAGCTTTTCCAGCGCATTCGCCAAGTACACACTACAAACGCAGTGCGAATTCAGCCTTACAGAGTCTTATATTTTTGGATTTTATTTTAACGTATTTATAGGACCCCATGCAAAAGGCGCATTCCATAAGTGTGTTGCGCCAATGTGCATCTGCATACCCTTTCACTAGAATAGCGTAATTGACTATGTTCGTTTTTATACAGATGCAGGCAGTTAAAAAAAATGTATACCGTGCTGTATATGTTCCTTTACAATAGAAGCCTATACGTCTCAGTCTTCTATTATAGCCGAGGTTTACATCAGGAAATTCTCCCAATGTATGCCTCTGAAAAATAAAAAATCTCAAATTCATATCAAACATCATCAGCATCATACTATAAATATAACAATGTGCAATGGTGTACAGGTAATTCCCAAAGAAAGTGGGATCTATCTATCTATCTATCTATCTATCTCATAATCTATCTATCTATCTATCTATCTATCTATCTATCTATCTATCTATCTATCTATCTATCTATCTATCTATCTATCTATCTATCTATCTATCTATCTATCTATCTCATAATCTATCTATCTATCTATCTATCTATCTATCTATCTATCTATCTATCTATCTATCTATCTATCTATCTATCTATCTATCTATCTATCTATCTATCTATCTATCTATCTATCTATCTAGGGGCGTAGCTAAAGGCTCATGGGCCCCGATGCAAAAGTTCTTATTGCCCCCCCCCCCGCAAACTCCTCATGGCAGACGGTCCGCAGCTTTCAGCTGCATCGCTGGGTCTCCTAAGTAACCCAACAATGCAGCACTAGCAGCCGGGGCGTCAATAAGGCTGGGTTCACACACCCTATTTACGGACATAATTCGGGCGTTTTAGCCCCGAATTACGTCCGAAAATGCGGTTCAAAAGCGTTGGCAAACATCTGCCCATTCATTAGAATGGGTCTTACGATGTTCTGTGCCGACGGTAATTTTTTTTTACGCGCCGCTGTCAAAAGGCGGCGCGTAAAAAAGACGCCCGCGTCAAAGAAGTGCCTGTCACTTCTTCAGACGTAAATGGAGCCGTTTTCCATGGACTCCATCGAAAAACAGCTCCAATTACGTCCGTAATGGACGCAGCGAAAGACGCCTGCACGTTCCTTTACGGCTGAAATTACGGAGCTGTTTTCTCCTGAAAACAGCACCGTAATTTCAGCCGTAACGGACGCTGCCGTGTGAACATACCCATAGGGCTTAAAATGTCAGGGGAAATAGCCCCAAAACATATGTGTCCGCCCAAAAAAAAATGTGTGTATAGGAGACAGCATAGCATATCTATAGCACTACGACCCTATAAACTAGGGATAGGATTAGATACAGTGGCTGAGCAGACAGTATCACACATGATAGGATTAGATACAATGACTCAGCAGACAGCATCACACATGATAGGATTAGATACAGTGGCTGAGCAGACAGTATCACACATGATCGGATTAGAAACAATGACTCAGCAGACAGTATCACACATGATAGGATTAGATACAGTGGCTCGGAAGGCAGTATCCCACATGATAGGATTAGATACAGCGGCTCAGCAGACAGTATCACACATGATAGGATTAGATATAGGGCCCAGCAGACAGTATCACACATGATAGGATTAGATACAGTGGCTCAGCAGACAGTATCACACATGATAGGATTAGATATAGGGCCCAGCAGACAGTATCACACATGATAGGATTAGATACAGTGGCTCAGCAGACAGTATCACACATGATAGGATTAGATATAGGGCCCAGCAGACAGTATCACACATGATAGGATTAGATACAGCGGCTCAGCAGACAGTATCACACATGATAGGATTAGATATAGGGCCCAGCAGACAGTATCACACATGATAGGATTAGATACAGTGGCTCAGCAGACAGTATCACACATGATAGGATTATATACATTGGCTCAGCAGACATTATCACACATGATTAGATTAGATATAGGGCCCAGCAGACAGTATCACACATGATTGGATTAGATAAAGGGCTCAGCAGACAGTATCATACATGATAGGATTAGATATAGGGCCCAGTAGACAGTATCACACATGATACGATTAGATACAGGACCCAGCAGACAGTATCACACATGATAGGATTAGATACACAGCTCGCTGACATTGCGGCTCCAGCGCTGGACCCAGGAAAGGTAAGAATAATAATTTTGCTTCTTTATGTGTTACTGATTATTTTTGTGTGTTTGTGTTTTTTTACAGGTTCGGTTGTTGGACTTCGGATACGAGGACAACTTCAATGGCGGCGTTTTTTTAATTCTCAATAAAATGGTTAATGTGGGTTATGTTTTTTTATTTCAATAAAATATTTTTTCTATGTGCTTGTATCTTTTTAAACTTTATTATCACCGCCTTAGTAATGGCCGCCGGCTGATTGACAACCTCCATTACTAAGGCATGGCTTAATGTTAGCAGGTGCAGAGGCCAACAGTAACCCCCATTATTACACCGGTACCCAACGCCACCAGGGGTACTGGGAAGAGCCGGGTACGAACCCGTACCCGTCCATCTGTAGTGACGGTCAGGCACCAGGGCGGCCGCAGGCTGGTAGTATTAGGCTGGGGAAGGCCAAAAACAGTGGCACCTACCACCCTGGTAATGCTGCCTGCTGCTGCTGTGTTGTATCTGGCTGGTTATGAAAATTGGGGGGGGGGACCCCACATCGTTCTTTCCAATTATTATATATTATTTTTTTTAAATGACGTGGGGTCCCCCCCATTTTTCATAACCAGCCAGATACAATAAAGCAGCAGCAGCCTAGCATTACCAGGGTGGGAAGGGCCACTGCATCTGGCCTTTCCCCTCCTGATAATACCAGCCTGCGGCCGCCCCAGTGGCCGGCCATCACTACAGATGGTCAGGTACTGGATCGTACCCGGCTCTTCCCAGCACCTCTGGTGGCGGTGGGTACCGGGGTAATAAAGGGGGTTAGTGTTAGCCTCTGCACCGGCTAACACTAAGCCCCGCCTTTGCAATGGATGCTGTCAATCAGCCGGCGGCCATTACTAAGGCGGTAGTAATATAGTTTAAAAAAAAACAAAGACATAGAAAAAATATTTTATTGAAATAAAAAAAAAACCCACACAAGCCTAATTAATCATTTTATTGATAATAAAAAAAAAGCCGTCATCGAAGTAGTCCTGGAATCCGACGTAGTCCAACGACCGAACCTGTAAGAAAACACACAAAAAAAACGATTAGTAACACATGTGTTAGGCTTAGATACAGGGCCCATGTGTGATACTGTCTGTGGGACCCTGTATCTAAGCCTACCACAACGTAGGCTTAGATACAGGGTCCAGCAGACAGTAATCTTATACAGTATAAGATTACTGTCTGCTGGACCCTGTATCTAAACCTACAGTGTGGTAGGCTTATATACAGGGCCAAGCAGACAGGATAACGCATGGGCCATGTATCTAAGCCTACCATGTGATTGGCTTAGATACAGGGCCCATCAGACAGGATCACACATGGGCCATGTATCTAAGCCTACCATGTAATTTGGCTTAGATACAGGGCCCATCAGACAGGATCACACATGGGCTATGTATCTAAGCCTACCATGTGATTGGCTTAGATACAGGGCCCAGCAGACAGGATCACACAATCTGTGATCCTGTCTCATGGGCCCCCTAAGCCTGCTACATCATAGGCTTAGGAGTTGTCCAGTCCCTAAACATTGATGGCCTATCCACAGGATAGGCCATCAATAGCTGATGTGTCAGGGTCCATCTCCCAGGACCCGCAAATCAGCTGTTTTGAAGGGGCCGCAGCACTCGTACGAGAGCTGCTTCCCCTTCATTTCACTACTCGCTCACACTGTGAATCGCCGACACCGATTCACAGTGTGACCGCAATGAAGTGACCGGAATGAAGGGGAGCAGCTCTCATACGAGTGCTGCGGCCCCTTCAAAACAGCTGATTGGCGGGTCCCGGGAGTTGGACCCTGCCAGTCAGGGCTAATCTTACCTTCCTCTTCAGCCGCGGCGGTAGTTCTGTTGTCTCGATGCTGTGCGCGGCGCATAGCGCTGTGACGTCATGCGCTGCGCACAGCGCTTGACGTCAGGACCTCCGCTGCGATCCGGAATCAGGAAGGTAAGTACAGTCTGTTACTATAGTAACAGGGGCCCGCGGCCCGAGTTACTATAGTAACTTTTTATTGATGTGGTGCGGGGGGCTGTCGGCCCCCCTGGCTTCGGGGCCCGGGCGCAATTGCGACCGCTGCGACCCCTATAGCTACGCCAGTGTATTTATCTATCTATCTATCTATCTATCTATCTATCTATCTATCTATCTATCTATCTATCTATCTATCTTTCTATCTATCTATCTATCTATCTATCTATCTATCTCATATCTATCTATATAGCTGTCTGTCTATCTGTCTGCCTGTCTGTCTGTCTGTCTATCTATCTATCTATCTAAAAGATAACAGGATGATATTAGGATATCGGATATTTACAAAAGTAATCCACTTAAAGCACTGTGCCACCTGATAAAAACGAGGAAACTCTATTTGTCTATTGTATTTTTGCTGCAATTATTGTGTAATAGATTGGGATAAACATTAATTGCTTTTTTCGCTCTTCTTCTCAGATGTTCGGTTTGGGAGCAGTAGCGCAGGTGGTTCTGGGTAAGAGTGAATTCGGACAATACCTGAGCATTAATTTATCCTTTGGAATTGGGGTCACAATGGGAATCTACGTGGGCGGCGGAGTGTCTGGTGAGTGTGGCAGTCAATTCTAACATATAATATTACATCTCATGAAGGCTCGCTCAGTGGTGATACACATGACAGCCTGTCATACCATCTTCCTCTCTTTCTGAAGGAAATTAACTCAAAGCTGTGTCAGGTGATTTGTGATTTTGTAATGTGATTTGTTGAATAATATTTTAAGATCGTCATTATGGACCATTTACTGCGTTTTAAAGAGGTTACCCGCTTTGGACAATCCCTTCTTTTAAGAAAGGTCCCTTGACAATAAATTGATTGCAAATTGTCCCCCCTGCTGGGAGTTGCAGCGATCACCTGAGGGCAAACCAAAGAGTAAATTCAATTTTCCTGCAGTGCCAGCACAGGGGAAATTACGCATTACACAATGTATGTTCATAACAATGGGGTGTCTGTGTAATACAGGACAGTTATTCTAGAGCAAGGGATGCTCCTTGCAACTGTTCTACACTCCGGACTAAAGGATAACGATCCTGAACAGAGGACTGCCTCCAGGGGCGTAGCTAAAGCCTCATGAGCCCTGGTGCAAGAATTCAGCTTGGGCCGTCCTACCCCTCCCCAACACCACCAGACCCCTGCACATGCCTATGCCCAGCTGCCTTGCCCAACAGATCCCATGAATGCCCCCACAGTATAATGCCCCCTATAGCTGCCCCACAGTGTAATGCCACCACACAGTATAATGCCCCCCATAGCTGCCCCCACACAGTATAATGCCCCCATAGCTGCCTGCAGCAGTCTAATGCCCCCCATAGCTGCCCCACAGTGTAATGCCACCACACTGTATAATGCTGCCCCCCACACAGTATAATTCCCCCATAGCTCCCCCCCCCACAGTCTAATGCCCCCCCCATAGCTGCCCCACAGTATAATGCCCCCCATAGCCCATAGCTGCCCCCACAGTATATTGTCACCAATAGCTGCCACATACAGTATAATGCCCCATACAGTTTGATGCCCCCATAGCTGCCCCATACAGTATAATGCCCCATACAATATAATATCCCCTATAGCTGCCCCATACAGTACAATGCCCCATAGCTGCCCCATACAGTATAATGCCCCCCATAGCTGCCCCCATACAGTATAATGTCCCCATACAGTATAATGCCTCCCATACAGTATAATGCCCTCATAGCTGCCCTACACACTATAATGCCCGATAGAGTATAATGCCCCCCATAGCTGCCTGATACAGTATAATGCGACCAATACAGTATAATGCTCTCCATAGCTGCTACATACAGTATAATGCCCCACACAGTATAATGCCCCCATAAAGTATAATGCCCCCCATAGTTGTCCCATACATTATAATGCCCCCCTTAGCTGTCCCATACCCAGTATAATGCCCCCTCGGCAGCTACCATGTGAGTCCCCCCTCCCATACCCAGTATAATGTATGTACCTAATAGAAAAATAATAACATAATTACTTACCTTCCCCCGTTCCCACGAGTAGAGGAGATCCTTCTCATCCTCTGCGCTGTGAGTGACTCAGCGCAGACAGGCGCAATGAAGTCACTACATAAGGCCTGCCTGCGCTGAGCCGCTCGCGGCACAGTGAATGCTGGAGCAAGGCTCCAGCATTGAACCCAACTGAATGTGTGTCCTGCGGAAGCAGATTCAGTTGGAAGTGGGACCAGCACGGTCAGCGCTGTGTGGCATCGGGGGGGGGGGCCCCCAGGCTTAGGGGCCCGGTCGCAGTTGCAACCGTTGCAACCCCTATAGCTACGCCACTGACCGCCTTTATATACTTAGAATTCAATTCCCTAATAGTTGGTTTCTAAACCAGACTACCCCTTTAAGAATGTGACAAAAATAATCTTTCTGTGTTCAATTACAATAGGTTGAAGTCACAGGCCTCCTTTGAGAAGAGCTTCTGTGTCTGTGTCCCCATTACAACAATTGATCCCTCTGTGCTATGGTACTTTAGTGTTGTCATAGGATCAATGGACCTCATAGCAATCAAAAAATAAAACATGGGATCTTTTTTGTTGTTATGAGCCCCAATGTCAACCAAGTGAAGGAAGTAATACTGATACGTTACAATCTCTTGGAACCTTTACCAGGAATTTTATATATATATATATATATATATATATATATATATACATATACATATACACACTAGTATATATATTTATAAAATCATAATTAATGGGATAGATCTTGCAGTAAAATAAGTTACCTGACAATATTTATGGTTGTTTCAGGAGCTCACATGAACTGTGCTGTGTCGCTAACCAACTGCATCCTGGGAAAGCTTCCGTGGAAAAAACTCCCAATTTACATGATTTCCCAAATCGCTGGAGCATTCCTGGCTGCTGTGATTATATACTTTTTATACTATGGTATGAACCTTCTGAAGATTGAAAGCATGAATATTATTAATTGGCTAAAATTAGCTATTTCTCGAAAATGCTAACTATTAATGCTGCATGTACTGGTGAAAGGATAAATAAATTCACACATATTTGTCCATAGGAGGCATTATTATAGTAGTTATATTCTTGTACATAGGGGACAGTATTATAGTAGTTATATTCTTGTACATAGGAGGCAGTATTAAAGTAGTTATATTCTTGTACATAGGAGCAGTTTTATAATATTTCTATAGTTGTACATATGGGGCAGTATTATAGTAGTTATATTCTTGTACATAGGGGACAGTATTATAGTAGTTATAGTCTTGTACATAGGAGGCAGTATTATAGTTGTTATATTCTTGTACATAGGAGCAGTTTTATAATATTTATATACTTGTACATATGGGGCAGTATTATAGTAGTTATATTCTTGTACATAGGGGGCAGTATTATAGTAGTTATATTCTTGTACATAGGGGGCAGTATTATAGTAGTTATATTCTTGTACATAGGGGGCAGTATTATGGTAGTTATATTCTTGTACATAGGGGACAGTTTTATAGTAGTTATATTCTTGTACATAGGGGGCAGTATTATAGTAGTTATATTCTTGCACATAGGAGGCAGTATTATAGTAGTTATAGTCTTGTACATAGGAGCAGTATTATAGTAGTTATACTATTGTACATAGGAGCAGTATTATAGTAGTTATATTCTTGTATATAGGGGCAGTATTATAGTAGTTATATTCTTGTACTTAGGGGCAGTATTATAGTAGTTATATTCTTGTACATAGGGCAGTATTATAGTAGTTATATTCTTGTACATAGGAGGCAGTATTATAGTAGTTATAGTCTTGTACATAGGAGCAGTATTATAGTAGTTATATTCTTGTACATAGGGAGTATTATAGTAGTTATATTCTTGTATATAGGGGACAGTATTATAGTAGTTATATTCTTGTGCATAGAGGGCAGTATTATAGTAGTTATATTCTTGTACATAGGGAGTAGTATTATAGTAGTTATATTCTTGTACATAAGGGGCATTATTATAGTAGTTATATTCTTGTACATAGGGGGCAGTATTATAGTAGTTATATTCTTGTACATAGGAGGCAGTATTATAGTAGTTATAGTCTTGTACATAGGGGGCAGTATTATAGTAGTTATATACTTGTACATAGGGGCAGTATTATAGTAGTTATATTCTTCTACATAGGGAGCAGTATTATAGTAGTTATATTCTACTACACAGGGGATAGTATTATAGTAGTTATATTCTTGTATATAGGGGCAGTATTATAGCCGTTATATATTCTTGCACATAGGGGCAGTATTATAGTAGTTATATTCTTGTAGATAGGGGGCAGTATTATAGCTGAAATTTGCTTACCGAAATTTTCATTTCCTGGAGTCGAGGCAGCACACAAATGAGATGTTATCTCCCTAGATGTAATTAGAAGAGAACAGGTTAACAAGCAATAACCAATTAACTAGTAATGCAAGGACCTCCTATATAAGGCCCAGGGAAACCCCAACTCCTTGTATGGTATTAAAATAATTAATTAGGGTGGGAAGCTGTGCTGCCTCCGGACTCCAGGAAATGAAAATTTCGGTAAGCAAATTTCAGCTTTCCTGATCATCCGTCGGCAGCACACAAATGAGATTTCTAAAGCAATGTTTATGGGGTGGGAGATCCAGTCGCTTTATTTAACACCATTTTGCCAAAGGCTGAACCCGCGGGAGCAGAAACGTCCAACCTATAGTGAAGGATGAAGGTTGAAGGTGATGCCCAAGTTGCTGCTTTGCAGATCTGTTCTAAGGGCAAACAACCAAATTCTGCCCATGAGGTTGCAAAAAAACGAGTGGAGTGAGCTTTTACATGGATCGGACAAGTCTGCCCGGACAGAGAATAACAGACTGATGGTGTCTTTTATCCATCTAGCCTGGGTAGCTTCACTGGTCTTTGGCTTTGCCATGAAATTGTAAGAATAAGGATTTTGAATGGTTGAGTTGTCTGAAGGTATGAGAGCACTGCTCTTTTTACATCCAGAATATGTAGAGAGGTTTGATGATCCAATTCTGGTTCAGGAAAAAAAGACAGCTAGGATGATTTCCTATTCAACGTGTGACGCAGAAGGAATTTTAGGTCTGAAATTTGGAAGAGTTTGAAGGATGATGCAGTCATGTAATATACGAAGATATGGCTCTTTGCATGACAGGGCCTGCAGTTCTCTTACTCTCTTTACCGAAGTGATTGCCACTAGGAATAGAGTTTTGAAGGATATGTGTTTCAGGCTAGCTTGGAGAATGGGTTCTAACAGAGGACCAGTTAATGCTTGGAGGCCCAAGGACAAGTCCCATGAAGGAACAGGATTATGAACCTCAGGTTTTAGATTTCTTATAGCTTTGAAGAATCTACGGTTCAGAGCCGGATTAGAAAATTTTGATTCTAATTGAGCATTTATGGCTGTGAAGTGCACCTTCAGAGTGTTGTATTTAAGGCCTTTGTTGAAACCTTCTTGGAGAAATT
Source organism: Rhinoderma darwinii (assembly GCF_050947455.1). Classification (NCBI taxonomy): domain Eukaryota; kingdom Metazoa; phylum Chordata; class Amphibia; order Anura; family Rhinodermatidae; genus Rhinoderma; species Rhinoderma darwinii. Next base: position 593,723,693 of record NC_134687.1, read on the forward strand.
GAAGAAGGGATGCGAGAAAGTCCATAGAGACGGAGTTTGAGACACACCAGTTTTTATAGATATTCCAGACTCTATTGTACACAGAAATGGTGGCTGGTTTTCTAGCCGCAAGTAGTGTTTTAATGACCACTTCTGACAGGCCTGATTGAGCGGGAGTCCTTAAAACAGTCTCCAAACAGTCAGATGTAAGTTGCAGACCTGTTGGTGAAAGTAACCTTTCTGGATGAGGAGGTCTTGATGGGCTTGCAGTTTCCACAATCTGCCTCTCGAAATATATAATGCAAGAGGAAACCAAGCCCGGCGTGGCCAGAAGGGTATCACTGTGATGGCTTCTGCTTTCTCATCTAAGATTTTCCTGAGGAGTTTCTGAATTAGAGGAAGAGGCAGGAAGACATAGATCAACTTGTTGGACCAACTGATCGACTGTCTATGGCTACTGTGTGACCTATTGGGGACAGAGAACAAAAATAAATGTTTGTTTTCGTGTTGTCCCATGATGCCATCACGTCTAGATCTGGTACACCCATCCTCATGGTGATCAGTCTGAATATCTCTGGATTCAGGCTCCATTCGCCTGAATGTAGAGTGTTCCGACTTAGCCAGACTGCTTTCAGAGAACCCCGGATATGAACTGCAGAATATTCAGAAGATTGGATTCGGACCATGTCATTATAGCTCTGCACTCTTTGGAAAGTTGATGACTCCTCGTGCTACCATGTTTGTTTATATAGTAGACTGATGCCAGGTTGTCTGTCTGGACCAGGACATTGAGATTATGAAGGACAGAGTGGAAATGATGAAGTGCTAGCTTGACCGCTTTCAATTCTCTTAGGTTGGATGAAAGAGACTTCTCCTGAGGTAACCATAACTGTTGGATCTAATGATTTTCTACATGAGCACCCCAGTCCAAAGAGGATGCATCCGTTGTGAGAGTCACCTGAGAATGAGGAGTCAGAGTTCTGCCTGAGGAAAGTCTGAGGGGATTTAGCCACCATTGTAGAGCTCTCATGGTGTGGAGAGAGAGATGACTTTATCTAGACTAGTCAGGTTGTTGTTCCATAGGGCCAGTATGTTCGATTGTAAACATCTTATGTGGGCTCTGACCCAGGGAACTGCGTCTATGGATGATGTTAACAGCCCCAGTACCCTCATGGGTGACCGGATAGTGACTCTGCGGTCTGAGATTAAGTCAGTCACTTCTGTCACAATTCTCCTTCTCCTTTCTACAGATAATCTTAGGGATATAAATTTAGAGTTGATCAAGAACCCTAAGAACTTTATCTCCTGGACCGGAGTGAGTTGAGATTTCTCCTGATTTATCAGGAACCCATGATCTTCCAGAGCTCTCAGAGTCACTTGAACATGGAGACTTAGATCTTCTTTGGAGGTGGAGACAATCAGCCAGTCGCTGTAAAGGATCTGCCAGACACAACTTCTGTGTCGACGCCCATAGGTAATCAGTCTGCACCTGCTTCTTTGTCTGTGAGACTGACTCCATCTTCCACCACCCAGGATGGCAGGCTTAGGAGTGGGAGAGCCTATCACAGCCTGGCCAGACGGAGCTAGCTCCCGCCCTCTGTCTATTTATACCTGCCTTTTCTGTTCCTCCTTTGCTTGTGATTCTTCTCTGCTGGTTTACTGGCCCCCTGCTGCAGCTTCTTGAACTACTGATCCTCTGCTTGTGATTGACCTTGGCTTTACTGAACACTCTTCTGCTCTGCGTTTTTGTACCTCGCTCATCTCCTGGTTTGACTCGGCTCGTTCACTACTCTTGTTGCTCACGGTGTTCCCGTGGGCAACTTCCCCATTTCCCTGGCTTCTTGTACCCTTATCTGTTTGTCTGTCGTGCACCTATTGAGTGTTGGGACCGTCGCCCAGTTGTACCCCGTCGCCTAGGACGGGTCGTTGCAAGTAGGGAGGGACTGAGTGGCAGGTAGATTAGGGCTCACTTGTCTGTCTCCCTACCCCGACATTACAGTCGCCTAGATATAGAAACACTGTTACCCCTTGGAGATGAAGAGCTGCAGTGAGAACTACCACAATTTTGGTGAACACCCGAGGTGTTGTGGTGAAGCCGAACAGGCGACACTTGAATTGGTAGTGAAGAGTTTGTGACTTGTTCTGGATGGCTATCCTGAGATATTTCCGGTGGCTTTGTAAGATGGGAACATGTAGATATGCATCTGTTAGATCTATGGATGCCATAAACGGTCTTTTTGAAGATTGGCAAGGACAGATCGAATAGTTTCCATCTAGAATTAATTATTATTATTTTTTTCAAGAACTTGTTTAGATATGTAATGTGTATCTATAATTAGGCGCCATTTTTTATTTATTTATTTATTTTTTCCTTGGTTTTGGGACAAGAAAAAAATTGTGGAATATAGTCATTTCCCTTTTTGTTTGGATGGGATCAATTCCAAGGCTCCTTTCTTTATAAATTCTTGAACCAGATCTATCAATACTGGAGTTGCTTGATTGATGAAAAATTTGTACGGGGGGGGGGGAAGCGTTTGAATTCTAGGGAGTACCCCCTTTGAATTGTGGAGGACACCCATTCGTCTGAGGACTGAGGAGGTCTTTGACCAAATGGACAAAAAAAGATGTAGTCTTCCTCCCACCTGCGCTTTTACAGCTATGGCGTCATAAATCATTGGGTTTTGGGTTCTGCTTCTTTTTTAAGTTACCCGGGTTGTCTTGGCGAGGTCTGGACCGCCACTGCTTATTCTGGAATTCTTTCTGAATTTTGGGGACCTCTTTCTTTTGAAAACGAAAAGGACCTAAAACTGGGATTAGGTATTTTCGTTTGAGGAAAGGAGTGACCCTTCCCATTCACAAGAGCTTTCAACTATGGACCAAACAGATTACCTGACTGAAAAGGCAAATTACAACAATTTGTCTTTGCAGGAATATCCCCATTCCAGAATTTTAGCCATAGGGCTCTTCTGGCTGAATTAGCGGCAGTCATTGCTTTAAATGAATTTTTAATAATATCAAGTGGAGCATCACAAAGAAATTCAGACTCATTTTTCATGAGAGGTAGTGACTCCAAAGTGTCATCTCTAGGCACCCCATCCTCTAAATCTTGGGTTAACTGGCTTAACCACACACGTATGGCTCTAGCCACGGAACTGCAGAGAAAGCCACTTTACATGAAGCAGCTGCAGATAAATATGATTTTTTTTTTTTTTTTTTTTAAATAACCCATTAGCCTTACTGTCCATAGGGTCTGGTGCAGGGTAGAATCTGCTGATGGGAATATGGATTCTTTAGAGCACTTGCCATCCATTTTTGGTACAGAGTCCCACATAATGAGAATACATTTTATACTTGGATTTAAACCTTGCACTTTGCTCAAATCTCTTTCCAGGATTAGCCCATTCTCTCTGTAAACACTCAGTGAGGACAGTGGCCAGGAAGACCTTTATCTTTAGTGATAGGAAAGTAAAAGAGCGGCTCTTTATTACACTTATCCTTTGGGTCTTTTTTACACTTATCCTTTGGTATTTTTAGACTCCATAGTGGCTTTTACCGCTTTAATGAGAGGGGGTAAAATTCTCTTTCTTGAGAAGAAAGATATCTTTTTATGAGAAGTTTTAACCCCTTCAAATGTGGAGGAAAGTTGCACTTTAAACCAAGACAAGAAGGATTGGGCTTCAGCCCTCTGAGGATCCTGTTCCTCTGTGTCACAACATATAGAACACCTATTTAATGCTGCGTCTTCAGACACGGGCTGGCTGCATTTCTCACATATTCTATGTCTAGGTTTTCTCTATCCACTGACATGTCTGGAGGAGAACGTCTAGCAGAAAACAGAGATAGAGAGCCATTAGGATAATGAGGCAACACCTGCAATCAACATGCAACATAGAAGTGGAAATAGAGCCCAGAAAACCAAACTCAGCAAGTATAGACTAAGGCTGGGTTCACAAGACCTATTTTCAGACGTAAACGAGGCGTATTATGCCTCGTTTTACGTCTGAAAATAGGGCTACAATACGTCGGCAAACATCTGCCCATTCATTTGAATGGGTTTGCCGGCGTACTGTGCAGACGACCTGTCATTTACGCGTCGTCGTTTGACAGCTGTCAAGCGACGACGCGTAAAAATACAGCCTCGTCAAAAGAAGTGCAGGACACTTCTTTCAGACGTAATTTGAGCCGTTCTTCATTGAACTCAATGAAGCACAGCTCAAAATTTACGGCTGTCAGAGAAGCCTCGCAAAATGCGAGGAGGAGGAATTGCGGCTGAAACGAGGCAGCTGTTTTCTCCTGAAAACAGTCTGTCATTTCAGCCGTAAAAGCCTCTCACCGTGTGCACATACCATAAGAGTTTTGGTAACAAAAGAGCAATAGCCGCTGTTTATAACGTATAGTACCCACAGTAAATATATCAAACTTTTTCCACAGATGACCATCAGACTCTCATAGGTACACTACTCACGTGGCAGGAACCGAGGATTCTGCTGCTTAGGCAATGGTGTAATCAAACACTTAGCGCCAAAGTTTAAATATCCTCCGAAATCCCATGTATGCGCGCGTCCAAGCCCAGACTGCGACTACATCCCGCACACGGAAACAAGCAAGGGATTTACCTTAGATGGCATAATCTTACGGCAAGCGAGATCGTGCCCGCGCCATCTTTGCCCGGAGTCAGATGGTCAAACACCGGCACCTTCTTTGCACGATTCCCAGGAAGTGCGTAGAGAAGGGGAAAACCATGTACGGCTGCCTAAGCAGGACACTGGTATATTTGTGTGTCCAATATGCCAGTTGGACACACACAGGTGCAGCAGATGCAGCACAGCCATAGACTTTTAAATTAAAATAAAGAAATAAAAAAACCAAAGGGGCATAATGGCTCTTCGGGCCGAGGGACCTGAAACTTTTCTGGTATACAGCCCGGCATGATAGATAAAGAAGGAAGGAAGAAAAAAACGAAATAATGACTCCAAAAGAGTCCCACCTGTAATCTTCTAAACATGAAGAGAAATAAAAATACAAGGAGGTGGGGTTTCCCTGGGCCTTATATAGGAGGTCCTTGCATTACTAGTTAATTGGTTATTGCTTGTTAACCTGTTCTCTTCTAATTACATCTAGGGAGATAACCTCTCATTTGTGTGCTGCCGACAGACGATCAGGAAAGTAGTTATATTCTTGTACATAGGAGGCAGTATTATAGTAGTTATATTCTTGTACATAGGGGCAGTATTATAGTAGTCATATTCTTGTACATAGGGAGCAGTATTATAGTAGTTATATTCTTGTACATAGGAGGCAGTATTATAGTAGTTATATTCTTGTACATAGGGGCAGTATTATAGTAGTCATATTCTTGTACATAGGGAGCAGTATTATAGTAGTTATATTCTTGTACATAGGAGGCAGTATTATAGTAGTTATATTCTTGTACATAGGGGCAGTATTATAGTAGTCATATTCTTGTACATAAAGAGCAGTATTATAGTAGTTATATTCTTCTACATAGTGGGCAGTATTCTAGTAGTTATATTCTTCTACATAGGGAGCAGTATTATAGTAGTTATATTCTTGTACATAGGAGGCAGTATTACAGTAGTTATATTCTTGTACATAGGAGGCAGTATTATAGTAGTTATATTCTTGTACATAGAGGCAGTATTATAGTAGTTATATTCTTGTACATAGGGGGCAGTATTATAGTAGTTATATTCTTGTACACAGGGGGCAGTATTATAGTAGTTATATTCTTGTACATAGGGGCAGTATTATAGTAGTTATATACTTGTACATAGGGGCAGTATTATAGTAGTCATATTCTTGTACATAGGGAGCAGTATTATAGTAGTTAAATTCTTGTACATAGGAGCAGTATTATAGTAGTTATATTCTTGTACATATGGGGCAGTATTATGGTAGTTATATTCTTGTACATAGGGAGCAGTATTATAGTAGTTATATTCTTGTACATAGGGAGCTGTATTATAGTAGTTATATTCTTGTACATAGGAGCAGTATTATAGTAGTTATATTCTTGTACATAGAGGCAGTATTATAGTAGTTATATTCTTGTACATAGGAGGCAGTATTATAGTAGTTATATTCTTGTACATAGGGAGCAGTATTATAGTAGTTATATTCTTCTACATAAAGAGCAGTATTATAGTAGTTATATTCTTCTACATAGTGGGCAGTATTATAGTAGTTATATTCTTCTACATAGGGAGCAGTATTATAGTAGTTATATTCTTGTACATAGGAGGCAGTATTACAGTAGTTATATTCTTGTACATAGGAGGCAGTATTATAGTAGTTATATTCTTGAACATAGAGGCAGTATTATAGTAGTTATATTCTTGTACATAGGGGCAGTATTATAGTAGTTATATTCTTGTACACAGGGGGCAGTATTATAGTAGTTATATTCTTGTACATAGGGGCAGTATTATATTAGTTATATTCTTGTACATAGGGCTTAGTTTTATAGTAGTTATATTATTCTAAATAGGAAGCAGCATTATAGAAGTTGTATTTTTGACCATAAGGGGCAGTATTAGGATGGATTCACATGCAGCAATTTTTTTTTGCAAAAAATTTTGTGACTTAAAATCAGTTACATTCCAATGAAGTTGTGGTTGTTTTAGCAGCAGGTGTGCAGGTTTCTGCAGATTCCATTCAGATAAATGGAACTGATTTTCAATTGCAGAATTTTTTGCAACAAATTCTGCTGTGTGTGACAGCACCCTTATGGTAGTAAGGAACATGGCACGTCGGTAATTGACCAGAATGCAATTCTCTTGTCTGACAGAGGCTTTGTATAATTACTGCCAAGGAAACTTCACTGTGACGGGTCCTAGGGAAACAGCCAGTATATTTGCTACCTACCCGCAGCCTTACCTGTCCATAGGGGGTGGCTTTTTAGATCAGGTGAGTGAATAACCCATTAGGTTCTATTTTTTTTTTTATATATAATTTTGATAGATTTTTTTGTAATAACCGTACATATTTATATTGAACGATCTGTATAATGCAGAAATTATTTTAACATTTAAATGTTACATTTCCTGGTCAACCCCAAAAAAGAAAACCGCATCAACAATAAAAAAACTTTAAAAAAAGGAAAAAGTGGGAGTGACAAAAGCATTTGCATTAAGGGAAGGCACTTGTTCCCTTCAACAAATCACAAGGTATAGAGTATGTTTAAACATCTAGTATATGACTTCTGAAACAAGTATAATTTGTTTTACCCATGGGGACCATCTAAACTAGCATCTGAGCAGATTTAGACTGAATAGGTAAACCAGTAATCATTTATCTGCGATATTACTGCCTCAATCTGGGGAACCTTACTTAATTTCCAGTAGACTTAAACAGCCTGTCTAGAAGCGGACAATATCCTAAGTGAAACCCATCTATAATTTAAAGAGATCAAGTTGATTTGCAAAGATAATTAATCTAATTTAGCTTGTTCGGAGATGTATCAGCCAGGGGATGTCAATCAAACATGGAAAGGTGGGTTTGGAGGCAGGACTATGTGACTCGTCAGGATAGCGTCACCGCCCCATGACCCTTTAATGAGTAATTAGCATATAGTGTGCGCCCTTTTTAGCATATAGTGTGCACCGTTTTAAAAGTGGATTTTAAAGATTTTGCTGCATCTGAGAAAAAACATACAGGGGAATATTGTCAGGTCATGTATTACCAGACAGGTTACCATGAAATATACAATGAATTGAGAACAATTCCATCTGCCCTGCAATTTTGTTATTATAGATATATCCTAAATAATTACAGCTCCAGAACCAATCTCTGACATACATACAGTACCACAACCAAGCCCATATATATATATATATATATATATTATATATATATATATATATATCATATATGTATGTATATATATATATATATATATATATATATATATATATATATACAGTCAAACAGCCAAGCTCAGTACATAAATACAGTACTAGAACCAAGTTCATACATACACTACCGTTCAAAAGTTTGGGGCCACCTAGACAATTTTGTGTTTCCATGAAAACTCACACTTATATTTATCAAATGAGTTGCAAAATGACTAGAAAATATAGTCAAGACATTGGCAAGGTTAGAAATAATGATTTTTATTTGAAATAATAATTTTCTCCTTCAAACTTTGCTTTCGTCAAAGAATGCTCCATTTGCAGCAATTACAGCATTGCAGACCTTTGGTATTCTAGCTGTTAATTTGCTGAGGTAATCGGGAGAAATTTCACCCCATGCTTCCAGAAGGCACTCCCACAAGTTGGATTGGCTTGATGGGCACTTCTTGCGTACCATACGGTCAAGCTGCTCCCACAACTGCTTTATGGGATTGAGATCTGGTGACTGCGCTGGCGACTCCATTACAGATAGAATACCAGCTGCCTGCTTCTTCCCTAAATAGTTCTTGCATAATTTGGAGGTGTGCTTTGGGTCATTGTCCTGTTGTAGGATGAAATTGGCTCCAATCAAGTGCTGTCCACAGGGTATGGCATGGTGTTGAAAAATGGAGTGATAGCCTTCCTTATTCAAAATCCTTTTTACCTTGTACAAATCTCCCACTTTACCAGCACCAAAGCAACCGCAGACCATCACATTACCTCCACCATGCTTGACAGATGGCGTCAGGCACTCTTCCAGCATCTTTTCAGTTGTTCTGCGTCTCACAAATGTTCTTCTGTGTGATCCAAACACATCAAACTTCGATTCGTCTGTCCATAAAACTTTTTTCCAATCTTCCTCTGTCCAATGTCTGTGTGCTTTTGCCCATATTAATCTTTTCCTTTTATTAGCCAGTCTCAGATTTGTCTTTTTCTTTGCCACTCTGCCCTGAAGGTCAGCATCCCGGAGTCGCCACTTCGCTGTAGACGTTAACACTGGCGTTTTGCGGTACTATTTAATGAAGCTGCCAGTTGAGGACCTGTGAGGCGTCTATTTCTCAAACTAGAGACTCTAATGTACTTGTCTTGTTGCTCAGTTGTGCAGCGGGGCCTCCCACTTCTCTTTCTACTCTGGTTAGAGCCTGTTTGTGGGGTCCTCTGAAGGGAGTAATACACACCGTTGTAGGAAATCTTCAGTTTCTTGGCAATTTCTCGCATGGAATAGCCTTCATTTCTAAGAACAAGAATAGACTGTCGAGTTTCACATGAAAGCTCTCTTTTTCTAGCCATTTGGAGAGTTTAATCGAACCCACAAATATAATGCTCCAGATTCTCAACTAGCTCAAAGGAAGGTCAGTTTTATAGCTCCTCTAAACAGCAAAACTGTTTACAGCGGTGCTAACATAATTGCACAAGGGTTTTCAAGTGTTTTCTAATCATCCATTAGCCTTCTAACACAGTTAGCAAACACAATGTACCATTAGAACACTGGAGTGATGGTTGCTGGAAATGGGCCTCTATACACCTATGTAGATATTGCATTAAAAACCAGACGTTTGCAGCTAGAATAGTCATTTAGCACATTAACAATGTATAGAGTGTATTTCTGATTAATTTAATGTTATCTTCATTGAAAAAAACTGTGCTTTTCTTTCAAAAATAAGGAAATTTGACCCTAAACTTTTGAACGGTAGTGTATATATACAGCACTAGATTCAAGCTCATACATAAATACAACACCAGAAAAAAGCTCAGTACATATATATACAGCACTAGAACAAACCTCAGTACATATATAAAACACCAGAACAAACCTCAGTACATATATAAAACACGAGAACCAAGATCAGTACATAAATGCAGCACTAGAACCAAGCTAATACATATATACAGCACCAGAAGCAAGCTCAGTACATATATAAAACACCAGAACCAAGATCAGTACATAAATGCAGCACTAGAACCAAGCTAATACATATATACAGCACCAGAAGCAAGCTCAGTACATATATAAAACACCAGAACCAAGCTCGGTACATAAATGCAGCACTAGAACAAAGCTTATTAAATATATACAGCACCACAACAAAGCTCAGTACATATACAGTGAAGGAAGTAAGTATTTGATCCCTTGCTGATTTTGTAAGTTTGCCCACTGTCAAAGACATGAACAGTCTAGAAATTTTAGGCTAGGTTAATTTTACCAGTGAGAGATAGATTATATTTAAAAAAAAACCAGAAAATCACATAGTCAAAATGATATATATTTGTTTGCATTGTGCACAGAGAAATAAGTATTTGATCCCCTACCAACCATTAAGAGTTCAGCCCCCTCCAGACCAGTTACACGCTCCAAATCAACTTGGTGCCTGCATTAAAGACAGCTGTCTTAAATGGTCACCTGTATAAAAGACTCCTGTCCACAGACTCAATTAATCAGTCTGACTCTAACCTCTACAATATGGGCAAGACCAAAGAGCTTTCTAAGGATGTCAGGGACAAGATCATAGACCTGCACAAGGCTGGAATGGGCTACAAAACCATAAGTAGGACGCTGGGTGAGAAGGAGACAACTGTTGGTGCAATAGTAAGAAAATGGAAGACATACAAAATGACTGTCAATCAACATCGATTTGGAGCTCCATGCAAAATCTCACCTCGTGGGGTATCCTTGATCCTGAGGAAGGTGAGAGCTCAGCCGAAAACTACACGGGGGGAACTTGTTAATGATCTCAAGGCAGCTGGGACCACAGTCACCAAGAAAACCATTGGTAACACATTACACCGTAATGGATTAAAATCCTGCAGTGCCCGCAAGGTCCCCCTGCTCAAGAAGGCACATGTACAGGCCCGTCTGAAGTTTGCAAATGAACATCTGGATGATTCTGAGAGTGATTGGGAGACGGTGCTGTGGTCAGATGAGACTAAAATTGAGCTCTTTGGCATTAACTCAACTCGCCGTGTTTGGAGGAAGAGAAATGCTGCCTATGTCCCAAAGAACACCGTCCCCACTGTCAAGCATGGAGGTAGAAACATGTTTTGGGGGTGTTTCTCTGCTAAGGGCACAGGACTACTTCACCGCATCAATGGGAGAATGGATGGAGCCATGTACCGTCAAATCCTGAGTGACAACCTCCTTTCCTCCACCAGGACATTAAAAATAGCTCGTGGCTGGGTCTTCCAGCACGACAATGACCCGAAACATAAAGCCAAGGCAACAAAGGAGTGGCTCAAAAAGAAGCACATTAAGGTCATAGAGTGGCCTAGCCAGTCTCCAGACCTTAATCCCATCGAAAACTTATGGAGGGAGCTGAAGATCCGAGTTGCCAAGCGACAGCCTCGAAATCTTAATGATTTACAGATGATCTGCAAAGAGGAGTGGGCCAAAATTCCATCTAACGTGTGCAAACCTCATCATCAACTACAAAAACGTCTGACTGCTGTGCTTGCCAACAAGGGTTTTGCCACCAAGTATTAAGTCTTGTTTGCCAAAGGGATCAAATACTTATTTCTCTATGCACAATGCAAATAAATATATATAATTTTGACAATGTGATTTTCTGTTTTTTTTTAAATATAATCTATCTCTCACTGGTAAAATTAACCTAGCCTAAAAATTCTAGACTGTTCATGTCTTTGACAGTGGGCAAACTTACAAAATCAGAAAGGGATCAAATACTTATTTCCTTCACTGTATGCAGCACCAGAACAAATACAGCTCAATTTAGTGCAACCACTGCCATATAGGTTTGTACGGCGTAAAACTACAGATCCCAGCATGGACCAAACAATAGTAAGCATATGCTGGGAGATGCTGTTTCACAAAAAAAAATCATACCACCCATCATCTCGCTGCATATCATACAGTGACTACCGTGCTGATTAGAGGCAGAATAAACATTTACATTAAGTGACTCACCGGTGACGTCTCAGATTCTAGTTCTTTTCTTCTCCCTCCGGTCCAGACCTCTATGATGACATCTCCCGGCCATGACCCATTTATGCAGTTTTCTGCTCAGATGTCTTCAGCTTCTCACTTTTAAAACATTTCTGCACCTATAAACGAAGTTAAAATTCTCAAAACCTCTAAATATAATAGCGCCATACACTGTGTCCCTGATTATAATAGTACCATACACTGTGTCTGTAGATAGTACCTCACATATAGCTCCCCCTGTATATAGTGTCCCACATATAACTCCCCCTGTATATAGTGCCCCACATATAGCTCCCCCTGTATAGTGCCCCACATCCCCATATATAGACCCTCCTGTAGATAGTGCCCCACATATAGACCCCCCTGTAGATAGTGCCCCACATCCCAACATATAGACCCCCTGTATATAGTGCCCCACATCCACACATATAGAGCCCTCTGTAGATAGTGCCCCACATCCCCACATATAGACCCCCCTGAATATAGTGGCCCAGATCCCCATATAGACCCCCCTGTATATAGTGGCCCACATATAGACCCGACCCCCCCTGTATACAGTGGCCCACATCCCCACATATAGACGTCCCCCCCTGTAGATAGAGCCCCCCCCCCACTGTAGATAATGCCACTCACAGTTTTAGTAGAGAAAAAAAATAAAAATTTACATAATCACATGATCCCGTCCGGTGGCAATGTAGATCTGCTCTCTTCTGAGCAGGTCTGCTGGAGCTGAACGGCGCGTCATTGAAAGGCGCTGATTGGCGGTGCAGAATGACTTGCCCCGTCAATCAGAGCCTTTCAAGCACGGTCGCGATGCTAGCGTTGTTGAAAGGCGCAGATTGGCGGGGCAAGTCATTTTTCCCCGCCAATCAGTGTCATTGTAAGGCGTTGAATGGTCAGGCACGGAACATGCCCGGCCATTCAGCACTAATGCATGTATTTGTACCTGCGTGCTATAGACGAAAGTACAATTACTTCAAGACTAGCACTGGGGCCCCCTCCAGGCAAGCTTGAAAACGTTCTGTGAGAGGACTGAAACGTAGCTTATTCTTTGAAACATGGAACAATAAACCACATTTTTGTTTGGAGTGCTGCGATCATTTCTTCACATGGATAGATAGATAGATAGATAGATAGATAGATAGATAGATAGATAGATAGATAGATAGATAGATAGATAGATAGATAGATAGATAGATAGATAGATAGATAGATAGATAGATAGATAGATAGATGATAGATAGATTCTGGGCCGGACTGGCCATCAAGCAGTTCTGGCAAATGCCAGATGGGCCACTGAACGGTGGGCCGTCTGCTGGCCATCCAAACAATCAGTGTCGGCTCAGGCAGCAGGGTACAGTATTTGTAAGGGGGCGGCCGGCACAGCAGCTAATAACTGCTGTCCGACTGTAATAGCCGTGGTCTGTGCTGCTATTACTAAATCTCCCTGTGCTACGCTAAAATCTCCCCCTCCAGCCCTCCTTCCCTGCTCTTCACACAACCTCTCCTCCTCCTGCTGCTGTTACCAGTCGGGACGTGACGGAGGGAAGGGGAGACTGTCTGCGCGCACTGTATCGGGCTGTGAGCAGGAGAAGTGCTGGAGAGAAGACCATCACCCCATCAACCTGCTGAACTCCCTCCACAAATATCCTACATAAAAGTGAATGTGTGTTTACAATGTGTATTTTATATGTGTATAATGTGTGCATGTAATGTGCATATTTGTGTGTCTGTGATGTGTACATGTGTGTGTGTATATATACTGTATGTGATGTGTACATGTGTGTATATATAGTGTGTATATATAGTGTGTGATGTGTTCATGTGTGTGTATACACTGCGTTCCGAATTATTATAAAATTTTATTTTTTGCTGATTTTCCTAAATAGTCTATGTAAATGACAGTCAGTATAATCTTCAAGCCATCAACCGTTGGAGTATAATGAAAATTTTATTGAACAACTCTCCTAATGATAACAGATTTTTTTTTAGAAGTAAAAAACTCAAAATGCACTGTTTCAAATTATTATGCACAACAGAGATCAAAACATTTTAAAGGTTGTAAAGAGAACTAAAATGGTAATTTGTTGAATTTGCAGCATCAGGAGGTCATATTTACAGAAATCAAAAGCTCTTTCAATCAAAAAAACTTAACAGGCCAAGTTACATGTTAACATAGGACCCCTTCTTTGATATCACCTTCACAATTCTTGCATCCATTGAATTTGTGAGTATTTGGACAGTTTCTGCTTGAATATCTTTGCAGGATGTCAGAATAGCCTCCCAGAGCTTCTGTTTTGATGTGAACGGCCTCCCACCCTCATAGATATTTTGCTTGAGGATGCTCCAAAGGTTTTTAATAGGGTTGAGGTCAGGGGAACATGGGGGCCACACCATGAGTTTCTCTCCTTTTATGCCCATAGCAGCCAATGACACAGAGGTATTCTTTGCAGCATGAGATGGTGCATTGTCATGCATGAAGATAATTTTGCATACGGAGGGCACGGTTCTTCTTTTTGTACCACGGAAGAAAGTGGTCAGTCATAAACTCTACATACTTTGCAGAAGTCATTTTCACACCTTCAGGGACCCTAAAGGGGCCTACCAGCTCTCTCCCGATGATTCCAGCCCAAAACATGACTCCGCCACCTCCTTGCTGACGTCGCAGCCTTGTTGGGACATGGTGGCCATTCACCAACCATCCACTACTCCATCCATCTGGACCATCCAGGGTTGCACGGAACTAATCAGTAAACAACACGGTTTGAAAATTAGTCTTCATGTATTTCTGAGCCCACTGCAACCGTTTCTGCTTGTGAGCATTTTTTAGGGGTGGCCGATTAATAGCTTTATGCACACTTGCAAACCTGTGGAGGACCTTGAGGTGCGCGGGACTCCAGAGGCACCAGCGGCTTCAAATACCTGTTTGCTGCTTTGCAATGGCATTTTAGCAGCTGCTCTCCTAATCCTATTAATTTGTCTGGCAGAAACCTTCCTCATTATGCCTTTATCTGAACGAACCCGTCTGTGCTCTGAATCAGCCACAAATCTTTTCACAGTACGATGATCACGCTTACGTTTTCTTGAAATATCCAATGTTTTCATACCTTGTCCAAGGTATTGCACTATTTCATGCTTTTCGGCAGCAGAGAGATCCTTTTTCTTTCCCATATTGCTTGAAACCTGTGGCCTGCTTAATAATGTGGAACGTCCTTCTTAAGTAGTTTTCCTTTGATTGGGCACACCTGGCAAACTAATTATCACAGGTGTCTGAGATTGATTACAATGATCCAAAGAGCCCTAAGACACAATAACATCCATGAGTTTAATTGAAAAACTAATAATTAAATGTTTATGACACTTAAATCCAATGAGCATAATAATTTGAAACACGGTGTATAGTGTATGTGATGTGTACATGTGTGTGAGCGCTATAGCTGTTGTATGTATTTCACTCGTAGTTTAAATACTGCAGATTTTACCAATGGATTTCGTTGTGGTAAGGGCTTGTCCACACGCTCCTGAATTGCTGCGTTTTTTCTGGCCGGCAATTTGTCCAGAAAAACCGCAGAATACAGTAGCAGCATAGTGGATGACTCCTAACATTGAGAAAAACGCAAATATTTACGCACCATTTTCTGCCGCAAACACCGCAGGAAATGGTGCGTTTTTGACACAGCGGAAATTCTTTGACTTTCAAACGGACTTGCTGCAGAATTTTTCTGCAGCAATTACATTGTGTGTGTATAAGCCCTAAATCCACAGCATAAGGGCTTCTCCACACCTATTCGAATTGCTGCAGAAAATGGTGCGTATTTTGCTTTGTTTTTCTCAATGTTGGGGATTCGGTCCACTTTCCACAGCAGGAAGCGACATGTAGTGAAGTGACACCGCACGTAAACTTCTTGTCAGAAATTTGACACAGCGTGTGGATAGGATTTGACAAGTATCAACCACTTTGCTGCTACTGTATTCTGCATATTTTCCATCCGCAATTCCGGATGGAAAATACGCAGCAATTGCGTTACGTGTGGAAAAGCGCTAATGCAGTTGCAGCAGAGTGGGTGAGATTTGAACAAATCTCACCCACAAGATGAACTGAAAAAAGGCTCCGATGCCGCTCGCGAGCTGCTAACCAAGATGGCCGCATGCTGAGGTAGCTCCGCGACTCCTGGGCACAACAGCTACAAAAAGCTAATATTCTAGGTGAATCCCCTCGCTCTCTTACCCTTCTTCTCCTTCCGGAGGATCTTCTGCCCGGATTGTTCATGGTTCAGAAGAGTGTGGTGGGGCGAAAGGACTTGAAACCACCGGAGTCCTATGTCCCTGCCCCCCCGCCTGAATTTGCAACTTCGCCCGCCGTGTCAACCGTCTCTGAAGACGAACTACAGGCCTCGCCTGAGCTCATCGCAGGCTCCCAAGAAGACGGTTCGCAGCTACCTGAACCCCAGTTCACCACCAGAGATGCCTCTCTGCTGCAGAAATTTAAACAGCTCTTACAGCAAGAATTGCAACTTACCGACTCTAAGCTGTCGAGAGATCTTACCCGAGAGATACGCGAACTGGGAGCCAGGACGAACGTCCTGGAAACTAAGATGGACGACACCATTGAAGTTCTGAACGCGCACGATGCCAAATTTGACTCGATGAGAGCAGACCTGGATTCTACAATGCTTCGTCTAGAGGACTTCGAGAATCGTGCACGGCGGGGGAACCTCCGGATACGAGGTCTGCCCGAGACCTACGAGGACCTTAACTCTGCCATTACAGCCCTATTCCAAGAGCTGGCACCGGGTCTCCCAATAGACAGGCTGGAGATGGACCGGGTCCATAGGTCGCTCGGCCCTAAGCGTCAAGATGGCAAGCCACGAAATATAGTGGTGAAACTCACCTACTATGCCACCAAAGAAACCCTGTCCCAGAAGGCCAGAGCTGCATCAACCCTTAAGTTTCAGGGCCACGAGTATCAAATTTTTGCTGATCTTTCCCCGATCACCATACAGAAACGGCGGAACATGAGAAACCTGCTGGCTGTTCTACAAAATCGCCAGATCAGATATCGCTGGGGATATCCCTTCAAGCTCCAATTCTCTCTGGATAACAAATATTATTCGGCTAGCTCGGCAGACGAGCTTAAGCAAATTTTGGTCACCCTGTAGCTTTTACCGGCAGACACTGACCGCTCGAGTCAACTTTCTCAGGTACGCCGGGATGGGCCGCTGCTGCGTCCCATTTGAAACAAGGTACTTCCCCGCAGACCGCCTGGGAGACCTGGAGCCGTTTCTGATGTCCGAGACGATCCCGGCTGATGGATGAGTACTTTTAGCATGTTTTCACCCTGTGTATTGGCTCACCTGCAGCGGGGACTGATCTATATTCTGAGGAGTGGGCTGCCATGGAAGCCATGTTTTGCTGTATCTGGAATAAGTTTGCCGTTTAACTGAATGTAATGTTTATTAACCTGGTACTAACCCTTTCCTCCATTAATGTGGTTGTCATTTTTCTGTCCTGCCGGCCAAACATGCTTTGCCTTGCTTTTTGGCGGCACTGTGTGTATGGCCCGCAGGGGATCAACCTGCGCTATAATTTGATGTTATTGATACTGACCGGGATGGAGACCCGGTTCCCGGCTGTGTCGTGGCGGCCTGACTCTCGCCGCCTCATGAATTTGGGGCAGCGGGGGTCGGGCGTGCTATCCCGCAGCCTCTGTTATTGTGTTATATTTAATATGATACCCTGTTGTACTGACCGACAACCGTGTTTCACTCTTTATGGACATGAGCCTGGGCAGGCCGGTCCGCCATCTTGCGGAGGTCGTTGTTCCCCCAGCTGAGTTTGTGTTTAGGCAGACGTCATTTCTTAGTCCGGTATGTCGGATAAGCCCGGCCCTGCCTTATGCTGACCGGAGCGGGGACTTGATTCTTGACCGTGGTGCGGCCTGCCTGTCACTCACCGCCCCAAGGTTAGGGGTGGTAGGTGCCGGGCATGCGGTCCCGCGGCAAGCAACGCAGTGCGGTGGGTTATATTCAACTGCACTGAATGACAGCCATGTTTAACTTTGACTATATGATTGTAAGTGCCTCGGCGTGCCTGGTCCGCCATCTTATTTGGGGCAGAATGTTCTGGGAAATTATTGTTCTCTTCCCTCTGTCCACACTCCCTTGTTTGTTCTCACCTCTCTGTCATGACAAAGCCTTTGGGTTCGCCTCAACGGATTGCCGTAACCACACCTTTGTGCCCAGGTGTTGGCGACCCCGGATTCTATCAGTAGTACCCCCTGTGCTACTGTCCACCCTTCTTGGCCGATTTTCGGGCACTTTCTTTCTCTAGATTTTCAAATGCATATTTGTTTCTATACCCCTTTTTACTTAATCTGTTTCTCCACCACTCTCTTTCCACCCCTTCTTTCCCTTTCCCCCTGTTGTTCAGAACTCACTATAAAATTACTAGACCCTACATATGGCTACCTCCGCCTTGAAAATAATCTCTCATAATGTCCAAGGCTTCAATTCCCCACATAAACGATCAAAGGCATTTCATTTCGATAAAGCCTGTCATGCGGACATTGTCTGTCTCCAGGAAACAAGATTCTCTGTCACCTCTAGACCATAATATCTCAGCGCACACTTCCCTGTTTTCCATGGCGCATATGCTCATGAAAAGCGACGTGGGGTAGTTATTGCCTTCAGAAAGAATCTCCCTTTTCTTTGTAACACGGAAATTCTTGACCCTACTGGTCGTTATGTGATTCTTGTTGGCACTCTATTTGACGTAGAAGTGACCTTAGTGGGATATTACGGACCAAATGATTTCCAAACAGGGTTTTTTTCTCACTTATTTAAATTGATAGATGCTAATCGTAAGGGCTTATTAGTGGTCATGGGCGACTCAAATCTGGTAATCAATCCCTCTATAGATAAATCCCCGGCCCCGACCACATCCACACCTCAAACTCCTTCATCTACATTTAGCGACATGTTACGCACACATGATCTCCAGGACCTGTGGAGGGAACTCCATCCCAATACAAAAGATTTTACTTTCTACTCCAACCCTCACTCCTCTTTCAGTCGCATTGATCACATATTCACGTCTCAGCATTCATTACCACTATGCTCCGCAGCAAAGATACTTAGCACACCCTGGTCTGACCACAACCCTGTTGAGGTCTCCTTCTCTTCTCTAGTCCCACGGGGGCTCTCCTTTAATTGGCGCCTAAACGACTCCCTTTTGACATCCAAAGACTCATTAGCACAGATTGAAGTTGCTGTTAAGGAATACTTTGACTTAAACGTGGGTTCCACCTCATCGTCGATTATACTATGGGAAGCCCATAAAGCCACCTTGCGGGGGGCTCTCATTAGGATGGGGTCCATTAAAAAGAAAAACAGAGAAAAAAAGATAGCAGATTTATACCGAACGTTAGACCAAAAAGAAAATGCTTGGAAACAGACTCCTTCGCTTGCTAATAAAGCTTCGGTTGAGGCCACCAAATTAGAACTCGATCTTTTATTACCGGAATAGGCTGAACGTAAACTACGATGGTCCAAACAGCGCTATTACTCGCAAAGCAATAAACCAGGTAAACTTTTAGCTCGCCAGCTGCGAGTTCCCGTTGCTCCAAAAGAACCTATTAGATTGCGGACAGCCTCCGGCACAATAACAGCGGACCCTAATAAGATTGTCTCCCAATTTCAAAATTTCCTTTCCAAATTGTACTCATCCCCTCCACCTTTTGACCCCTTGAAGGCTGAAGGCCTGTTAGCCAATCTGATCTTTCCGGGCATCACCCCCGCCAATCTCGATGCCTTGGAGGCCGAGATATCTGAGACGGAAGTTCAGGCGGCTATCAAGGAGTTAAAACCTTCTAAATCTCCTGGTCCAGATGGTTTCTCCCCATTATACTACAAAAAACTCTCCCCGCTCCTAAGCCCGTATTTAACCCAACTCTTTAATACTATCAGAACTGGCACGACCCTTCGGGCACCAACCCTGATGGCCCATATTGCAATGATCCCCAAACCTCAAAAGGACGCTCTTCAAATTACTAATTATAGACCAATATCCCTCCTGAACACCGATTTTAGCAAAAATTCTGGCGACTAGAGTCAACCGCTTACTTGACGGGATTATACATGGAGACCAGGCAGGCTTTGTCCCTGGCAGACAAACAAGCGTTTGTACCAAGAGAGTTATATCCCTGGTCCACCTGGCACGCAAGAGAAATGTGGCTTCAATGCTCCTTTCGCTCGACATTCAAAAAGCCTTTGATACAATATCCTGGTCTTACATGGATTTTGCCTTGGGGAAGTGGGGTTTTGGTAGCCACTTTATGTCATGGGTGCACGCCCTCTATTCTAACCCTACTGTCAAAGTTTGTTACGCGGGTTATCAGTCTGCTTCCTTTCCTATTGAACGGGGCACCAGACAAGGATGCCCTCTATCCCCTATTCTATTTATCCTAGCACTTGAACCCCTAGCTATGATGATTCGCCAAAATCCGAACATCAGGGGTCTGGAGTTAGGGGGCGTGCAACACAAATTGTCCCTCTTCACTGATGATATATTACTTATGCTCTCCCAACCCCTTGTCTCCCTTCCTAACTTAATGCAAACTCTATCAGATTTCGCTTCAATCTCTGGACTTGCTATAAACCCCACGAAATCCATCGCATTAAACATTAACCTATCACAGCAAGCTCTACACTCATTACGAAGCCATTTCCCCTTTCAATGGGCCGGACACTCACTGAATTACCTGGGTATTCATTTGACCCCTTCCTACGATCAGCTGTATTCCGCTAACTACCCATCCCTTATTCGCTCTCTAATATCCTCGATGACATCCTGGCAATCCACCTATCTATCCTGGATAGGGCGCATCTCTGCAGTCAAAATGACCATCCTTCCAAAGCTCCTTTACTTGTTTCAAACACTGCCAATCAAAGTCCCACCACATATTTTGCGCCTCATTCAGAACCGGATTTCTTCATTTATTTGGAAGGGTGCGTGCCCTAGAATATCCAGGTCTACCCTTTGCTCGCTGAAGGTTGATGGGGGTTTGGGGGTTTTAAGTCCCAGTCCAGCCCTGGATGGATAGATAGATAGATAGATAGATAGATAGATAGATAGATAGATAGATAGATAGATAGATAGATAGATTACAATTTCTGGTACTTTGGTGTGAAGTAATACAATGCAGAATGCAAAATCTACCAAAAAGCACCAAAAAATGGCAATCAAGGCTGCTGTCTCTCCAAAATGTAATTTACATTCATACAGGATTGCCCTTCATTGTATTGATCTAGAAAAACATCAAACTCCAGTCTCATTTAGAGCTGCATGTATAATTCTGCCATTTGTCACTCTGAATCCCTTAGCACTGTTTTTACAGATATTCTCCTAAGGGCATGACCACACATGGCGGAATTCCTCCGCAACTGTCCGCATCAATGCCGCACAGAAACTGCGTTGCAGATTCTGCAGCGGATCTGCACAAAATGTGCAGAAAATTGATGCGGACTGGCCGCTGCGGACTGCAGGAAAAGTGCTTCCCTTCTCCCTATCAGTGCAGGATAGAGAGAAGGGACAGCACTTTCCCTAGTGAAAGTCAAAGAAATTCATACTTACCGCCCGTTGTCTTGATGACGCGTCCCTCTTTCGGCATCCAGCCCGACCTCCCTGGATGACGCGGCAGTCCATGTGACCGCTGCAGCCTGTGCCTGGCCTGTGATTGGCTGCAGCCGTCACTTACACTGAAACGTCATCCTGGGAGGCCGGACTGGAGACAGACGCAGGGAGTTCTCGGTAAGTATGAACTTATATTTTTTTTTACAGATACATGTATATTGAGATCGGTAGTCACTGTCCCGGGTGCAGAAACAGTTACTGCCGATCGCGTAACTCTTTCAGCACCCTGGACAGTGACTATTTACAGACGTCTCCTAGCAACGCTCCCGTCATTACGGGAGCCCCATTGACTTCCTCAGTCTGGCTGTAGACCTAGAAATACATAGGTCCAGCCAGAATGAAGAAATGTCATGGTAGTAAAAACAATACGCTCCGCAGCACACATAAGATCTGCGGACTTCATTGCGGAATTTTGACTCTCCATTGAAGTCAATGGAGAAATTCCGCCATGAGTCCGCAACCAGTCCGCCACTGCTCCGCAACAGACAGAGCATGCTGCGGACACCAAATTCCGCTCCGCAGCCTATGCTCCGCAGCGGAATTGTACGCATCGTGTAAACGAACACTGCTAAATTAAAGTGAAAGTCAATGGAGAAACGGCTCCGCTGCGGATTAACGCTGCGGAGTGTCCGCAGCGGAATTTAAGTGAAATTCCGCTATGTGTGAACCCGCCCTAACTGCTTAGATGCCCTGCTTATATTGATCTTGAGATACTCCAGTCACATCCAGAGCTGCAAGCACAATTCTGCTATTTGCCACTTGGAATCCCTAAACACAGTTTTTACAGACTCTTTCCTCTCCCTAACAACTTAGAAGAAATCTGATAATGAATTGCACTTTGCTTTACTGTTTTCAGGGGGAGGTAGTGTTTTGTGCACATGACTACTGTACAGGGAAAGCATGCAATGGGCAGAAGGTAGGGCGTGCAGCCTGAAAAACAACTAGAGACTAGCAAAAAATGTTCTCCTAAACGGCTGACTTTGTGTTTCTGCCAAATCATTGCAGGTGATTGGCACAGGAGCCCTGCTTCTATGTATCCTGGCTATAAATGATAAGAAAAACAATGGCGCTCTGGATGGGACACAAGCTGTGGTTGTTGGCCTCCTGGTTACAGTTGTTGGAATGTCTATGGGGATGAATTCAGGATACGCCATCAACCCCGCCAGGGATTTGGGGCCACGTCTCTTCACGGCAGCTGCTGGATGGGGAGTTGAAGTATTCAGGTAAAATCTCAGCTATAGTCTGTTTACTAATGTAGATGTAGCAGCTGTTTTGTTTTTTTTTGCACTGTGAAAACCCAATTAGGATAATGTTGTACATAGTTTAACCCCTTAAGGACACGGCCAATTTTGGCCTTGAGGACAGAGCAATTTTTTTAGATTTCCCTCTTTGCATCCCGACGCTCATAACTCTTTTATTTTTTTTGTACGATGTAGTTGTATGAGACTTTGTTTTTTGCGGGACGAATTGTACTTTATGTAGGTACCATTTTTTGGTACAAATACATTATCGTTTAATTTCTATATATTGTTTTGGCGAAATTGCAGAAAAAAAGCAGTTCCGCAGCAGTTTTAAGATTTATTTTTTTTACACCATACACCGATCATCATAAATAATGTTATACATTTGTTGTACAGGTTGTTATGGTCGTGGCGATACCAAATATGTCTATATTATTTCATGTTTTGGGACTTATATTTTAAAAAGTTTATTTATTATAAAAAAATGTGTTTCTGTGTATTTTTTTACTTTTTATTCATTTATTTATCATAAAAAAAATGTATATTCATTTAACTTTTTTTTTTAATCCCATAAATGGATTCATCATTTTGATTTTGATTTTGTAACTGTAATGTACTGGCATAGATCTATATGCCAGTACATTAGCCTGCTACTGATCGTACACAGGCAGTTGTTAGGTCATACCTCAGTATGCCCTAACAACAGGAAATATGTTCAGACAGCCCTGGGGTCCTTCAATGGACCCTGGGCTGTCTGGCCATATGAGTTGTGGGCTTTGATCGTGTCACAGTTATCTTCTGTGACGCGATCAATGTGCAGTCCCCCCTCATTGAACGCCGCGATCAGTTTTCATTGCGGCGTTCAAAGGGTTAACGGGAGAGAGAAGAGGTTTCTCTCCTCTCCGCTGTCAGAGCGGGGCCGTGGCTGTGTATTACAGCCGTTGCCCCGCTCTCGATCGCCCGCAGAGATGGCTGTCACACAGGACGAGAATGCTCGTCCTAATGCGCGAAGTACTCGCCGCTCAGGATGAGCATTCTCGTCCTGTGTCGGCAGCCAGTTAGAGTCCATGGAAAATTGCAGGTAACACATCGTAAGGCCTTATTCATACAGACGTGTTTGTATTGCGCTCATAAAAAATGCAGCGTTTTTCTTGCGTTGCAGTTCTGTGTGACATCCGTGTACGCTGCGTGTCTGCGTTTTTTATGCACATATGTCATCTGTATGGTACACGTTTTTTATGCCTGCAAAAAAAACTGAAGGGGTGTTTTTTCCCCCCTAATTTCTTTAGCAACTGTTGTGTGAATCACAGACAGCACATGGATGGCATCCATGTGCTCTCCATTTTTTTAACGCACCCATTGGCTTCAATGTGCTGTGTGGTGCGCAAAAACGCACCAAAATAGGACATGCAGTGGGTTTCACACAACGGACATGCGTTAAAAACAAAACTAAATAGCCCCATTGATTTTTATAGTTCTGTGTGGTGTCCGTAAAAAAAACAGACAGCACACAGACGTGAAATACACTCATGTGAATAAGGCCTAATAATGAATCATATTAAGGCCAATGACTAACTCAGCTCTGTGACATCTTTAAATGTCTAAAATAAGCATGCAGGGCCGGCCTTAGGGCATGACCACACGTGGCGGATTTCCTCCGCAACTGTCCGCATCAATGCCGCACAGAATCTGCGTCGCAGATTCTGCTGCGGATCTGCACAAAATGTGCAGAAAATTGATGCGGACTAGCTGCTGCGGACTGCGGGAAAAGTGCTTCCCTTCTCCCTATCAGTGCAGGATAGAGAGAAGGGACAGCGCTTTCCCTAGTGAAAGTAAAATAATTTCATACTTACCGCCCGTTGTCTTGGTGACGCGTCCCTCTTTCGGCATCCAGCCCGACCTCCCTGGATGACGCGCCAGTCCATGTGACCGCTGCAGCCTGTGCTTGGCCTGTGATTGGCTGCAGCCGTCACTTACACTGAAACGTCATCCTGGGAGGCCGGACTGGAGACAGACGCAGGGAGTTCTCGGTAAGTATGAACTTATATGTTTTTTTACAGATACATGTATATTGAGATCGGTAGTCACTGTCCCGGGTGCAGAAACAGTTAACTGCCGATCGCTTAACTCTTTCAGCACCCTGGACAGTGACTATTTACTGACGTCTCCTAGCAACGCTCCCGTCATTACGGGAGCCCCATTGACTTCCTCAATCTGGCTGTAAACCTAGAAATACATAGGTCCAGCCAGAATGAAGAAATGTCATGGTAGTAAAACCAATACGCTCCGCAGCACACATAAGATCTGCGGACTTCATTGCGGAATTTTGAGTCTCCATTGAAGTCAATGGAGAAATTCCGCCATGAGTCCGCCACTGCTCCGCAACAGACAGAGCATGCTGCGGACACCAAATTCCGCTCCGCAGCCTATGCTCCGCAGCGGAATTTTACGCCTCGTCTAAACGAACACTGCTAAATTAAAGTGTAAGTCAATGGACAAACGGCACCGCTGCGGATTAACGCTGCGGAGTGTCCGCAGCGGAATTTAAGTGAAATTCCGCCACGTGTGAACCCGCCCTTAGGTTGGATGGCGCCCTGTGCGGGATTCTCTATTGCTGCCTCCCACAAAACAAAAAAAATTAACCACACACACATATATATATAAATAGGTAAATATATTGACGTACAGGCCCAAGTATACCTACGCAGGCACATATATACACAGAACAGATCGTTACCTGCAGTCCTATGTAACACCACAGATAACAGTGATAACTCTCTGAGTACAGATATTGTAGTAAATGTTACCTGAAGTCCTATGTAACACCACAGATAAGACAGTGATAACTCTGAGTACAGATAATGTAGTAGATGTTACCTGCAGTCCTATGTAACACAACAGATAACACAGTGATAACTCTCTTGTAAAGGATCTGCCAGGCACTACGTCTGGGTATACTCCCAGGATTAATCAGTCGACACCTGAGGCCAGACCTCTGAGACTGACACCTGCTCCCACCAATCAGGGTGGCAGGCTCAGGAGTGGGAGAGCCTATCGCGGCCTGGTCAGTCAGAGTTAGCTCCGCCCCCTGTCCATTTATACCTGCCGTTTTCTCTTCCTCCTTGCTTGTTATTCTTCTTGGATTCCTGGCCCCACTGCTGCCTTGCTCCAGCCTGCTTCTGCCGTGCTTCTGCCGTGCTTCAGTTCCGTTTATCCTGCGTTGCTCTGCCCCTGGCTTGCTTCTGCTCCGTGCTCCCGTTTGTATACTCCACTACTTCCTGATCCTGACTGGCTCATTCACCGCTCCGTTTCCTCGCGGCGTTCCGTGGGCTACTGTATTCCCTTGCGTGTTCCCTGTTTGTACTCCCTTGCACTTAGACAGCGTAGGGACCGCCGCCAAGTTGTACCCCGTCGCCTAGGGCGGGTCGTTGCAAGTAGGCAGGGACAGGGCGGTGGGTAGATTAGGGCTCACTTGTTCCCTTCACCTCCTTCCTGCCATTACATCTCTGAGTACAGATAATGTAGTAGTGTTACCTGAAGTCCTATGTGACACCACAGTTAACACAGTGATAACTCTGAGTATAAATAATGTAGTATATGCACACACAAAAATATATACACATACAGATACATATCTAGGCACATAGACCCACAAATACACACACACACACACACCAGCAGTCCTATGTAACACCACAGATAACATACAGTGGCACATGCAATATTGTTGGAATGCACATCCGCCATACATACATGGATAGTGTTAAGAGGTTAAAGGGATAGTCCGGGTTTAAACTGTAATGATGGGGGTAGGGAAACAGACAAGTGAGCCCTAATCTACCCGCCACTCAGTCCCTGCCTACTTGCAACGACCCGCCCTAGGCGACGGGGTACAACTGGGCGACGGTCCCTATGCTCAGTAAGTGCACGACAGACAAACAGACAAGGGTACACAAAGCTAAGGGAAATGGGGCAGTTGCCCACGGCAACACCGTGAGCAACAAGAGAGGTGAACAAGCCGAGTCAAACCAGGAGAGTACGAGGTACCAAACGCAGAGCAGGAGAGTAGTGAGTAAGCCAGGGTCAGTATGAAGCAGGGTCAAATAGTTCAGAAGCTGCAGCAGGGCCAGGAAACCAAACGAGAAGAATCACAAGCAATGAGGAACAGGAAAGGCAGGTATAAATAGACAGAGGGCGGGAGCTAGCTCCGTCTGGCCAGGCTGTGATAGGCTCTCCCACTCCTAAGCCTGCCATCCTGAGTGGTGGAAGATGGAGTCAGTCTCACAGACATAGAAGCAGGTGCAGACTGATTACCTATGGGCGTAGACACAGAAGCTGTGCCTGGCAGATTCTTTACAGTACCCCCCCTTTTATGAGGGGCCACCGGACCCTTTCTAGGTGGACCTGGTTTATTGGGGAAACGAAGGTGGAACCTCCTGACCAATACCCCAGCGTGAACATCCCGGGTGGGTACCCAAGTCCTCTCCTCAGGCCCGTAGCCTTTCCAATGGACCAGGTACTGGAGGGAGCCTTGGACCATCTTGCTGTCCACAATCTTGGCCACCTCGAATTCCACCCTCTCAGGGGTGAGAACGGGGACAGGAGGTTTCCTCGAGGGAGCCAAGGACGGGGAGCAGCGTTTAAGGAGGGAGGCATGAAACACGTCGTGTACTCGAAGAGATGGGGGCAACTCCAGTCGGAAGGAGGCAGGATTGAGGACTTCAATGACCTTGTACGGCCCTATAAACCTGGGAGCAAACTTCTTGGACAGGACCTTAAGGCGCAAGTTCTTAGACGATAGCCACACCAGATCCCCGACCATAAACAAGGGGTTAGCAGAACGTTTTCTATCTGCCTGAGTTTTTTTGTATGCTCTGGGACGCCTCTAGGTTCTTCTGAACCTGGGCCCAGACTGTGCACAGTTCCCGACGAACGACCTCTACCTCGGGATTGTTGGAACTACCAGGTGAAACGGAGGAGAACCGTGGGTTAAACCCAAAATTACAGAAAAGGGGGGAGACCCCTGACGAGTTACTGACCCGGTTATTAAGGGAAAATTCGGCGAGGGGAATGAATGAGACCCAATCATATTGACAGTCAGAGATAAAACACCTTAAATATTGTTCTAGAGACTGATTAGTCCTCTCAGTTTGGCCATTAGTTTCAGGATGGAAGGCAGAGGAGAAGGACAGATCAATCTCCAACTTTTTACAGAAGGCTCTCCAAAACAATGAAACAAATTGTACCCCTCTGTCCGAAACAATGTTGACAGGGACCCCATGGAGACGCAGGATGTGTTTGACAAACAAGGTAGCTAACGTCTTAGCATTGGGTAGTTTCTTAAGGGGCACAAAGTGGCACATCTTACTGAAGCGGTCTACTACAACCCACACCACCGACTTGCCTTGAGATGGAGGCAAATCGGTGATAAAATCCATGGAGATATGGGTCCAAGGTCTCTGGGGAATGGGCAAAGAATGTAGTAAGCCCACTGGTCGGGACCTGGGAGTCTTGGACCTAGCACAAACCTCACAAGCGGCGACGTAGGCCTTAACGTCTTTAGGCAACCCAAGCCACCAATAGTTTTTGGCAATGAGGTGCTTGGTACCCAGGATGCCTGGATGGCCAGATAGTGCGGAGTCATGATTTTCCCTATGTACCCTTAGCCGGAATTGCAGGGGAACAAACAGCTTGTTCTCAGGAAGGTTCCCGGGAGCTGAACCTTGATCAGCCGCAATTTCAGAGACTAAATCAGAATCAGTAGAGGAAATGATTATACCTGGAGGCAAAATACAAGCAGGATCTTCCTCCGAAGGAGGGCTGGCCATGAAGCTACGCGACAGTGCATCAGCCTTAATATTTTTAGACCCAGCCCTATAGGTAACCAAAAAGTTGAATCTGGTAAAAAATAACGCCCATCGAGCTTGTCTCGGGTTTAGCCTCCGGGCAGATTCTAGGAAAACCAGATTCTTGTGGTCGGTAAGGACCGTTACCTGGTGCCTAGCCCCCTCCAGGAAGTGGCGCCACTCTTCAAATGCCCATTTAATGGCTAAGAGTTCGCGGTTGCCAATATCATAGTTACTCTCAGTGGGCGAAAACTTCCTGGAGAAGTAGGCACAGGGACGGAGATGGGTGAGGGACCTGGTACCTTGGGACAAGACAGCCCCCACTCCCACCTCGGATGCGTCAACCTCCACGATAAAAGGGTCCATTTGGTTGGGCTGAACCAGCACCGGGGCCGGGATAAAGCACTTCTTAAGGACCTCAAAAGCCTGGACAGCCTCAGGCTGTATTACTGGGGCAATACCTCTATTAGAGTACTATAGGTCTTAAAAACCTAGTACGCTAACATCTCTAATGTCTCCTTACAACTAAACATGTCCCTGACACGGCACAAGCTGCATCCAATTACGAGAAGCCTACAGCAGGGATTTCCCCGAGCGGTTACACGCTCGAGAATGTAGGCGTTACGAGGGACTGCACCGACCAATCAGACACAGGCTAGACAGGGCATTGACATGAGAGGACACGAGCGTCCTCTAACTAATAGAAACGCCCAGAGCGTGACGTCACAAGCAGACGCGCGCTGAACACGCTCATTGCCCGCCCCAATACAGGGATATTTAAACCAGGAGTGTATCTCCTGAATTAGCGCCAAAAGGAGCGGAAACCCGCCATTCTGACACACAGCGCCGATCATCTGGACATACCAGTAACCAGGGAAACGAGGTATGTTTACAACAATCCTGCACTACACTATAACTGTGTTTCTGTAATATGCTAGCTAGCACTGAACTGTCAGATTGCAGTTAGAGATAGCAAACTACGAGCACACCAGTATTTTACAGGAAATGGATATATTAGTCACCTGACCCCCTACAGACTTTAGAGTTGAGATGTTTGCCATGTTGTCTTGTTGTTTTGTTGTGGTAAGTGTATAATTATAACCACAGAATAACCAATATGAGAGATGCTGCTATGTCTTTCCTCCTTAATGACGGATGTTGAGATATTTCTAATTGAGCTCAGCCTATACAGAACCGTCCACTCTGCCTATGTGAGGAACTCATTATATAATCGCATACCTGACCATACCATTGTACCTGGGATGAGGATGTCGTCCGTTCACTGATTCTGTTCTTGTTTGATTATTATTTCTGTGGTATTTTATAGCACAATCCAGTTTTGATTTCTTTAAGATCTGATTTAATTTGTCCTTATATATGTCATGTTTTATTTTATTCTATTTAATTTGAGATTTATGTATGTATATGATGCTAATATACCCACGTATAATGTTCTGTATACTTATAGTGCCTGACGAAGGTCCTTTGACCGAAATGTTGCACCAAACCCTTGGCATCAAATATAATAAAAATTTCAAGAAATTGATACTTACGACTCAGTGTGCCGAATACTTTTTCACAATGTCTCTTACCCTGACGTAAGGTCACCAGCTGACTCTCGGCAAAGGCAGTCCTGTCAGTCTCGTCATAAATGAGTCCGAGAGCAGAAAAGAGAAGATCAATGGAGGAAAGTTCAGAGGCGTCAGGAGCCAAGGAGAAGGCCCATTCTTGGGGCCCTTCCTAGAGCCGGGACATAATTATACCCATCCGCTGGCTCTCAGAACCTGAGGAGTGAGGCTTTAAGCGAAAATAGAGCCTACAACTCTCCCGAAAGCAGAGAAAAGTCTTCCGGTCCCCTGAGAACCGGTCAGGCAACTTGAGGTGGGGTTCAAGAGGTGAGGTGAGGGGCACTACCATGGTAGCGTCAGGCTGGTTGACCCTCTGAGCCAGGGCCTGTAGGGAGAGACCCTGCATTTGCTGAGCCAGGGTCTCAAGGGGGTCCATAGTAGTGTGAGGGACCAGGGTAGACTAGGTATATGGGCTTGTGATTATGTAATGATGGGGGTAGGGAAACAGACAAGTGAGCCCTAATCTACCCGCCACTCAGTCCCTGCCTGCTTGCAACAACCCGCCCTAGACGACGGGG
Organism: Rhinoderma darwinii; assembly: GCF_050947455.1. Taxonomy (NCBI): domain Eukaryota; kingdom Metazoa; phylum Chordata; class Amphibia; order Anura; family Rhinodermatidae; genus Rhinoderma; species Rhinoderma darwinii. Next base: position 593,754,442 of record NC_134687.1, read on the forward strand.
TACAACTGGGCGACGGTCCCTACGCTCAGTAAGTGCACGACAGACAAACAGACAAGGGTACACAAAGCTAAGGGAAATGGGGCAGTTGCCCACGGCAACACCGTGAGCAACAAGAGAGGTGAACGAGCCGAGTCAAACCAGGAGTGTACGAGGTACCAAACGCAGAGCAGGAGAGTAGTCAGTAAGCCAGGGCCAGTATGAAGCAGGGTCAAATAGTTCAGAAGCTGCAGCAGGGCCAGGAAACTAAACGAGAAGAATCACAAGCAAGGAGGAACAGGAAAGGCAGGTATAAATAGACAGAGGGCGGGAGCTAGCTCCGTCTGGCCAGGCTGTGATAGGCTCTCCCACTCCTAAGCCTGCCATGCTGAGTGGTGGAAGATGGAGTCAGTCTCACAGACATAGAAGCAGGTGCAGACTGATTACCTATGGGCGTAGACACAGAAGCTGTGCCTGGCAGATTCTTTACATAAACTTTTGTAAAGAGGAGGGCTTCAAATAAAAAAGCAGCCCATACTTACCAGGGCCAGCGTCAGCACCCGGCGAACCCAGGCGAGTGCCGGGGCCCACTTCCCTTGGGGGGCCCACTCGGCCGCCGGGTACTGATGCTGCCATCGTCACGGCATCACTGTCCATATATGGACAGTGATGTCAGGAGCAGAGCAGGAGAACCAGGGCAGAGTGCTAGTAGCGCTCTCCCCGGACTATGGCTCTGGGGCTGCCTCAGAAAACACTGTCCATATATGGATAGTGACGTGAGGGGCTGCTCCTGAAGCGGAACCCCAACCCAGAGTGTCGTCAATGCTCTGTCTGGGGATTCCACTCCTAGAGGGAACCCCAAAGGTGCAACTACCAGGGGCGTGGGCTGTGTGACACTACCAGGGAGGGGGGCTGTGTGACACTACCAGGGAGGGGGCTGTGTGACATTACCAGGGAGGGGGCTGTGTGACACTACCAGGGAGGGGGCTGTGTGACACTACCAGGGAGGGGGCTGTGTGACACTACCAGGGATGGGGCTATGTGGCACTACCTTGGAGGGGGCGCTGTGTGGCACTACCAGGGAGAGGGGGCTGTGTGGCACTACCTGGGAGAGGGGCTGTGTGGCACTACATGGGAGAGGGGGCTGTGTGGCACTACCTGGGAGAGGGGGCTGTGTGGCACTACCTGGGAGAGGGGGCTGTGTGGAACTACCTGGGAGAGGGGGCTGTGTGGCACTAACTGGGATGGGGGCTGTGTAGCACTACCTGGGAGGGGGCTGTGTGGCACTATCTACGGAGGGTGCTAAACTTATGGGGGTACAAACTGGGGGCCTAACTTCTATATGGGAGCATAAACAGGGCCAAACGTCTATATGGGGGCACAAAGTGATATTTTCTGCCATTTTACTGCCGCCGTGAGTTCCCCCACAAAAGGGCCTGCCCACATAAACCTGGAGCCGGCCCTGATACTTACCGCTCTCCTCCCAGACGTTCCTGCGCTAGGGGCTTCTGTCATCTCTGTTCTGTGTGTACACAGGGTGACTGCAGCGGTGACATCACGTCGACAGTACATCACCGCCGCAGCTAATTACTGGTCTCAGCTGAACGCCGCTGAGGCTATTAATAGGATGCAGCGGTGGTGTACGGTCAACATGATTTCACCGCTGCAGTCACTTTGTGTACACACAGAACAGAAATGACAGAAGCCCCCAGAGCAGGAAGGTCTGGGAGGAGAGCGGTAAGTATGTTATTTTTTTTATTTTAACTCCTCCTGCTGCTTCAACAAAATGTTTAATTTGTATTCCAGACAACCACTTTAAAGGCTATGCCCACCCCTGAAATCGTTTTTTTTTTTTTTTTTTTTTTAATATCAGTGTGTTTTCTGCAACTTTCTAAATAAATACTTTTTATTAAAAACAATTTTTACTTTTTGAGATACAGCTGCTTTGTATTCTGTATACAGAGCAGCCGTATCTAGCACTGAGACCTGAATCCGTCAGGCCAGTGGGACTGACGGGTTCAGTGTCAGCAGGTCCTGTCTCTCTGACACGCAGGATCCACCTGTTATCGATCACATTTAAGTTATGAACAGTTGACACGCAGGACCCGCTGTCACTGAACCCGTCTGTCCCACTGACCTGACGGACTCAGGTCTCAGCGCTAGATACGGCTGCTCTGTATACAGAATACAAAACAGCTGTATCTCAAAAAGTACAAATAGTTTAATAAGGCTCCGTTCACATGTGCGTCAGGGCTCCGTTCAGGCGTTCCATCTGAGCTTTCCGTCAGAACGGAACCCTGACTGAAACAATACTGTAGTCGACTGCGCTTTTGACTCAAAACTACGGAACCCTTGCACAATGGAGACAAACGCAAACCATTTGCACCGGATCCGTCACCATTGAAATCAATGGTGATGCAAACGGAAACCTATGGTTTCCGTTTGTTTCAGTCAGGGCTCCGTTCTGACGGAAAGCTCAGATGGAACACCTGAACGGAGCCCTGACGCAGATGTGAACGTAATTACAAAGTTGCACCAAACGCACTGATTTTTATAGAAAAAAATAAATATAAATTCAAAGGTGTACATTGCTTTTCACGTAATCTGAACAGAGTTTAAAATGGCAACAAATGGTAAATGTACACTATGAAGGCACTGAATTCTGTGCCCATTTGACATTTATTAACACTTTAGTGCCTTTCAGTGCCACCATGGTGCCCATTTGCCACCTATTGCCCCTTTAGCATCCTTCTGTTTAGTGGTCCCTTGATGGCCATTTACTGCTCCTGTAGCCTTTAGCATCTTTTGTCACAGAAGAACAATAACGGGGCAACAAAATGGCAAATGGGCATCAAGGGGGCACTGAATAGAAGGACACTAAAGGGGCAATAAGTGGCAAATGGGCACCAAGGTGGCACTGAATCCTCTGTCCATTTTCCATTATTGCCCTTTTTAGAACCCTATCAGTTAACACATTCATACAAAGTCCAGTCAGTGACTTACCTGCTGGGCGTCCGGCAAAAGCTTCCTGCTGGAGCTGGAGCCGCCCTGGAGAAAACGTTCCCTCGGTGTCTCCACCAGCCTTGGAAGCGCACAGGAAGCGCAGTGTCTCCTCTCTATCTTGCGTCCTGAATGAGGTCATCACGCCTGTCTCGGCATTCAGGACGCAGGACAGGGTGAGCGGACGAGTGGTTGCCGGGACGCGGGACAGCCAGTATGAGGTCGGTGCAGTATGTGAGTGGCACCTGACCCGCTGGCGTCCCGAGTAGCGGTCCTTGCGCGGGGCATGGACAACCCGGTGGCGCCCCCCTTACAGGGTGGCGCTCTGTGCGACCACACTGGTCGCATGTACCTAAAGCCGGCCATGTAAGCATGTTACAGAGAAATAACCGAGTTTCTAAAGAGTTTTCACCCAACTGTTGAATTACAAGACTGTTTTGATGCTCTTTAATTCTGTAAAGGGAATCTATTGTTAAGACATGATCTCTACAATGTGATCTACACTTATTAACGTGCAGCAAAAAATGACAAACTAAGCAACTTTGCACATATTCTTAATTAAAAATCATTTTGTGTCTGCAGACCCCTATGCAGACCTATAAGTTTCCATGGTCACAGACTACAAACAAACCATGTGAAGTCAGATACTGCAGTGAAATTAGAATCCATTTGTCTTTCTCTTCTACCATAGATATATTTGTAAGAATCAGACCACATAGGTCTTCGTAACGACGGTAAGAGATTTTTTTAAATTAAGACTATTTGCATAGTTGCTTAATTTTTTTTTCATTGCTATATATTAACCACTTTTGGGTATTTTATGTTTTTATCACCCCAAAGTATCAGTGGTTGTCCCATTAGGACAACCCCTCTCCTTATGTTTTATTAGGGCATAAGGACGTCATAGAGGGGATCCTCAACTGAGTGGAGAATTGCTGCAAAAAGCAATTCAAGGGGACCATGTGTTACATTAATTTACATTACATTCATTTTAGTGGCCGCTATTTAATTCCACAATTCCCCTACAATAGCTGCCTGCATTTTTCCCTGGCAATAAGAGCTGATTGTCAGGGGTATGGGCTGGATCCTCAGCAATCAGTAGATCACCAGCCGCTCCTATTTGAGAAAAGTAGGGTTGCCTAGATGTGACAACCCCTTTAATAATAAGCTGTCAGGATTATTGGTGCTCCTTCCCTCCCTGCAGTATTACCTCTACATTCTCCTGATCAAGTGTCCCCTCACCCCGCGGCACTACGGACAGGCCTCAGAGAAAATTGTCAGGCGCCGCCCCTTCACGCTCTGTATTACAACACAAAAACTCTGTTTTGACCAAAATGTTTCTATAAGCCATAAATGTGACAGTGTTTCACAGTATAATATGATACAATGTACAACAATACAGTATCATAAGATGAGAACATATATAATAGTGTGATAACATTGCCTTGGCTGAGGTTCCGCTTAGTAAATCATGACTTTGCATTGTGTTTAATGGGTAGTTAATAACAATTACCTGTGTCCACGCAATGGCAGCTATTAAACAGCTGACACATGGCGGCAGGATAAGGAGTCCCGGTGCCTGCTCCGTGAAATTGTGGTCACGCCTGTGTTATCACGCATGTATGATAAGACTCTGCCAGCAAAATATTGTGTTTCCATTTACCAGAGAAGGGTTGACATAGATTTACTTTAGGGTTATGATCACATCTAATATGATCCTCCATGAAATCAGCCTGAGATAAGCCGTGTCTGATAAGAGAGGCGTATGCAGAGATATCACTGCAGCCTTGGAAAACTGGAGGAAAAAACATTCATGGAAAGGTTCCGTCAGGTCATTCATATTGGGGGTGCTGTCTCCGGATCTGCAGACCATTCACATAGAGCGGTAGAATGGGGAGTGGGTGATGACAAAATTGTATAAAGATTGATCTCCAAAAATAAAAATGTAAAGGTATCTGCATCCAATTGGAAAATTTATTGACCCTCTATGTTCTTGGGAAATTGGAGGAACGGGAAGCAGTGAAAGTATTTCCCATTCTCCAGTGGATGGAGTTACAGCATAAACCTATGTTTCCTAATTCCTTATGAATTTTCTCAAGGGTCATAACAAGTCACTGACGCAGACATTTAAAGGGTTTTCTGTAAAAAAAAAATACATTTCCAACCTCTGTTAAAATCTGATATGTGTCACTTTATGTGGTAATAACTCTGGAATGCTTTTTCCTATCCAAGCGATTCTGAAATTGTTTTCTCGTGACATATTGTACTTTATGTTAGGAAAAAAATTTGGTAGATAAATGCAGTATTTTTTTGTGAAAGACACCAAAATTTAGAGAAAATATGCAGAAATTAGCATTTTCTAAATTCAAATGTATCTGTTTGTAAGACAGATAGTAATACCACACATAATACTTACTAGTTAACATTTCCCATATGTCTACTTTATGTTGGCATTGTTTATTGAACATCCTTTTATTTTTCTAGGATGTTACAAGGCTATAAGTTTAGCAACAATTTCTTACATTTTCAAGAAAATGTCAAAAGCCTATTTTTTTTAGGGAACAGTTCAGTTATGAAGTGGCTTTGAGGGCGTAATATATTAGGAACCCCCACAAATCACACCATTTTAAAAACTGCACCCCTTAAAGTATTCAAAACAGAATTTAGAAAGTTTCTTAACCCTTTAGGCTTTTCACAGGAATTAAAGAAAAATGGAATTTCATATTTTTTTTGCAGAAATTCCATTTTAATCAATTTTTCCTGTAATACTGAAGGTTTTACCAGAGAAACGCAACTCAATATTTATTGCCCATATTCTGCAGTTTTTAGAAACATCCCAAATGTGGCCCTAGTGCGGTAATGGACTGAAACAAAAGCCCCAGAAGCAAAGGAACACCTAGTGCATTTGCTTTTCTTTGATTATATTTCAGGCACCGTGTTAGGTTATAATACCCCATTTGGGAAACTACACCCCTTGAGGAATTCATCTAGGGGTGTAGTGAGCATTTAGACCTCACAGGTGTTTCATAGATTTCATTAGAATTAGGCAGTGAAAATGAAAAATTACATTATTTTCCAATAAGATGTAGCTTTACCTCCAAATTTTAATTTTTTTTCAACAAATGAGGGAAAGAACCCCAACATTTGTAAAGCAACTTCTCCAAAGTACGGAAATACCCAACATGTGGTCATAAACTGCTGTTTGGGCAAGCGGAAGGACTCCGAAGGGAAGGCGCGCCATTTAGCTTTTGGAGCGCAGATTTTTCTGGATTGGTTTTTCTGCACCATGTCGCATTTGTAAAGCTCCTAAGGTATCAGTACAGTGGAAACTACCCAAATGTGGCTCCATTTGGAAGACTACACCCCTCAAGGAAATTTTCAAGTGGTATAGTCAGCTTTTTGACACCACAGGGGTTTCATACACTGGGCAGTAAAAAAAGAAAATTTTAATTTTTTTCAAAGAAAATGTTGCTTTGGCCCTAAATTCATCCTTTTCACAAGGGGTTAAAGGAGAAAAAACACCCACAGCTTTTTACGCAATTTATCCTGAAAATGGCAATACCCCATTTGTGGACATAAACTGCTGTTTAAGTACATGGCAGGGCTCAGAAGGGAAGGAGCACCATGTATAGCACCCCAGGACCGAGCGCAGCACCAGCACATGGTAGATTTAAAATGTAGTTCGCGACGCCAACCCTTATGAGTAATGTGTGCTGTGCTGGAGAGGATGGGAGTTGTAGTATCTGGCCTCCTTAGTGTCAACGGTGTAGCCGGTGGATAAATGTAACTCGACCTTTCTTCCCCCACTCCTCCTGTGCTGGTACAATGAAAGGGGGGGGGGGGGGGTTGCAGTATTGTGGATGATGGTGGTAGTTGTTCCCCCGGGGCACACCCTGTGTAGTGTATCTCTGGCTGATGGCGGTTGGGGTGCCATTGATGTAGTGTGCAGATGAACTAGAGACAACAGTTCTTTGTGCAAATAACTCACGGTTTACTTGTAACTTGCAGATAACGATAGACAGTCCTTGCCCAATGATGGAGGCAGTAGTAGTTAATCAGTACTTAGGTAGACCAGCTGGTGATAGGTCTTTAAAGTAGGTTTATAATCTAGATTCTAAATCTTCGCTAAGAGTGGCAATAGCAGGTAAGCTACTTCCTTCTAATGCTGGGTAGGACGTGTCCCGGTGTTTCCCAACAAAGCCTCTGAGGCCCACAAATACCTCTCCTTCAGAGATGACTGTATCTTTAGACAGCAAGTTTTCTTGGATGCTGCTACAAAGTTGGCTTTCAGGTATGCTTCTAGTAGGACTAAGTCTCTACTCCACCTTCCTTTCTCTCAGGTATCGGTGGCTGATGTAGGCCCAGACAGTAACACTGGGGCCTAAAGCACTGCTGGAGGTAGCGTCTGATGCGTACCACATCCAGACTAAGTCTTAGCTCTACGGTCTCTAAACCAGGCTAAACTCACCTTCCAACAACATCCATGTCAATGCGCCCTCTAGTGGATACCTAATTATAAGACCTCCACAGCTTCTACTGTGGTTTAAAGTGATAGTACATAATTAATACATTGCATAGGACAATTATATAAGGCTATAACATGGTAAAACATTCAAATTCTCTTGCTGCACAACGTAGTGGAACAAAAGTACCATTTCTGGGACATTACACATGCAACATCTGAGGCCTACTATGGTGGCATTTACTGCCCTGTGTGATGAAAACAGAGGCTCTGGGGTGTCAAAATATTAGAAACCCCAGAAAAGTGACCCCATTTTAGGAAACTAAACCCGTCAAACAATTAATCTAGCGATGTAGTGAGAAATGTTAGATTGTAAAGTAACACTTTTCAAGGTATTCATCTAGGGGTATAGTGAGAATTTTTAATTTGTGAAGTGACAACCCTCTAGGTATTCATCTAGGGGTATAATAAGAATTACTGTTATTTTGGTAACGAAGGAGGACATCCTGGAAAACCCGCACTTGAGGGAGAGGGAATGGCAGGTCCCACTACCAACCTACCCACCATTCCATAAAATCCAGCCCAAAAAATAAATCAAAGGCCTCAGCAAAAAAAGATTTGCTGAGACAACCAATCTCATCTGGATTTATTCCTCTCACCCAGATTTGCAACCTAGGTGAGAAAGACACTCCCTCGGGTCCTTGGTATAGTGAGAATTTTTCGTTTTGTTTTAGGTGGTTATTTACAAATTTTAAATGAGCAAATTTTGAATGGGGCTGGTCAGTAAAAAAATAAATAATTGGTCATGGTCAATATGGGAGACAGAAAAGGTGAATGAAGAATAAATAAAAAATCCAAGGAGGTGTGATATATATTGAAACATTTTTTCATGCACAGGCCGGGATTTGTGGGACACGTCTCACAATGGTATGTGGTGTCCTTACGAGTGCCTCGCTTGGCACACACATGGCATTTTTTTGGGGGTTTCTGTTTTTTTTCAGTGGAGGGGATTTCTGTGGGGAAATGCTGGCCGGGAATTATCCTGCTGACAGAAGAACCGGATGAACTGCCCTCCCCTTCCTGGTCACCAAATATCAGGGACTTGATGACCTTTTCCTAAAATTGCAGGAACGTATCCCTACTGCCGGCATATCTGCAGAGGACAAAGGCGTTGTATAAAGCCATCTTTGTAAGATGCACAAGCAGCTTTTTATACCATACCTTGGTCTTGCGCATGGCGCTGTATGGTTTTATGACCTGGTCAGACAGGTCAACGCCACCCATATATTTGTTGTACTCCTCTTTGGGAACTTGGGTGCTGGATCCACGTACAGGGACAAGGCTGCCTCTGCTGTCGTGTATGCTGGTCAGTATAAAGACGTCCCTTTATACTTCAGAAGGAGCAGATCGTCGCTGCAGACAGCTCTGCTCTCTCCTAATTTTAGTATCTGACCCAGCAAAGTTTTGGGGAGGACCTTCTGATTTTTGCGGATTGTTCCACACACCAAGGTGGATCTAGACGAGAGAACTTTTAGCAATGGGACACTATTGTAAAAGTTGTCCACATATAAATGATATCCTTTGCCGAGCAAAGGATGAACAAGATCCCATACGATCTTTCCACTAATTCCTAGGAAGGGGGAGGGCATTCTGGGGATCTATATGGGAGTCTTTCCCCTCATAAACCCTAAAAGAGTAGGTGTAACCGGTCGCAATTTCACATAATTTGTACATTTTTATTGGGTAGATACTGCCTGAAGTGCAGTCTACCCTTGAAGCTTACCAATGACTCATCCACCGAAATATTTTGTTGGGGGGGGTTTAAACTTAGGAAACACTTTTGGAGTAGTGGGCAATTAATGGTCTTATTTTATAGTGGGGGTGGGCAGTGACTATTGTCGTAATGCAAATACTTTAGGATGGCTTTGAATTGCATCCTTGTCATTACTGTGCGGTAAAGGCGGGTGTTGTATAAAATATCAGGGGACCATAGTTTCTAATGCTTGACTTCTAATGCTGAGACCAAAACTTAGAAATAAGCCCAAAAACTTCCGCAATTCCACTGCGTTTGTGGGGGTCCAATTTTGGCCTCTCCCATAATAAGAGTCAGGGTTCTGGGAGATAAATTGTTCCGCATAGATGTTGGTCTGCTGGACCATTAAATCTAAAAGGGCGTCCAAAAAAAAACTTTCAAATAATCAATGAGGCTGAAACCTGTAGTGTCAATTTGAATGCCTGAGGGGACTGTAAATTCAGGCCCTGTTTACACAAGACAATTATTGGGAACGAGCGTTATATGAGCGCTTGTCTGCCCGATAATCGCCCATTGTAAAACCCCCTTAAACCTCTGGATATACACTACCGTTCAAAAGTTTGGGGTCACCCAGACAATTTTGTGTTTTCCATGAAAACTCACTGTAATGATGGGGGTAGGGAAACAGACAAGTGAGCCCTAATCTACCCGCCACTCAGTCCCTGCCTACTTGCAACGACCCGCCCTAGGCGACGGGGTACAACTGGGCGACGGTCCCTACGCTCAGTAAGTGCACGACAGACAAACAGACAAGGGTACAAAGAAGCTAAGGGAAATGGGGCAGTTGCCCACGGCAACACCGTGAGCAACAAGAGTGGTGAACGAGCCGAGTCAAACCAGGAGTGTACGAGGTACCAAACGCAGAGGAGGAGAGTAGTGAACAAGCCGAGTCAAACCAGGAGTGTACGAGGTACCAAACGCAGAGCAGGAGAGTAGTCAGTAAGCCAGGGTCAATATGAAGCAGGGTCAAATAGTTCAGAAGCTGCAGCAGGGCCAGGAAACCAAACGAGAAGAATCACAAGCAAGGAGGAACAGGAAAGGCAGGTATAAATAGACAGAGGGCGGGAGCTAGCTCCGTCTGGCCAGGCTGTGATAGGCTCTCCCACTCCTAAGCCTGCCATGCTGAGTGGTGGAAGATGGAGTCAGTCTCACAGACATAGAAGCAGGTGCAGACTGATTACCTATGGGCGTTGACACAGAAGCTGTGCCTGGCAGATCCTTTACAGTACCCCCCCTTTTATGAGGGGCCACCAGACCCTTTCTAGGTGGACCTGGTTTATTGGGGAAACGAAGGTGAAACCTCCTGACCAATACCCCAGCGTGAACATCCCGGGCGGGTACCCAAGTCCTCTCCTCAGGCCCGTATCCTCTCCAATGGACCAGGTACTGGAGGGAGCCTTGGACCATCTTGCTGTCCACAATCTTGGCAACCTCGAATTCCACCCCCTCAGGGGTGAGAACAGGGACAGGAGGTTTCCTCGAGGGAGCCAAGGACGGGGAGCAGCGTTTAAGGAGGGAGGCATGAAACACGTCGTGTACTCGAAAAGATGGGGGCAACTCCAGTCGGAAGGAGACAGGATTGAGGACTTCAATGACCTTGTACGGCCCTATAAACCGGGGAGCAAACTTCTTGGACGGGACCTTAAGGCGCAAGTTCTTAGACGATAGCCACACCAGATCCCCGACCATAAACAAGGGATTAGCAGAACGTCTTCTATCTGCCTGAGTTTTTTGTATGCTCTGGGACGCCTCTAGGTTCTTATGAACCTGGGCCCAGACTGTGCACAGTTCCCGATGAACGACCTCTACCTCGGGATTGTTGGAACTACCAGGTGAAACGGAGGAGAACCGTGGATTAAACCCAAAATTACAGAAAAAGGGCGAGACCCCTGATGAGTTACTGACCCGGTTATTAAGGGAAAATTCGGCGAGGGGAATGAATGAGACCCAATCATATTGACAGTCAGAGATAAAACACCTTAAATATTGTTCTAGAGACTGATTAGTCCTCTCAGTTTGGCCATTAGTTTCAGGATGGAAGGCAGAGGAGAAGGACAGATCAATCTCCAACTTTTTACAGAAGGCTCCCCAAAACAATGAAACAAATTGTACCCCTCTGTCAGAAACAATATTGACAGAGACCCCATGGAGACGCAGGATGTGTTTGACAAACAAGGTAGCTAACGTCTTAGCATTGGGTAGTTTCTTGAGGGGCACAAAGTGGCACATCTTACTGAAGCGGTCTACTACAACCCACACCACCGACTTGCCTTGAGATGGAGGCAAATCGGTGATAAAATCCATGGAGATATGGGTCCAAGGTCTCTGGGGAATGGGCAAAGAACGTAGTAAGCCCGCTGGTCGGGACCTGGGAGTCTTGGACCTAGCACAAACCTCACAAGCGGCGACGTAGGCCTTAACGTCTTTAGGCAACCCAGGCCACCAATAGTTTCTGGCAATGAGGTGCTTGGTACCCAGGATGCCTGGATGACCAGATAGTGCGGAGTCATGATTTTCCCTAAGTACCCTTAGCCGGAATTGCAGGGGAACAAACAGTTTGTTCTCAGGAAGGTTCCCGGGAGCTGAACCTTGATCAGCCGCAATTTCAGAGACTAAATCAGAATCAATAGAGGAAATGATTATACCTGGAGGCAAAATACAAGCAGGATCTTCCTCCGAAGGAGGGCTGGTCATTAAGCTACGTGACAGTGCATCAGCCTTAATATTTTTAGACCCAGCCCTATAGGTAACCAAAAAGTTGAATCTGGTAAAAAATAACGCCCATCGAGCTTGTCTCGGGTTTAGCCTCCGGGCAGATTCTAGGAAAACCAGATTCTTGTGGTCGGTAAGGACCGTTACCTGGTGCCTAGCCCCCTCCAGGAAGTGGCGCCACTCTTCAAATGCCCATTTAATGGCTAAGAGTTCGCGGTTGCCAATATCATAGTTACTCTCAGTGGGCGAAAATTTCCTGGACAAGTAGGCACAGGGACGGAGATGGGTGAGGGACCTGGTACCCTGGGACAAGACAGCCCCCACTCCCTTTGGTGCCATGCTGAGTGGTGGAAGATGGAGTCAGTCTCACAGACATAGAAGCAGGTGCAGACTGATTACCTATGGGCGTTGACACAGAAGCTGTGCCTGGCAGATCCTTTACACTCACACTTATATTTATCAAATGAGTTGCAAAATGACTAGAAAATATAGTTAAGACATTGACAAGGTTAGAAATAATGAGCAACCCCAGAACATCACATTACCTCCACCATGCTTGACAGATGGCGTCAGGCACTCTTCCAGCATCTTTTCAGTTGTTCTGCGTCTCACAAATGTTCTTCTGTGTGATCCAAACACCTCAAACTTCGATTCGTCTGTCCATAACACTTTTTTCCAATCTTCCTCTGTCCAATGTCTGTGTGCTTTTGCCCATATTAATCTTTTCCTTTTATTAGCCAGTCTCAGATATGGCTTTTTCTTTGCCACTCTGCCCTGAAGGCCAGCATCCCGAAGTCGCCTCTTCACTGTAGACGTTGACACTGGCGTTACATAGTTACATAGTTAGTACGGCTGAAAAAAGACACATGTCCATCAAGTTCAACCAAGGGACGGGAAAAGGGAAGGAAAAATTTCTACACATTGACATAGGTGCTAATATTTTTTTGTTCTAGGAAATTATCTAACCCTTTTTTAAAGCCATCTACTGTCCCTGCTGTGACCAGCTCCTGCGGTAGGCTATTCCATAGATTCACAGTTCTCACGGTAAAGAAGGTTTGTCGCCTCTGCAGCTTGAACCTTTTTTTCTCCAGACGGAGGGAGTGCCCCCTTGTTTTTTGAGGGGGTTTTACAAGGAACTGGATTTCACCATATTTTTTGTATGTGCCATTAATATATTTATATAAGTTAATCATGTCCCCCCTTAGTCGTCTTTTTTCAAGGCTAAATAGGTTTAATTCTTTCAATCTTTCCTCATAACTTAAATTCTCCATGCCCCTAATTAGCTTCGTTGCTCTTCTTTGTATTTTTTCCAACTCCAGGGCATCCTTTCTATGAACTGGAGCCCAGAACTGAACTGCATATTCTAGATGAGGCCTCACTAATGCTTTGTAAAGTGGCATTATTACATCCCTGTCCCGCGAGTCCATGCCTCTTTTAATACACGACAATATCCTGCTGGCCTTTGAAGCAGCTGATTGACACTGCATGCTGTTATTGAGTTTATGATTTACAAGTACACCCAGATCCTTCTCAACAAGTGAATCCGCCAGTGTAGCTCCCCCTAGGACATATGATGCATGCAGGTTGTTGGTACCCAGATGCATAACTTTACATTTATCTACATTAAACTTCATCTGCCAAGTGGACGCCCAAACACTTAGTTTGTTTAAATCTGCCTGCAATTCATGAACATCTTCCATAGACTGAACTATATTACATAGCTTGGTGTCATCTGCAAAAATAGAAATAGTGCTATTAATCCCATCTTCTATATCATTAATAAATAAGTTGAATAATAGTGGTCCCAGCACTGAACCCTGGGGTACACCACTTATAACCGGGGACCAGTCAGAGTAGGAATAATTTACCACAACTCTCTGGATACGGTCCTTGAGCCAATTCTCAATCCAATTACAAACTATATTTTCTAAACCTATAGTCCTTAATTTACCCATTAGGCGTCTATGAGGGACAGTGTCAAATGCCTTTGCAAAGTCCAAAAACACTAAATCCACAGCGGCCCCTCTGTCTAGGCTTCTGCTCACCTCTTCATAAAAACAGATTAGGTTAGTTTGACAACTTCTGTCCTTAGTAAAACCGTGCTGGCTGTCACTTATAATACTATTTATTGTTACATAATCCTGTATATAGTCCCTCAATAGCCCCTCAAACATTTTCCCCACGATGGATGTTAAGCTTACTGGTCTATAATTACCCGGGCAAGACATAGAGCCCTTTCTGAAAATAGGCACCACATTTGCGCTGCGCCAGTCCCTTGGCACTATACCAGTCACTAGAGATTCTCTGAATATTATGAAAAGGGGGACAGAAATAACTGAACTAAGCTCTTTAAGAATTCTAGGGTGTAACCCATCTGGTCCCGGGGCCTTGTGCACATTTATTTTATTTAATTTAGCTTGGACGATATCTACATTCATCCAATTCAGTATATCAACTGATATATTAACAGCACTGGCACCGGCTACATCAGCTGCTCTTTCTTCTGTTGTATATACAGAGCTAAAGAACCCATTTAGTAACTCTGCCTTCTCTTGATCCCCTGTGATCAACTCCCCATTACCACTATCTAGGGGTCCTACATGTTCAGACCTTGACTTTTTAGCATTTATATACTTGAAGAATTTTTTGGGATTTGTTTTACTATCCTTGGCCACCTGCCTTTCATTTTGTATTTTTGCTAATTTTATTACATTTTTACAGATTTTATTAAGCTCTTTATATTTTACAAAGGCTACAGCTGTACCCTCAGATTTGTATTTTTTAAATGCCCTTTTTTTGTCGTGTATTGCGGGTACTATTTAACCCCTTAATGACCGGGCCAGATAAGACCTTAATGACCAGCTAAATTTTTCTGTTTTTGCCTCTCTGCGTTTCAGCAGCCATAATGTTTTTATTTTTTCATTGACGTGGCTGTATGAGGCCTTGTTTTATGCGAGAGAAATAGTATTTTTTTTCCCCACAGTTTGGGGGTAAAAAAAAAAATTTTTACGGCGTGAATGTAGGAAAAAGTGATTCTCGGAATCGTTTTTTTGTTTATTTTTTATCCCGTTCACGTTTCACGCTAAATAACCCATTAGATTAATTCTTCAGGTTATTACGGTCGTGTAGATACCTAATATGCATAGGTTTTTTGTTTTTATTTAGTGTAGGGGCAATAAAATGTATTTAATGCAAAATAAAGACTCTTTTTGTGACTTTTTTTATTTATTTATTTGTTTTGTTACTTTTATTTTTTTTAAATCCCATCAGGGGATAACTTTATTTTTTACTTGTAATGTATTAGCATACTTCTGTACGCTAATACATTACACTGTGTCACTATGACACAGGCTGCTGATCGGGCAGCACATAGTGTGCCCGAACAGCAGGCACATGGAACAGACAGCCCTGGGGTCATTTGTAGGTCCCCAGGGCTGACTGCAGAGGGATTCCCCGGTGTTTGATCGCATCACTGGAATCCCGGTGATGCGATCAAAGAGGGGAATTCCCTTTGATCTTCCCGCGGTCACGGACCGCGGTAATCAAAGGGTTAAACAGCTGGGGTCCGAATGTGTGCCGACCCCAGCTGTGTTCAGGAGGCTGCTCTAAGATCAGGAGCTGTTAGTAACAGCTCCTGCTTAGAGGATGAGTGCTCTCACGAGCGCTCATCAGCCTAATCTACAGCGACGCCAAAAGACGTCTCTGTAGACTAAGCACCCGCACCGCCTGACGTCAAAAGACAGTGGGCGGTCGGGAAGGTGTTAATGAAGCTGCCAGTTGAGGACCTGTGAGGCGTCTATTTCTCAAACTAGAGACTCTAATGTACTTGTCTTGTTGCTCAGTTGTGCAGCGGGGCCTCCCACTTCTCTTTCTACTCTGGTTAGAGCCTGTTTGTGCTGTCCTCGGAAGGGAGTAGTACACACCGTTGTAGGAAATCTTCAGTTTCTTGGCAATTTCTCGCATGGAATAGCCTTCATTTCTAAGAACAAGAATAGACTGTCGAGTTTCACATGAAAGCTCTCTTTTTCTAGTCATTTTGAGAGTTTAATCGAACCCACAAATGTAATGCTCCAGATTCTCAGCTAGCTCAAAGGAAGGTCAGTTTTATAGCTCCTCTAAACAGCAAAACTGTTTACAGCGGTGCTAACATAATTGCACAAGGGTTTTCAAGTGTTTTCTAATCATCCATTAGCCTTCTAACACAGTTAGCAAACACAATGTACCATTAGAACACTGGAGCGATGGTTGCTGGAAATGGGCCTCTATACACCTATGTAGATATTGCATTAAAAACCAGACGTTTGCAGCTAGAATAGTCATTTAGCACATTACCAATGTATAGAGTGTATTTCTGATTAATTTAATGTTATCTTCATTGAAAAAAACTGTGCTTTTCTTGCAAAAAATAAGGAAATTTCTAAGTGACCCTAAACTTTTGAACGGTAGTGTTCACAAGAACTTCACATTCACTGACAGCAAGCAGATCTTGAAAAGTGTGAGGACATGAAATACAAGGTATATTAAAAAAGTTGCAGAACATTTTATTATACCCATTTACATGGCTGACTGACACATTTAACCCTATACAGGCTGAACAGATAAATAGTATTATTGTATAATGCTCGTCATTTCTTCCAGGGCTGGGAATTACTGGTGCTGGGTGCCAATTGTTGCCCCTATGGTAGGTGGCCTGACTGGTGCCTTCCTGTACAAGCTGTTAGTGGCCCTACACCACCAGCTCGAAGTGGAGGAGAAGAAATTATGTGAAATGGAGAAAGGGAATTCAGAGATGGTGAATTGTGAATACATGTGACCCCTGGACATTACCTTGTGGCAACAGGACATTTATACTGCAACAATGTGTCATACTGTAATACGTACACACAGGACAGTGTACATACAATGTATATATATATATATATATATATAAAAATATATATAAAAAAAATCATCTCAGGATCCAATCATTTCTGAAATTATTTACAGGAATTGTCCACTTTCAGCAAATTCATGTTAATTTATTATACAATTAAAAGTTATACAATTTTCCAATATACTTTCTGTATTAATTCCTCTTGACTTTCAAGATCTCTGCTTGATGTTACCCAGTAGAAACATTCATTGTTTACTTCCAGCGGATACAAATCTGTCCATGGTCATGTGTTGGACACACAGGTGCACGGTATGTTACAGTTTACAGTATGTGTATTGGAGCTGTGTCTTCTAACGATCCCAGCACCTGTGTGTCCATCACATGACCATGGACAGAATTCTATCCACTGGAAGTAAACAATGAATGTTCCGATTGCATGACAAGAAGCAGAGATCTTAAAAACCTTGAGGAATTAATAGAGAAAGTATATTGAAAAATTGTATACATTTTAATTATACAGAAAATAACATTAATTTCCTGATAATCAAAAACCCATTTAATTCACAATTAAAACAGCATTTCCATTGAAAATCTGTAGCTAAGTATTTGTTACTGTTGCCAGGAATGCTAGGTGACAACCAATAAAGCCGCTGTTATAACTCCTTCAGCGGTTGTCACCCAGCTTTCTCAGAGCATAAATGGCTGGGTAGAATTTTTGGCAAGAACAGATCTGTATTTACTGGAGATTCTGTCTTCATACTTTCAGGGAAACTGCTTTTTATTGCCGTTTCTCTATTTCAAGCACAAACCCGAGCACTGGCCTCAAAGGAACCGAAAAGAGAACGTCAAGGAAATTCAAAAAAATTCTGAGTAGAGACCTATGTGAAGTGCAGTCCATGAAGAAGACTATTAATAGTGGGGTTCATATAACTGTCTTATCATGGAAAAGTGCAAAAGTAATAATAGTATTTAGATAAGATCTAACTCGTGGGACATGTACTTCTTTTCCTTCTCACATTTGTGCATTACCTTTATTGGATAAAGTCTAGATATACAGCGCCTGTTCACCTTTGAACACTATTTTACAATATGTATAGATAGACTACGTAAAAAGTGATGTCACTTTGTAAATATATTACATTATTTATCTTGTACTGATTCCGAGTTACAGCCTATATGTTACTATTATACTTCAGAGCTGCATTCACAATACTGCTGGTCAGTGCCAATTCAGTGCAAATTCAGCAAGTTTGTCATTAACCCCCCCCCCCCCCCCAACACTTTTTTTTTTTTTAAAGCAGGTGACTGTGTAGTGCCAGGTGTGAAGACTACACTTCCAAGAACGCAAATCACCAGAGAAAAATGTGCAGACGCTGAACAAGCAGGACAGGCTGAGATTTTTTTTTTTTTATGACAACATAACTGCAGACTGACCCAGACAATAGAATACATATTGAAACTGAGGAGCAAGATCGGTGTCAATACATTTCAAGTTATTTCTTGCTACTAGGTATCTTTCGTTAGAGAGTGTCATCTAGAAAGCTTATTTTTAAATACTCTATTAGGGAGTTCTGAGTTAAAAGGTGTGTGCGGGGGGTGGGGGCCTCATCTATTGGCCATTGCAGCCTCTTACTCTGGTGGGCTGAGCATGTACGTGCACTACACAGGTAGAACAAGGCTTTCAATGGGAACTGTGTAATGCTTCCCTTGCCCTGTGGTGGCGCTGCAGGAGAATTAATCACTTTCTACAGGGTATTTCCCTGTTATTTACTACTGATTAAAGAGGTTCTAAGAACAGAAAATACTGTTATCAGCTTTTCATTGTGGGACCCTTCTAATAAAAAGGGACTTTTCAAAGTGGAAAAACCCTTTTAAAGACATTCTCCATCAAGGATACATTTTAAGTGATAATGGTTAATGCAGCAATAAGAAAGTCAGAAAATGTATAGCTGCCCCACCATTGAAAGATAATAAACATTGTAGTATACTTAACTCTCTGGATTAAGGAGGGGCATAGCAGGGGGGGGGGGGGCTGAGGAGGACCTATGTGCCCTAGGTGCTGGGTGCCAGGGGTGGGGGCAACAAGCTGTGTATTAAGATACAGGGCTAGGGTAGCAAACGGAATCTCTGCCACAGGAGAAAGAAAGCCAATGACAACAAGGAAATGGATGTGACTACAACGGCCAATCCCGGTTTGGAATAGGGGCTGTGTAATGCTACATTTCACCTTCGACATTAGACGAAACAGATTTAATAAAGAACATTATCTAAAATGTTGCAAAAAAAGCAATTTGTGTGACAATCTTTGGAAGAACTGTATATTATAAAAGTTGTTATATCATGTATACGTATTTAATATAAAAGTGATAACTTGTAAAAAGTTCTGTTTTATTCTTTTAATAAAGCTTACACTTGTAACCTGTCAGAGAGAAGTCATCCATTGACTCAACGATGTGTGAAGTTATGCCGTCACTGGGACGTAACTGCCCCTCACTGGTCTTAGCCAATCAACACCTGGAATACTCACATGATGACTTCAATGTAAATAGAACATGAATCTTTACAGAACTGCTAACTGGCTGGATGGAATCATGTGGTAAAACGTGTGACCCAGGAAATGCTTATTATTCAGCGCCCGCTTTCCGCCATAGTATAACAAGTAATGAAAACTGCTATAACCTAACTGTATTTTTAGAGCAATCAGATTATGGCCGATTTCACAAGGAAATAATACGGCCGCAACTTCGGGACTCTACACAGTTCTACTGAATAAAACTTAGATCACTAAAGAGTTCCTAATATGAACACTTAAATGTTACCGTTTTATGGAGAGCGCCACTCAGATGTCCGTAACGCGGCAAAATATTAGCATCTGCATTACAGACGCAAAACCTGGATGCTCCACTGTCCAACTACAGTACATTGGTTAGACCATTGCATGGTGAAGCTTTCCAAAAGGGTCCTGCTCCTAACAATAATGTGAATCCTTCAAGCAGACTTTCCCAACTTGTGGCTCTACGGTTGTTGCAAAACTACAACTACCAGCATGCCAGAAGTTGTACTAGTGCAACAGCCGGAGAGCCAAAAGTTTGGAGACATGTTTGGTTTTGATAGCTCCATCTTATATTGCCGGTCCCCCATTCAGTAGATAATGGAATGCCACCACCGCTACATTCGCTCTAGGCCTCCTTCAAACACAATTTTTTTTAGAGTTTTAAAATGCATGTAAAAAATACTCTTTATTGGCATGTTTTACATGAGTTTTTATCTAGTGTTATTTTGTACGTGCATTTTTCCTGGCTTTTTGAAGTTCTATAGAGAAGCCTATAGAAAAAAATGCCAAACCCAGAGCATTCTTTCCTGAAAAAACCGCAACTGACCCCAAAAATGCTACAGAAACTTTACAAACCAAATTGCTGTGTATATGGTCTTTCTGATATTTTACTATAGACTTTAGAGTAACAGGCAGCTGCAGTGTTTTTTGGGGGGGGGGAAATTGAAAAAAAAATAATGGGTAGTACAGGATTAAAGGAAATGTGCTTTCTTCCAAAAACAGCATCATACCTGCACATGGGCTGTGTCTGCTTTATTGAAGCTGCAATACCACACACAAACTGTGGACAGGTGTGGTCCTGTTTTTGGAAGAAAGCAGCTATGTTTTTCTAATCCTGTGCAACCCCCTTTAAACCAAACCTTATGACCCTCCATTATTGAGTTTCATTACCATCCATATGCGGCATATACCTGATAAGCTTTTGCTCTTAGGGTAAGGCCACATGGAGTGGCCCTGACACGGCTGCGACGCGACCAACAACCACGTTAGCACCATGTTCGGCGTGGCTGTCAAACACTCTTTCTATTGGCTGCGCGTTAATGCGGGTAAAATGTCCCTTTATCTGCAAAATCGTGCGGCCATTAATTAATACACCCTTTATGGCCACACAATTTAGCAGGTAAAGGGCCGTTTTACCTGCAATAACACGCGGCCATTAACAGGGTATTGGATAACCGCGCCGAACATGGTTCCCTATGATACTGCCTGAGGAAGAAGCAGGTTTGGCTCCAAAACGCGTCGTTCGTATCTTTGATATTATAAAGAACTTTGATCCACATAGTGTCTGCCTCCTTGCCATGAGTCATTAGAAACCAGCACTACATTATGCCGAAAGGTAACAGCGCCGATCCGAAGGCTGATTCTTTTGGGATATTTCCACATGTCCAAGGTGCCATTCTCGCAATACCACTACAGAACGTGGTGCTGGCGCAGTTGTTGGCTGCGTCGCGACCGTGTCAGGGTTGCTCCATGTGGCCTTACCCTAACACAGCTGTCAATCTAAAGAAGCAGCTGCAGTGTGAAGCCTGGGGAGAGACAAACCAACAGCCTGAACCTCTGATATGACAGGAGCTAGATTTCAGACTACCTCAGGCTCCAATAAACAATGCACCCGAGTTGTAGTCACTGATCATAGCGGTGTCCTAGTGGAGCAGGACTAAAAGGCATCGACAATGAAGAATATTAATAGTAGGTCCGCATCATCCTAACTTTGAAAATAAAACAGATCATGTACCTGACACAGCGTCCCTAAGAACCGTGCATTTAAGATTTCAACTTTCTGCTGCATTGAAACAGAAAGCCACCACAAAGAATTCTCTTGTGTGTCCAAGCGTTACATGAATGGCCTTTTAAATGGACACCATGTAATACATAATTTCAATCATGAAATGATCACTCAGCCCTCACTTGGTGATAAGAGGTGATTTCTGGGGGCTCATGAGTGGGACCCCATATCCATCTGCCCTATGATAAGCTAGTTACCAACAAAAACTGGGGGTAAACAGGGGTTATCTAAACCAGACAATCCCTGTAATGCAGAATCACTGTCGTCCTATGTGTCAAATAATTACCATTTACTATATACCGATCAGCCGTAACATTAAAACCACCTGTCTAATATTATGTAGGTCCCTCGGGACTCCAGAACAGTTCTGACCCGATGAGGCATGGACTCCACAAGACCTCTGCAGGTGCCCCGTGGTATCTGGCAGCAAGACGTGGTCAGCAGAGCCTATAAATCCAGTAAAATGTGAGGTAGGGCCTCCATGGATTGGACTTGTTCTCCAGCACATCCCACAGATGCTCAATCGGACTGAGATCTAGGCAATTCGGAGGCCGAGTCAACACCTTGAAGTCTTCGTCATGTTCCTCAGACCATTCCACTTCTGCAGTGGAGAATTAAGGAGTGTTGACATTTAGGGGGTACTTTGTCTGCAACAACGTTTAGGTAGGTGATACGTGTCAAAGTAACATCCACATGAATGTCAGGACTCAAGGTTTCCCATCAGAACATTGACCATCACTCTGCCCCCGCCGACTTGTCTTCTTCCCATATGGCACCAGGATGCATTCTCTTCCACAGGTAAGCCACACACACCAACCTGGCTATCCACATGATATAAAAGAAAACGTGACTCGTGAGGCCTGACCACCTTCTTCCATTGCTGAATGGTCCGGTTCTGATGCTCACATGCCTATTTTAGGAGCTTCCAGCAGTAGACAGGGGGTCAACATAGGCACTCAGACCGGTCTGCAGCTACACTGTGTGTTCTGACACTTTTCTATCATAGTTAGCAGTAACTTCTTCAGTACTTTGTGCTACAGTATCTCTTCTGTGGGATCGGACCACACGGGATAGCCTTCACTCCCCACTTGCTTCAATGAGCCTTAGGCGCACATGACCTTTTTGCGGGTTCACCAGTTGTCCTTCCGCTGACCACTTTTGCTAGATACTAACTACTGCATACTGGGAACACCGCACCAGATCTGCCATTTTGGAGGTGCTCTGACAATTTGGCCCTTGTTAAAGTCGCTCAGAACGGACTGTTCACTTGATGCCTAATATTCCCCAACCCTTGAAACACTCAAATGTAACCAGATAATGAGTGTTATTCACTTCATCAGTTAATGGTTTTCAGGTAATTGCTGATCGGTCTATATCAATAACTCACATACCTGGGATACACATTCAATGCGTTCATCTGATTCTACATCTTAATTGCTCAATAGTTCCATTTATTTTGAGGTGACATAAATAAAAATAATGATATTTTACATTCAGTAACAACAATGCATGTACAGATCTGAATAAATAGGAATAACACTGAATACATAACCACAAACTACCTCCTGCTTAGTGAGGCGCATGTAATGTCACTTCCGGGGCACGCCGGACTGCTCTGGCTTTTTGGTGGAAAAAGGGGGATTCTTCTGGTACCCTGTGGGTGGTCCTGGCAGTTTCTTCTTGGTTACCGGGGTCTTGTTTTTGCTCTTAAAAATCTTGTTTGGGTCCAGTTTGTTGATAAAAGAGTCTGGATCTTCAGACAGCTGCAATGGGTTGAAGGTGATGGGTTTGTACATGTTCATCCATTGCTGGCAAGAAGAACGACACAGGTAAGTGACTAATGCAATTCAAGATCAGTAAAAGATAAGCATAGGGTCAGCAAAGTGGTATCAGCAATTCTGGATAGGAGGAGAGGCTGGCTGTAAGACAGGTGAGTATAATCTACTGTTCTCAGATATCAGCCATTTCAGATGAGAGACTAATTGTAGGACAGGTGAATATGATTGATGTTGTCGTAATTTCAGTCTTAGGGCCGGCTGGCTGTTGTGTTTCAATGATGGTCACTACTTTATGTCACATATCTCCAGTACTGAGAACCTCCAAAACCCTTTATATTGATATGCGAGACGGATATCAGCTGCTCCTCTTATAACACTGCTGCAATATTAGGAGCTCTGGACCTTCGGGTTAATGTTGTAAGCAATCGCTTTCAGATTTTAACAGAACTTGACCCCTGTTCTTCCAATAGTTGAGGATTCCAGTCTTATGGATATGCCATATACCTCAATTGTTGGAATACACCTTTCAATTCTATATGGAAATACGTCACAATATTAACCCCTTCCCGACATTTGCCGTAAATGTACGTCATGGAAAGCATTGACTTCCCGCATCTTGCCGTACATATACGCCGAATGTTTGGGACCGGCTCAGAAGCTGAGCCGGTGCCATCATCACCGGATCTCAGCTGTATCTTACAGCTGACATCCGGCTGTAACGGCGGGGACCGAAATTAGCTTCGATCCCCGCCATTAACCCCTTAAGTGCAGCGCTCAAACGCGATCGCAGCACTTAAGGTGTTTGCAGCTTATCGGAACCCCAGTAATGAAATTGCCGGGGTTCCGGTGGCTGCAATGGCAACCGGAGGCCTAATACTGGCCTCACGGTCTGCCTAGCACCGAAGCCGGTCAAGATCTGCCCGGCGGCGGAGCCTGATTGGCTTCCGTAGCTGCCGGCAAGATGGCGCCGGGTCAGGAGCTGATCCGGCGTCATCAGCGGTGGAAGTCAGCTGTACTGTACAGCTGACATCCACCTGTAACGGCAGGAACCGGAGCTAGCTCCGATCCCTGCCATTAACCCCTTCGATGCAGCAATCGAAAGCGATTGCTTCATCGTAGCGGTTACTAGCAGATCGCCACCCCTGACAGGCAATCAGGACTGGCGACTGCTGTTATGGCAACAGGAGACACAATGGTCTCCTGCTCTGCCATTACGGAAGCCGATTTAGGCCCCGCCAGGAGGCGAAGCCTAATCGGCTTGCTGTCAGTGAATGACTGACAGATCTAATACATTGCACTACATAGGTAGTGCAATGTATTAGAAAAAAAAAAATCTGACCGTGGGACTTGAGAAAAAGTGTAAAAAAAAGTATAAAAAAAGTGTAAAAAAAAGTGCAAATAATAAAAGTTTGAAAACAATAAAAGTTTCAAGTAATCAAATAAAACACAATCCCCCTTTTACTCTTATCAAGTCCTTTATTATTGAAAAATAATAATAAACCATATGTATTTGGTATCGCCACGACCGTAACGACGTGAGGCATCAAAATATTATATTATTTATTGCACGCGGTGAACAGCGTAAAAAAAAACGTAAAAAACGTTACCAGAGTTTCTGTTTTTTAGTCACTTTGCCCTACACATGTTAGAATAAAAAGTGATCAAAAAGTCGCACGTATCCAAAAATGGTACCTATAAAAACTATAGCTCGTCCCGCAACAAACCAGCCCTCATACCGCTACGTCTATGAAAAATAAAATTAGTTATGGCTCCAATAAGTCAGGAAATAAAAAAATATGCAGTTGTGCCCGAGGGGAACATTTCTTCCGTTTGAAGAGGCGATTTATCAAGGACCTAAAATTAGGGAACCAGGAAAGGGAGAGCCCAAACATATCCGCTGGAAGCGACGGTGCCCGTATTATACCAGGACAACACTTTCCCAGCAAAATTCCCCAAACTACAAAGGCGCGGAGTGTGGATCAAAAGGGGGATAATAAAGGACGCCATAGATCAGTGCGACACCGGCCTGTGCAGAAATGATTGTGTCACAGCGTAACACACATCTATGGATCATTTTATTGTTTTTTTTTACCCCATTATTATACCACCTGACTATGCCCCTTATATACTCCGCCCGGCTTACATGTGCCCCCACATTATAAACGGAAACACCAGTAAGACTCCAAACAAAACTACTACCAAGCAAAATCCACGCTCCAAAAGCCAAAATGGCGTTTCCTCCCATCTGAACCCTACAGCGTCCCCAAACAGCAGCTTCCTTCCACATATATGGCACAGTCATACCCGGGAGAACCCTTTTAGCAATTTTTGGGGTGTGTGTCTCCAGTGGCATAAGCTGGGCACGACATATTTGCCACTGAATGGCATATCTAGAGAAAAATATCAATTTTTAATTTGCACCATCCACAGCGCATTCATTTATGGAAAAGACCTGTGGGGTGAAAATGCTCACTACACCCCTTAATAAATGCCTTGAGGGGTGCAGTTTCCATAATGGGGTCACTTCCCAGGGGTTTATTTTTATTATTTCACATCTGAGCCTCTGCAGTTGTGAACCAATACTTTGTAAATTGCCAAATTAGGCCTCAATTTTACATGGTACTCTTTCACTCCTGAGCCTGGTCGACTGTCCAGGCAAGAGATTAGGGCCACATGTACGGTGTTTCTAAAACCAGGAAACCCAGCATAATAATTAGAGAGCTGTCTTGTTATGGTGGCACAAGCTGGGCACCACATATTGTCCACATATCTGTGGAAAAAATCCCATTTTCACTCTGCAACATCGAGTTCACACTAATTTCTACAAAACAACTCAGGGTTAACATGCTCACTACACCCCTAAGTAAATGCATTGAGGGGTGTAGTTTCCAAAATTGGGTCACTTCTGGGGGGTTTCCACTGTTTTGGGCCCACAGGCGCCCACAAACCAATCCAGCAACATCTGCACTCCAAATGGCGGTCCTTCCCTTCTGAGCCCTGCCGTGTGCCCAAACAGCAGTTTATGACCACATATGGGGTATTGCCGTACTCGGGAGAAATTGCTTTACAAATGTTGGGTTCTTTTTTTTCCTTTATTTGTTGCGAAAATTAAAAAATTTGCGCTAAAGCTACGTCTTATTGAAGAAAAAGGATTGTTTTTATTTTCACTGCCCAATTCTAATAAATTCTATGAAACATCTGTGGGGTCAAAATGCTCACTACGCCCCTAGATGAATTCCTCAAGAGGTGTAGTTTCCTATATGGTGTCACTTTTTGGGCGTTTTCATTGTTTTTTCCCCTCAGGGGCTTTGAAAATGTGACATGGCCGCCGCAAACCATTCCTGCTCAATGTGATCTCCAAAAGCCAAATAGCGCTCTTTCCCTTCTAAGCCAAGCCGTGTCTCCAAACAGCCGTTTATTACCACATGTGGGGCATTGTTTTACTCGGGAGAAATTGCTTTACAAATTTTGTGGTGCTTTTTCTCCTTCAGTCCTTGTGGAAATGAGTAAAAATAAGCTAAACCTACATTTTCTTTGAAAAAATGTTGATTTTTATTTTCAGGGCCTACTTCCAATAATTTCTGCAAAAAAACTGTGGGGTCAAATCGCTCACTATACCCCTAGATAATTTCCTCAATGGGTGTAGTCTCCAAAATGGGGTCACTTGTGGGGGGTTTCCACTGTTTTGTCTCCTCAGGGACTTCGTAAATGTGACATGGCCTCCGCAAACCATTCCTGCTAAATGTGAACTCCAAAAGCCAAAAGGCACTCCATCCCTTCGAAGCCCTGCCGTGTGTCCAAACAGCCGTTTATTACCACATGTGGGGTATTGTTTTACTCGGGAGAGATTGTTTACAAATTTTACGGTGCTTTTTCTCCTTCAGTCCTCGTGGAAATGAGAAAAAATTAGCTAAACCTACATTTTCTTTGAAAAAATGTCGATTTTAATTTTCACGTCCTACTTCCAATAATTTCTGTAAAAAACCTGTGCAGTCAAAATGCTCACTGTACCCCTAGATAATTTCCTTGAGGTGTGTAGTTTCCCAGATGGGGTCACTTTTGGGGGATTTTGACTGTTTTGGCACCGCAAGAGCCCTTCAAACCTGACATGGTGCCTAAAATTTATTCTAACAAAAATAAGGCCCCAAAATCCACTAGGTGTTCCTTTGCTTCTGAGGCCGGTATTTCAGTCCATTATTACACTAGGGCCACATGTGGGATATTTCCTAAAACTGCAGAAACTGGGCAACAAATATTGAGTTGCATTTCTCTGGTAAAACCTTCTGTGTTATAAAAAAAATTGTACTAAAAATTTATTTCTGCAAAAAAATATGAAATTTGTAAATTTCACCTCTACTTTGCTTTAATTCCTGTGACATGTGTAAAGGGTTAAGACATTTTCTAAATGCTGTTTTGAATAATTTGAGGGGTGAAGTTTTTTAAATGGGGTGACTTTTTGGCGGTTTCTAATATATAAGGCCCTCAAAGCCACTTCACAACTGAACTGGCCCCTGTAAAAATGGGCTTTTGACATTTTCTTGAAAATGTGAGAAATTGCTGCTAAAGTTCTAAGCCTTGTAACGTCCTAGAAAAATAAGAGGATGTTCAAAAAACGATGCCAATCTAAAGTAGACATATGGGGGATGTTAGTTAGCAACATTTTTGTGTGGTATAACTGCCTGTCTTACAAGCAGATACATTTAAATTGAGAAAAATGCTAATTTTTGCAATTTTTCGCTAAATTTTGGTGTTTTTCACAATTAAATACTGAACATATCGAGCAATTTTTGCCAGAAACTTAAAGTCCAATGTGTCACGAGAAAACAATCTCAGAATCGCTTGGATAGGTGAAAGCATTCCGGAGTTATTACCACATAAAGTGACACGTCAGATTTGAAAAATGAGGCTCGGTCAGGAAGGTCAAAAGTGGCTAAAGAGGGAAGGGGTTAAATGACTGCTGTGACTACAATATAAGGGCTGGAGCATTAATCGTGAAAACAAATAAAGCACAGAATCTTAGCTTTCAGTAAACCAATGTTTTTGGCCCAGTACTCGTTCGAAGTACAAAAATATGAACTTACTGGTTCTGTGTATGTGACGGGGGGGATTAAGAGGGTGGGCACCAAACGAGAGCAGAAAGAGAGGAGAATGTCTGTAAGGCCCCATGCACATGACCGTAGATTTCGTCCGTAATTACAGTCCCATTCATTTCTTTAGCAGACAGACACCATCCCGTATATTTACAGGAAGGTGTCAGTGCCATAGAAACCTTCCGTAAAAAATAGAACATTTTCCGGACTGTGCTCCCATATTTTATAATGGAAGCACGGTCTGCAAATGTGGACGACTGTCCGCAGCCCTCCGTGCCCGTAATTACGGACCGTGATTACAGGGAACGGTCGTGTGCATGGGGCCTAAGGGTCCTTTTACAACGGCCAATTTGGGGCGTAAAAACTAGCACCAATCAAGGAGGCAGCTCGGCGCTTGTTTGCTCCTTTCACAAGGAGCTATGATCAGTAATGTATGGGGACGAGCGCTCGTTACTACTATCATTCATCCCCATGCACTACCATCATCCCGGCAGCACGTCTCTATTTACACAGGCAGATGCGCTGCCGACAATGAGAATATTTTGTGCTGCATAAACAATACGATCAGCCGATGAGCGAGCGTTCATCGGCTGATTCGGGCAATTATCGTTAGCGAGCATTTGTATGAACGCTCGTTTGCCCGATCATTGGCCCGTGTAAAAAAGCTTTTAGTGTCATCTCTCCTCCTGTGCAGTCTCCAGTGACTCCAGGGGTGTGATACAAGAACTTTTCTTCATGTTATCACTCCCTTACCAATCAGAGTGGATATGTGCTCTCTGTTTGTCACATAAAACGAGCTGCTGCAAATCTAATCACACCCTGCACCTAATCAGACCATGTGTCGACTTTGTGACGCAAATGTTTACTGGCATCTGGATGAGTTATTTTTGGTCTCTTCAGTTCTGGTGATTTTGTGAAGATATGTGCACGTAGACATAGTCATAAGTGGCATGTTTGAACTCTGCACATTTTAGGTGTTCAGATGTTGTGCGTCTCAGGCTCTGCTTAGATCAGACATTTAGCGACACACATTATTATTTTTATTTATTTTTTTACATCATGTTATGCTTTGATGCAAAATTGCATGAAGGCGCCAAAGAGTGTAAAGTGCTGGGTGCATTTTACAATGTGACAGGTGTCAACCTTCATAAAATATATGGGTAGAGAATATGATTTTTTTTCTATTTTGTGATTTAAGCTTTATTTGTGTTAGTCAAAAAATAGTCCTGAGACACCTGCCACCGAAATGGTTAAATAGGTATTCAATAAAGGTTTTCATTGTGTAATGGAAAGTTATAAAAAAAAAATAACATGTGATATGTGATCAACATTATTTGCCGAAACTGGAATACCCTTTAAGCACAATACATTTTAGACATTGACATGAGCTCTGACAGTATACCTTGGCCTGTGGGCTCATCCCGTAGCTGGTGAAGGAGTATTGCCACTGTGGTAGCCCCAGGTGACACAGAAGTAACCGGTAATATGCCGTGAATGTGTCTGTAAGGAGATGCCAGTAGAGAGCACGGTCCAGGAACCAGATTGTAGGGTCAGAAGTCGTCTCCCCTGATTGAAGAAAACACAGGATCAGTTTCTGAATGTTCAAGTCCAAATGCAGTTCTTAGAAAATGTCCCTTTGGACTTTATGTAATGTTTGCAATGTCGCAATAGCGCCATCATGAGATTCGATTATGTAATATCAATCTTACAAGAAATATGGACGTCCACTGATCGCATAGGGTGATACAGATGTCTACTGATTGACTAGGACTATATGAGAATCCACTGATCGCATAGGGTGATACAGATGTCTACTGATTGACTAGGACTATATGAGAATCCACTAATCGCATAGTCCCCCCTCTTATTCCTCTCACAATCAGCCTCTAGGAGATAGACTAAGACAACGGGGTAGTGGACATGCGCCAAATTTATTATGAGTTTTAAAAATGTTGTGCAACTTCCTCGACAGTTTCAATAAGTGTCTAGAAAAAGGGGTGTGGCTAAGTTGCAGAAAGCGGCAGATTTATTAACGGCCATTTTTTTTTTTTTTTTTACATAAAGCATGCCAGCAAAGAGGCATAAGGAAGATAAAAGCATCTAATATGTCTAGCAAGATGTGCCACATTTATCATACAGCGTGCGTCACGGTGATAAATGTGGAGCAATTTCTACCTGTATTAATAAATCTGCTCAACTAAGTCCAAAAACCACATCTAATGTTTCTGGAAACCCATGTGTTACTGCAAGTCGGATGCTTTTATAGATGAGTCTGGTATGAATCCCAGTACAACCGGTATACAAGCAGAACCCAGAAAGAATACAATGGACAATGGCACACATCAGTCTACACACAACAGAAACAATCTGGTTCTCTGTTATTTAACACACAATATGAAGCTTCTGCCAACCTGGTTTGTGTTTTTTGTAAACCAGACAAACTTTCCCGTTTCCATTACAGGGATCCAGCTCAAAGATCACGTTCCGGGAATCAAAATGTGGCTTTTCCGGGAGGCCTAAAAGTAGAAAAAAAATGAATACATTAAAGGGGATGTTCAGTCCCTGAAAATTGATCGGCTCCCGGGACCCTCACCAATCAGCTGTTTTAAAGGGGCCTCAGCGCTCCCCTTCATTCCTTATCTGCTCATACTGTGAATCGCCGATACTTGTAGTGGCGGTTCACAGTATTACAGCCGTCTCCCATTGAAGTGAATGGAAGAAGGCTGGAATACTGTGAACCGCCGCTACAAGTGTGTCGGCCATTCACAATACGAGCAGATAAAGACTGAAGGGAATGTAGTGCTTGTACGAGCGCTGCTGCCCATTCCAAACAGCCTATCAGCGGGGGTCTCGGCAGTCGGACCCCGACCGATCAGATATTGATGACCTATCCTGAAGATAGGCCATCAATTTTTAGGGACTGGTCCAAAACTGAGAAAGTCAGCAGCAGTATTCAGTCGTGCAGTGAGAAGGATTGGGGGGGGGGGGGGTCTCAGCACCTCAGGACCCCTGTTCTAGGGATCATCGGGCCGCCAGACATTTATTCTCTTTCCTGTGGAGAACTCCCTTTGATTCACAAAAACAAAACCTGAAGCTCCCCCACCGTTATGGAAATTTGCATTCAATGCTTTACAAAAACGACAGAATTTTTTTGTCTGCTAATTATGGCAATGCTATTATTTTCTATATATTTTTTTAATGCTCTCATTTCTTAAGGAGGTGCCAAGAGCTTCTCAGGGGCAGCAATGCGAAGACAAGCAAAGGATTTACCCCCCCCCCCTGGAGTAATAGGAGAATCCAAATAAAGGAGTGAGGGGTCCTGTACCTTCCTCCTCCGAGTCGTCATCCAGGTCAGCGAGTGTCGGGGAGTTGGGCAGTGAGTGGGATGAGGAGCCTCGAAGACTAATCAGGTTGGAAGTGCTATTAATTACCATAGAGCCAACCTGGACCGGGTTATCTGTCAGAGACAAAAGGAAAAAGTATTAGCGCCAATTTCCCAGAAAAAAAAAAAGTTTTTTTTTCTGTCAAATTGTTAAAAATTCTATGAAGCCGTTTCTTAGTTCTATCTGTTCTCGGGGAAGCTGGGTGATATATGGTCATTACAGCTGGAGTTGTCATCTCCTACAGTCCTGGAAGGTAAATCTGCCCAGTTAGGTAGTGATTCATCTCATGCTGTCACTTCCTTGGGTGGAAGAACTGAAAAGACTCACCATCCATCTTCACAGACCAGGACATGTGGAAGCCATCCGTCATTAGGTAAAAGTTCTTCAGATCTTCTGGTAACAGGCAGGAGTGTTTCTAGACAAGCACACAGCAATAATTCATCATTACAGGTGTAAACTCATTCACAACCTGACGCACCATCAGCCGATTAAGTTCACTGAAAGAAAATATATAAGTACAATAAAAAAATTCTGCATCTTTTTTATATACTTCGGTTTCAATTCCTCATCCTTTAAAGGCTTATTCCCAACTCAGACAAGATATGCCATAAATATCTGATTAATACACATCCCGGCACCTATATCGAGAGTGGGGTCCCCGGACTCCTTTTCCACCAGCTGCTGAAACGAGGTGGAGAATAAAAGGAGAGGCAGCGCAAGTCCCGACGATATCCGGATCCACAGCAAAGTCCGCAACACTTTCGACTTCCTTATTGAACTCTGCCACACATCAGCGGCCATTCCGCAGCAGGAGTTCGCGTGCTGCGGACAGACATACGGTTTTCTTTATTAAAACAGGACTAAACCACTCTGTCTTCGGATTTACTAAAATAAATGCTGATTCTTGTTTGGGTGGAAATCCTCTTAATTTAGACCTGCTAAAAGATGCCCGCAAAAGAAAAAACCCAAAGGATTCATGGATGTGGAGATCTACTCAATGTGCTTGGAGGCAAGTCTTTGTTGCGACACCCCAAATGGGGCTTTAGGGGTGGTTTTTGAGAGCTCAGGACCACTTGCACCTGTATTTCTTAGGACAGACACATTAGATAGTTGTTTGCCGATCCTGCATGCTGATTTCAATGAGATGGGGGGGGGGGGGGAGGGAGTCATAGCTAGGATTTCCTTCACCGGGTATAGAAATTCAGAGAACTCTGTACTTAAATTACCTGGAGTTGCTTGTCGGAGACCCCCCCCCCCCCCCCCATCGGCTGCACCTTAGAAAAGGGCCTCAGTCCTTTAAATCATATCCAGCAGTGGAAAACAAAGGATCAACAAAAGGTTAAAACCCAACATGTCAATCCTTCTGTACCCGATATCTGCTGTTGGGGCACTATCTAGCTGCTCCCGGGCCGTACACATTAGTTTGTATGAGCCGATTTAGAATAACTACTGGAAAACCATAAGCGGACAAGTAAGGAATACTCTGCTACTAAATGGACGTCTGCACTCCGCACGGCTGGCTACACATATAAACTCTCTATTGTTTTGCCGGATCAGAGCACATTTCTCTTTACTTACATGCGCTGTATTATATGCTGTGGACTTCATGTAAAAAAAAACCAGAATATTCTCTGTCCATAATCAACCCTTACTGTAGACCACTGCTGCCCCCTAGTGGTACATTTTAAAAATGCAACTGATCTAAAATAGATGACAAATTGTCCCTAACTAACAGCTCTCAAAGAAAAAAAAAACGGAGTTGATGGCAACTGGTGCATTTTGGCATTTGCGCCACATAGAAATGAATAGATTTTAACAATAGTATATTCACAAACTCTTTTTTTCACCAATCCAATTCTGTTCTGTGTAGCCCAAGGCAATGGCGGTTTCTAAGGGGCTGAATGCCAATGTTCTCCACTCTATCTGCATTCTCAGGATACCCATATAAAAACAAGCATTAGTTATTGCTGCGCTCATCTGTAGACTTCCACCTAGAGGTGAGTATCAGAGGCCGTCTTCATGGAGCAAAACCTCACTGCGGTACTTAACCCATTCAGGACCAGGTTGTTGTTTTTTTTTCTTTTTCCTTTTTCTCTCCCTGCCTTTCAAGGGTCATAACTTTTTTATTTTTCCTTGCAAAAAAAATGATTGGTCATTTGCATTTTTAAAACCTCCAGATGTGGCTATGGCACTCCGCACAATTAAATAACAATTCTGTAGCATCTTTTTTTAAAACTCTGCTTTATGCTGTTCCTCTGTTATTCCTCCTAGAAATGTATGAATAAATTGACTGGGTCAAACAGTGTAATCAGATATATGTGGCCAATACACATGGATGAAGTCATTCACATATGAGAAACACAGTTAGCAAATGTTATAGAGTGTAAGCCGTAAGTGTAATTGGTAGCACAATATGGTGTAGCTAAGGCAAATGCAAGTGAAAGTCAAAGATCTGGATCCTAATGCCAACAGATAGCCAGATGTATGAGAAGGAAAGTAGTACTACGTACCCGGATTGATATGACCAACATGGGGGAGACGCCAGTCCCGACGCGCGTTTCGGCTTATGCTGTGTCACGTATAGCCAAATGCATTTACAATAGTATTAATCCCGGGTCTTGTTACTCATTCCTTACATCATGTGTTACCATTAATATTTGTATACCACATGGGCTGACGCCAACTTTACACTGTATGACTCATTTTTTAATTGTCCTGTTTTTTGTATCTGTTAATAAAGAAGTTTTCTCTATCACATATTACCTTGAGCGTACTTGACCTCTTTTCTCTATAGGTTTCGTAGTAATGCTATGGTCGGAGTACCAGGTCATATTGGGTTATATGTGTGTTCTCCTCAGTCTATAGTTATAGCTATTTGTGTTACTTTGACTTTTATAGACATATAAAGATACATATTCTTGGAGTTCACACGATTCCTGCTTGTGTACATGTTGGTTTTTCATCTCACTCTGACAGACACTCATCTGAGACAGTGCTGGACTAGAAGGACGACAGCTTTGATCTTGGGATCATATTATATTAGCTTTAAATGATAGGATCAAACCTCTAGGAGTAATAGTCGGGGTGCAGCACTTGTTTGAGGTCAGGAACCTATTATAGCAACGGATGCATCAGGAACATAACCAGTACATTACCCCCCCCCCCGTCCAAGTGTTTCTCATTGATGCACTACAGCCAATAGTCACATAGAAACCCCATGTACTGCCCCATGAGCTGGTATAGCAGAACCCTTACTTCAAAAAGTCCCCGTTCTTGCAAATTCCAACACGCAAAAAGATTTTTCTTGCTTTGATGTCGCCATCTTATGTCACACTGTGTGAGCACATTTTAAATACGGCTGAGCTGTGATTGGTTGCTATGGGTAACTAAGCCAGTTTTGCTTTGATTTTCAGGCACTGCCCATTTACCACTGATGTTATTTTGACTACAGGCCTTTACTTTTGCACCCTTTTTGAATAACCCTGTGTATGTATGTATGTATGTATGTATGTATGTATGTATGTATGTATGTATCTGTGTATGTATGTATGTATGTATGTATGTATGTGTGTGTGTATGTATGTATGTATGTATGTGTCATGTATGTATATATATTCTCATTTGTGACTGGCGCTGCAGGTCTCTAGCTGTGTCAATAGTGATGCTCAGAATAAAAAAAAAAATTAAGATCATTAACACTTTCCCATCGCTCGATTTACGTCGGGAAAGGGTTTTATAAAATGGCATCTGCTCAGAAGACCCAGTGGCAATGCTTGCGATCAGAAACATGTGATCGCAGGCATTTAACCCCTCAGGTCCTGTTGTCAGATGTGACCACCGGCATCCAAGGGATTTTTGCTGCCCCTTTCACTTCGGGGCCGTTCGCCGGTTCCCACGCGGCGAGATCGCAGGAGCCGGTGTATTCCTCTAGCAGCTGGGAGCCTTCTGAACGCTCCCAACCCTGGTATAGGAAGATTGATATTGAGAACTGCCAGTGGCAAGTTTCAATAGCAATGCACTGATTTTGCCATAGACCGCAATACTGTGATATTGCAGTCTATGACATAAGCAATCTAATGATTGCAGGTTCAAGCCTCCTAGAGGGGCTTAAAAATAGTGATATAAACAAATAAAATTTAAAAAAAATATAAAAATTCAAAATCACCCCCCCTTTCCCTAGATCACATATAAAGATAAACAAAAATAAACACATTAGGTATCCCCATGTCCGAATGTGCCCAAACTACAAAAATATTTATCTAATACGGTGAACGCCGTAGCGGGAAAAAAAGGTCAAAATGGCCAAATTGCAGTTTTGTTTGCCACTTCAACCCCCAAAATAAAAAGTGATCAAAATGCCAGACATTCCCCGAAATGGTCGTGACAAAAACAACATCTTTCCACGTACAAAAAGACGCCCTACACAGCTCTGTACGCTGGGGTTGTCACGATACCAGATTTTGGACTTCGATACCGATACTTTGTGTAGTATTGCGATACTCGATACCAAAACAATACTTTGCCAACAGTAATAAAAAAAAAGAATAAGTTCTTCCATTTTCTGATGTGAGGCATGTGGTGTGATGAATTTAACCCCATCATGTTCCTTAGTCATAATAGACAACATTGGGTTAATGTGTAAGTTACATGATGGAGTTAATTACTATTAATGTGAGGCACATGGAGGTTCAATTCATCACACCTCGTGTCTTACATTAATAAGTGAAAGAAATTTGTATTTTATTTTTTTTACAGCGTACACATCATAAATGACGCAAAAATTTGTTGTGCAGGTTATTACGGCCGTGCCAATACTGAATATGTGTATATTTTATGTATTGAGACTTATTTTAATGTTTATTGTAAAAAAGGCGTATGTGTATTTTTTAAATTTAATATCACTTTATGTTTTTACTTTATTTTTAAACTTTAATGTCCTGGCATATATCTATATACTGATAGGTATGTCCTAACAACTGCCTGTCTACTAAGTATGCCCTAACAGGAAATATGGTAAGACAGCCCTGGGGTCCTTCAATGGACCCTGGGCTGTCTGCCCATATATGGTATGTCCCTCAATCGCGTCACAGGGATTGCCTGTGACGAGATCCAAGGGGCATCCCCCCCTTCTCATTTTCCAGTTGAATGCTGCAGTCAGCTTTGATCGCAGCATTCAGAGGAATAGTGGCGGAGATGAGAGGTTTCTCTCATCTCCGCCGTTAGATTGGGGCTGTGGCTGTGTAATACAGTCATTGCCCCGCTCCTGACAACAAGTGCAGACGCGGTCAGCATGAGCGCAGGCACTGAAGACAGAACATGGGGGTGTTTGGCAGCGCGCCTGCCATGTTCTGTCTTCAGTGTCGCCGCTCATTAGTGCAGCGCTGGCCGCATCACCTCATGCTGATCGTGCGCGCACTTGTCAGGACTCAGGAGCGGGGCAATGACTGTATCGCACAGCCGCAGCCCCGCTCTCATACATTCATGTGTTACAATGCTCAGCTGTGCGGTGGCACTGCTTAGTATCGAAATACATGAAATAACGGTATCGAACCGTTTGAGGGTGCACGGTACCGAAACAGTATCGAAGTATCGAGCAACCCTACTGTACACAGAAATATAAAAAAAATTATGGAGTTCACATTATGGCGAAGCAAACATATTTTTGTATCTTTCAAACATTTACATTT
The DNA here is from genome assembly GCF_050947455.1 of Rhinoderma darwinii. Classification (NCBI taxonomy): domain Eukaryota; kingdom Metazoa; phylum Chordata; class Amphibia; order Anura; family Rhinodermatidae; genus Rhinoderma; species Rhinoderma darwinii. The sequence goes on from NC_134687.1 coordinate 593,791,835, forward strand.
TTTTAAAAGGTACTAAAACATAACAAAAGCTATCTAAATATCTAATCACCATGTTTGTACGGACCCGCAGAATAAAAGGTAACGTGTTATTTTCACGTACAGTGAACACCGTAAAAACGAAACCCATAAGAACATGGCGGAACTGCTGTTTTTTCCAATTCCACTTCATTCTGAATGTTTTTTCAGCTTCCCAGTGCATCACACATAATATGACATAGTACCATCAGAAAGTACAATTTGTCCTGTAAAAATTAAGCCCTCATATGACGGTCAACAAAAAAAATAAAAAGTTATAACTTTTTGAAGGCATGGAGGAAAAAACAAAAGCGTAAAAACTAAAATTTGTCTGGTCCTGAAAAGGTTAAGGAAATCTATCACCAGACAGACCCCTTCAAGAAAGAGCATCTATCATACCCGCTGAACAGTGCCATGAACTGAAGCGCCAAGCTGTGACTACGTTAGTTTTCATGCAGTGCGAGGTTTGAAGGGATTACAAAAAGATGGCTGCTTTCTTTAAAAAAGAAAAACAAAAAAAACAGTGCCACAGCTGCCAACAGGTTGTGTGTGGTATTGCAGCACACTCCCATTCACTTTAAAGAGGCTCTGTCACCAGATTTTGCAACCCCTATCTGCTATTGCAGCAGATAGGCGCTGCAATGTAGATTACAGTAACATTTTTATTTTTAAAAAACGAGCATTTTTGGCCAAGTTATGACCATTTTCGTATTTATGCAAATGAGGCTTGCAAAAGTACAACTGGGCGTGTTGAAAAGTAAAAGTACAACTGGGCGTGTATTATGTGCGTACATCGGGGCGTGTTTACTACTTTTACTAGCTGGGCGTTCTGATGAGAAGTATCATCCACGTCTCTTCAGAACGCCCAGCTTCTGGCAGTGCAGACACAGAGCGTGTTCTCGAGAGATCACGCTGTGTCGTCACTCACAGGTCCTGCATCGTGTCAGACGAGCGAGGACACATCGGCACCAGAGGCTACAGTTGATTCTGCAGCAGCATCAGCATTTGCAGGTAAGTAGCTACCGACTTACCTGCAAACGCCGATGCTGCTGCAGAATCATCTGTAGCCTCTGGTGCCGATGTGTCCTCGCTCGTCTGACACGATGCAGGACCTGTGAGTGACGACACAGCGTGATCTCTCGAGAACACGGCTGTGTCTGCACTGCCAGAAGCTGGGCGTTCTGAAGAGAAGTGGATGATACTTCTCGTCAGAACGCCCAGCTAGTAAAAGTAGTAAACACGCCCCGATGTACGCACATAATACACGCCCAGTTGGACTTTTACTTTTCAACACGCCCAGTTGTACTTTTGCAAGCCTCATTTGCATAAATACGAAAATGGTCATAACTTGGCCAAAAATGCTCGTTTTTTAAAAATAAAAACGTTACTGTAATCTACATTGCAGCGCCTATCTGCTGCAATAGGAGATAGGGGTTGCAAAATCTGGTGACAGAGCCTCTTTAATGGAGCCGAGTTGCAGTACCAGACACAACCCATGGACAGATGGGACGCTGTTTCCTAAACTCAGCAGCCATGTTTCTCTTATCGTGTAGAAACCCTTTAAATCTGATATCCTGAATAGAACGGACGCGTAAAAAAAATGGCCCGTCGGAACAGAACGCCGTTTTTCCCATTGAAATCAATGGGCAGATGTTTGGAGGCGTTCTGCATCCGATTTTTCAGCCGTTTACGGCCCGATAAACGGCCGAAAATAAGCCGTGTGAACATACCCTAATAGTACCTGTTCATGCGAGTTAGAAAGAGCATTTAATAGAATGTCTTTCTACAAAGAGTTTTCCCATTTTATAAAGTAAAGGCAAATCTTTAAGATATAAGATATGTCATCACTTCCTGATCAGTGGGGGGGGGGGGGGGGTCTGTCCAATGGGAGCCCCACCGATCCGGAGAATGAAGGAGCTGCAGTGTCTCGGGTCCCCTACAAAGTTTTCCCTGCAGTGGCGCTCCCTGCCACTGGCTGGGTATTTAATAAGCCAGCATTGCGACCCATTTACTATCAGGATCGCTTGGGATCCCAGAGGTTGTATCACCACTAATCACAGATTGAAGGTATAGCTTAGTGAAATTACATTACTTTATAAGATTGAAATAACCCTTTAAAAGCAACAGAAGGGAATACTGGCAGATTTCCGCTCTGAAGCCTGCAGAATTGTGAATGAAACTCTGGACTATAATACAGGCTGTAACTGTAAGCAATGTATGCACAAATTGATTCAGCACTGATGTAGAATAAATGTCCTATGTGAACGGCTCACACTGTTCATGTTATAAAGACATCTGCGGATTTGCACGTTGTCTCAAACGTATGATCTCACTCACCTGCTCCCAGGACACCATCACGTGCCGCTCGGCAGGAGGCATCTCCTCAATCTTCACCTCAGTCACTCCTGGAGACGATTCTGATAAGTAAGAACACACATGATTACTCCATACAAGTTTTCCCACAAGATTCATGGAGGGTGGGGGTCTGAAAAATGAGAAACTTTCTGATTTCAAATTGATAAAGGCAAGGGCTACACGGCGACATTGGCAATGTTCCCTCTAAGTCATGGCAGCTCCTGAGCGGGGCAGTTAGGGAGCAGGGCAAGTCTCCATCATTGGTGGGCGATCTGATGACCAAAAGTAATACCCCCAGTAAACGCTAATATAGCGACTAAATAAGAGAATAAGAAAACATATTTTAAATACTATAATATTACAAGTCCAGCAGTAATATAGAGTTATAAACACCAATTATAGGCATCAATGAAAGAATCCCTCATTACACCACTGTCCTTTTAGATGGCGCCACACAGACCCCCTATAGATGGCGCCACACAGACCCCCTGTAGATAATGTCACACAGACCCCTTGTATATAGCGCCACACGGACGCCCCTGTAGATCGCGCAACACGGACCCCCCTGTAGATCGCGCCACACGGACCCCCCCTGTAGATAGAGCCACACGGACCCCCCCCTGTAGATAGCGCCACACGGACCCCCCCTGTAGATAGCGCCACACGGACCCCCCCTGTAGATAGCGCCACATGGACCCCCCCTGTAGATAGAGCCACACGGACCCCCCTGTAGATAGCGCCACACAGACCCCCCCTGTAGATAGCGCCACACAGACCCCCCCTGTAGATAGCGCCACACAGACCCCCCTGTAGATAGCGCCACACAGACCACCCTGTAGATACTGCCACACAGACCCCCCCCCTGTAGATGGTGCCACACACAGACCCCTTGTATATAGTACCACACAGCAATCCCCCTGTATATAGTAATACACAGCAATTCCCCCCTGTATATAGCGCTACACAGCCCCCTCCCCCACAGCTCCTTAAAAAAAATAAAAAAAAGTTTGTTCTTACCTGGCCAAGTTCCCGCGACAGCCAGAGCGCTACACTGCCTCTCCGGTGGGACGCATGCGCAGACCGGCGTGATGTGAACACCGGCCTGCGCAACTCCCAGCGCCTTATAGGCTGCAAGCTTAACGTGGCCTGCAGCCTATACAGGGGCGTAGCTAAAGGCTCATGGGCCCGATGCAAAGGTTCTTCTTGGCCCCCCCCCAAACTTCTCATGACCAATGGACCGCAGCTTTCAGCTGCATTGCTGGATCGCCTAAGTGATCCAACAATGCAGCACAAGCAGGCAGGGGCGTCACGAACGACTTAAAACATCACAATATATATGAGACAGCATATCTATGGCAATACGACCCTATAGCTATGGATAGGATTAGATACAGCAGCCCAGCAGACTGTATTACACATGATAGGATTAGATATAGGGCCCAGCAGACTGTATCACACATGATAGGATTAGATATAGGGCCCAGCAGACTGTATCTCGCATGATAGGATTAGATACAGTGGCTCAGCAGACAGTATCACACATGATAGGATTAGATACAGTGGCTCGGCAGACAGGATCACACATGATAGGATTAGATACAGTGGCTGAGCAGACAGTACCACACATGATAGGATTAGATACAGTGGCTCAGCAGACAGTATCACACATGATAGGATTAGATATAGGGCCCAGCAGACTGTATCTCGCATGATAGGATTAGATACAGTGGCTCAGCAGACAGTATCACACATTATAGGATTAGATACAGTGGCTCAGCAGACAGTATCACACATGATAGGATTAGATACAGTGGCTCGGCAGACAGTATCACACATGATAGGATTAGATACAGTGGCTCAGCAGACAGTATCACACATTATAGGATTAGATACAGTGGCTCGGCAGACAGTATCACACATGATAGGATTAGATACAGTGGCTCGGCAGACAGGATCACACATGATAGGATTAGATACAGTGGCTCGGCAGACAGGATCACACATGATAGGATTAGATATAGGGCCCAGCTCGCTGACATTGCAGCTCCAGCGCTGGACATTGGAAAGGTAAGTATAAGAATTATTTTCCTTTTTTATGTGTTACTAATTATTTTTGTGTGTTTGTGTTTTTTTACAAGTTCGGTTGTTGGAATACTTCAGATTCGAGGACTACTGCGATAACTGAGTTTTTTTTATTCTCAATAAAATGGATAATGGGGGTTGTGTGTGGGATTTTTATTTCAATTAAATATTTTATCTATGCCTTTGTATTTTTTTAAACTTTATTACTACCACCTTAGATACAGGGACCAGCAGACAGTAATCTTATACAGTATAAGATTAGAGTCTGCTGGGGCCCTGTATCGAAGCCTAACACACGTTAAAGGGGTTGTCCGGTCCCTAAACATTGATGGCCTATCCTCAGGTCCTCACTCCATTGAGTGTCGGGATGTTGCTGCGCTCTGGAAAGAGGGGGGGGGGGGCATAAGTACTGTCAGTTACTATAGTAACAGTGGCCCGTGTAGTTTATTACATAGGCCCCAGTTACTATAGTAACTTTTCATTGATGTGGTGCGTGGGGCACTGGTAGTATTATGCCACTTATAGTATTCATTTGTATGAGGATGCACATACAAGTGAATGTGGCTGTCGCTAGCACCGGAGCCCCCTCCGGCGCTAGCGATGCCACTGCATCCGCCCGCAACAGTGCGCGGGCTTTAAACTTTACTGAGCGGGCGGACTGTGGAAGGTGCGCGGTCACGCACTTTATAGGGAACACCGGACACAGGTCGTGTGGCAAAAGATCGCGTTGTCGCCCTACCTGCATTACTGGCAATGAAAGTCAATGCGCCCGCGACGCAACAGTTGCAAGAGATCCGCACCTGCTGGATTTTTTGCGACTGTCAGGTCGTGGTCGCTGCAACCTGTGGGTAGCAACGTAGCCCTATTGAGTTTCATTACCTGCGATCCAGACAGGGCAACTTGTGTCGCAGCTAGAGTCGCCATGTAGAATCACAAAAAAAAATTATAATAGATGACCATGCACAATACTTCACCAAGGATGTGCGAAAACTGATGGTGACTAATATGGAGCAGGAAACAATTTCGAGTGTGACCGTCGCCTTAGAATCTGTGAACACGCCTTCTGCTCTTTAACCCTTTCATGACCAAGGGTCATTGATGCCCTTGTGTGCAGGTCAAATTTTCCATTTTTGATATGCACTTCTATAAACGATAATATCTTTGGAACCGCTTTGACTATCACAACTAATTTTGCTTTGTTTTTTTTTTACAAGACTTCTGAGGCTTTCATTTTCTAGATTAGTTTAATTAATTCAGTGTTTTTAATTTTTATTATGCCAGTCAAATCACAAAAAATTAGAAAAACATAAAAATTTTTTGCAATTTTATATATATATATATATATATATATATATACACACATACACACACACACACACACACACACACACACACACACACACACACACACACACACTGTAGAGCTCTGTAACAATTCGTCCTCTTCTCTCTCCATCACCCTTGATCGCTGTGAGGGGAGAGTGAAGAGGGCTATATACACACACACAACCGTGAAAAAAATGGCAGTCAAAAAACAATCAATTGTCAGTTTTTCATGGGTGATTTGCATCAATGTGTCTCAAAATTTGTTTTTAAATTTGCCATCCGTTATTTATGGACGTTAAAAAAAATGGATGAATTTTATTTGTTAGAGTTTTTTTGTCCCAACCCCCTGAAAACACCACAGGTGAGCAGCTGAAACGTTGCACTGTATACTGCACTGATGGGAGAATAAATCCACTTTTCTGACGACATCTGTTTGGAGTGCTGCCTCTGTTTTCTACTTCTTGTTTGGACATTGCGGGATTTACAAGTCAGATCCCTGGAGGTCGGCACCAATCTGGACCCTGGAGGCTTCTCTTGTTCTGCTGTGCTGCCCACACTCTCTTTCATATATGGACAGTGACGTCAGGGGTTAACTCTAAAAGCAGAATTCCCTGCCAGAGTGGGGATTCTGCTCCAGGAGTAGGCCCGGACGTCACTATACATATATGGATAGTGACACCAGGGGCTTCTCCAGTAGCGAAATCCCCAACACAGAGCGACCTGACACCGGGGATTCCGCTCCTAGAGAGAGCTGTTGACGTCATTGTCCATATATGGATAGTGACACCAGGAGCTTCTCCAGTGGCGGAATCCCCGGCCAGAGATTCCACTCCTAGAAAGAGCCACTAACGTCACTGTCCAAATGGACAGCGACGTCAGGGGCTCTCTCTAGAAGCAGAATCCCCGGCCAGTGCGATCTGACATTGGGGATTCCGCACCTAGACTCAGTTCAGTTGGCTCTATCTACAGTCGGGCATGCAATGCTATCTACAATGGGGGGGTTGCACTATACAGCGGGGATGGAGATACGGTGGGGGTTCCCTCTAGGAGGGGAACCCTCGGCCAGAGTGCTGGCTGGGGATTCCGATGCTGGAGGGAGCTTAGGTGGCGGTATCTCCAGAGTTTTTTGCGTTGCCTACAGGGGGTTGTGGGTGGCACGATCTACAGCGGGGGGTGTATTCCGGGGCTCTCAAAGCCCCGGCCGACATGAGAGTAAAGCTAACACTGAAGCAGCACTGCACTCCTTTAACCCGTTCCAGGCTGTCAACGTTTATACACGTGCTAACTGTACGGGGCATTGGCAGTTAGAACGTATATAGCTGTATGGCAGTCGTGAAGGGGTTATAGAGGACCTGTCACTAGGTCCTACAAAGTGAGTTAGAGGTCTCACCTAATAGCCGCTGTGTCTGTGAATCCAGCAGTGTTTGTCCTGGACTTGTGCGTCCCACTGTTGCTGAGCTATGGACTCCTCTTTATTTAGCACCCAATATGGAAATGACCCACTGGGTAGCCAAATGGGTTTGGCCGCCAGCGATTCTTAATAGGCGGAGCTACCACTGAGACTCTGACGCTGACCTATCAGCGTGAGGCTGATACACAGATATACCAATCATTGGAGGAGCTCGCCTGGATAATCCTGCCTGCCATAAATGTCAGATAGATGCGGGTCACACATCTATCTCGAGAGCGGGGCCCCCTAAAGCCCCTTCTACCGCTGTGTGTTACGGCGGACGCGTCTGATTCCCAACTATAAAGGAGAAAACCCTATTTCTGTAACTGCCATTCAGTTCTATGGGGCTCTGAGCTCTAAGCCCCATAGAACTGAATGGTATTTACGGAAAGATCCCAGTGAGTCGGATCGAAACGTCGCTGATGGGGTGAATAAACACAACTTTTTGCTTTATTTACTAATTGGAGTGCTGCTTCAATTCTTTGTGTCATATATATATATAAATAAATTACCCCCCATCCCCTCCCCCAATAACTATAGCCTCTCACCCAGAATTTTGCGTATTCCCAGGGTGATTTTCTCAATGTGAGAAGACATTACGTTTTCGTTCTTATCTGCCATCTGGACGCAGAACCGGACCTAAAGAAAAACATAGGGTAACCATTAGAAGTGGGTATGTATACAGTAGGGGACACTCCCCCCCCCCCAAAAAAAACCAAAAAACAGTAAATAGAAATCCTTAAGTCGTTCCCTTAAATTACTATATATATTTTTTTAAAGTATATCTATATCAATATGGCTGACAATACAGATCGTATAAGGGTTGTCACCAAACTTTTCTGGACTCCTGAACGGCAAGTGTATCACTAAGGGTATGTTCACACGACAGCATCCGTAACGGCTGAAATTACGGGGATGTTTTCAGGAGAAAACATCCCCGTAATTTCAGCCATAACGGCATGTGCAGGCGCTTGAATGCCGCGTCCATTACGGACGTAATTTGCGCTGCTTTTCATTGGAGTCAATGAATAACGGCTCCAATTACGCCCCAAGAAGTGACAGGTCACTTCTTTGACACGGGCGTCTATTTACGCGCCGTCATTTGACAGCGGCGCGTAAATATACGCCTCGTGTGAACAGACAAATGTCAGCCCATTGCTTTCAATGGGCAGATGTTTGTCAACGCTTTCAAGCCGCATTTTTCGGACGTAATTCGGGGTAAAAACACCCGAATTACGTCCGTAATTAGTGCGTGTGAACATACCCTAATAGCTTGTTTGCAGGATTTGTATTAGGCTATTGACTTTAATTTTACAGGCAATCAAACTTGCTGCTTGTAAAAAATCTGATAGTCCAGCAAAATCAATTCAAAGGAATGAGAAAATCAACACTGAATAAAGGTAATAAATGACAGGCATATTATATGGCGTATACATACATCACCTCCCCCGCTTTTAGGAGCCCCCAGGTCTCCACACCAGGCTCTTTCCACTACAGTCCGTCTCTTGTGTAACCAGGATACACAACCCTCACGTAACGCACCATGGAAGATGTAGTTTTCTCCTTGTCAAGTCCCTAGACGCGTTGCATGCTGGATATTGTAGTTTCAATAACAATCCTCCTGTTTAAAAAGTATGTACAATAAACTACCACTCCCAGAGATGGTGTACTGTGAGTAAGACGTCACTAACGTCTGAGTTCCTATTCCTGTGTGCAATAAAATATGGACCAATGGAATAGAGAATGTTTTTTACGGCCGCCAATGAAAACGCAGGAAACAAGAAGGGCGGGGTTTGGGCTTGGTTGCTGGGGCGCCAGGGATGGCGGGTGTTTGAAGATGGTGGATATTGCTGGGGAAGGAGCCGCGGCGTATTGGAGTCAGGACGGTATCCTTTAACTGAGAGTCTGTATGAGGAGAGAGCGGGATGGTCGCTGCTTCCCAAGTGCGGACTGGTGGTGTATTTATCCTACTAGAGACAGCGAGTGTCACATATATCTCTTATATGGAGAGTGGGTGTCACGTATAGATCTCTCATAGAGCGTGAGTGTTGAGTATAGATCTCTTATATGGAGAGCGGGTGTCATGTATAGATCTCTTATATGGGGTGTGGGTGTCGCGCATAGATATCTTATATAGGGTGTGAGTGTCGCCTATAGGTCTCATGGGAGGGGGGTGCGGGTGTCGCCTATAGGTCTCATATGGGGTGTGGGTGTCGCCTATATGTCTCATGTGGGGGTGCGGGTGTCGCCTATAGGTCTCATGTGGGGGTGCGAGTGTCGCCTATATGTCTCGTGGGGGTGCGAGTGTCGCCTATAGGTATCATATGGGGTGTGGGTGTCGCCTATAGGTCTCATGTGGGGGGGGCGGGTGTCGCCTATAGGTCTCATGTGGGGGTGCGAGTGTCGCCTATAGGTCTCATGTGGGGGTGCGAGTGTCGCCTATAGGTCTCATGTGGGGGTGCGAGTGTCGCCTATAGGTCTCATGTGGGGGTGCGAGTGTCGCCTATAGGTCTCATGTGGGGGTGCGAGTGTCGCCTATAGGTCTCATGTGGGGGTGCGAGTGTCGCCTATAGGTCTCATGTGGGGGTGCGAGTGTCGCCTATAGGTCTCTCACATGGGGGGCGGGTGTCGCCTATAGGTCTCACATGGGGGTGCGGCTGTTGCCTATAGGTCTCACATGGGGGTGCGGCTGTTGCCTATAGGTCTCTCACATGGGGGTGCGGCTGTCGCCTATAGGTCTCTCACATGGGGGTGCAGCTGTCGCCTATAGGTCTCATATGGGGTGTGGGTGTCGCCTATAGGTCTCATGTGGGGGTGCGGGTGTCGCCTATAGTCATGTGGGGGTGCGAGTGTCGCCTATTGGTCTCATGTGGGGGTGCGAGTGTCGCCTATAGGTCTCATGTGGGGGTGCGGGTGTCGCCTATAGGTCTCTCACATGGGGGGCGGGTGTCGCCTATAGGTCTCTCACATGGGGGTGCGGCTGTCGCCTATAGGTCTCGCACATGGGGGTGCGGCTGTCGCCTATAGGTCTCGCACATGGGGGTGCGGCTGTCGCCTATAGGTCTCTCACATGGGGGTGCGGCTGTCGCCTATAGGTCTCTCACATGGGGGTGCGGCTGTCGCCTATAGGTCTCTCACATGGGGGTGCGGCTGTCGCCTATAGGTCTCTCACATGGGGGTGCGGCTGTCGCCTATAGGTCTCTCACATGGGGGTGCGGCTGTCGCCTATAGGGTGTGAGTGTTGCCCATAGGCCTCATATAGGGCTCCAGTGTCGCCTATAGGGTGCGAGTGTCGCCCATAGGCCTCATATAGGGCACGAGTGTCGCCTATAGGGTGCGAGTGTCGCCCATAGGCCTCATATAGGGCGCGAGTGTCGCGGAGAGGGGGTGTCGTGTATAGAGCTCTTGTGTGGAGAGGGGGTGTCGCGTATAGAGCGCTTGTGTGGAGAGGGGGTGTGCTGCAGTGTAAAGCATGGGGGACATCAGCAGCCTCTTATGAAGCAGGAGCTGGATTTCCGACTTCAGGCTCTAAGTTACGGTGGAGTCACCGATCAATGCATTAAAAAATGGGACAAAAATTGCCACAGAGGCGGCAATAACCTATTAACACTCCTGTTGTCCTCATGTAGAGGAGCAGTGTATGATGGGAAGCTGGGACTTTGGCTCAGGGGACATGGGGGGGGGGGGGGGGTTTGTCTTCTTGCTGTTTCTTTGAGTTTTCCTTAATTTTCTCTAAAGATTCTGATGAGGAGCAGCAGATGGTCTACATCCCAGGTATGTCCTGTTACTGAACTGCTGCTTTGCCACCTAATATTTCAGCTCTGTGCTGGATTATCAGACATTCTAGATAGTTGTACTCCGTATTATGCCCCCTCTGACGTCTATCCTACTTCTGGACAGGGGTTGTACTGACTGGATATCCTCTTTATAAATGATTTTTGATCGATCCTATAAAGTTTCCGTTTTACTTACGCTATTCTGTCAGGAGCAGGGAAACTTAGACGCCAGTGTGAACAGAGGATTGTCTACTCTAGGCTGAATGCAATTGTAGCAAATATCCTAACACCCTACAAACCCGGCTGGGTGCATGAGGGCTTAGGCCCCATGCACACGACCGTGTTTTTGCGGCTGCAATTCCCCCGAAAATCCACGGGAGAATTGCGGCCCCATTCTTTTCTATGGGGCCATGCACACGACCGTAGCTTTTACGGTCCGTGCATGGCCCGGGAACTCGCACCGCAGAAAGAACGGGCGTGTCCTATTACGGATATCTTCTGCGGTCCGGGCTCATTGAAAACAATGACGGCGGCCATGTGCATGTCGTACGATTTGCGGGCGGCCCGCGGCTGACAGTCCGCTGACAGTCCGCAGCCGCCCGACCCGAAAATCACGGCCGTGCACACGGCTACGGTCGTGTGCATGAGGCATTAGGGTATGTGCACACGATGAGAGGCTTTTACGTCTGAAAAGACAGACTGTTTTCAGGAGAAAACAGCTGCCTCGTTTCAGTCGGAATTCCTCCTACTCGCATTTTGCGAGGCTTCTCTGACAGCCGTAAATTTTGAGCTGTGCTTCTTTGAGTTCAATGAAGAACGGCTCAAATTACGTCTGAAAGAAGTGTCCTGCACTTCTTTTGACGAGGCTGTATTTTTACACGTCGATTGACAGCTGTCAGACGACGACACGTAAATGACAGGTCGTCTGCACAGTACGTCGGCAAACCCATTCAAATGAATGGGCAGATGTTTGCCGACGTATTGTAGCCCTATTTTCAGACGTAAAACGAGGCATAATACGCCTCGTTTACGTCTGAAAATAGGCCGTGTGAACCCAGCCTTACTGTGCCGCCTCTGTTCAGTCTCCGTTATGTGGGATTGTTCTTATCGAGACCTGCATTTTGTGTCTTATGTTGCGGATCTTATATCTGTTTGTTTTTCAGGACTCTGTAGAGAAGGAAACTGTAGACCGGCTCCTAAGATTAAGAGTACAAAGCCGAGGAGCACACGTCCCAACCCTGCTGCCAGGATGGATCTATTATCAGACTGCGGGCAAAATCATTGTGAGCAGCAGGTAACGTCAGCCACCATAACTGCAGTCTGTAATACCAATATATATACTATGTTGTATATATGTATGTGTATTCAGTCTCTGAAATGTGGGAAAATATATTTGGTGATGCCCAGGGGGCACAGACTTGATCGCCAAGTACATCCTTATACTGATGGTGAAGATCAAAGGTTATGTACACCTTTTGAAATCATGTTTTTATTTTTTATAAAAATATGTATCAGTGTGTTTGCAACTTTTTTTAAATACTTTTTTATTACAAATGTATTTTTACTTTCTCAGATACAGCTGCTTTGTGTTCTGTATACAGAGCAGCTGTATCTAGTACTGAAACCTGAATCAGTCAGGTTAGTGGGACTGACGGGTTCAGTGTCAGCGGGTCCTGCGTGTTTTTGACAGATGTGATTGGCAACTGCTCGATCCTGCATAAGTTCATAACTTCGATGTGATCGATAACCGCTCGATCCTGTGTATCAGAGACCAGCAGGACCCGCTGACACTGGACCAGTCCGTCCCACTAACCTGACGGGTTCAGGTTTCCACGCTAGATACAGCTGCTCTGTATACAGAATACAAAGCAGCTGGATCACAAAAAGTAAACCTTTTTTTTTTTTTTTAATAAAAAAGTTACTAGAAAGTTGCACCAAACACACTGATACACATTTTTATTAATAAAAATTAAAAAAAAGATTTCGAAGGTGTACATAGCCTTGAAAGGGGTTTTCCCATCAGACACATTTATGACATATCCACATAAATGTCAGATAGATGCGGGTCCCACTTCTGGGTTTAGGGGGCCCTGTTCCAGAGGTGGGACCCGCATCTATCTGACATTTGACATATCCTGTGGATATGTCATAAATATGCCGTAAATGTCTAAGATGGAAATACCCCTTTAAAGTCTAATGCAGAGCCTGAGATGTGCATACCACCTCCTAAAAATAAATATATCAATCATAGGACAAACGAATGCATGATTTTTGCAGGGAAATAAACTTTTGTCCACGTCCGTACAACAGTGGGTATTACAGCGCTCGCATGGCATATAATATTCACTATTTGTATCTCCTTTTTTCAAATCTGGTCTATAATTCAAAAGTGGAGACGTTGCTGATTGGAAACAAAGATCAAACATGCCAAAGTGACGTTTTGGGGACCGCTTCTTTTCTCAAGCATCCGTGATGTATCATCACCCGATTATAGTCCCCTAAGTACAACAGAACCTATAATTCAATCAATTAAAAACGCGTTTGATGTACAAAGTTTAAAATGCATCATTGGGAAAAATGATTCCAACCAGTAACCTTTTTCTACTAATAGAATCATACGGCAGCATTGTGTGGTACAAATAACAACGTGTGTCTCTCCAACGTTCGGTCCAGTACCGCATGTTTCTATAGGACGGGAACCCATAAATATACAGTCACACTGCAGTTTCTGTTTAACCCTTTAGGAATCAAGTGTAAAATCCAACACCACTTTGAAGAAACCGCGTTCTTATTTGTTCCCTTTGTGGCCCATTTTAAAAGTAATAATAATATGCATGGCGTCTGTTGTTTCCTCAAACTGTTTTTGCGGTTTATCATCCTCTTTACATAATACTTTCTTAGCTTCCTGCACTTTTTCCTTCACTTTTTTGCTCACGTCTAAAGTAGAAAACAAGCGTGTGCGGCTCGACGGCGAGACCGGAAGGTCACATATGGTGAGGGTTCTGCACCAACAGACTAAATCTAAGGCCTAATCTCCTAACGGCATCCAGCCCTGGTGATGATATTGGTGTCCCCCCGTTGTCGCTGCACGGTTTGAACCAGTTACCGGGTGTTTTGGCTGGCTTTTATGATTGCGACCTACTGTTAGGCCTGATGCTGTGGCCTAAATTTATGGCGGCTGCCGCATCCTTTACTGCATACCCGGAGCCCCTGTGGACTACAGAACTGTCGGCCTGTATGGCTGGTGTACTCCCTGGGCCCTGCTTGCTGGCTCTAGTGTGGGACTGGCCGGCTCGCCCCGAGTCACGACCACCAATCTGAATCCGCTCTGGCTGGTCTGCTCTGCCTGAAGCCGGCCATCTTGTGGCTTTGTAGATCACAGCCTGGAATGACTTGGTGAGTGCGCTCCACGGAGGCATCATCCCCTGTGCCCAACCAACCTGCTTCCATATAGGCTCACTGGCCTGATAACACTGCCCCTGTAGAGCCTCACTTGATGCCTGCGATCCAGGGACTCCTTACCCTAGCTTGCCAATGAGCTAAACAGGAGGTGCAGAACCCCTGATCTCCTGCATTCCCTCCCTGTGGGGTGTGTGTGGGCCTCATTTCCACCTGGATCTCCTACGTGATATAACTGACCTGTTGGCATTTAATAGCCTTACTGTCCGACCCGTTCAGTGGATCCATCTACACGTATATTACCTGTGTTGCTAAACGGACCGTTACACAGCCCTGTTTGTGGGTCACCTGCAAACGCTGTTTACGCTGCAGATTTCTCCAGCTGGCCTCCCCTGACCTGCTAATGACAACGTTAGGTCCCTATATCATCTCTACTCTCCTGTAATATAACACTTTAACATCGCTTGGGTGCCGAATCCTCTCCATAAGCATGACTGTGCAATCATAGGCCTTCGGGAGCCCCACATGACAAAGTCCGTCTTCTCAATAGACCTTGCATTGGTTGGTCATATCACTCCACATTCACTAATTTGGCTAGGGTTGTTACAATATTAATCAGATGTACTGTCCACTTCCACCTTATGGATATGACTTCAGACCCAAATGGTAAACTTGTTTTGATACATTGTCTTTATCATAAACCATTTCTTCTGATCGGGTTTATGTTCCTCCATCCTTTTTCCCTTTCTGTTTATAAATACCATTTTATCATTTGTAACCAGTCACCCGTCTGTCCCTGGTATATGGTTGGGTGACTTCAACTCGGCCTGGGATAAGTATTTTAGATAAGTTCCTCCGCCCTGTCAAGGATCCCATTTCTCCAGCTCCCTACTCCCTCCACTCTCTCGTTTTGGAATTAAACATTACGGATGCCTGGAGAATTAGAAACCCACATACCCGAAAATATTCTTTCTTCACCCCTCAATTCGAGGCCTTATCCCTTATTGACTTAATGCTAGTTCACACATCCCTTCTGACAGTCGTAAATTTGGCGGAGTATCTCTCCAGATCTATCTCCGGTCACTCTCCTGGCTGTTTTAGCTTTAAACTGCCAAATATACCCCCTTAAAAATCGCTGGCGATTGAACCCTTTTTGGCTGAAAATTCTCCCCAGTCTGGTTACTTCCAGGCTACATGGCATCCGTTTTTCCTTGACTGATGGCAGTGCCTCTCCCTTAGTTGTGTTGGACTCCGTCAAGGCATATGTACGTGGGACAATGTCCGAGGCAATAATTATTTGAAAAGACAATCTTATTATGAACATGGTGAAAAATGTGGTAAGCTTTTGGCTTGTGTAGCTTGGGGTGATGGGGAAGCCACGGTGATGTCGCTACTTGAGGCTTCAGATGGCACCCAGTACTCTGACCCACAGATAATTCTGACTGCCTTTTTGTTCGTATTATGAAACACCATATTCCTCACACATCTCTGCCTCTTCCGCAGAAGTCTCTGAATATCTAGATCAGGTGACCCTACCCTCCCTATCGGACGCTCACACAGATTATTTGGATGGCCCTATTACGATGCAGGAGATTCTGGAGTCCATTGCCTCCTTTCAGACGTCTAATCACCCGGTAGTGATGGCCTGCCTATTTAATTTTACATGCTGATTTTTTTATTTTTTTTTAACTGCCTGTCTTGTGGAGGTTTATCTGGTGGCGATGGACTCTGGAGAACTGTCCCGCTCAATGAGAGGCTATTATAGCAGTGCTGCCTAAACCAGGTAAGAACCCCCTATTATGTGACTCTTACTGCCCCATTTCACTCCTCCAGACTGACCTAAAAATTCTGAAGCTATTGGCTAGACGACTGAACACTGTTATACGGTCATTGATACACCCGGATCAGACAGGCTTTATGCCTGGCAAAGCTACAGCCATTAATCTTCGCTGGTTCTTTACTAATTTGCAGGCCACTCATGAGGATGTTTGTTCTAGGTTTGTAGTCCCCCTGGATGCCGCTAAGGGATTTGACTCCATAGAATGGGATTTCTTATTCCTAACCCTTTCGAAATTTGTATTTGGACCCTAGTATATAAAGTGGGTTATACTGTTATATTCCGCCCCATCCTCTCAAGTGACAATAAATGGCTGGACCTCAAACCCCTTTCCTCTGTGAAGAGGTACCCGTCAAGGTTGCCCTCCTTCCCCGTTGCTGGCTGTGAAACCCTTCGTGGTACTACTCAGACGAGAATCCTGTATTGTAGGGTTTAAGCCCCCCCCCCCTTACAAGAAAAGGTCAGCGTGTATGCGGATGATACTTATATCTATATCTCGCGGAACCTGGGGTTTCCCTTCACGTTGTGCTCTCCATAATGACCCGCTTTGGTTCAATGTCTGGTTTAACCCTTAATTGGTCTAAGTCCCATATTTTACCATTGGATATGTTGACTCCTGCTGCTTCGGCAGTTTCTACCCCGCTCTCTGGTTAGCCTCTATTACTTATCTTGGCATACAAAATTCTAGATCAGTTTTTGAATTCGAGACATTGAATATCACCCCCCCTAATTTCTTTTTTTACGTACCAAGATTGCCAGCTGGAACCAATGGCTCCTATCCACTGCTGCAAGAGTGAGCTTAGCTAAAATGACCCTTATGCTTAAAATCCTGTATATAGTTCAGCGGTCCCCCCCCTAAAAATCTCCCTGCCCGTTTATTAGAGCGTATTCTCACTACTTTTGTATAGGAAAATGGTAGAACTAGGGTGGCAAGCCAGCGTTGATACGCCCGATGGGATGAAAGGTGGAGTTTCTCTTCCCAGTGTTAAATGGTATTAAATTGCTAGTCCCCTGGCGCAGTGGGGCACAGCTGAACGTGTGAGTCCAGACTCTGCTCATCTCCCCATTCAGTCTCTGTTATACTTACCCCTTGCATCTTCTGTTTTGTGGCTGACACAATACCGGTAGAAACTTGCATGACAACCCGATCTTGGGTCATGTCTTGCTGGTTTGGGATGTGTCAACACTTGTTTTACCCCACCTGCTTCACAAGGCACACACTCTTATGGTGCTGTAGAGCTCCTCCAGAACTATTACAGCTCTCCCTTGATAATCCCTAGTACAGGAATGGTGTTTGGTATATCTCCCACATGTATTCTGACTGGCCAATCCCGGAGCTGCGGAAGGAATTTGCCCTCTTCTCCCAACTGTTTTCCTATTTAAGAATCAAACATGCCCTCAGTTGGGCTCTGGAGAGATAATGTATCAAAGTCGTCGTCGTCGTTCCCCCTCCCCCCTCCCCCCCCCCCCTCTTACTAAACACTTAATCTCTAATTTTTACAGTCTTTTAACCTGCAAATTTAGAGAATTTATGCTCTTCCCATTGAAAATTAGATGGGAGGGAGATGTGGGTTAGAGCCCCCTCCTCCCCTAAATTTTTGTCCTCCAATTATAATGAATGGCTCTCACAAGTTTATATATTGCATAGGGCATATTACTCCACCTCCAGACTCCATAGAGTCCGTACTGAGTACCTAGATGAATTCCCTAAATGTCGGTCTACCTCAGGGACATTTTATCATCTGATCTGGTCTTGCCCTAAGGTAGCTGAGTTCTGGGATCCGGTCATCAAGTTTCTATATGATAAGATGTGGACTCCTTTCTCGCTCTGCCCTAAAGCTTGTCTTTTTCTCTTTCCTTTCCCTGCGAAATCTGACTTGCGTCATATCCATACTTTTCTTGTGGAGGCATTATATTACACCATGAAGTTGTTGGGTAAAACATGGCTGTCCGTTGTTTGTGTGCTGCCTCACGAGCAATGGTTCTACTAGAGCTGGGCGATTAATCAAATTCTATTAATTCGCCCTCAAGGACTCTCACGATTCTGTTTTTAAACAAGTATCGTAGAATCTATTCTATAGTGGTGCCGTGTGGTGAGAGGAATCCCCACAACACCCCCCCCCTAATAGATCGCGCCGCTGTACCTCCCACTAGGAACTGAATACCCAGCCAAAGTGTTGGCAACCTCTGGCCCGGGATTCAGCTCCTAGTCGCAGCTACAGCGGTGCGATCTACAAGGAAGGGGGGTGCGATCTACAAGGGAGGCGGGTGTTGCTGTGATCTACAAGGGAGGGGGGGGGGTAGTGTTGCGATCTACATGTGGGGGTGCTATATACAAGGTGGGGTACGATCTACATGGGGTGCTATCTGCAAGGGGGTCTGGCACTTTCTACATGGGCACTCTGGCACTATGTGGGCACTGGGGCACTATCTAGCCTGATAAATGAAATCCATTTTTTATTTTATTTTTTTAACGGCCATGAAAGACGGACTGGAAATGGCTGAGACTTTTGAGACACTGATGCAAAATGGACATGAAAAACTGACTAATTTTTTAATGCCCTTTTTTTTTTCACTGTCGTGTGATTGTAGCCCGAATGACTGATGCCAGGAGTCCCGTTCACATGTACCGTGGTCGGGCTGGGAAATCCAGCTGACGCACAGACCATTTTTCACGTTCATGTGAATCCAGCAATGACTGCGACCGGCTAAGGTGGTGACGGGTAGAGAGGGATGTTAGTGCACGCCGCGCCTCATTGATTATAGATTCTGCTAACCTGGTCCCTGCCGGCGAACACAGAAGTTATAATCCATTAGATATAAATTTTTCCAATTGTAGTCATTCTCTGCGCACTGGTTCTTAGATATGTGGGGATTGTATACTTGCCCTATTATATTATACTTCCTTGTATATTAAGGTTTTGTATCACACCTCTTCGCTCAATAACTGATTTGATATTCGTGACTTCAGACTCATTGCTGCAGTGTATTTCTTGGTTCTTTTATAATTTACATTTGACCTGTTTTGTTTATTTTTTGTTTTTTTTACGTCCTGTATGTGATTTTTGCTATTTTGCAATAAACTTTTTATTTTTATTTTTTATTTGTGAATTAAAAAATAAATAAAAATGAGATCATAAGCAGGCGTGGTGACAACCTAAGGTAAAAGACAATGTATCACCCCCCTGGGGTCACTGGAGGATGTACAGATGACAGTAAGAGGCTGTGATATTTATTTCTTCCTGCTGTCACTTTTCTATCCTGAACCCCACGAGTGCGCTACCCTCCCACCAAGAGCTTTAGTCCTAGTGTAATTTGAAGACTACGATTCTGAGCTATAATATGATACTAAAATCTGAGCTCTAACCAACAGTTGAGTCCTGATGTATTCCATGTGTCCATGGCAGTGAAAGTGTTAAAAGGGTTTTTCCAAACCAGACATTGATACAATATCGATTTGGATGGGCCATGAAGGTCTAATCAATGGAGGTCTGACCACTTGACTTGGTCCCTCACTGATCCTGAAAATAAAAGGTCCTCTGTGCTCGGAGATAATAGTTGATGGGAATTAGTCACTGATGAGTGACATTTATATCATATTCTAGTGATATGCCGTGAAAATCTGTGGTGCCTCAAATTTCGCAAGCTCCTGTTTGTAGCGTTGGTCTTTTGGTGTATTTTGTTTTAACCCATCAGTGACTGCCAGTAATCTCCTTCGGCCAGGCCATCTTTTTTCAGGGATCTAGTCCGCTCTGCATGGGTGTCCTATGCTGAGTGGAGCAGGTATTTGTCTAAGGACAGCCAACCTCCTGCTCTAACGGCCAGGATTGGTGGAATATCCAATCCCTGACTTTTAACATCTTAAGATGGCAACATTGGCACCGAAGTGGTTTGCAGATGGGGCCTCCATCTCTAAGCCCATCAGTGCCCCCCCGCAACGTGATCACATGGTGCTGAACGCTTGCCATGGCAGGTGGAGGCCTAACCATAAAATACAAGAGACATGGCAGCACATCCAAAATAACAGGAATTTATTTACCCACAAATGCGACGTTTCAGTCAAACAGGACCTTTCTCAAGCCTAACAATGTCTGCCATGTACGGAAGCCTTTTTAATAGGCTCCCTGTTGGTGTAAAGCTGACAAGAATAACACATTGCAATACAGAAGTATTGCATTGTTATAGTGGTGTCAAGTCCCGTACTGGGAGAAAAAAGTTCAATAAAGCGTTTTGTAAAATAAAAAAGACTTTTTTTGTTTTTATTTTTCCATTCAAAACCTTTTTTTTATTTTGGCTGCAAAAAAAGTACAACTACTTATTTGTATCCTTGCGTCCGCAATGACCCGAAAGATAAAATGATCACGTTCTTTATCCTACATGGTAAATAGCGGTAAAAATTAATTGCCAAATACCAGAATTTTTTTTGTTTCTGGCCTCCTAAAAATGGGAATAAAAAGCCATCATTCGTATGTACCCCAAAAATGGTACCAATAAAAACTGCAATCCGCTAAAATTAAGCCCTTACACAAAAAATAGTGTTAAATATTTTTACTGTGTAAAAAAACAAAAACGTGTGATCGTATTGACCTATGGAATAAAGTTATTTATACTTCACAGTGGACGCCTTAAAAATAAAAAACTTAAAAAATAATGGAAAACATTTTAAAATAAATTGTAGTCTGTCGTATCCATGTACGGCTGTTCCCCGTCCACCCACCCGCTGCGGATTGACCGTGTTCTCTATGAACTGTAATAGGGAGATAGATGTCAATCAGCGGCAGTTTGCTAGGAAGGGGGGGGGGGAGGTTTAGTCCGCAGCTCATCAATACCCCGGACTACAGGCTCACGGCGGGCACCGCTAATAAAATGCAAGTTCGCCATATGCATATAAAAGACAAACTCTTCGAAACCGTGCTCCTGTCACAGTAGGGGATGGTTTCCCTTCAAATATATAAACTTTGTGCGGGTTGGAAACGGCAAAGGAGAAGCGAACGTGGTGAGAATTTCAGAAGTCTGTTAAGTCGATGGCGTCTTGCGGTCTTTTTTGCATCTGCAGTCTAGGATGACTCCTCTTTGAGGCTTCTTTAGGCTTTGTTTTTTCTGTCTCTCTCGGTACCTGCATAGTGAAGGGTTTACCTCTGCTGTCCTGTATCTATGCCGTCGTTCAAGTGATTGCAGCCTCACTAGTGTCCTCTCGCTTCCTCTCTCTCCAGGTGGTACAGTCAGAAGCTGGCATAAGAAGTGCATCTTTGAAAGATTTGTGCCCAGAAGACAAGAGACGAATTGCAAATCTAATCAAAGAGCTTGCGAGGTGAGGCGCCCCCCTACCGCCTGATCCCCGCGCTTAGCGAGACTTCACATGGCTTTCCAGGGTACGAGGATCAACAAGCAGTCATATCAGATGGAGATAACAAAATTACATTGGAAATGGGGGATACAATCGCTCCTCAGCGAAGAGGTCTTATGTTAAGATCAGAATCAGGCTTAGATGTCCTGTTTATTAGAATCTGAAGGAGTGCACAGTCTAAATACCTGCCATGTGGAAAGGTGGGAAATCCAGATAATGGATTCTGATACCTGCGCCCTTTTTAAAGGATAATTTCAGCAAAAAATTCTCTCGATTTGGAGATCAATATTTTTTTAATACTTCACTTTGTTCTATGCTAGGCAGGGGTCCAGATAAATCATTACATAGCAAGGCTGGAAATGACCTGTGGGGGGCGTACAGACCCTCTACACTCATGTGGAAGTCTGCGTCATCCCTAATTTCTAGAAGTTCTGGTTCTTCTGCTTCCCAGTGCTGGAACGAGGTTATATATGTAAGTGATAGCTCCCTCTTGAGAACCTTAACCCCTTAAGGACGCAGCCTAGTTTTGGCCTTAAGGCTCAGAGCCCATTTTTCAAATCTGACATATTTCACTTTATGTGGTAATAACGTCGGAATGCTTAAACCTACCCAAGCGATTCTGAGACTGTTTTCTCGTGACACATTGGGCTTCATGTTCGTGGTAAAATTTGGTCGATTATATTCAGTGTTTATTGGTGAAAAATTGCAAAATTTAGAGAAAATTTTGAAAAAATTGAATTTTTCAGAATTTAAATGCATCTGCTTGTAAAACAGACGGTTATACCACCCAAAATAGTTACTAGTTCACATTTCCCATATGTCTACTTTAGATTGGCATCGTTTTTTTGAACATTCTTTTATTTTTCTTGGACGTTACAAGGCTTAGAACATAAACAGTAATTTCTCATATTCTTAAGAATTTCAAAAGCCTTTTTTTTAAGGTACCTCTTCAGTTCTGAAGTGGCTTTGAGGGGCCTATGTATTAGAAACCCTGATAAAACACCCCATTTTAAAAACTAGACCCCTCAAAGTATTCAAAACCGCATTTAGAAAGTTTTTTAACCCTTCAGGCATTTCACAGGAATTAAAGCAAAGTGGAGGTGAAATTTGCAAATTTCATTTTTCTTGCAGAATTTCAATTGTATTCATTTTTTTTTCTGTAACACAGAAGGTTTTACCAGAGAAACGCTACAAAATATGTCTTGTCCAGGTTCTGCAGTTTTTAGAAATGTCCCACATGTGGCCCTACTGCGCTCATGGACTAAAACACAAGCCCTAGAAGCAAAGAAGCACCTAGTGCATTTTGAGTCCTTTTTTTTTTTTTATTAGAATATATTTTAGGCAGCATGCCAGGTTTGAAGAGGTGTTGAGGTGCCAAAACAGTAGGAATCCCCCAATAGTGACCCTATTTTGGAAACTACACCCCTCAAGGAATTCATTTAGGGTTGTTGTTACCATTTTGACCGCACAGTTTTTTCACAGCACGTATTTGAATTGGGCTGTGAAATGAAAAAAATGTCATTTGTGATAAAAATTTCTTATTTTCACAGGGAACAAAATACCCCATTTTGTTTGCCAATTTGTCCTTAGTGTGGCAATACCCCATTTGTGGTGACAAAACTGCCGTTTGGGCCCATGGGAGGGCTCAGAAGGAAAGGAGCGCTATATGTTTGTTGGAGTCCAGATTTTGTTGGATTGGTTTTCGGGTGCCATGTCGCATTTGCAGAGCCTCAGAGGTATCAAAGCAATGGAAACCCACCAAAAGTGACCCCATTTTGGAAACTACGCCCCTCAAGGAATTCATTTATGGTTGTTGTTAGCATTTTGACCACACAGTTTTTTTCACAGCACCTATTTCAATTGGGCTGTGACATTAAAAAAATGACATTTTTTCCAATAAGATGTAATTTTTTTTACCAAAATTTCTTATTTTCACAGGGAACAAAATACTCAATTTTGTTGCCCAATTTCTCCTGAGTGCATCAATACCCCATTTGTGGCGATAAACTGCCGTTTGGGCCCATGGGAGGCCTCAGAAGGGAAGGAGCGCTATATGTTTGTTGGAGTACAGATTTTGCTGGTTTGGTTTTCGGGTGCCATGTCGCATTTGCAGAGCTCCAGAGGTATCAAAGCAATGGAAACCCACCACAAATGACCCCATTTTGGAAACTACACCCCTCAAGGAATTCATTTATGGGTGTTGTGACCATTTTGACCCCATAGTTTTTTCACAGAACTTATTTGAATTGGGCTGGGAATGAAAACAAAATTATTTTTTTCAAATAATATGTAGTTTTGGCTGAAAATTTCTTATTTTCACAAGAAACAAAATACCCCATTCCGTTGCGCAATTTGTTCTGAGTGCCGCAATACCCCATTTGTGGTGAAAAACTGCCGTTTGGGCCCATGGGAGGGCTCAGAAGGAAAGGACCACCATTTGGCCTACTGGGGATTTTCTAGTGCGAAGTCATGTATGCAGAAGCCCCTGAGGTACCAGTACAGTTGAAACCCGCAAGAAGTGACCCTGTTTTAAAAACTACACCCTTAAGGCATTCATCTAGAGGTGTAGTGAGCATTTTGACCGGAGACCTACACCCCATAAACTGTAATGTGGGTTCTCCCGGGTATGGCAATACCCTACATGTGGCTGTTATCAGCTGCCTGGGCACACAGCAGGGCTCAGAGGGGAAAGACGAGGGGGGATAAGCTGTGCGGAGTGCATCAGGGTAAGTAAAATTGGGGTAAATTATAAACCAAGGGATATATGATAAATTTTAAAACACTTTCATACAGAGCTCTGGTTATTCGGGACACGTGTCACATTGATATATTGTGTCCTCCCTTATCCCCCTCTTATAGCAGACTTTGCACCTCTTTTGACTTTTTCCCTTCTTGCCAGTTTGGGGAACTTCTCCTGGAAAGTGTTGCCGCCTTGGTACGATGCGTGTGGCCCCGCTTCCAGAAGTACTGGGTGCCCCCCCTTCTTGGTCCCTAAAGATTAGGTTCTTGATCACCTCTTGAAATTCCAGGAAAGTTCCCGTCTGGCCTGCACATCGACGTAGCACGTACGCATTGTACAAAGCCATCTGTATGATGTGCCCGGCCAGCTTCTTATACCACACCGCATGGCGCTTCAGGGCTTGATCTTACAAGTCCATCCCTCCCATGTACCTATTGTAGTCCAGGATGCAGTCTGGCTTGGGGGTGGCCTTTCCTTCATATATCCTAAACCTGTAGGTATACCCTGATGCACTCTCACAGCTTATACATCTTCACGCCATACCTTGCCCTCTTACCCGGCAGGTACTTGCGGAATTGAACCCTCCCTTTAAAATGTATCAGGGACTCATCTATAGAAATACACTTCTCGGGGGTGTATGCTTGGGAAAACCGGGCTCTGGAACGGTCTAATAGGGGTCTCCGTTTATACAAACGGTCAAAACTGGGGTCATCTCGGGGTGGGCACGGCTCATTATCAGTATAATGTAAGAAGCGAAGTATTGCCTCATTTATTTATTTTTTTAGGTTCCAGTTCAGTTCTGAAGTTGCTTTGAGGGGCCCATATATTAGAAACCCCTATGAAATACCCCATTTTAGAAACTAGACCCCAAAGTATTCACAACAGCATTTAGAAAGTTTATGAACCCTTTAGGTGTTTCACAAAAATTTAGAGCAAAGTAGAGGTGAAATTTACATTTTTTTTTTTTTTTTTGTCAGAAAATCCTCTTTATACCATTTTTTTTATAACACAAAAGGATTTATCAGAGAAACGCAACTTAATACTTCTTGCCCAGATTCTGCAGTTTTTAGAAATATCCCACATGTGGCCCTAGTGCGCTAATGGACTGAAGCCCCGGCCTCCGAAGCAAAGGAGCACCTAGTGGATTTTGAGGCCTCTTTTTTTTTTATTAGGCACCATGTCCGGTTTGAAGAGGTCTTGTGGTGCCAAAACATTGGGAACCCCCCAAAAGTGACCCCAATTTGGAAACTATAGCCCTTGAGGAATCCATTGTAGTTTTCATGGGGTGCATGCGACTTTTTGATCATTTTTTTTAATTTATCTTTAGGTGGCGTGGTGACTAAAAAACAGCAATTCTACTATTGTTTTGTTTTGTTTTTTTTTTACAGCGTTCACCGTGCGCTATAAATGACATATTCACTTTATTCTGCGGGGCGATACGATTACGGCGATACCAGATGTTTATAGTTTTTTTTTTTTTTATGTCTTATGGCGTTTGCACAATAAAATACGTTTTGTAAACAATCATTCACTTTTTGTGTTACCTTATTCTAAGAGCCATAACGTTTTTATTTTTCCATCAATAAAGCCGTGCGAGGACTTATTTTTTGCGTAACGAACTGTAGTTTTGATCAGGACCATTTTTAGGTAAATGCGACTTTTTGATCTCTTTTTATTCCATTTTTTGGGAGGTGAAGTGACCAAAGAATTGTAATTGTGGTTCGGTTTATTATTATTTTATTTTACGGCGTTCACCGTGCGGGATAAATAATGAAATAATTTTGTAGTTCAGGCCGTTACGGACGCGGCGATACCAATTATGTATAGTTTATTTGTTTGTTTATATATTTTTATTAATAATAAAGGACTGATAAGGGAAAAGGGGGGATTTTTACTTTTATTACTTTTATTACTTTTAAATCTTTTATTTTCTTATTTTTACACCTTTTTTTTTTTTTTTTTTTTTTTTTACTTTATTACTTTGTCCCACTAGGGGACATGAGGGCAGGAGGCTCTGATCGCTATTCTAATACACTGCACTACATGCGTAGTGCAGTGTATTAGAGCTGTCAGTTACTCACTAACAGCAAGCATAGTGGGTCCTGACGTTGTCAGGACCCACTAGGCTTCCGTCTATGGCATAGCCGGACGCCATTGTTTGGTGTCCAGTTGCCATAGTCACCATCGCCGGCCGCTATCGCGTAGCAGGCCGGCGATGGCAGCTTAACCCCTAAAAAGCTGCGATCTCTATAGAACGCGGCTTTTAAGGGGTTAATCAGCGGGGACACAGCGATCGATCCCCGCTGTAGGAGCTGTGACAGCTGCTGAACAAGACAGCAGCGTCACAGCTCCTGTATGTGTCGGGAGGACGGCCGAAACGGCCATTACTCCCGAGACGTACTATTACGTCATGGAGCGCGAACGATACAGCTGCCATGACGTAATAGTACGTCAAGGAGCGGGAAGGGGTTAATGCCTCTGTGCTGATATTTTCTTTTATTATTTACTAATGGTTTGTGCTGAAAACAATATGGGTGATTTTACTAAGCAAAAGATCGAGCGCATGGCGTGCACCAAAACTTATGTATTTAGGGAGAGGTGGGTATAAAATATGCAAAATACAAATGTATAATAGCCATATAATGCAGCCATAAAGTGGCATGAGGAAGGTAAATGTCTAACATATACATATTGAGGTGCGCCATTTAAATTGAATTATCACCAGTTCCAACTTGTTAAATAGGTCATTGAATCCTCTTTTTTTTTTTTTTTTATACATTGTTAGAAATGTAATGTATAAACAGCCCCATGTACCCCATGATGCAGGTGTGATAGAGCTGTTCTGTGTTGCTTTCTTAAGTGACGTGTCAGGTCTCCTGACCCTATACAGTCTGAGACCGTCTACACCGATAGGACATTGACATACTGTCTATGGATCATGCCCTACACAGGGAATGATAACCTAGTTTTCAGTTTATCAAACATTTCGATGAGGAATAAAGGCACAATTGTGACCGCTCCTCTCTACTACACCATAAACACACAGGAGAGCTGACCGCTCTTGTCTACTACACCATACACACACAGGAGAGCTGACCGCTCCTCTCTACTACACCATACACACAGGAGAGCTGACCGCTCCTGTCTACTACACCATAAACACACAGGAGAGCTGACCGCTCTTGTCTACTACACCATACACACAGGAGAGCTGACCGCTCCTCTCTACTACACCATACACACACACAGGAGAGCTGACTGCTCTTGTCTACTACACCATACACACACCGGAGAGCTGACTGCTCTTGTCTACTACACCATACACACACACACACACACACACACACACAGGAGAGCTGACCGCTCCTGTCTACTACACCATACACACAGTAGAGCTGACCGCTCCTGTCTACTACACCATACACAGTAGAGCTGACCGCTCCTCTCTACTACACCACACACAGTAGAGCTGACTGCTCCTCTCTACTACACCACACACAGTAGAGCTGACCGCTCCTCTCTACTACACCACACACAGTAGAGCTGACCGCTCCTCTCTACTACACCACACACAGTAGAGCTGACCGCTCCTCTCTACTACACCACACACAGTAGAGCTGACCGCTCCTCTCTACTACACCACACACAGTAGAGCTGACCTCTCCTCTCTACTACACCACACACAGAAGAGCTGACCGCTCTTCTCTACTACACCATAAACACACACACACAGGAGAGCTCACGGCTCCTGTCTACTACACCATACACAGGAGAGCTGACCGCTCCTGTCTACTACACCATACACACACACAGGAGAGCTGACCGCTCCTGTCTACTACACCATACACACACACAGGAGAGCTGACCGCTCCTGTCTACTACACCATACACAGGAGAGCTGACCGCTCCTGTCTACTACACCATACACACACACAGGAGAGCTGACCGCTCCTGTCTACTACACCATACAAAGGAGAGCTGACCGCTCCTCTCTACTACACCATAAACACACAGGAGAGCTGACCGCTCCGGTCTACTACACCATACACACATGAGAGCTGACCGCTCCTCTATTACACCACACACGAGAGCTGACTGCTCCTCTCTACTACACCATACACACACAGGAGAGCTGACTGCTCTTTACAGGGTAACAAAACTTTCAAAAAAAACTTTTGACATGTCCATGACATGTCAACATTTTTGATTAGTGGGGTTCCGAACACGGAGACCCCCACAGATCGCTGAAATGAAGCAGCAGAAGCGTTCGGGTGAGTTGCTTCATTTCTGATCAGCTTCCATCGGAGCGGTGGACGGGCTCAATAGAATGTCTGAGACCGTACACCGGTAAGAAACGAAGCAGCACTGCGCTCACCCGAGTGCTTATGCCGCTTTGTTTTAGTGATTGTTGGGGGGGTGTCTCTGCTCAGACCCCCACTGATCAAAACTTCTGGCATGGCCCTTTGACATGTCAAAAGTTTCTTCAAAGTTTTTTGTTACCCTTTAATCCTTGCATATAAAACGTTCTGCAGCTCGTTTGTGTCAGTTCCTCACCATTGTCAATATCTCTACTTGCTGTTGGTGAATGGGGATGTTCTTACCTCCAGAGACTGAAAACTGGTGCCGAACGAATACTTCTCACAAGTAAGGATTTATCCTCTAAGTCGACACCTTCTACTTGCACTGTAGCAGACATTCGGCCAGAAGGAAAATTTGTGCCGCTGATTGTTGACTCACAGAAGATTTTTCTAGACTGGGTACAACCCTAGTTTACGAGAAGTCTGTACCAGATTTCAACCTCTGGATGTAAAAAATGATTCTATCCACTGACTGCAAGCAGCCATTGCAAGTAATTGAAACTAAAGTGACAAAGTATATTAGAAAATAAGAATTCGTAAAAGGATTGTATACTTTTGGTCATTAAAAAGTTAAATTTCATTGAGCTACATTTTTAGGCCTTTTACTATTTTACCTCAAGCTATAACTACAGTCCAGGGTAATACATTGAGTTGCCTGACACTGTGCGCTCCTATTAACTGTCACAGTATAAATCCCATTCATCAGCTGTGATCTGCGGTGGCTGGCAGGGAATGTTGGGATTTGTAGTTTTGCGACAGCTGAAGAGTCACAGATTGAAGGCCCTTGGTTCAGATGACCAGTCTCATGGCAATCATTATCAATGGGAGGCAGGTAGAAATGGTAATCTACAGATTTTGCCTTCTGTACTGGGTGTCAGGCTGATTTCTACAGTCTCATTCATCTCTGGAGAGGGTCTGCCCATGCACTGCCAGAAACGAGGACCTAAATGACGGTGGAGATCCCACTTCTGTTGAAGAAACCATTACCAACTGGTAGCCGGCAGTATCTATCTGCTTATTGGTACACTGCTTTGCCCGATATCAGAGGAGGGCGGGCAGGCTTTTTATTAGCACGTGGACTCTAATATGGTGTCATTATTATCGCCCAGTTACTGCCAAGCCTCAGAAGCTGCATGGTTAATGACTAGACACCTCATCACGCTGTATTATGATCTGGGTCGGAGGCCAGGTTTAATAAGATCCCAGTCAACTCTAATTGTCTGCTGGGGTCGTCTGATAAATCAGCTGTCTCCCTCCTACTACGGCAATTGAGCGTCTCCAGGCGTTCGTCCTCTTTATTGAAGTGCTACATTGCTATCATGTCGACATTGAGCAGCTTCACGAGCATGGCTGAGAACAGACGCGAAAGATTTTAAGGTTTACATTTTTTTTTTTTTTGTACATTTCATGAGCAAATTATGCTAATTTATACCTGAATAATAGGGGCTCACTTCTGTCACTTGAAAGTGATGCATTTTACCCCCTTGATATTTAGATAGCTTTAGCTGTATCTGCCTGTCTATAATCCTAAACTAACGAAAATTGCCTTAATCCGGCATCCATTAGTCCAAGCGGGACCGGTGACCATCGCTCTCGACAGGTGCGATCCCAGATATTTATGGCTTATCCAATGAGTGTGCCATAATTGTCTTGGATGGGAAGATCCCCTTGAGGCCATGTTCACCCATCACTTATTTGTCACAGAATTGCCGCTGATATTTCGCAACAAAGTACATTTTCAATGTTAGTGATAGGGTTTTAACAAACCCCATTCACTCAAAGCATAAAAAATCCACTACGGTTTGTAGGCTTGCTGTGGATTTTTAAATTCATTACAGGTTTCATACATTGCTTTGCAAGGAATGAAAATCAGCCGCTAACTTCCACTCCAAAATCAACAGTAGGAAGATTGCAGCTTTTTGTACAAATTTTTAGTTTGGCTCGACAACAAAATTTTTACGTGATCTTTGAACAAAGCTTATGCGTCCTTTTACACCAGATAATATCAGCCGCAAAAACCAGCGCCGTTCAACAAAACAGCTTGTTTACTCCTTTCACAAAGTGCTATGACCAGTAACGTACGGAGATGAGCCATCGTGACCAGTAACGTACGGAGATGAGCCATCGTGACCAGTAACGTACGGAGATGAGCCATCGTGACCAGTAACGTACGGGGATGAGCCGTCGTGACCAGTAGCGTACGGGGATGAGCCGTCGTGACCAGTAACGTACGGGGATGAGCCGTCGTGACCAGTAACGTACGGGGATGAGCCGTCGTGACCAGTAACGTACGGGGATGAGCCGTCGTGACCAGTAACGTACGGGGATGAGCCGTCGTGACCAGTAACGTACGGTGATGAGCCGTCGTGACCAGTAACGTACGGTGATGAGCCGTCGTGACCAGTAACGTACGGGGATGAGCCGTCGTGACCAGTAACGTACGGGGATGAGCCGTCGTGACCAGTAACGTATGGGGATGAGCCATCGTCCCCATGCGTTTCCATCATGTTTACACAGAGCAATGAATGGGCAAATGAGCGTTCATATGATCATTGGCCCCTGTAGAAGGGCCTGAAGACTACCGCAGACTCCAATTCTCAAACACAGACTTTAGGGTATGTTCACACACACTAATTACGGACGTAATTCGGGCGTTTTTGCCCCGAATTACATCCGAAAAATGCGCCTCGATAGCGTTGACAAACATCTGCCCATTGAAAGCAATGGGCAGACGTTTGTCTGTTCACATGAGGCGTATATTTACGCCCCGCTGTCAAATGACGGCGCGTAAATAGACGCCCGCGCCAAAGAAGTGACCTGTCACTTCTTTGGGCGTAATTGGAGCCGTTATTCATTGACTCCAATGAAAAGCAGCGCCAATTACGTCCGTAATGGACGCGGCGTTCAAGCACATGCCGTTACGGCTGAAATTACGGGGATGTTCCCTCCTGAAAACATCCCCGTAATTTCAGCCGTTACGGACGCTGTCGTGTGAACATACCCTTATACTGCTGGTTGCATTCATAGACTGGAAAATGGTGCGCAAAAAACTAAGGCTTGTCTTTATTCTATCAGTAAATTTGCTTTATTTATAGGAAGGTTTAGAACGGTTTTACATTGTACTTGGCATATACAACCTACAAAAGAAGCCTATAACTCTGCAGTGTTGCGTGAGTGGACAGTTACTGGTGAATGACGACCCCAACATCTACCTGCACTCTCCATAGGGGAGACTGATGTGCAGTCGTCGTCGTGCTTCCCCATTCGGCCGATCAGGGTCAGCAGCGGTCACCATGACTATCTCCATGATTGCCGAATTCAGCTACTCAGCCCCTGACATCTAATAAGTGACCCTCATGCTCTGCACAATGTACGCACCCGAGGAGTATATATCTTACATCATGACAGAGATGGCACATGACAGAAGAGTGTTATCTCGGCCCAAAATCCAGATCTGCGTTACCTCTGAGGTTTGGGGGGTTCTGTATAGCCGCATCCAGACAGGAGGAGTGTGTACGCACCTCCTAATGTCACAAGTTGCAGAAGAAAGTTTCTAATTTGTCCTCTCAGGTTCTCCTGTGACCATCGTCCTGTGAAAGATTGTGTCTGGACCCCGGGAGCATAACGATGACCTAGATCTGGGCAAAGATGTCAAATAACCCATTAGGTTCCTAATATTGGACTGTCAGGAGAGTAAGACAGGTTGCTCTTTTGTACCCATATTTAGCACGTAATTGATCTTTCTGCGCGCGCTTTGCTGGAACAGGTGGTGAGCGGTAGCGGCCGTGATGGATAACTCTGCTTAATACGCTCCCTGAGTTATGTGCTTCCATGTTGGATACAGAGGCGCAGCTGAAATTATCTCATTTAGATTAGGGAGTTCGGCTGAGCATCTAAAGCGCAATAGATTGTGAGGCTCGACCATCTCTCACGCTATTAACTCCGTGCTTAATATTTAGTTAGCAATAAAATGCACCATTAAGTGACATGCGAATTCCATAAAGGAATCATTGCTTTGTGAAAGTCTTTAGCATTCCGATGCCCTTCTCCTGTGCTCGGCGCCAGGTGTTTTTTAGGAAGTATCTTGTGCAAGCGTTAACCTCTTCACTCTACAAACACCAGTCTGTGTATAAGATTTCTTTTAATGCCATTTTGTGCTTCATCACTATGTATATAGGAACACTACATGTGAGCCGATATTGAGGAGGTCTGCTGTATAATTGGGGATTTTACCATCGCTCTTGAAGTCACTTAGTGCGAATAGAAGGCTAAACCCCCTCTTTACTGGCAAGCAAAATTGCTGTTTGTGTTGGTACCGGGATAATTGCATTGCATTGATAATTCACCCCCATTGACATAACAACCATGGTAGCAGGCATATAATCTGCTAAGGGGCCCTTTTTTAGGGTATGTTCACACGCACTAATTACGGACGTAATTTGGGCGTTTTTGCCCCGAATTACGTACGAAAAAAGCGCCTCGATAGCGTTGACAAACATCTGCCCATTGAAAGCAATGGGCTGATGTTTGTCTGTTCACTCTAGGCGTATATTTACGCGCCGCTGTCAAATGACGGCGCGTAAATAGACGCCCGCGTCAAAGAAGTGACCTGTCACTTCTTTGGGCGTAATTGACTCCAATTATTAGCAGCGCCAATTACGTCCGTAACTGACGCGGCGTTCAAGCGCCTGCACATGCCGTTACGGCTGAAATTACAGGGATGTTTCCTCCTGAAAACATCCCCGTAATTTCAGCCGTTACGGACGCTACCGTGTGAACATACCCTTACTCCGGTCAGGTGCAGATAGTGACTACAATGGGTGATGGTAGAAGCACTGGAAAACTTAATGCAGATCTTTGGGGAAAAAAGAAAAGACAGAGGTCAAAGTGGAGACAAACCTGATATGGTCAAATCCTATGAGCCATTTGGGCTCACGGCAATTTTTGGTTGCACGACTGTCACAGTAACAGTGTGGGTTATCGCTACCACAATGTTACCCTGTGGTGAAGTCGTGTGACAACAGCAGAAATTTTGCACTGTGATCACTCGAAAATTTTGTGGCTTTACTGTGACGCACAGCAAAAAGTTGCCATGGAGCCCTAGCCGAAGTAGAGAAACAAACAAAAAAGAAACTTGTATCATACGACACCTTTAGACTGTATTCGCACAGCGGTAACAGTGTGGCAGAAATCATGTATTTACATGTGACTTTCCTGCAATTGCCGTCATGGCTTTGGATACAATAGGCTCTGTGGGCCAGAGGTGCAAAGTCTTAGAAGCCCGTAGGCGTAAGATTCCAGCACGCCTCTTAATAAATTAGCCTCCTCTTGTGTTGTCCGGGCGCCTAAATGCGAAATTTCGGGTAGCTGTGATCTGCTGTAGATTTCCTCTAATTCATGGCAGCTTCTGACGCAAATTTTAGCAATTCTGTTGGGCTGTACAGGCCTCGCCCCCTTTTGCTTAGTCACTCCCTCTTTTTCAAAACAAGTCTCCCTACTGTTTTTCCAAATTGCACATTTTGAAAAAATACATCAATGTTCGTTTCAGTAATCCAGATGAATATAAAGTAGAACATTCGTACAAAAAGAACATAAAACCGAAAGCAAAAGAGACCGTGACTGCTGGAGGAATGAGTGGAAGAAAATTAGACCTGTTAAGCGTTTACGAAAACAAATATCATTGACAAAGTATATTCACATCATTATAGTCATACATTTAACAATATAGAAAGGCTATACGACCTATTGGATATTACAAAAATGCAGGGTATTTCACAGCAATCGGATACACCATGAAGGTGTCGGCGAGTTGTCCATAGACCAACCTGAGGCAAAGTCAGAATATCTTATTTTGTGACGCTAATATTTTTTCCATAAGGTCACACTTTTTTGTACAAAACCGCAATGCGCCTAGATTTGCTCAATTTTTCGCCGATGCGGTGGCGCAAAACGCTTAATGAGGGCCTGTATGGGAAAAAATGGATGTGAATACACATGGTGGTTCGTCGCTAATCATGCACTGATCTGCTGGTTTTGCGTAAATTAACCCAGCAGAGCTAGTAATGGGGAAGGCACTGACTACAGAGACCGTGCAGCAGCCAGCCGGATTCACACAAGCGTGTTTGTTCCGTGATATACAGTCCGTATGTCGGCAGTATTTCCCGCACCGAAAGCACTGCAGGGAGCCGGGCTCCTAGCATCATAGTCACTGCCTCGCTGCGGGAAAACTGTCCTGTACTGTAATCATGTTTTGAGTACGGGACAGTACCGCGGAGAGGCAGGGACTCCTAGCGTCATAGATAACTGGCTCCCTGCAATGTGTTCGGTCCGGGAAATGCGGCTGACGTGCGGGCCATATATCTCGGACAGAACGCACGTGTGAATCAAGTGATGACTGTCAAGTGCTGTGGAATTTGTTGGCGTTAAATAAGCAGGGAATGCTGGGAGATTTCAGCTGTGTATCCTTCAGACTTGTGGTTGCAGCTCTGGAGTGTAATACAGGCTGCAACTCCGGATCAGTACATAAGTAATTTATTGTATTTACAATGTGACTTTTATGTAGATTCCCTCCATATACTGGAAAACAGTGTTCAAAGGGGAGTTTGGCTTTTAAAGGCTTTGGATACTTTTTTTTTTTTTTTTTTACATTCTATATGAAATGCATTTAGTTAGTGATAAGACTACTTTTGTAGTTTACTTTTTATTAAAATCGCAGTATATAGAAGCTGCAGAAAGTCCTTTTGAGCCGTAGCCATCAGCAAGCTGTTCTGGCGGCTCGGCAGACATCGGCTACTGAGCTATTTTCTAAGCTCAGTTCTGATCAAGTCAAAGTGGATCCACACTTTGTCCAAAGCCTTTAAACCTATCCTTGTGTGTATATTAAAGGGGTTATCCTTAACATAGGGCATCAGTGTTTGATCGGTGGGGGTCCGACCTCAGGGTCTCCTGCTGATCGTCACAGTGACGCTCCTGTGAGCGTCTCCTCTCCTAACACGGCACAGTGACCATCTGTCTGGTACTGCAGCTAATCTAATTCAAGTGATTAGGGCGAGCTGCGGTATCTGACCCAACCGACCCTATGTACGAGCCGCTGTGTCTGTGTAAGCAATGAAGGGGACGCAACGCTTGCAATAGCGCCACACCCCAGATTTTGTGCTAATCGGCGGGTTGTATGGATAAGCAATCAGTCCAGAACCCCTGTACTACTTTTACAAGGAGCACGGTAGGGTTGCACTGGTAAGGTGCGGAGTGATCGGTTAGGTAGTGTCCCAATCATGTCTCTGTATTGTTTAGTGTCTACTGTTTGCTTTGTGTTCTCTGAATCTTATGTGCTCTGCGTCGTCTTCTCTGTCCTTTTTCAGGGTGAGCGAGGAGAAGGAGGTGACGGAGGAGCGTTTAAAGAGCGAGCACGAGTCGTTCGAGAAGAAGATTCGACATTTGGAGGAGCAGAACAACCTCATTGCTACAGAGAGGGAAGATATCCTTTTTTTCTCTTCATATATTTACGCGCCCTCCCCCGCTCGCTCTGCTCTGAGTTATAATTGTACTAATTTATGGAGAGGAATAAATCTGCATGTGTTTCCATTCAGTAGCATGACTTATCAGCATGGGACGCTGCCTGCGTTCGGCTGGAAACTGCTTTCCAGCTGTTCCCTCCATGCTTTCCTTCTATGAAATCGACATTTGTCAACATGAATTTCCCATTCCCGCCTGCTGAACAGGAACATTTTCCATAAGGATAGAGGGCCGCAGAATGGCTCTGCGTTGCCTCGTTTTAATCAGATTTTAGGGTACATTCACATAACAACCCGCTGGCTGCCAAGTGTTAATCTGATTAACTCTTACGTGGCGGATCTATAGCCCAGCACAGAAGCCTCCGCCTGCAGGCCTCCTGGCATTTTATAGCCGCTATTATGGCTGACATTGACCTGGGAACATTTTATTGTAAATCACTGGACACTTTACTGCTAAGCAGATGCCTCTAGTCATGTTCTGCTTGTTTGTTCGACCATAGAATTCAGCCAGTGCAAATATCAAGCACTAGTTTCTGACAAGCGGCGTCTTTCAGGGCAACATTAAAGGGAACCTACACCTCTTCTTCTTGATCGCTATTGCTATGGTTTGATATACTGTGCATGAGTGTAGTGTGAACCTGTAGCAATGTGTTGCCATCTGCCCCTCCTAGGTTGGACAAACTGTTTATAGTCTGTAACCATAGCGACACATAGGTCTGCATAAGAGGTGCCTACCAATAATGGTAAAAAAAAATTAATCCAGACTATTTGTGCATTGAAGCAGTATAATTTTATATTGCGGTTCCCAAGTTTGCCTTGCGGAGACCAGTACTAGATTAGAGCAGGAGTGTGTGTTGTATTATGGGAGACTTCCAAGTCTTTTATGCTTTTTCTTCTTGCTTTGTTCTTGTGCAGCTGCTCATGGATATCTTTTTTCTTTTATTTTTGTACTATATGTGCGTAATATTCATTTATATTGTTCCATATGTGGGTGTGATTTGGCTATTGGGGTTTCCCCACACTAGACATCTATGGCAGATCTACCGGACCATCACCTATCGGGGAACAGGGGAGGGTGATTGGAGTAGTTATGCGATATAAGGCTCCAAAAAAAACTTATTTTAAAGATGAAAAACCCCTTTAATAAGACTGTGTAAATACTCATATGTTACTGCGCTAAATACTCCGGCTGGTTGTCTACACAAACCGTAATTACGACATAACATTCTTCAGCAGCAGCTAGCCTGCTTGTTGACTGTTTCCAGGTAACAGGTGACAAAAGCCAAACTGAAATAAATTGAAAGCAGCAAACATTGAAACCTATTACAGAGATGCTGGATGTTACGTTTGATAATTGTAAAGTCATTATTGGTGACCGGTGGAGCCAGTCTTACGACTAGGATGTAGTATTGGTGCAGTATGCGGAGCACTAGGTGAATCTCCTAGACCCCATTACTAGTTTAGGAAATATGTGGATGAGCAGTTTCTCGACCATTTTTGTATTGTTTATGAACTCCTGACCATTTCTGCAGATCTAATTTGTTTCAACTGTTCAATGTTCCTTGGTTGTTTAGTATGTAGTAGTAGTAGAAGATGTTGATACTGGTTGTTGTTCTTCTTCATCTCTTCTGTTGTCCGATTTATTTTTTTTATTTTTTTTTTTATTTTTTTTTATATCTAACCGTTTGGTTGTCCTGTACATCTAGAAAAATGTTGGGCTCCAGAAAGAAGGTTTAACTAAATTTTGATCAAGGAT
Organism: Rhinoderma darwinii; assembly: GCF_050947455.1. NCBI lineage: Eukaryota > Metazoa > Chordata > Amphibia > Anura > Rhinodermatidae > Rhinoderma > Rhinoderma darwinii. The sequence goes on from NC_134687.1 coordinate 593,829,790, forward strand.
CTAGTAGTTTGTTTTTCCTGGCTGTCCATGGGATTCTCAAGTCTTTAGCCAAACAGTCATTGGGAGCCTTTAACTTTGCTATTAATGTTTCTCCAGTTTCCTGTATTGTGTGCAGCGCTTTATTGTAAAATCTAGTTTAGTGTAATCCGGGACGCTCTCGCTATATCATGACGCAGTTAAAGCAGCATGAATGTACCGACAGGTTTCCTTTAAGAACTTTCTAAACCTCTCTAGGAACAATTTTTCATGGTCCTGCACTTTCATAGACCTTGAACGAAAACAACCCAAAATGTTGTGTATGAGAAGATCCGTCTTGGGCTCATTATCTTCCTTCTGGTAAGTGCCCAGACATGTCATGAGGGAACTTGTCACCAGGCAGACTCCTTTTTAATAAAGAACGTCTATAAGCTGCTCATCAATAAATGATTTGGTGTGTGCTATTGCGCTGCTGAACTGCGCCATGAACAGGGAGCTGTTCAAAAGAGTGCGCTGTATAGTAATTACGGAGACGCAATGTTGATGTTGCACCTGACATGAGCACATGGCGTCTGTAGGTGTTTCTTTTTGTAACACAATGATCTTTCAGAGATTAAGTTTAGTTGTGAGGACTTCCTCAGGTTAACGGGGCCAGTTAACACAGATTTCATTGATGTGGAAACCGCGTTGGAATCCGGTGGCTACTGACTGCTTGCAGAAAAAAAATCTGCATGCCGTATCTTGGAGCGGTTTCCACCTCCTGAACCTCTGTTGAAATTAATGGGAGACAGAAAAAAACAAAAACTAATGTGTGTTTTTTATTTTTTGCTGTGGTTTTTGACCACAAACTGCCCACGGTCTTTGCAAAATTAAGCCAATGCAAAGCGGCAAACATTTTAATGCAATCTACTACTTCCCGTTATCCGCTATTTCAGGTTGGGGGGAAGCGCACTGTAGTGTTCTTCAATGTGATGAATGACTGGAAGTAGGAGGAAAAAAACCTCCCTTCCTTTATGATCACTACCATGTCACATCATCCTCCTCCATATGTGTGATTGATATCCGCTGCACCCCCACGTGTTATAGGACAGTGCCCCAGACTGTGCTCTTACCCTCCCTGCCCCGCCATTGCAAGTCTGTGCTTTTTTTTGCTTCTCTTTATCAGTATAGTCAAGAAATTCAAACGATCGTACATTTCCAGAAAGCAATTGCATTTATTTGCTTATTTGTCACACCCGATGCTAAGCGCGCTGCTTCCAATGCAGATTTCTCCTGCCTTAATACCCTGAGGTGCTAGCGCCAGACACCAGCAAGCTGGTAGATAGATGATGCCCGCTTACGTTTCCCCACCAGACCTAGAGTATTGCATTACCCCAACATTATTTTTATTTTCCCCCAAGAAAACGACAGAGAAGGGTTCCATTTTTTTTTTTAGCCCACCCCCTACTATGAATGATTCTTATTTTCATTATCGCCAAATAATTGATGGAGTTTGCCTGAGTTGCCGCAGTAATGAGGTTTAAACGTAATAATGCACTCCTTTCTAATAACTGAGCACTGCTGGCGTTTAAAAGCCTCCTAAATCAGTAGCTTTACTATGAATTTATTAGGGGTTCTGTTGGCATTAGCTTTAATAGGAGTTATTTACATAAGCGTACATCCCATTAACCGCCATCAGGGCTGGAAAACATGCTGAACTGTTCATATTTTCATATAATTATTGAACATAATGGTTTCATTTGCATTTCTAAACCGTGATGCCGCTGTCAGGCTTCGGAAATAGTGCCTCGACGCAGTCCCTATTTCACTCATTTGATATCGTTACATTTTATGCTAATCCGCATCCCTTGGATCCCATCAGAAGGACAGATGCTGATACTGTAATATACAGCTCCCTCGTCCCATTGCCCCACTGATACTCGGAGGGCGATTAGGGGATTTCAAGTGCTTTTTACCTGTGTCGAAACATGAAATAGATTGCACTATTCTCCGTCAGGAACTGGAGCTAGAAAGTCCACTATTGTGCTGTGCTTGGTATGTGTAGTACAGGACAAATACTTTTAAAGTGGTTCTGTCACGGCAACCGCCCCTGTCAATGGTCCCTGTTAAGGTTTATTGGACGTCCACCCTGTTCTGGAACTCCCTCCTATAAGCCAGACCGGAGCGCCCGAGCCGGCTCCTGTTCTGCCAGATCTGGTGTATGCTCTACATGGACAGTCATTTATATGGATGGCTGGCGTATAATGCTACATTTCCCCTGCCGCAGATGTATAGCCTTTCCCGGTGATGACCGCTCATTGCTGGTCTAAAATGTGGCCATTCTGAATTGGTGAGATTTTAAGTTTATCTGCAGGCCATCAGACTTCCTGGATTATTTCATGCTGGATAAATGGAATTTTAGTTTTGTTTTTCCTTTTTAAAGAGGACCTTCATGTCCCAGGAAACGTTAATCTGCTGCCATACCGGCATTTCTCCCATTCCCTCCGATTCCAGCGCGGTTTATTTCATGTTTGTAGGTGCCTCCGTTCCTCTGCGATAAAAGTCTGGTGTTTTTTTAAAGGGGTTATGCGGGGACGAAAGTTATTAGCAGTGTACTCACTGCAGTATGCGAGTACACGCGCTAATATACATTCTGGTCCTCCGTCGTGCGGATTGTGAGATCTTAAAAGATTTTTATAGTGCTGGTGAGGGACCGGAAGTCTAGTGGCACAGTCTTCCTTCATGACGACACGACTCTTCGTCATGTGACCAACCCCCGCTGTACTCTATGTAATCGATGTGCTACTGCTTCTAATGTGTTGCAGTATATTGTGTATTTTAATAGAACAAAGACGACAGACCTTGGGGCCTTTAGTAAGCCAACAGGCTGCCATGACAATCATTGGCATTCCACAATTGCGTCAAGGGTCTGATGGGCTGTTTGAAAGGGCCACCCCCTCTAATGCATTGACCGTGACATCTAAGTGGTTAAACGGCCGGCATCCGAGTAGTCTCTGATCTCGGCTTATTCCACTATGAAATTAGAAGTCATTTAGAAGGGGCTGACCTCTTAAGCCCTTAGGTAGATAACTTGACTAATCGAGTACAAAAGGTATGGTAAATGGTTAAATGAATTTAATAACTAAAATTTTTTTATTTTTTTTTTCTCTAATGCAAAGCGACTGCTTGCTGTCACCCCATTGACCTATATATATATATATATATATATATATATATATATATATATATATATATATAATTAAAAAAACTGTACAAATGGCTGTAGTGTAACGATAGGCCACAAATTTCCAAATGAGGTCCCCCCTCTGCACTTCACAAAATCTGTAACTCCACTGTTGGAGGTGACTCTTAAATGGGTTTTCCCATGAAGGACATTTATGACGTATCCACAGGCTGTCATAAATGTCAGGTGCGGGTCCCACCTCTCGGACCCGCACCTATCTCCAGAACGGGGCCCCCTAAACCCCCTTTCAGCTGCTGTGCGTTGCGGCTGAATGAGGTGTTTTCCGACCATGAAAAAGGTTATATGGTCGTGAGTTACGTAAACAGCGTAACTCGCTGAGCTACGCTGTTTCTGTAACTTCAATAGTAGTGAATGGCCGTTACAGAAGCCGTGTAGCAATGCGGGCTACGTTGTTTCCGTAACTACCATTAAGTTCTATGAGACATACGGAAACCGCGTAGCTCACAGAGTCTCACGCCGTGTGAACCGGTCAACTGAAAAATTCACCACCGAGGCTTCTCTTTGGTCTTTCAACATTCTTAGCCTTTTGATGTGTCCTGTAGCTTCTGCCAAAAACACTCCCAAAATGGAGCTGGACAGTGCTTAGCTATTTTGAGGACACCTTTTCCTGGCTTGTAGCCAAAAATAGGGAGGGGGGGGATGATTCTCCCTCACTCATTTACAGCAGCTGTATGTCATGTTGCTTTGCCTGATTCACCTTGCTGTACTTCTGGGAAGTGCTCCCTCTGGTGGCAAACATAGGAAAGCATGTCAAATTATGTAAAAAAAAAAAAAAAAAACAGCAAAAAAAAAACACGTAAAAAATGCTATAAAAAAAAGTAACTTTTTTCATTTGTGGCACATTCCCTTTAAGAGTAGGCCAAAACCTGCTGTACATGGGGCCTTAGATGTTCACTATGTTTGACCCTCTTTTATATCTACATTGACCGTATCAAGAGAAAATATGCCAGATTTGTTGGACTCCACTAGATTTGGTCTTCATGTACTCCAGCCATGAGGTTGTGTAAGGACATGTGACATGCATGCCTAGTGAGCCGCACCAGATATCTTATCACGTGTGCCATATTGATGATGATCACGCAGTTTTCACTGACTTGTAAAATCACGTGTCTTACAAAATTATAATTATCCGATATATTGGCCATAAGAAGCTGTAATAAGGCCGCATTTTCACACGCTAGTATTTTGTTTCGGGTTTTGCTTCAATATTTGGAAGCCAAAACGAAGACTGGAACTTTTAACTCTTTCATACATAGCGTTCTTCCATCCTGTACATGGATTTCTGCTGGTCTCATTCACATGAATAGGACAGTCTCAGCGGATTTGTTGAAGAAATTTCTGCAATGTGTGAATATACCCTAAGTGGCATCATCACATGAGCTTGTTGCCTTTCATTTATAGGGGTAGTCTGCAGTCATATCTTTATTTTCCCAAAGTGAAAAAGAAAAAACGTTCCCATAGACTCGCCATTGGTATTTTTCTACGCTCTATCCCACCAACTGCTTTTTACTTCACTTCTGTGGATCACAATTGGCTGCTGCCATCAAATGAAGTATTTTCAGTACGTCATGGCCTACAGGTGTGAAAAGCGGACTGCGGGCAGCAGAGAAGGAGAACTACACTGTATATGTTTGTAGAAAAGTTTTTGTTTTTTTTTGTTTTTTTTGCGACCAAACTGTAAACCTTTTTATTTCTATCTTCCCAGAAAACCCATTTAAATGATCACATGTTAAGGTCTTGACTAATGTCCTCCTTCCAAATGATTATTCTTTTTATTTTATTCTTATTGATCCATATAAAATACAAAATGAAGCAACTTTGAATATTTTTAACGCCATCTTGCACCGCACATTGGGGGGAAGTTATATTAGGACTGGCATTTCAGAGGCCAGACTTAAACTAATTTACGTTGGTGTAAAAATGTACCGAATATATTGAGCAATGCGCACCTCCATATATTTAGCGCATCTTTGGCTGCCTGTGCAACAGAAGTTCAAATCTACGCCTCCTATGAGCAGGTGTATATTTGCGCCATAACTCGCACCAGTTTCTGGTGTAAATTATAATTCCGTTCTGCTGCCTTTGGGACCGACGGAGACATGGACTGTAGCGGCAGCGCATATACGCGACCAATGCTCCACGCAAAATCTTCCTCACTGCGATCGTTGTGAGAAGGAACGGGGGTCCGGACCCCTGTTCTAGAGATCAGTAGGGATCGTAGTGTTGCCCCCCCCCCCTCCCGAGTTCATACATTTATCCCCTTTCCTGTAGATAGGCGAGATATGCTCATTGTGGGAAAACCACTTTCTAGAGGTGGATGAAATATCTTGTTTTTGTGTATACAGCTCCTGTGCAGGCTGTTGTCTCCATGGTAACAGACCACCAGCAATCCCTGTGTAAGCTGCTCTTGCAGTCATATTGCCATTCATCTGTCCTCTACTTCCTAACCAAATGAAACAGAAGGGAGTATGATTGTTTATAGACTGTTACCATGGAGACGCATAGCGCTGTATACGCAAAACAGATTTTTAATGAAGACCATTTGCAAAGATCCACTGGAACAATAAATAATCTAATTGATTGTGAAGCTGGACATAGCCTTTAAGCCACGCAGAAACTTTTCGGGGTTAATTTTTTTTTAATTTTTTTTTTATTTCTTACAGATATTTCCCAGGATATGACCAATTTTTGTAAAATTATGTTTATTATGGGAAATGTTTGGCGCGTTGCCCTACTAGTATCTCTCTCTGGCCTGAATAGTGAATGTGACGATCGCAGTGTTAATCATGAACGACCTGAGAAAGTTTGAACCCTGAGCAAAATGTCTGACCTAATCGTAAGATTTTCTGGATCGATCCCTGTGATCTTTGTGGTCGGATGTTCTGTGACCATCTCCTCAGTATAATAGAACCCCCCCCCCCCTCCCTCCCCAAATTTAGTCAATCAAAGCCCTTTTTCTGACATTCGTGCAGAACGTCTGTATTGGACATATTGTGTGTACGTGGAGCTCGCTCTCCATGCTCGGCCCGCAGCTTTATCGTCGTGATTGCAGACTTAACAAGTGACTTGCTGGCGTGAAGTCCACATGCCGCACCTCCCAGTGTAAGTTGCTTGGAGCAAAGCTTCAAAGGGGATTGTGGCACTTTGAAGATTGCAGCTTAGAATACGACTTGAAAGATTTGTGCTGGACCTACTGTGAGACTGAGTGCAGTCTAATTTACTTTTTTTGTAATATGTTTTGAAACTTTTTTTTTTTTTTTTTCTTCAGTGGGCTCCCCCCCCCCCCCTCCCTCCTCCTCCCCATCTCTCCACTTTCTTCCAAGTTGTTCATGTAATTGGTGGGAAAGACTTTTTGCTTCAAAAGAACCTTTTATCATAATATTAGCTTCTGCCGCTTGGGGAAATTTTACGTTCAGATTCATGTCTTAAGACTTCAGTCCTGCGGATGTCCTGCCAAACCCCAAACGGTTAACTGTTAAGGCTTTTTGGAGTTTTTCTCCATTCTGGAAAACTAGAATCCAGTAAAGTAGAAAAAAATATTTCTACAGTGAGGATATGTGCTGCCAATAGATGACCGGTCTGATCACCATGTATTGGTGGTAAACTAACCCTCAGCCTAGTATGATTTTCGTTGTGAGCAGGTAGGACAGTTAGGTTTGGTGTATGGCCTCTGCCAACTCTGATGGGCAACATGGCCACCTTCGATCATTTTGATTGACACACAACGGAGCTTAAAGGACCTCTGTTCTCACTATTATTTTTTTTAGGAACTTGTGAGGGACACGGGGTTATTAAGACAGATCTCCAAAATAATATTCATTGTCACCAGTAGAGCTGATATAATGGTTAACATTCAGACTGCAATGCAAAATAGTTACATAGCGGAAGAAGTAGGGTCCCCCAGCAGCACTGAGTATTTCAGGAGAGCAGCGGGCTGATGTTGTGGGACGTCAGACCGAGTAAGGCCCCCCCGTAACACGGCCGTAGCCGTAAACCTTGTCCATGATTTGCGAGCCCTGCTCCCATTATAAAGTATGGGAGCACGGTCCGTAAAATCAAAAAATAGGACATGTCCTTTTTTATCCAGAAGCTTTCTACGGCCCAGACACCTTCCTGTAAATAAACGGGACGGTGTCCGTGGGCCAAAGAAATGAAGGGAACCGTACATTGATCCGCAATTACGGACTGTAATTGCGGACCAAAATTACACTAGTGTGCATGGGGCCATAGCGGAAGAAGCAGGGTGCCCAGCACCACTGAGTATTTTAGGAGAGAAGCGGGCTGATCTTGTGGGAGGTCAGACTGAGCGTTACATAGTGGAAAGAGCAAGTCCCCCAGCAGCACTGAGTATTTCAGGAGTAGAGCATGGTGTTTGTGCGTGTGGGTGGCAGCTCGGTGTTTCGTGCGACCTGTCCGTTTCAATATATTGATTGTTGCAGGTTTATATTTCACGGGTTTAGAGTTCTAATATGAGGGCGTATATGGAGAAAATTGAGTGGCTGTTAATAGATGGTGTACAGAGCAAGGCTCTCAGCAGCCCAGAGTATTTCAGGAGAGGAGTGCTGATCTTGCGCTCGTTAATGTGATGAGCACAGATCAGTGGTGGGTTACAGTCATAACTAGTAATATAACGTCCTGTCTCCGGTGCAGGACCGCTCATGCGTATAGTACTTACCAATGACTGAAATTATGATATAAGGTACTTTTACATTTTGTATTTGTTACTTTGTCTATTGTGGATTTCCCATCCCTGTGACCTGCTGGAGGTTTAGCGATCTGCTGATCACATAACAGAAATGTCTGCAGTTATGGCGTGTAACATGCCGATGATGATTTTGCAGTTGAGATTTTTGTGCAGAGATTCATTTATAGAGTAGTGGGTGGTGATTAACGAACTGCTCATTATTCTATATAACGTGTGACCAAGGGAATATTTGTATAGTTCATTCACATTCATTGGAAAAATCTGTGTTAAAGAGGTATTTCCAGAATCGACCAGTCTCACTTATGCACAGGATAGGCGAGAAGTGTCTCCACACTGGGACCCCCACGATCACTAGAATGGGGGTTCTGAGCACACCTTTCCTCCTCACTGCACCTTCCGCAGTGAGGAGGAGCTTGAATGGAGCGGTGGTCGATCATATGTCCTTCCACTCCATCCAAAGTCTTTGGGAGTGACTGAAACAGCCAAGTACAATGCTCGGCTGTTTCCGTCAGTCCCATAGACATTGAATAGAGTGGCAGGTGGATGATCAACAGTCGCTCTATTTAAGCTCCTCATCACTGTGCAGGAACAGTGTGCTTGGTACCCCTGCTTCTAATTTTTTTTTTTGGGGTGGGTAACTTTTTCTAAGGCCTCATGCACACGACCGTAGCCATGTGCATGGCCGTGATTTTCGGATTGACCGGCCGCGGAGTCACCCGCGAACCGTTCACATGGCCGCGTCCATTATTTTCTATGAGCCTGGACCGCAGAACACGGCCGTAATAAGACATGTCTGTTCTTTCTGCGGTCCAGGTTCCTGGGCCATGCACGGACCGTGGAAACCACGGTCGTGTTCATGGGCCCGTAGGAATGTATGGGGCTGCAATTCTCCCGTGGATTTTTGGGGGAATTGCGGCCGCAAAAGCACGTTCGTGTGCATGGGGCCGAAGTGTCTCTACTACGTAATTCAGGAATGGTTCCTGTTCCAATAGCGACTGGAGCAGGTCTTTAATCAGAACATGTTTTGCTGTATTACCTCTTGCCATTTTATTTGCTTTTGCAGTTTCAGCATGCAGTTGTATTTTTTTGTCAGAAGAGGGCAGCCTACCCTCATTTTTGTGGTTTTTTTTTTTGTGCAGGCGTTGCATATAAAGCATTTGTTTAACCGTGGCCTACAGTGCCTCACCCCAGGTTGTCCGGCAGCACCTGACCATACGGTACAATCTGTACCAGGAGCGTAAGAGTTAATTGGCTAAGGAAAGCGGTGTCTGTCGGCCATGTGTAAGTTCTGCAGCTGTCGAGCTCTTTTGAAGCTTTCTGTATCTGTGAATGGAGAGGGGGGTGTTTGTAGATGAAGTAATATAGCCGGCTCTGAAGGCTTTCATGTCTACTTAAAGCTGCGTCTGATGATGCTCGTCCTGCCCTGTATAATCACGTCTTGCTCCTCGCCCCGCTCCTCAAAGCCCACTCTTCTTACAGAAATCATTTCAAGCACACCCGCTAAGTCGCATAATGCAGCCCCCCGCGCCTCCTAGTCTCTTTCAGATGCAATCTGTTTCTAGATTATTCTTTTATTGTTGTTTATCTATAAAGGTAGCGTCATAAACGTCTGTAATTCCGGAGATGAAGGGAAACCATGACCTAAATAGCCCATCCGAAGCGGAGAATGGAGGGAAAAGGAGGACATGCCAGACAGGTCCTAGTCAGGAGAAGTGGAAATAAAGCCTTTGTCTGTATACATTTTAGATTTGGGTTTTGTGCATAGGTGAAGCGCAAACGCTGGAAATTCTCTGGAATTCAAAGTGTGAATCCCTCTACTGAATACATTGATAGTACCCTGGAGCTGCTGTGTGGGGTTCTCCAGGGTAAAGGGCTGAGCATGACTGCAATATGGTTTAGAACCTTGGCATTCAAGCTTCTTCAGCAGCACAGAGTATTTTAGGAGATCAGTGTGGCTACAGTAAAAGGTAGTGTTTCCTCTCAGTGAGTGATTTCAATAGAGGGAGGGGGAGGAGCCTCTAGGCGACCGGGTGACTGCATGAGCACTAAAATGGAGGTGTCAGACAGCTACTTTCTGTCACCGAAACTAAAAGCAAGAGAAGTCCAAAGTTTAAGCAGATGAGCTTACAAGAGAGACTGTACCTGGGGATTCGGGCATCAGAGAATGAGAAATGTTGACCCCTTGTGACGCAGAACTTTCTAGTATAGTGAGGGAGGGGAGTGCAGATACAATTTATTTTTGGATATAAGTATGTGCCTTGATTGAAATGATTTCTGCAGCTCTGTAGGGGACGGGGACACAACGTGTGCGTGCCCCTAATAGCTGTGCACTCGGAGTAACATGTAGGTGCAGTCAAGGACAATAACACTAAGAAAGCTTGCAGTGACATTAGGCATCCAATTTTCTCAGCAGGAGAGAGATGTCGCTTGATTTGTCGCCTCTGAAGCCCTGGTAGGCGCCATATTGATAAATCAGACTCCACTTAAAATTATGTGGTCTTCAAAAAGGGAGACCTTTTATGTCTTCAGCTACGCGTCCCTTTAATGTCACACACTCGGGGTCTGTATTGGCCAGCAGTTTCTCTCTCTTTAGAAGGGTTCAGGTGTTTTATTTGGCGCCACTTAGTCAGCCCATTTTCTGCACATCAAATGCAAAGTGAATATTTTTTTGTGCCAACTGCCTGGAAATTTCATCAGAATGATGAAAAATTACTGTTTATCCAGCACAACTTGAGCAATAGCAAATGTTTGTCTGTAATGGTCTATTCACACTTTGCAGTCATTTCTCTTTTTTTTTTTGCCACGACTTTGTGCAAACTATGTCAAAAACCTCCGCTCCCCCTATTGTGGTTCAGATCTGGTACTTTCTTCTCTCGGGGGCTTCAGGAGATGTAAACTGCTGTGCCATCTGTACAAAGACGTCCATGGACTGATGGGGCGGTCTGTAGATGTCCATGGACTGATGGGGCAGTCTGTAGATGTCCATGGACTGATGGGGCGGTCTGTAGATGTTACTACCCTATAGTTCACTTTACTCTTGTACATACAATTTAAAGAGTTTGGATGCCATTTAGAGGCATACTGATATAAATACATCTGAACCACTGCATGCAACCTGGTGCATGGTAGTCACATATACAGCAAGCTTGTAAACGGTTGATATTAAAAAAAAAAAAATTTTTTATCCTATTTTGTGAACGCCAGTATATTTTTTGTCATTTTTATTTTGAGTAGGAGTCAGATGTTGGGCTCGTCGGAGGGGCCCTGATGTAGGGTGGTGCAAGGAGCCTTCGCTGTACGTTGCTTCATTCTGTATCTGGAAAAACTCTTCGTTTGCAATGCCAGCATTAATCAAAGAATTTCGGATCTCTTTGGATTGGGTCTTGTTAGTTTATGGCGTTTATCGGGAAGAATTTGCCATTCAACAAATATATGTAAAGTGTGTTCACTCTGATGGCAGCACGAGTCAGTGGAGTGGAACATGGAGTAAATCTTTTATATTACTGAGGAGCAGATAAACCAGGCGCACACAGCACTTTAGCTCACGCTGTTCTGTGTGAGGGATGCCAAGTTCATTAAACTATTCATCTCGGAGAAAGGCCGGTGCAGCGGCGGCAGCATGCCCATAAACTCTTGTGGCCATGCTGGGTTTTTAAAGGCAGACTAAACCCATTTTTAAGATGTGCTCACTTTTTAGCTTCCATTTACAGCCCAGGCGGCATGATTGAGAAATAAAAAGATGGAGAGGCCCTGTCAGCAGGCAGCCACCTCCGCTTGATGCAGCGCTTTATATTACATAGCGCCGTCTTACTGAAGATTTACATCTAGGTGAGCAAACAAATACTCTGTCCAGTCTCAAACATGAGATGCTGAAGATCGGCCATGCTATGTGGTGTGGTCTGTCAAGAGCCTGGCGCCCCGGAAGGCCACTTTGAGATACTTTTTAAGATTCGGACCTCCCACAGTTCCATTGAACCAAAGTTAGACACCATTGAACCCAATAATGATATCTTTTGTATTCTCAAACCACTAGGGATCTGGGTATTGCAGCCATAGCACAGATGCTAAAATTTTCCCAGGTTACGGCAGTCTCAAACCAGCCTACTCCTCAGGATAAGTGCGATAGACTGTGCCTGCTTGGGATGGGGGATAACTCATATACAGTGAAATGTTAATTGACTACATTCGCAATCAGGCAAAAATTCTGTTAATCTGTCAACTGATGCGACTGATCTAGCTAACTTTGGTTGAAAACAAAACCAGTCGTATATTGAATTCCCCTTCGACACTTAAATATCTCTGCCAGCCGTTCAATAGGTCATTATAAGCAGCAGGGTCCACAGAGGTTCTTTGGCTCCATTTAAATGGCCTACCGTAACTTCTCGGGCACTGTGAGGGAAGATATATCTATCATGTTGCAAGTTGGCTGTATCCGGCACCTATACACTAGAGGTGGGGTGATGTAATACACTGTTCACACCCGAAGCTGCGTTCACGCATTTCAGCTTGTTTCTTGATTGCTTTTAGTCCCCACTACTTCACATTTCGCTACTGCCCCACAGTTCGCTCTGTCTGTACAGAACGTGCTCTGTGGAAGATGTATATGGAGGAAGTAGGGAGAGAGAGTAACAAACCCTGCCAATAGAAGTCTATGAAAAGAGGGGGGGGCAGGGAGACACAGGCACTTCTGCCCATAGAAATCTATGAGTAGAGTAAAGCGAGAGGGAGCCGGAAGAGAATGAACACACACCTTGCCCATAGAAGTCTTAGGAGCAGGGAGGGGAGCAGAGGGCAGAGTGAGAGACAGTCTATGATGCTAATAAAGGTCTATGGAAAGGGGGCATAGGAGGAGGTAGAAGACAGGAGACAGATGCTGCCCATAAAAGTCTAGGGAGGAGGAGCCGAGTAAGAGACCAAGAGCTGCTGCCTATAGAAGTGTATAGAGAGGGGAGAAGGAAACTGGATCAGAGGCACAGGAAAAAAAAAACACAATGCCCATAGAAGTCTATGGAGAGTGGAGGGAGGTGCAGAGTGGAGACAGTCTACTGGTAAGTTATAATTCACCCCAGTGCTTGATTCTCCACTACATTGCTGTATAAACTCCTCCATGCTGCAGTGTGTGTGTGTGTGTGTGTGTGTGTGTGTGTGTGTGTGTATGTGTGTATATGTGTGTGAGATAAGAGAGCAGGATTCTCCTATTTGTGGTGTATATAGGAGACATGATAGCCTTTAGGCTCCGTCAGCTAGCTCACACAAGACTGAATTGGGGTCTGCAGAAGGGAAAACTGGTAAATATTACAGAATAGTCATATATTTGCCAGATATACTGTTTATTCCTCATGTTCACAGATATGACTTCTTATTCTGAAAAGTTAGGCACTCTTTAAGCGCTAAATAGTAAGTGGATATAGGAAGTTACTACTATACTGCCAAGTGGATTGCATTGAAGGATTTCACGAACGTGGTCAGCAATGCGTCTGCATGCACTGTGCTGACAGGTTTAATTGTAGCGGCCCAGCCAGCCACGTTCTGAATCCAGGTTTGGATGTGACTAGAGTATCAGACATCATGTAAGTGAGGATCAATAACAACGGGGTTGTATGTATAGAAAGTGCGCCACTCTTGTGCATCAGCTCAGCACCATTGTTAAAGGCAAAGCAGCCAATATGTATATTATACTGTATCTGGATAGAACTCGCACTTTCACTAGCACAGACCTGTGTGACTAACCTCTGATCAGTCCACGACGGTCGTTTTTGGTTGAGGCTTATGTGACTTGTCACCGAAGTTTAATTCTGCCTCCAGACCTTGTTCTGCATAGCTCGTTCTCGTCTCCATTACCGGCAGACACCTGCCAGCGAGATCCTTCACTCCTGTCTAAGGTGTAAATGGCGAGGGGGGATTATTGTTAGTCTCCCCGTATCAGCCTGAAACTCTGGGCCATTCTGACTATAATACTCTGCAGGTGTAGAGAGGAGATTAGCGGCGTCCATCTCTCTCTGCTCTGTCCAGTGGGAATGTGACAGTAAACGCTTCCATGAATACTAAGGAGACGTGTCAAACCTCAGATGAATTGAATGCCTGTTCCCGGCTTTAGGTGCCATCGTATGGAAACGTGACCGCGCTGGCGAGGGCCCTTAGAATCCTCCCCATTGTGATTTTTATCTCTAAATAATGGGACCTATACCCTGAATGCAAAAACAAAAATGACTTTACATCAATAATTTACTAGTTAATTACTTCATAATGAATTTTTCATTGGGATGCCTTGAAATGCACCAACCTATTGGCTGCTAGAGCAGAACTGGCAGAGTTGTGTGCACCAGCGGAGTGACAGGTCTGTGCACAAGCCAAACTCTCTTCACGTTAACGGAGGATAGAAATCTGCAAGGAGGTGGATCAAGTTTAGTCGTCTTTGCGCTGCTAAATGCGTGCTTCAAGTGTAGGGTCCCGTATGCAACTGTTCACACTTGCGTATAACCTCCATACAATCCGCAACCTTACATATGTATTCCCATCTTATATAGGAGGGCATGTCGCTACTATGTTATCACTTTATTATCATTGGGGTCTGACCTCTGGGACCGATCATAAAGCGGTGGCATATCTTAGCAATATGCCATCAAGTTATAAGAGAGGAATACCCCTTTTAATCATGTATTTTTTTTTCCAGTCACATCCAGAGCTGCATTCATTATTCTGCCAGTTTGCAGTTAGAAATGTAGTTCCTAGAATTTACTACACTCTGGAGCATTAGAGACATGGCTTTTTCTAACCCCTTTTAAAGATGCATTAATCTACATATAAAGTTTAGTGGGGCCCCACGCACAGGACCGTAGTTTATAACCTTAACTACGGATAATTTGCGGACCCGTTGATCTCTATGGGCTATGGACACCTTTCTGTATATTTACGGATATGTGTCCGGGCCGTAGAAATGATCTGCAAAATATAGAACTTGTCCTATTCTTGTCTGCAATTGCGGCACAGACTTGCCCATAGAAGTCTATGTGCACAAATTGCGGCACAGACTTGCCCATAGAAGTCTATGTGCACTCTCAAAATTGCGGCACAGACTTGCCCATAGTCTATGTGCACTCTCAAAATTGCGGACGGCTGTGGATGTGCATCCGTAGCCGTCCAGAATTGCAGAAGCGTTGCTATGCGACGGCAGGAGATTCCCCAAGAAATTGGTACCAGAGCGATCGATCAACCTTTTTCAAGGGGTTGGGACATGTTGGTGACATCATTTGTAGCCTTCCTCTTCTTTTTTTTTTCTTGGATTCTTATATACGGATGAACTATGGGCTGTGTTTGCGGACAGCGTGCCAGATATGCAGAGGACTACGGATCCCTATTTGCAGGCAGTGAAAAAACCCATCCGGTTGTGTGCATGAGGACTCCCTTTGTAAATGTGTGGCTGCCTGTGTTCGTCTGTTAGAATTGGCTTGCCTATGGGTTAAATCCACAGCAATTCTGGGAAAGAAAATCTGCTGCCACCCCTCCACTGAAGAATAGGGCACTTTACATTACATATGTTCAGTGTGGATTTTGCAGTAAATGAAAAGGTCCCGCTTACACATTACGGAAAATAAAAAGGTTTTCAAATTCACTCCATGTTTTATTTCTGCTGCCGAAAGGTGGAGAAATTCATGCTTGTCATTCTAAAGTCACGTCTATGGTCGCAGCAAACGAGCGAATAATACCTTCTAGTTCAGAGCTGCATTCCTTATTCTGCAGGCTTCAGAGCTGAAATCTCCCATATACCCTGCTTGTTCAGTGTCTGCACATAGCTTGTTCTGGTAATTTGCATTTTGAGAAGTGTGAGGGTATGTTCACACGGGCTATTTAAAGCCGTTTTTCAGGACTGTAAATGCCCCGATAAACGGCTAAAAATGTGGCGGATGAACGCCTCCAAACATCTGCCCATTGATTTCAATGGGAAAAACTGTGTTCCGTTCGCATGGGGCGTTTTTTTACGCACCCGTTTTTAAGCACTACAGCGTAAAAAAAACTCCTCTTGAAAAGTGCATGTCACTTCTTGAGCCGTTTTTCATTGACTCAATAGCAAAACGGCTCTAAAAACTGCTGCAAAAAAACGCAAGTTGCTTAACAAACAGCTGAAAATCAGAGGCTGTTTTCCCTTGAAAACAGCTCAGTTTTCAGCTGTTTTTTGTTAAGCGTGTGAACATACCCTTATATGTACACCAAGCCAATCCTCTGATGTAGGGGAAATCCATTTTTATAAGATTATTTAGGCTATGCTCACACGCTTAACAAAAAACATCTTGAAAATGCGGAACTGTTTTCAAGGGAAAACCGCCCCTGATTTTCAGCAGTTTTTTAAACAACTTGTGTTTTTAACTGCCGTTTTTGGAGCTGTTTTTTCTATTGTCAATGAGAAACTGCTCCAAAAATGGCTCAAGAAGTGACATGCACTTTTTACGAGGCATTTCTTTTTACGCGGCAGTTTTTAAAAACGGCCGCGTAAAAAAACGCCCTGTGGGAACGGAACGCAGTTTTTCCCATTGAAATCAATGGGCTGGTGTTTGCAGGCGTTTAGCCTCCACATTTTTAGCAGTTTTTCGGGTCCGCGTGAACATACCCTAACTGTACGACCTGTCGGCGGATTTTATATTTTAGTGTGATTTTATAACCTGATTTTAATTCGCTCTTCTTGCTATGTCTATAATGGTGATTCCACACTTAGCAACTTTTTGTTTTGTAAAAGCACAAAATTTTTGATCAAAGGCTCAAAAAAAAAATCGTGTTGCATCACTGCAACGTGTGGACTCGCCTTTACACACTTTTTCACTCAATTGCGCTAGTCCTATTCCATTTAGATTTTATTGCCCCACAACCCCATCCATCCGTCCATGACAAACACTTTTATTAATTTTTTTAAACGTAATCTATAAGCATACTCCTTGTTTGTAGATTTAGATTATTTCTAAATTAAATTTTTTTTTTTTTCATTCTGTAGCAGGAGAGCAGTACAAAATCTAGATCCCACATTGTCCTGTTCTTCTCCAGTCTGTCCACTAGAGGGAGCGCTTGCTTCAGCATCTTCCTTCTCAGAATTGACCAATACTCTGCTGTACAGATGCACATATGGCTGAATATTATCTTTTTATAGTTACAATTATGAACAATTGGAGAAAATGACAGCTGAATTATACAGTGTTCATTTTATTTGTTTTACTTTTACATTCTAAATTTGTTCAAATGCAAACATGAAATTAACATGAAGCGTTTGCAGGCAGCGCTCACCTTGGACTATTCCCAGCACAGCCACAACCACAATTACATGCTGTTTACCTCCGAATAGCAGTCATGTCATCTATTTTACTTGTCAGATTTCTGAAAGGCATAAAGGAGCAGCAGCCGCCACCGGCTGATTCACCGTGCTTGCTTAGAATGATTTAGCCTTCACAGGTAGAATATGTCCACCAAATTACAAATGGCATTTTATTCCTGCTTGGTTTTACTATGACTTTGATCCCTTGATTAGGAAAATGAAAGGCTTGCAGAAGGCAGGGTCAGACCCTGACCCCAATTACAGTGTCCTTTAGTAGCCCCCTGTACATGAATCCAGCTGGTACCATGTTGCGTTTGGTCTGGTTTTTACCGTGCCAAGGACCTCTGCTTCCAGATCATTGCTGGTTTTTGTGTAAGGCTCTGATCACCACATGGTTGGTACAAAGTCTTGGGTATAGTGTAACCGCCTCTAGGTTTTTATGGACCTGTCAAACATATGACAAATGGACAAATATCACCAAAAAAGTGCACGGCATGATCAACGGTAAGGCTGGGTTCACACGACCTATTTTCAGACGTAATGGAGACGTTTTACGCCTCGAATTACGTCTGAAAAAACTTCTCCAATACGTCAGCAAACATCTTCCCATTGCTTTCAATGGGTCTTACGACGTACTGTGCCGACTACCTGTCATTTTACGCGTCCCTGTCAAAAGACGGCGCGTACAATTATAGCCTTGTCAGGGCACTTCTTGGAACGTTTTTGGAGCCGTTTTCTCATGGACTCCAATGAAAACCGCTCCAAAAACGGCCGTAGAAAAACGCGAGTTGTGAAAAACGTCTGAAAATCGGGGTCTGTTTTCCCTTGAAAACAGCTCCGTATTTTCAGACTTTTTTTGTTAAGCGTGTGAACATACCCTAATGGTGCATCAGTGGTGGGGGTGCTCCTGCAGTGTGTAGAGGCTGTGGTGTGGATGACGATCCCGCAGTAGAGTAGTACTAGTGCAGCAGTGGTGGTGGGGGGGGTAGAGTAGTACTAGTGCAGCAGTGGTGGGGGGGGGGGTGATCTAGCAGTGTGTGTGGGCTGTGGTGTGGATGATGATCCTGTAGTAGTACTGGTGGGGTGGGGCGGGGGGGGGGGGTGATCCAGCCGTGTGTGTAGAGGCTGTGGTGTGGATGATCTAGTAGTTTTGGTGCAGCAGTGGGGGGGGGGGGGTGATCCAGCCGTGTGTGTAGAGGCTGTGGTGTGGATGATCTAGTAGTTTTGGTGCAGCATTGGGGTGGGGTGGGGGGTGATCCAGCAGTGTGTGTAGAGGCTGTGGTGTGGATGATCTAGTAGTTTTGGTGCAGCATTGGGGTGGGTGGGGGGGGGTGTGATCCAGCAGTGTGTGTGTAGAGGCTGTGGTGTGGATGATCTAGTAGTTTTGGTGCAGCATTGGGGTGGGGTGGGGGGGTGATCCAGCAGTGTGTGTAGAGGCTGTGGTGTGGATGATCTAGTAGTTTTGGTGCAGCATTGGGGTGGGGGGGGGGGTGATCCAGCTGTGGTGTGGAGGATGATCTAGTAGTTTTGGTGCAGCATTGGGGTGGGGGGGGGGGGTGTGATCCAGCAGTGTGTGTAGAGGCTGTGGTGTGGATGATCTAGTAGTTTTGGTGCAGCATTGGGGTGGGGGGGGGTGATCCAGCTGTGGTGGTGTGGATGATCTAGTAGTTTTGGTGCAGCATTGGGGTGGGGGGGGGGGTGATCCAGCAGTGTGTGTAGAGGCTGTGGTGTGGATGATCTAGTAGTTTTGGTGCAGCATTGGGGTGGGGGGGGGGGTGATCCAGCAGTGTGTGTAGAGGCTGTGGTGTGGATGATCTAGTAGTTTTGGTGCAGCATTGGGGTGGGGGGGGGGTGATCCAGCTGTGGTGTGGAGGATGAACTAGTAGTTTTGGTGCAGCATTGGGGCGGGGGGGGGGGGGGTGTGATCCAGCAGTGTGTGTAGAGGCTGTGGTGTGGATGATCTAGTAGTTTTGGTGCAGCATTGGGGTGGGGGGGGGGGTGATCCAGCTGTGGTGTGGAGGATGAACTAGTAGTTTTGGTGCAGCATTGGGGTGGGGGGGGGGGGGGGGTGTGATCCAGCAGTGTGTGTAGAGGCTGTGGTGTGGATGATCTAGTAGTTTTGGTGCAGCATTGGGGTGGGGGGGGGGGGGGGTGTGATCCAGCAGTGTGTGTAGAGGCTGTGGTGTGGATGATCTAGTAGTTTTGGTGCAGCATTGGGGTGGGGGGGGGGGTGATCCAGCAGTGTGTGTAGAGGCTGTGGTGTGGAGGATGAACTAGTAGTTTTGGTGCAGCATTGGGGTGGGGGGGGGGGGGTGTGATCCAGCAGTGTGTGTAGAGGCTGTGGTGTGGATCTAGTAGTTTTGGTGCAGCATTGGGGTGGGGGGGGGGGGTGTGATCCAGCCGTGTGTGTAGAGGCTGTGGTGTGGATGATCTAGTAGTTTTGGTGCAGCGGTGGGGGGGGGGTGTGATCCAGCAGTGTGTGTAGAGGCTGTGGTGTGGATGATCTAGTAGTTTTGGTGCAGCATTGGGGTGGGGGGGGGTGATCCAGCTGTGGTGTGGAGGATGAACTAGTAGTTTTGGTGCAGCGGTGGGGTGGGGGGGGGGGGTGATCCAGCAGTGTGTGTAGAGGCTGTGGATTATGTTTATTTTTGTTTTTTTAAGAGCTTTGTGTCAGAAATCCCTTAACAAATTTCCACCTCTGCAACAACAATACCGAGAGTGCCAGGAGCTGCTGAGTCTGTACCAGAAGTACCTGTCAGAGCAGCAGGAGAAGCTGAATCTGTCTGTATCCGAGCCCAGCGACAGGAGAAGCCGACCCCAGCAGGTGAGTAGCGTCATTCCTCTCTCCTCACCCCTCTCCTCTGCAGAGCATTACACACTCCTGTCTGTGGGCTTCACTACCCCCCCAGTCTCTGGAGATGAGCGGAGCTGGCAGAGGCCGGTATTCCATTACACACAGCAGGGTCAGGGGGAGGCCGTTGTTTGTTTTCTAATGAAGAGCAATTAGCGCACTGTATATTTTCTAATACAGTCGAAAGGACATTTTAATGGTTGAATCAATTATGCAAATCGTCTCGCCTCTGCGGAGGTGCAGATAATGCGTGCTGGACGCAGCGAAGTCTATACAAATGCTGAGAGGAAGCGGACATCAAGGGGTTTCAGCTACAAAGATCTTGTTCCACTTATGCCAATGATCACGTTGTTTTTTGTTTTTCAAAAATAAAATACTAATACTTTTAAAGTGACTGCTCCAAATGTGATGCGGTCACTATAACAAAGCAGAATTTTTAAGGGAGAACGCTAGTAATTCTATAGTATAAATATGAGCACTAACACCTCATAATCCTTACTGCGGAGTGGACTGGCGCCCTTCTTGCTCCCTGCTTGGTACTGGAGAGAGTGCAGGAGGTATGTGGCAATACTCACCATCCACACATTCAGGGAAGGTGCCCGGGCCGTTGAAAAAAATAGAACATGTCCTATTTCAGGCCGTAATTACGGCACGGGCAGACCCATATAGCTTCATGCCCACTTCAGTCTTTTTCTTCAGGGTGCTAGCGTTTTTCAGACGGCTAGCACCCTGACCCATTCATTTCAATGGGGCCATGCACACTTCAGTTTTTTTGACTGTCCCTTTGCTCCGTTCCGGCAAAAGTACAGCATGTCCTACTTTGGTCCGAGATTCCGTGACCGTTAGGCCCATGCAAGTCAATGGGGCCGTCAAAAAAACTCAAGGCACACGGAAGGCATCTGTGTGCCGTCCGTGCGTGACGGAGCCGTTGCCTAGCAGAGGCCGGGCGGGCAGAGGTACACATACAGACAGATACTGCACTAATCGGCAGCCCCTTCTCTCGGTCAGCACTGATAGAGAGAAGAGGCTGCTGATCAGTGCTGGAACGCAGCGATATTAGAAAAATAAATTCATACGTACCCCGGCCGTTGTCTTGGTGACTCGTCCCTCTTCTGACATCCAGTCCGACCTCCCTGGGTGACGCGGCAGTGCATTTGACCGCTGCAGCGGTCACATGGTCTGAAACATCATCTCAGGAGGCCGGACTTGAGGAAGAAGCCGGCAAGCAGGGAGTTCTGGGTAATGAGTAACTTTTTTTTTTTTTTGCAGGCTTTTTTTAATGAACCATTAATCTATATTGTGAGCGCCGCACATGCTATTCCCTGTCGAGCGGTAGTCTCTGTCCAGAGTGCTGAAAGAGTTAAGGGGATGCACTGATCGGCAGTAACTCTTTCAGCATCCTTGACAGTGAGTACCGCTGGACAGGGAATAGCATGTGCGGCACTTACAATATCGTGTACATAGTGTGAACGGGTTTCA
Organism: Rhinoderma darwinii; assembly: GCF_050947455.1. Classification (NCBI taxonomy): domain Eukaryota; kingdom Metazoa; phylum Chordata; class Amphibia; order Anura; family Rhinodermatidae; genus Rhinoderma; species Rhinoderma darwinii. The sequence continues at coordinate 593,851,343 of NC_134687.1, forward strand.
GTTTCCTCTCTGAATCTGAAACACGGAAGTGTACACACGGGAAGCACACGGATCCGTGAAAAACAGCCGTGAAAACGGTGATGGAAGTGTGCATGAGGTCGAAGTCTACTACGGGTGGCTACGTGTGTTTACCCGTAATTACAGGAGCGTTGCTAGACGACATGAGGGGATAGTCACTGTCCAGGGTGCTGAAAGAGTTAACTGATCGGCAGTAACTCTTTCAGCACCCTGGACAGTGACTACCGCTGGAGTTAAAAGTATTAAAAGTTAACTTACCCAGAACTCCTGCTTCTTCCTCCAGTCTGGCCTCCCGGGATGACGTTTCATCCCATCTGACCGCTGCAGCCAATCACAGGCTGCAACGGTCACATGGACTTCTTTTAAACCAATGAAAAAATCTGGCTTCAAACAAACTTTCCAAAATATATATTAGATAATTAACTTTTATTAACTTTATTTTACGAGAGAATTGTATATAAATATTCCAGCATTGCTTTTCGCGTTATAAATTTACGCCGTTTACTATGCAGCGTAAATAACATGTTACGTTTATTCTTTGGGTCGGCACGATTATGGGGATACCAAATATATGAATTTTAGAAAAAAATTACTTGTTTTTGCATCGCCGCGTTCCAAGAGCCGTAAATTTTTTTTATATTTTGGCCAATGTGGCTGTATGTGGGCTTGATTTTTGCGGGCCATGGTTTAGTTTTCATTAGTACTATTTTGGGGTACATAGTAGTTATAGATTAGCTTTTTTATTTATTTATTTTTTATGGGAAGGATCGGAGAAAATATAATTTTGCCATATTTGTCCGGCGTACAAAATTTAGTACGAGTTGTTACAATTTTGTTCGACCCGTTACGATCGTGGGGATACCATTTATGTATATGTGTTTTGTTGTGACGCTTTTACTAAATAAATAATTTATTTTATTTGGACTGTAATATTTTTAACTTCTTTTACATTTTTTTTTTTTTTTTTTTTTTTTTTTAGTACCACAAGGGGACTTCACCATGCGATCTGCTGATTGCTTATATAATGCTTTGGTATACTAAAGCATTATTGCCTGTCAGTGTAAAACTGACAGGCAATCTATATGGATATGACTCTGGCATGGTCTAATCGGCAGTGAATGAAGGCAGACCTGGTGGCCTTTGTTAGGCTCCCCGGCTGCCATGGAAACTCAACGGCGCCCCGCGATTTCTTTGCGGAGGAGCTCCCTCCCTCTGTCAAACATTAGATGCCGCTATTGACAGCAGCATCTAATGGGCTAAACTACCGGAATCGGAGCGTGCTTCGATTGCGGCAGGAGCCAGGCTGCGTATAACAGCCGTGCTTCTGCCGGTAATCGCGTGGGTACACTGGCAGTACACACGTGACCAGAGGACGGATATATCCGTCTTAATGCGGGAACTAGCACCTGCATCGGACGGATATATCTATCCTTGGTCGTTAAAGGATGTTCCCGACATCTAAAATAATGCTTTATATTTGCTTAACATGTAAAAAAAAAAAAAGAAGTTTGCTGCAATTCCCGCATCACTGGTCACCGGGGTCCACCACTAATTATTCTGAAATGACTGACTCGTAATTAAAGATAGAACAGGCCAGAATGTTGCTGCGAAAAATAAACTAAAGATAATGCAAACACAAATGAACAAAACAGAATGGATATGGATGAAAACGGGGTATGTGTGTGTGTGTGTGTGTGTGTATATATATATATATATATAACAGATGACCCATAACAAACCTCCTAGAATGGGTTCCGTACTGGACAGATACAAACCTTAGCATAAAAATGTGCGCCGGTTTTTTTCTATTATTTTTAATAGACTTATAAGAGCAGCCATTCGACAGTAAAACACAATCAACCATTCTAATCTGAGAGATCGCAGAAGAGGCTTCATTCAGACTGTAAAGAGGCTGCGTCTTGGAGTTGCAGGTCCCATCCTTCCTCCTCCACAGACTGCATCCTCCAGCAACTCCGAGGAAAGTGTAAATGTTCCTGCTTCAATCTCATTTTAATGACACACTCGAGCCCGGGCCCCGAAATGTCATCCTCTGTATTGTAAAACCTTTACGAAGTTGAATAAAGCTTACACATAAGAGCAATCAGCGCTGATGGCAGCCGGCGAAATATCAGTCTCTGGGAATCAATTTTACATGAATCCGCTCTTCACACAATTTGAATTTTAAATGTTTTTTTAAAATATGTGACCTCTTTAGAACACAAAATACAGACGAAAGAGTGAGCGAGACCGTAAAACCTAAATTTGTGGTATCCCCCCCCCCCCCCTTATTTATCTCCCAATAATCTCCTAACTAGATACAGAATACACAAACTAAATTACTTTCCATTTTAATAATTAACTGCCCTCGTGACCTATCTGCAGAAAACTGCCTACAAGCTCTGATCTGGAGCAGTCATGGTTCTCAGAGGTGTTTTTGTTGTGTTTCAAATACCGCGTGGTGGGAGGGTGAGTATACCTGAACATTTGGAAAACTGCCTCGTTAAGTTCCCCCAGAGCTGTGATGATGATATTTATTTATATGTCTGCCTCTGCTCTCTTTCTGTTCTTGATTAGGGCACTTCTGTCATTTTTTTTTTTTGTTTGTTTTTTTGAAAATGTTTTGCCCAATTTTTTTTTTATTTTTTCCTTTTCTAAAGTGTTTTTGTTTCTGTTTTTTTTTATTTTTTAAAATGATGGAGCTATGCAGAATTTTTTAGCTAGAGAGAGAAACTCTGTATGCACATGTGTGTTCTGTATAATACGACAATTTGTTTTCTTTACTGCTGGGGTTGTGTTTACACTTGCTGCTTTTGCTTCATTTTTATATATATATTTTTTTGTTCTAGCGAAAATGTGTTTTTTTTTCTCTCACTACTTTTACAAAACAATTGTAAAACTTAATGCATGCGTACCCAGCCTCCGTTTCAGCTCGGCTTAACCTTAGTAACATAGCTCTATAAATAGAAGCTACATTACAAAAAGAAAAACAGCGGGCACCACAGATCTATACGCACTATAGAGAAACGTGCCAATCAACTTGCAAACAGGAAGTAAAGGAGAAGAAAACACATATATACTGGCTGCACATCTTATACAAATAGTCTTTGTTAGAACATCACAAAATGCAAAGAAAACAGACAAAAATGGAAAAAACATTTTTAAAAAAATGCACAAACCAGTCCTGACCCCTGGTTGGGTTAAAGGACAAATCAATCATGGAGATAAGATTTTATAAGCCTTAAACCAGACAAAGTATATAAAAAATAGTGTAGTACCGTGTTAGCCAGAGGCCATATGAAATGTTAAATACTTTTGTGTCAAAAAAGACAAAAGTATAATAGGTATGATACCTTTATTGGCCAACCATAAAAGTTCTATATGCGGCTTTCAGAGCACAGCGGCTCATTCTTCAGGCAAGTTAAATGAATGACTTAGAAAAAAGCACAACATTTAGATGTTACACAAAGACCATGTAAAGGATCTGCCAGACACTGCTTCTGTGTTGATGCCCGGGGTTAATCATTCTGCATCTGCCCCTAGGTCTGATAGTGACTCGATCTGCTACCACTCGGGCTGGTAGGCTGAGTAGTGGGAGAACCTATCACAGCCTGGCCAGACAGTTCGATCTCCCGCCCTAGGTCTATTTATACCTTAATTTGCTGTCTGTCCTTTGCCTGTGATTCTTGTGTTTCCTGGCTCTGCTGTTCCTGCTAATACCATTGACCTCTGCTTCTTATTGACCCTGCTTGACTGACTATTCTCCTGTTCTGCTTTTGTTACCGCGTACACTCCAGGTTTGACACGGCTCGTTCACTACTCTGTTGCTCACGGTGTTTCCGTGGGCAACTGCCCCTCTTCCCTTGCTTCTGTGTTCCCTTGTCTGATTTGTTTGTCGTTCACATAGTGAGCGTAGGGACCGTCGCCCAGTTGTATGCCGTTGCCTAAGACGGACTGTGCAAGTAGGCAGGGACTGAGTGGTGGGTAAATTAGGGCTCACCTGTCCGTCTCCCTACCCTGACATTACATAATCACAGGCCCATATACCTTTTCTACCCTGGTTCCTACACTACTATGGACCCCATTGAGGCCCTGGCTCAGCAAATGCAGGGTCTCTCCCTACAGGTCCAAGCCCTGGCTCAGAGGTGCAACCAGCGTGATGCTACCCAGGTACTGCTCTCCACCTCACCTCTTGAACCCCACCTCAAGTTGCCTGACCGGTTCTCAGGGGACCGGAAGACGTTTTTCTCCTTTCAGGAGAATTGTAGGCTCTAGTTCCGTCTAAGGCCCCACTCCTCAGGTTCTGAGAGCCACCGAGTGGGTATAATTATGTCCCGACTCCAGGACGGCCCCCAAGAATCGGCCTTCTCCTTGGCTCCTGACGCCCTTGAACTTTCCTCTGTTGACCTTTTTATTTATTTATTTTATTTTTCTGCTTTCGGGCTCATCTATAACGAGACTGATAAGACTGCCTTTGCTGAGAGTCAGCTGGTGACCTTACGTCAGGGTAAGAGACCCGTTGAGGAGTACTGTTCTGACTTTAGGAAGTGGTGTGTAGCTTCTCGGTGGAATGACCCTGCCTTGAGGTTCCAGTTTAGATTGGGTCTGTCGAACGCCCTGAAAGACCTGTTAGTTAGCTATCCTCTTCTGACTCTCTAGATCAGGTTATGGCTTTAGCGGTACATCTTGACCGACGTCTCAGGGAACGACTACTTGAACGTTTTTGTGCCTTCTCCTCTACTTCTCCGGTAGGTGCTGGCTTCTTCGTCGGGAAGAAGGATGGTGGTCTTAGGCCATGCATCAATTACCGAAACTTGAATAAGGTCACTGTAAGGAACCAGTATCTCCTTCCTTTGATTCCTGATCTCTTCAATCAGGTTCAAGGGGCCCAATGGTTCTCGAAGTTTGATCTTCAGGGGGCTTATAACCTTCTCAGAATCCGAGAAGGGGATGAGGGAAAGACTGCGTTTAACACACCCGAAGGTCATTTAGAATACCTCGTCATGCCCTTTTGGGTTGTGTAATGCTCCCGCGGTCTTCCAGAATTTCATTAATGAGATTTTGAGAGACTACCTGGGGGTATTTCTTGTAGTGTACCTTGATGACATACTTGTGTTTTCCAAGGACTGGCCCTCCCACATTGAGCATGTCAGGAAGGTGCACCAGGCCCTTCGGGAAAACAAACGCTTTGCTAAAACTGAAAAATGTGTGTTTGGGGTGCAGGAGATACCATTTTTGGGTCATATCCTCACTCCTAATGAATTCCGCATGGACCCTGGCAAGGTTCAGGTTGTGGCTGAATGGGTCCAACCTGCCTCCCTGAAGGCGTTAGTGCTTCCTGGGGTTTGCTAATTACCACAGGAGATTTATTGCTAACTTCTCGGTCATCGCTAAGCCTCTTGCAGATCTTACTTGCAAGGGTGCTGATATCCTCCATTGGCCTCCGGAGGCGGTCCAGGCTTTTGAGATTCTTAAAGGGAATGTGTTGCCAGAAAAACATGTTGTTTTTTTTTTTTTTAATTAAACATTTAGTGTGTGGGTGATTAAACATTGTTCAAATTTTTTTTATTTTTTTCACGAGTCAGGAAATATTATAAATTAATTCTAATTTATAATATTTCCCATTTCTGGTCACTAGATGGAGCTATTCCCAAAATTGCAGCATTGCAAAATTGGGTAAAAAGCCCTCGCTCTAGTGAGCTCTCAGCATCCCCCCCCTCCTTTATCCTGGCTAGTGCCGGGATAAACGAGGGGTTTGAACGGTGTAACCTCCTACACTGTGTGTCGCCATTTTTTGAGCTAACACACAGTGTAGTAGGTTTACATGCAGTAGTAAACACACACAAACACGAACATACATTGAAATCTCTTACCTGCTCCTGCCGCCGCGGCTCCCTCCGGCCCGTCCGCTCCGTCTGCTGCCGCTGGTCCAAGTGCACAAGTCCGGAAGCCGCGACCGGAAGTAGTAATATTACTGTCCGGCCGCAACTTCCGATCCACAGGAAAATTGCGCCGGACGGCGCCAATTTCAAATTGGACTGTGTGGGAGCGGCGCATGCGCAGTTCCCACACAGTCGCCGTACACAGAAGTGAATGGGACGGGACCCGTTCGCAGTCCCTATGGGACTGTGGCTGCCGTATTCCATGTCTGTATGTGTCGTTAATCGACACATACAGAAATGGAACAAAAAATGGCAGCCCCCATAGGGAAGAAAAAGTGTAAAAATAAGAAAAAGTAAAACACAAACACACAAATAAATATAAACGTTTTTAATAAAGCACTAACATCTTTAACATATAAAAAAATAATTTGTGATGACACTGTTCCTTTAAGTGCTTCATCTCTGCCCCAGTGCTTATTCAGCCTAACCAAATGGAGCCATTTATCGTGGAGGTTGACGCCTCCAGGTGGGAGTGGGTGCTGTCTTGTCCCAGGGTACCAGGTCTCTCACCCATCTCCGTCCCTGTGCCTACTTCTCCAGGAAGTTCTCGCCCACTGAGAGTAACTAGGACGTTGGCAACCGCGAACTCTTCGCCATTAAATGGGCATTTGAAGAGTGGCACCACTTCTTGGAGGGGGCTAGGCACCAGGTAACGGTCCTTACCGACCACAAGAATCTGGTTTTCCTAGAATCTGCCCGGAGGCTAAACCCGAGACAAGCTCGATGGGTGTTGTTTTTTACTAGTTTCAACTTTGTGGTCACCTATAGGGCTGGGTCTAAAAATATTAAAGCTGATGCATTGTCGCGTAGCTTCATGGCCAGCCCTCCTTTGGTGGAGGATCCTGCTTGTGTTTTGCCCCCAGGTATAATCATATCCTCTGATTCTGACTTAGTCTCCGAAATTGCGGCTGTTCAAGGTTCAGCTCCCGGGAACCTTCCTGAGAACAAGCTGTTTGTTCCCCTGCAATTCCGGCTGAGGGTACTCAGGGAAAATCATGACTCTGCACTATCTGGGCATCCTGGGTACCAAGCACCTCATTTCTAGAACCTGTTGGTGGCCTGGGTTGCCTAAAGACGTTAAGGCCTACGTCTCCGCTTGTGAAATTTTGTGCTAGGTCCAAGACTCCCAGGTCCCGACCTGCGGGCTTACTATGTTCTTTGCCCATTCCTCAGAGACCTTGGACCCATATCTCCATGGATTTTAACACCGATCTGCCTCCATCCCAAGGCAAGTCGGTGGTGTGGGTTGTAGTAGACCGCTTCAGTAAGATGTGCCACTTTGTGCCCCTCAAGAAACTACCCAATGCCAAGACGTTAGCTACCTTTGTCAAACACATCATGGGGTTCCTCTCAATATTGTTTCTGACAGAGGGGTACAATTTGTTTCATTGTTTTGGAGTGCGTTCTGTAAGAAGTTGGAGATTGATCTATCCTTCTCCTCGGCCTTCCATCCTGAAACTAATGGCCAAACTGAGAGGACTAATCTGTTTCTAGAACTATATTTAAGGTGTTTGATATCCGACTGTCAATATGATTGGGTCTCCTTCATTCCCCTCGCCAAATTTTCCCTTAATAACCGGGTCAGTAACTCGTCAGGCGTCTCCCCCTTTTTCTTTAAATTTGGGTTTAATCCACGGTTCTCCTCCGTTTTACCTGGTGGTTCCAACAATCCCGAGGTAGATGTCGTTCATCGGGAACTGTGCACAGTCTGGGCCCAGGTTCAGAAGAACCTTGAGACGTCCCAGAGCATACAAAAGACTCGGGCAGGTATAAGACGTTCTGCTAACCCCTTGTTTGTGGTCGGGGATCTGGTGGGGCTGTCTTCAAAAAACGTGCGCCTTAAAGTTCCGTCCCAAAAATTTGATCCCCGGTATATAGGGCCGTACGAGGTCATTGAGGTCCTTAACCCTGTCTCCTTCCGGCTGGAGTTACCCCCGTCCTTTCAAATACACGACGTGTTTCATGCCTCCCTCCTAAAATGCTTCTCCCCGTCCTTGGCTACCTCGAGGAAACCCCCGGTCCCTGTTCTCACCCCTGAAGGGGTAGAATTTGAGGTGGCCAAGATTGTGGACAGCAGGATGGTCCAAGGCTCCCTCCAGTACCTGGTCCATTGGAGAGGATACGGGCATGAGGAGAGGACTTGGGTACCCGCCCGGGATGTTCACGCTGGGTTATTGCTCAGGAGGTTCCATCTTCGGTTCCCCAATAAGCCAGGTCCACCTAGGAAGGGTCCAGTGGCCCCTCATAAAAGGAGGGGTACTGTAAAGGATCTGCCAGACACAGCTTCTGTGTCAACGCCCGTGGTTAATCAGTCTGCATCTGCCCCTAGGTCTGATAGTGACTCGATCTGCTACCACTCAGGCTGGTAGGCTGAGGAGTGGGAGAACCTATCACAGCCTGGCCAGATGGTTCTAGCTCCCGCCCTTGGTCTATTTATACCTTCGTTTGCTGTCTATCCTTTTGCCTGTGATTCTTGTGTTTCCTGGCTCTGCTGTTCCTGCTAATACCATTGACCTCTGCTTCTTATTGACCCTGCTTGACTGACTATTCTCCTGTTCTGCTTTTGTTTACGCGTACACTCCAGGTTTGACACGGCTCGTTCACTACTCTGTTGCTCACGGTGTTTCAGTGGGCAACTTCCCATCTTCCCTTGCTTCTGTGTTCCCTTGTCTGTTTTGTTTGTCGTTCCCATAGTGAGCGTAGGGACCGTCGCCCAGTTGTACGCCGTCGCCTAGGACGGACTGTGCAAGTAGGCAGGGACTGAGTGGCGGGTAGATTAGGGCTCACCTGTCTGTCTTCCTACCCTGACATTACAGATAATTAGTACATGAGGTGATACATCATTAAGATAAGCCGGGGCAATAAAACTGAGGTTATAGGGGTGATGACTTAGGAGTTAAGGCATCTGGAGTCAGTCTGATGGGGGATGTGACGTGTGTCCATGTAGTGGCTCATAAATCCTGGTGTTAGATTGAGACCTTGTGTCAATGACTGGAATTTTATCATCTTGAATTCCCAAATTTTTCTATCTCAGTTTTTAAAATGACCCTTCAGAATTAGTACCTTTTTAAATTGGCCAAACTGATCAGGTCCAGAGAAGTGTTTTCCCACGGGTGTATCCACCTCCTGTTTTATTGTATGTCTGTGTAGATTCATCCTGGTTTGTAGTTTTTGTATTGTTTCTCCAATGTAGATTCCTTTATTGATGCCCCTTGTACACAGGATCATGTAAACTACATTGGAGGATGCACAGGAGAACGTGCCAGTGATTTTATAGTCCTGCTGCGTGTTTGGTATCTGGATGGTGTTTGATGACAAGATGTTGGTACAGGTCTTGCTTTTTCTATTGTTGCAAGGAAAAGTGCCAGTCTCTGATGGAGATGAGAGGGACTTCTGACCAGGAGATTCCTTAGGTTTGGTGGCTGTTTGTATGCAAGGAGAGGTATTTCCTTCAGTTTATTGTCTTTGTTAAATATAGGTTGGAGATCAGCAGCAATTTTCCTCAAGATGTTCATTTGGGGGTTGTATATGACCACTAGGAGCACCCTGCTGTTATCTTCCTTTTTGTACTCCAGAAGATTGCTCTTTGGAATTCTTGTTGTTCTATAGATCTGATCTATAATCCTATATAAAAATATCACAGGAATATCCCCATTACATGTATAAATATCAAAGGAGCATATTGGTGGAACATATAAGATCTTACAATCTTTTTATTTATTTTTTATGCCTGTGGCTCCATGAGGATACGAGGACCCCACGCTTACCGCCATATTACCGGCTTCATTAGCGTTAATACTGGGGCTGTTAGAACTATTAGAAAACCTCTATCCCAGCTCTTACGCCGCCCTAACCATCTAAAACTGTGTGTGTATATATAATACACATTTATGCGTGTGTGTGTATATATATATATAATATATATATATATATATTACATAATTATGTTTGTATGCAATATATGTGTATGTATATTACATACATACACATATATGTATGTATTCTATACACACACGATTGTGTATTTGGGTACGTGTGTGTATATGTATATATATATATATATGTGTGTATATGTAATATATCTCAAAGCTTTAAGTGGACCTAGTTTTCTCGTTTTTAATTTTATTTTTTTCCATTAGGACTTATTAACTTTTACCCCAAAATTTTAAATCCTGCAGTTAGTTTCTCTGTCCGGTCTCCAATGCTATCCTATCATAGGGCAGTATAGGACAGAGAGGAAGATGCTGAGCCAATTCAACTGGCATAGAAATTTCTCCCCTATGACTGGAAGGGATCGTTATCAGAAAAAATTAACTTGTCCCCGCTGAGAAGATATTTTACCAAATTACTCCGTACAGAATTTTGGATCTATTTTGATAAAGGCAATATCCGCTATCCACTGTTAAAAACCATTCAGCCTATTTCTTTTTGCTTTTATTTACATTAAACCGAAAAACCCTTTAATAACTGGCCAAGATGACGGCGGAGAGGAACGGGCTAATGTGCAGAGCCTAAATTCTCCTTCTCCCCGTGTGACTCACCTTCACTCCCCATCGTGAATGCTCCCGGGAGCTGTAAGTGAAGTGCATCCCATTTACATTATTGCTTGATGAGAGCTTTTCTATCACTTTAATTACTTCTAGGAGTCACTAGCCGAACAAATACTTTAATTATTTGATTTTGACCCTGAGATGTTGCGGTAGGAAACTTATCTGTATTTCCAGGGAGCTGCAATTTATCATGAGGCGTATAATGACTTTTAATAGATGCAGGAGGATTATAATTACTGGGTGTCCAGCTGTGATCACGCTGCACCTCCATCACTTCCCAGTCCCTCCTGAGCCAATTCGGCCACATAAAAAGGAAAGGCAGGTTTTTTTGTTTTTTTTTTCTGCTAATCGGCTGTAGAAAAGTTACACCTCGAGGACAAAACTTGAAGGTAAGGTAAGAATTTGAATGAATAATGGGTGCAGCATGATATTAAGGAATTGCAATGAATCCCATAATATAATATCAATATATCAATAGTGTTGAAGGGTGGATACATTTTATATAACGTGGCATGATAAATTTGGACAATTTGTCTCGTTGCTGATTTATTTACGCAAATATTTATCATGTAAAGTGCCACATCTTTAAAGGGAACCGGACACCAGGATTTCCCCTATTAAACCAGCAATGCTTGGTGGAAATGGGTGACAAATAATTTTTATGTAATCTCTAATTATCTTCTAATAGGCTCTGTACCTTTTTAGTATTCTGTGTTTAAGTGTTCCCGAACCGTATGCTAATGAGCATAAGTCATATATTCATTCCTCAAACCTTTCCAAGTTTACCCCACCTCCTCACCTCCCCCAGCACACGCAAAATCCTGCTCTTGCGCATCAATGTCCTGTTCTGGAGAGTGCGCACAACGGGACACCATAGCGGCGCATGCGCAATAACTACATCTAAGGCCCTGACGAAGCAGGGAAGGGTATCAGACCATACATGACAGGCACATGTTTGCTATCTCAGTCGAAATTTTGGCATTCAGGGCGGGCCAGTTTTCAGCGGTGGACGGGTATAAGTAGAGGAACGAACGGGGCTGCCGGATTATAACCATAAAAGGCACAAAATATTTGCAGACTGTTTACGTCGGAGGAGGCGTTAAGGAGAGGGGATAACACAAATGAAATTTTGACAGCAGCGGCCAGCAAGGGGTATGTAAAGTTCAATAGGTGAAATTCTGCTGACTGGTTGCCTTTAACCCCTTTCTGCCATCTTTAGCCCCTTATTGCACCACGCCATACATGTATGGCACCGGTCGGGTAAAGTACTACCTGCCCTTCTAACATCCTGTGTTAACAGCCAGGAACAGAGTGTCAATAGTGACCGCAGCACCTAATGACCTCATTAAAGGCAAAGGGTTAGGGTATGTTGCTCCATTACGCCTGCAAACATCTGCCCATTGCTTGCAATGGGTTTTACGGTGTTCTGTTCCCACGAGGTGTTTTACGCGTCGCTGTCAAAAGACACCCGCGAAAGAAGTGCATGTCACTTCTTGGGACGTTTTTGGAGCTTTATTTCATTGACTCCATTGAAAAACAGCTCCAATAACGTCCGTAAAATGAGTACTTACAAAAACGTCTAAATATCAGGAGCTGTTTACGCCTGAAAACAGCTCCGTATTTTGCGAAGCCGTGTGAACGTACCCTTACATTTGTGACCAATTGGCAGCCACTGAGAATCGATCACAAGGTGCCACATTGATACTATGGCACATTGCATTGACTAACAATAATGCATAGAATTCATTAATAGTCCAACAAAGGATTCTTTAAAAATCAGTCATTCAGGCGAGCGTAATACTCAACCATGTGCTGTGCGTTGAAATCGCTCATAGCACATTGACCCATTCCCATTTCTCTGGGCCCATGCACACGACCGTGGTCTACATGGCCCGTACATCGGCTGGTAGCCCGCCCTGCAAAAAATAGGACCAGTCATTTTTCGGTCCGGGCTCATTGAAATCAATGTGTGCACGGTCCATGAATTGCAGACAACCTGTGGATGACACTCTGCGGCTGTCTGTGTCGTAATCACGGCCCGTGCACACCGCTACGGCCGTGTGCATGGGGCCTTAAGATTTAAAAAAATGAGCATTTGTTACAAAACTTTTTTTTTATTTTTTTTTTGCCGTTTTTATTGAATAAACATGATTAACCATAAAGAATACATAACCCTTAGTCTACAGTTTAACTTTTTTTTAAAGAAATGTTTACTTTTTATTTAAAATGTTATTTTTGGAGCTCTTTCCTACAAAAAAAAGTAAAATAAATATGTTGCATTCCTTATACTCCACTTTGGTGCAATCTGCTTAGTCACTCTCCCAATGTTCTACTTGAATTTGCCTCCATATGTGCAGCCCTGTCTCTAGGGCTGTTGAGATCCTGGTAAGAGTGTCTATCCATACAGAACTTCACTTTAAGGCTGCGTTCACACGAGCATGTTACGTCCGTAATGGACGGAACGTATTTCGGCCGCAAGTCCCAGACCGAACACACTGCAGGGAGCCGGGCTCCTAGCGTCATAGTTATGTATAATGCTAGGAGTCCCTGCCTCGCTGCGGGACAACTGTATCGTACTGTAATCTATGTTTTCAGTACGGGACAGTAGTTCCATCGAAGAGGCAGGGACTCCTAGACTCCATTACGGACGTAACATGCTCGTGTGAACCCAGCCTTATTGTATCTATCGTTATTATTATGGGTAACTTTAAGGCTACCTTCACAATTGACATTTGGGCTTTCCTTTGGGGGTTCCTTCTGGGTAAATTGGATCATAAACTCCTGTTATAGGGTTCTCTTCCTGATCGGGGCCCACAGCTGTTGACGCTTCACCATCAAAGTCCTCAACAATCACCAGAATGGCTTTACTTAAAGGGGTTGTGCATTGTAGGCAGTTTCTTTTTGTTAGAAGGGTTTCTTATTGAAAAGTTGATCAGAATGTGCTGCTGCCTGGACCCCAGTGATCTGGAATCTGTGAGGATCACACCCAACATGCCAGGTCCCAAAGAATGATAGACGCTCATATAACTGAACCCTACTCGAGGTAAAAGATGAGGCCTACAATGGCGTACCCCAATATTAACTGATAATCCTCTAGTAGGGTAAAGGGTTTTCTACTTTGAGAAATTGAAAATTTCTAATCAACGCTCATGGGCCGAACCCTATAATGAATGGTATCCGAGCTGGCAAGAAGACCCAGTTGCCAGGGGGTGCAGTTTTTAGGCCAAATTAAGTTTGTGCTATGTTTTAATTCCGGTGTTTTGCTATAGTAATTTCATAGGCTGGCCATAGAGGTTAATATAAACGGGCTGGTTGGGAAGGCGGCATACGTTAAAAAAAATTTTCCAAAATATACAGAACATATTCCATGGGAAAAATTATTCAGTGTGAAATATTGTGCATTTGAATTGCCCTAAACGAATAAAAAAAAAAAAATCTAGCCGTGTCTGCAGCAGCTATTCATCGCTCGATGTAATGATAATTGTTATATGGATGACCATATACAATCTTGTCCAAGGCCATTTAAGATAATTTTTCTGAATCAATTTAAATGTCTAAAGCCTTTTATTTTTTTTTCTCCCCCCTTTACTTATCTCTTGTGGTAGTAAACATCCCAAAATATGAATGCCCAGGCCCCATGCACACGACCGTAAAAAAACCTCCGTTTTTGCGGACCGCATTTGCTGTCCGCAAAAACGGAGCCATTCATTTTCATTGAACACTGACACCTTTCCGTAGCACTACGGAAGGGTGTCCGTGCCGTGGAAATGTTCTGGGAATTATGGAACATGTCCGTTCTTTCGCATTTTGCGGGCCGTGCTCCCATACTTTGTATGGGAGCATGGCCCGAAAATGCGGCTGTCAGTCAGCGGCTGGCCGTGCCCGCAATCGCGGGCCGTGATTGCGGGCACGGTCGTGGGCATGGGGCCTCAAACTGTAAAGAACTCTTTCCTATATTGATGTTGGAGCTGATTTTCCTCCACACACAAGTGGTGTCCCTTGGTCTATTTTACCGTTCTTGGAATGAATAAATCATGTCCCAGTTATTTGTACTGATGTGTATATATAATTGTTCGTTAATAAGATCCTTTAAGGTGTCTTTTCCAGACTGAACAATTTGACACCTTTCTGTATTTTTACGGATGGGTGTCCGTTCCGTAGAAATGATCCATAGAATATAGAACTTGTCCGTAATTATGGCATGGACTCCCCATAGAAGTCTATGGGCGCTTCCGTAATTAAGAACCGGCACAGATGTGTAGCCGTTCGTAATTACGGAACCATTGCTAGGCGGCGCCAGGTTTGCAGATGTTGCACGTCATTTGTAGTTTTGCACTACACACCGTATTTGCAGATACTGTTCCGTATATGCGGATAAGTTGTGGATGACTACGGATCCGTATTTACGGATGGATGAAAATACGGTCATGTGCATGGGGCCTAAGGGCTTATGTATGTCATGGTGAGGTGCCAACCTTTACCTCCCTCTTTTACCCGGAGCGGAGAACCAC
This sequence comes from Rhinoderma darwinii, assembly GCF_050947455.1. Taxonomy (NCBI): domain Eukaryota; kingdom Metazoa; phylum Chordata; class Amphibia; order Anura; family Rhinodermatidae; genus Rhinoderma; species Rhinoderma darwinii. The sequence goes on from NC_134687.1 coordinate 593,866,361, forward strand.
TGCAGAGTGTTGCTTTTGCTCTGGGGGAACAAGCCTGTCCATGTATTATTCGGATGGCCTATTCATTTTAGTGGTCGCCTTTTCCCCCCTGCAATAAATCCTAATTATAGAAGTGATTGCTACCGATCTGCAGGTACGTGTCTAGACACAGATCTCATGTAAAGTTATTCTGCTTGCCTTCGTCACCCCTTCACCCCCTCCTTTCTACTCTTCTTAAAAAAAAAACTCCTTGCTAATAACCTTAATCATTTTATTTTGGATACGGGGAGCAGGAGCTGTGCACTGTTCCCGGAGGGACGCCTAAGAACTTATTAAAACATTGCAAGTGTTTTCCTTCTCGCTGTCTGTTCCAGCAGCAGCCTCGGAGCTTAAAGCCGAGCAGAGCAAACCCCCAGGGCCCATTAGCTTTAACTTGTTTACCGCACTGATATCTATATGTTAAACGACAGGAGAGTTCAAGTTATTGAATAATTTAAAATTCTGCTCTAATTGGTGTCATATGACCTGGAAAAGGCCATGGATGACGCCGCGAGCACGCTGCGAAACACTCCTGAATAATTCATCAGCGAGATCATTCATTTGCCGCCGTGTCTTGTTAAGAGACAGAAGTTTGTATGTAATAAAGGATAATGCAACACCTGTAAGTATTTAGTTCAGAAACTCTAAGGTAATCTACCTTGATGATCGCCTCGCGAAAGCCGCCAGTGTGCACCACATAATTATACCGGGGAGATTGCGGGCCATTTTATACGGAGTGGGACGTTGGCAATGTTCATTGTGCAGCTGTTGCAGAACATATTCCACTTTTCCGAGTTCTGCTCTTCATATATTGGGGTAGATATACGATATAACACGACCACAGCAGCCTCGGGAGGGTTTATAACAAGTGCCCTGGACAAATGTATGTTACGGAATTCATGCAGAATAATTCTGCAGCTTAAAGAAGAATGGACACCTACGTCTCCCATATAATCGGATAGACAAACCATACCCTTAAATTCTAAACCCAAAAATGTATAATATACGTAAAGTGAAAAAAATCTGTTCACGGTTTTTCGTCTGCATGTTTTTTGCAGCTCCTGAAACAAAACTTTTTGTAAAAACATGAGTTAACTTCCGAATTGCTTTCATTTTCGATGGGCAATTGGTTGAGGGGGTGGGCTTAGCTGAGGGGTGTGGCTTCACTTTCCTGTTCTCCTATTGATGACAGTAGGGAGAGAGCTACTGCTTCAGCCAGATGCCTTACAGCCAGAGACAGGTCTGATCTGAGGTTTGGGGGGGGGGGGGCAAAGTAGCAGAACTTTTCATTATTCAATGATTTAAAGTCTAGATATAGCTACATGGGATTTGCTGTTCTGCGATTTTTCAAAGTGCATGTGGAGAGTTTGCGTTCCTGTAGCCTAGGCAATCGTACTAAGGCAGGAGCCTATCCTGCAAAATTCCTATGATAATGCTAATAATTTGAGAACGTGTCATCTCAACTTCTAATTCCTCCCCCCACTTTCTTTTTATAGGTCCTTAAAACCCCACAGCAGCCTACAGCAAGTGAACTCAACGGTTCCTACCTTGCCAAGCAGGACCACAAACCCAGTAGTGCGAGTGGAAGCTTGTGCTCCATTGTACCCCAGCCTCTCTGCAGAAGTGACCCTACATCTAGAATCCGTTGTCACTGCATCCCCGGTAAATGCTCTTCTGAAAACTGTCTTCAGAGTAAACACCCTGGTGCCCGGTTACCGAACATGCTTTATACAGACTTACCTTGCAACCACCATTGCAGCAGTGCCTTAAAGCAAGCAGTATCCCATTGCTGTTTACACCCTGCAGTGCATGAGTCCATAGGAAGAGTCCCTCCTGATTTCTCACTAGTACGGCCTCCAGAAGACTGCTCTGTCTCCAGGTGTTCCACCATGTCTGGCATAAATAATGTCGAACAAGCAGGAGTGAAAGATTTAGCCATTAGCAAAGGAATATCAGAACAGCGGAAGCAGGAGCTGTTGCTGCAGAAGTTGGAGGTGGAGATCGAGAAGGAGCGGTTGCAGCAGCTTTTGGCGCAGCAGGAGGTCAAACTACTGGAGAAGCAGCAACAGTTGCAGCAAGCCCGGCTAGAGGCTAACAGGTGAGGATTTAGCTACAAGTGATTTAGTGGTAAAGCGGGCTCTATTGGCCCCCATTACACTGATGCTTGGGTTATATATGGATTAGTTGTCAGGTCTGGCCACTAAGACTGATCCTGAGAAAAGGCTAACAAAGAGGCACTGTGGGTTAGGACATTTTTATTGTAATGTTTTTTATTCACAAAACGGGACAGAATTGAAATGCAAAGTCTCTTAGAAAGTTGCAGCCCTTTTTATTTTTTATTGTCCATAAGCATAAGATTTACTTATGTAAGACTGGAACACGCCTCTGAACACATTTTTGTATTTCGTTTTATATTATTAATCTACATAATAAGTCACTTTGTACATACATTGCATTACTTGTCTTGTACTGAGCCTGAGTTACAGCCTGTATTATACCCCTGAGCTGCATTTACTTGCTTCACAGCTGAAATCTCACCGCATTTACTACTTGTGTCTGCACAACATTTGCACTGGGGATCTGCATACTGAGAAATGTTGACTTTACACAAGGCACTGTATAGTAATCAGATGTTACTACCTCCTACATTATAGAAGCTCAACTAAAATGTTAGTGGTGGGTGTTTCTACTAACGAGTCTACTGACTGTTTCCAGTAACACCTAGCAGAATTGACTGCATCTCTGTATAATACAGGCTGTAACGAAGGATAAGTACAAGATAATTCAAGGGGTTGTCAAGTTTTTTAGTTTTTCGTTACTTATTTGACGAATAGGAAATCATACAGTTTTCCAATATATATGTATTAGAAATTCTGCTCACATTTCTTATAGTGCATGAGGCCTCTGTGACTGTGGAATGGTATAGCCCACAGATTAGTCCTGTGTAGTGTATCCGCAGGATATCTGAATATGTCTAAACATGGCGTCAGTCGTGTGACTACACACTTACGTACGTGTTGCCGCAACATGGGCTATGTGAATAGGACTAATGGTGGAATACTGATAAACAATTCATTCACTGTCTCTAGATTTATAAAATAACTGCCTGTCTCTAGGGAATGTTAATAAAGCTGCTCCTAAGACCCTGGCAGACATGATGAGATGTTTCTGTAGTTTGAAATACTTTAACTTCTCCTCAATAAGGGCCTGTTCACATCAGCGTTGGCTTTCTGTTGTGGGGTTTCGTCTGGTGAACCCCTCAACGGAAAGCCAACCGGAAACCTTAGCTTCCGTTTGCATCACCATTGATATCAATGGTGACGGAAACATTGCTAATGGATTCAGTTTGTCACCATTCCGGCAGGTTTCCGTTTTTTTGACTGAATCTATAGCGCAGTCGACTGATCTCAATGGTGATGCAAACGGAAGTTAAGGTTTCCGTTTTACTTTCCGTTGAGGGGTTCACCAGACGAAAAACCTCAGACTGGACCCCTCAACGGAAAGCTAGCGCTGATGGGAACAGGCCCTTAACGATTATTCACCTGTTCAATACCTGGACAGTGTTACCTGAATGCCAGTGGTCACATGACTGTCCATTCAGTTATCCTATGGGTGTTTTTTTTTAATGAACAAATCTGTGGGTAATACCATCTTTTTTATTTATTTTTAGACTGAGACAACTGCACTGATATAAGAAATGTATGAGAGCAGAATCTTCAATACATGTATATTAGAAATCTATAATAATTTCCTATTCTGTAAATAAATGAGTAGAAGAAATAAAGTGGACAAGCCCTTTTAATGTAAAGTATTCAGTAAAATTAGTTGTTTTTTTTTTTAACGGTGAACATGCACTTCAAAGTTATAGCAATACTTTACAGAGCAAGCCGGAGTATTTACCCGTTCAGGTCACCTCTACATATTCTTAATCACCTGTAAAGTTAAGAAGTTAAATATAAAGTTTCTCTGCTCAGAACTTCACTCCATCTCCTGTCCTCTCATGCGCTTCCTCCACCGGCTTGTTGTCGTGAACGTTACGGCTGCGTTACCAGCCATTCAGCGCGTCGCTTTCGTTCCATTTAAAGGTTCTCGGTGAAATGTGCAGTGTAGGCTTCTGTTCATTGGACTCTCTGGTTCACAGATTCCCTCTGATTCCCAAGAGTCTTAGAAGATAGACAGGAGTTTTATTTCTTAGATCTTTACCAATATGTAAGACCTCTCAGCCTAAAAGTCCATTTTACTACAAAATGTCCTATGATATATTGATTTACTATATGAGCACGTTCTGAACGTATACGGGGAAGTTAACAATGCGACTTTTGGGTAGTTTCCGCCACTTTTGGAAGGAAATGGGCAGAGCTTAGTGGAAGGGGCGTGTCTTAAAATAGAATTTAAAGACATTGTAAGGTTCTTGGTAAAAAAATTGTGTGTGTGTATGTGTATATATATATATATATATATATATATATATATATATAATATATATATATATAGGCTTGAGAAAGGCTCTAGTGGATAGAGCTGAAACGTCGCACTTGGGGCCAATAAAGTACCCTCTTTTTTCCACTTAATCTATGGTGTGCTGCCTATTTTTGCATTTCTGTTGATATTGAGAGCTTGGTCTGCTCCCTGGGACCTGCACCCACATCTTCTTATTCACCGGTGCTGCTGGATTTTGTTTTTTGTCTATATATATATATATATATATATATATATATATATATATATATATATATATATATATTAGTATGACTACTATACTATAATACTGCCTCCTATGTACATGAATACAACTTCTATAGTACAAGAATATAACTACTATAATACTGTCTCATATGTACAAGAATAGAGATGAGCGAACCGGGACAACCGAACCCGGTTTCGGTCCGAACATCAGGAAAAGTTCGGTTCGCAGCGAATCCGAACTTCACCGGGTTCGGCCGAACACGTTTTGACCGAACCCGGTCAAAAATATTATACAAATCGGCAGCCACTTGTCTCTATCAATCACTGATAGAGAAAAGAGGCTGCTGATTAAAAAAATAAATAAAAAGCATTTCATACGTACCCGGTCGTTGTGTTGGTGACGAGTCCCTCTTCTTCATCCAGTCCGACCTTCTTTTCTGACTCTGCAGCCTGTGATTGGCTGCAGTGGTCACATGGGCTGTAACGTCACCCAGGGATCTCGAGAGGGACGCGTCACCAAGGCAACGGCCAGGAGACCGGACTGGAGGAAGCAGAAAGTTCTCGGTAAGTATGAACGTCTTTATTTTTTTTTTATTTTTTTTTTTTTTACAGGTTGATGTATATTGTGATCGGTAGTCGCTGTCCAGGGTGCTGAAACAGTTACTGCCGATCAGTTAACTCTTTCAGCACCCTGGACAGTGACTATTTACTGGCGTCGCCTAGCAACGCTGCCGTAATGACGGGTACACACATGTAGTCACCCGTCATTATGGGGCCTCATGCACACGACCGTAAAAACAGCCGTTATTACGGGTCGTAATTACAACCCGAAATAGCGGGCCCATAGACTTCTGTTAGCCACGGGTACCTTCCCGTTTTCTCACGGGATGGTGCCCATGCCGTTAAAAAGATAGAACATGTTCTATTTTTTTATTTTACGGGCCGTGCTCCTATACTTTAATGGGAGCACGGCTCGGAAAAACGACAGGCTGCCCATGGCCGGCCGTGCTCATCTCCTGAAATACTCTGTGCTGCCTTAAACTCTGTGGACAGGTCAGGATCCTGTTTCTTTTAAATGTTGCACTGTAGCGCAGCCTTATATAGTGGATCGAGCGGGTTCCCCAGCAGCATTTAAAAGAAACAGGATCCTGACCTGTCCACAGAGTTTAAGGCAGCGCAGCACAGAGTATTTCAGGAGAGGAGCCTGTGATTGGCTGCAGAGGCCGGTGCAGCCTGTGATTGGCTGCAGAGGCCGGTGCAGCCTGTGATTGGCTGCAGAGGCCGGTGCAGCCTGTGATTGGCTGCAGAGGCCGGTGCAGCCTGTGATTGGCTGCAGAGGCCGGTGCAGCCTGTGATTGGCTGCAGAGGCCGGTGCAGCCTGTGATTGGCTGCAGAGGCCGGTGCAGCCTGTGATTGGCTGCAGAGGCCGGTGCAGCCTGTGATTGGCTGCAGAGGCCGGTGCAGCCTGTGATTGGCTGCAGAGGCCGTCACGTGGGATGAAGCGTCATCCCTGGAGGCCGGCCTTCTGATGTCATCCTGACGTGCGTGACCGCCACTACAGCCTGTGATTGGCTGCAGTGAGCGGCGACATGGATGATACGTCATCGCTGGAGGCCGGACAGGAGGAATGTAAGTATGAACATATATATATATTTTTTTTATTTTTATTTTTTAATTACATTCAAATTGTATTTTCCGTGCGCCGAGCATGTACTGTCAAGGTTGCTGAAAGAGTTAGTGCAGCCCATTAACTCTTTCAGCACCCTGGACAGTACCATGCTCGGCGCACGGAAATTACAGGTTCGGTCCGAACTAGTTCGGTCCAAATCAAACTTTTTCGTGAAATTCGGCGAACTAGCCGAACCGAACTTTTCATAAGTTCGCTCATCTCTATACAAGAATATAACTACTATAATACTGTCCCTATATACAAGAATATAACTACTATAATACTGCACTGTGTATAAGACTATAACTACTATAATACTGCCTCCTATGTACAAGAATATAACTACTATAATACTACACCTATGTACAGGAATATAACTACTATAATACTGCACCTATGTACAAGAATATAACTACTATAATACTGCCTCCTATGTACAAGAATATAACTACTATAATACTGCCTCTATGTACAAGAATATAACTACTATAATACTGCTCCTATGTACAAGAATATAAGTACTATAATACTGCCCCCTATATACAAGAATATAACTACTATAATACTGCCCCTATTTACAAGCATATGACTATTATAATACTGGTCTCTATGTACAAGAATATAACTACTATAATACTGCTCCTATGTACAAGAATATAACTACTATAATACTGCCCCCTATGTACAAGAATATAACTACTATAATACTGCACTGTGTATAAGAATATAACTACTATAATACTGCCCCCTATGTACAAGAATATAACTACTATAATACTGCACTGTGTATAAGAATATTACTACTATAATACGGCCCCCTATGTACAAGAGAATATAACTACTGTAATACTGCCCCCTATATAGTAGAAAATAACTGTTAACATACGTGACATGATCGCCTAAAATTACAAGCGCTCAAAGTTTGAGGCTCTTCCAGTAGAGATTCTGATGACATTTTCTCTTCCGATATCTGCCACTTGCAGTGTGGAGACTTGTTGTGCATCCAGTTCACCAAATACACAGTGTGACATGTCGCATTGTCTTGCTGGAAGATTCCATCTGCCCCAGGGAAGACTAACAGCATGTATAGGTGGACGTGATCCGCAACGATGTATTCGTACCTAAATCGGTTGAGAGTGCCTTCCATATGGATGAGTGGGTCCAGAGCATGGCCCACTATTTTCAGACTTATTTTGTTAATCGTCTGAACATACCCTAAGGCTGGATACACACGAGGTCATTACGTCCATATTTGACGGACGTATTTCGGCCGCAAGTCCCGGACCGAACACAGTGCAGGGAGCCGGGCTCCTAGCATCATAGTTATGTACGAGGCTAGGAGTCCCTGCCTCGCTGCCGGTCAACTGTCCCGTACTGTAATCATGTTTTCAGTACAGGACAGTAGTTCCACGGAGAGGCTGGGACTCCTAGCATCGTACTGTGTTCGGTCCAGGACTTGCGGCCGAAATACGTCCGTCAATTACGGACGTAATGACCTCGTGTGAATCAAGCCTAAAGGTTGAACGGGACTTCATTCTGACAAATACTGAAAATATAAACTTTTTTTTTTTTTCTTTTTGTTTTCCAGAACTCGCCCAAATCCTGAAACCAAGATCAGGGAGAGTGCAGTTGTCTCCACACCTTTACCTGGAGCAGTCAAGTTAATGAATGGTTTAAGATACAGGTAATAGTTTTTTTGTTTTTTTGTTTTTATATAATATTAACCCCTTCAGGACTGAGCCTGTTTTGGCCTTCAGGACGAAGACGATTTTTAAAATCTGACATGTCACTTTGTGGTAATAACTTGGGAATTCTTTTACCTATTCAAGTGATTCTGAGATTGTTTTCTCGTGACATATTGTACATTATGTTAGTGATCAAATTTGGTCGATAAATTCAATATTTATTTGTAAAAAAAACACCAAGATTTGGAGAAAATTTGCAAAAATTAGCATTTTTCTCAATTTTAATGTATCTGCTTGTAAAACAGATGGTAATACCACACAAAATACTTACTAGTTTATATTTCCCATTTGTCTACTTTATGTTTGCATCGTTTTCTGAACATTCTTTTATTTTTCTACGTTACAAGACTTAGAACTTTAGCAGCGATTTCTCTTATTTTGTAAGAAAATTTCAAAAAGCGATTTTTACAAGGACCAGTTCAGTTCTGAAGTGGCTTTGAGGGCCTTATATATTAGAAAGTCCCCATAAATCACCACATTTTGAAAACGGCACCCCTCAAAGTATTCAAAAAAGCATTCAGAAAGTGTTTTAACCCTTTAGGCGTTTCACAGGAATTAAAGCAGTGTAGAGGTGAAATTTACAAATTGCATTTTTTTTTTTTTTTTATAAAATTCATTTGTAATACATTTTTTTCTATACCACAGAAGGTTTTACCCGAGAAATGTAACTCATTACTATTTATTGCCCAGATTCTGCAGTTTTTAGAAATATCCCACATGTGGCCCTAGTGCGCTGATTTACTGAAACCCAGGCCTCAGAAGCAAAGGAGAACCTAGTGGATTTTGGGGCTTCCTTTTTTTAAAAAATATATTTCAGGCACCATGTCAGGTTTGAAGAGGTCTTGTGGCGCCAAAACAATAAAGACCCCCAAAAGTGACCTCAGTTTGGAAACTATACCCCTCAAGGAATTTATCTATGGGTATAGTTAGCATTTTGAACCCACAGTTTCTTTTGCTCAATTTATTTGAATTAGTATGTGAAGATGAAAATCAACTTTTTTTTCTGAAAAAACGTAGACATTTTAAATTTTTTCAAGGAATAAAAAAGAAAAAACACCCCAACATGTGTAAAGCAATTTCTCCCGATTATAGCAATACCCCATATGTGGTAATAAACTGCTGTTTGGACCCACAGCAGGACTCCGAAGGGAAGGAGCACCATTTTGATTTTGAAATTCTGATTTTGCTGGAATAGTTTTCAGTGCCGTGTCGCGTTTGCAATGCACTGGAGGGAACAAAATAGTGGAAACCCCCGAAAAGTGACCCCATTTTGGAAACTACACCAAGGAATTTGTCTAGGGGTAAAGTTAGCATTTTGACCCCACAGTTGTTTTGCTGAATTCATTGGAATTATTCTGTAACGGTAAAAATCTACTTTTTTTTCTGAAAAAAGGTAGCCATTTTTAATTTTTACAAGGAATAAAGGAGAAAAAGCACAGCAACATTTGTAAAACAATTTCTCTCGATTACGGAAATATGCCATATGTGGTAATAAACTGCTGTTTGGACCCACAGCAAGACTCAGAAGGGAAGAAGCGCTATTTGGCTTTTGGAGCTCAAATTTAGCTGAAATGGTTTTTGGGTGTCATGTCGCATTTGCAAAGCCCCTGAGAGGCCAAAACAGTGGAAACCCCCCAAAAGTGACCCCCATTTATGAAATTACATCACTTAAAGTATCTAGGGGTATAGTGAGCATTTAGACCCCACAATTTTTTTCAGGATTTATTAGAATTAGGCCATGAAAATGAATATCAACATTTCTTCCACTAAAATGTTTAATTTTTTCAATTTCACAAAGGATAAAGGAGAAAAAAAGCACCCCAACATTTGTAAAGCAATTTCTCCAGAGTACGGCAATACCCCACATGTGGTCATAAATGGTTTTTCATTAGAAAGTAATTAACCCTTTCCGGGCTGAACCATTTTTTTCTTTTCCTTTTTTAGTTTTTCCCTCCCTGCTTTCCAAGAGCCATAACTTTTTTATTTTTCGGTCAATAGAGCGGTATGAGGGCTTATTTATTGAGGGACGAGTGGTCGTTTTTATTGGTATTTGTTTTTTGTACATACAAATTTTTGAGCACTTTTTATTACATTTTATGGTAGAGCCAAGGTGACCAAAGAATAGCGATTTTTGCAGTTTTAAATTCTTTATTTTTCATGTGAGACGCTCCATACATCACCCCCCCACACACACACACACTACGACATGCTATGTCGTGGTGCGCGAAGGGGTTAATGTGCAGAGGATGGTGCAGAGTGAAAATTAAAAATTTCCACTGATGTGCCATTTTAGTGCACTACATGTTGTGCCCAGTTTGTGACACTGAAGACAAATAACTCATAAAATAATAACCAGGTTCTCCCGGGTATGGCGCTGCCATATCCGTGGAAGTAAACTGCTGCGGGCACGCTGTAGGGCTCAGAAGGGAGGGAGCAGCATTCGGCGCGCAGATTTAGCCTGTTAGTTCTGTGGCGTTTTACTGGTATTTCAGTTTATAATGTGGGGGCATATGTAATCTGCGCGGAGAACATCAGGGTATAATAAGAGGGTATAGTAATGGGGTAAATAAATAATAGTCCGCAGATGTGTGGCCGGTGTTGCACTGATAAATGGCGCCCAATCTTATCCGCTTTTGGATCACTCTGCACAATTTGCATCGCCATATTCTGAGAGCCAGAACTTTTTTATTTTTTTCACCACCGGAGCCGTGTGAGGGCTTATTCTTTGCGAGACAATCTGTAGTTTTTCATTGGTACCATTTTGGAATACCAGAAATTTTTTTGATCACTTTTTATTCCATTTTTTGGCAAGCAAGGTGGCCAAAAACCATCAATTCTGACAATTTTTTTTTTATGGCGTTCACCCTTTTTTTGTTTGTCACTTATAACTTTTAATTTTACACTTTTTAAAAACATTTTTTTTTTTTTTTTTACTTGTCCCACTAGGGAACACTTAGACTTGCAGCTCTGGTCGCTGCTGGAACACATTACACTACACACGTAGTGTAATGTACTCTAACTGTCATTGTGACGTGACAGTCACACTGACAGGAAGCCTCGGAGGACCGGCCGGAGGCTGCTCCTCCGAGGCTTCCGTGCATGGCAACCCGGAGGTCATTGTCTGGCCTCTGTTTGCCGTGATAAGGATCGCCAGCCCCCGCAAATGCATGTGGGGGGCTGCCGGTCTGCTCTAAACCTCTTCAATGTGGGGATCGCAATCGACCACCACATCGAAGGGGTTAATTGACGATTTCAGTGGAGACAGGACGCTGATCGGCAACGGGGAGAGCAGGGCAGACACCTTGCACAGTTAACCGCCGCTACGGTGTAGCGACGCGCGGCGGTTAACTGTTAAAGCGCGGACGTAACTGCATGCCCAGGTGCGCGAAGTTACTGCTCACCTGGGCGTTCATGTACGCCAAGGTGCGGGAAGGGGTTAAAGGAATCTATCTCAAGAGTAGGCCCTTTTATATTAAAATATATCTGCAATGCTGGGGTATGCTTTCTGTTTCCATACATACACCGAACTACCACTGTTCTTGCCAGGAAGGATGTACATGTGGATTATGATTTGGATGCAAACGAGGTCTGCATGAGACAGAATCTCACAATAGTGCAGCCTCAGGCTTTGGGCCTGTAATTTCAAGCAATCAAATCTCCGCATAGAGGAAAGATAATGGGAAAAGCTTTTTCGATAATGTCCACTAAAGCCTTCTGGTAGGTCTCCTTTTAAAGCAAATCTGTCTTGAGAATATACTGTCCTATTTAACGGCAGCGTGTTATCATGACGAGTCTGCTGGACTATTCTACCAAATGGCACAAAACAAATTGTGTCTTTTAGATAATAGCCAAGAAGAGAGAATACAGCAGATTTATAGTTTTGAGTCTGCAGTGTTCATGAGTTCAATGCTTCGCCCGTCTCCTCCCAACTCCCTCTCCAGTGATTTACGGCGGGTGATTAGTACAGACCGCTACAACAACGCCACATGTGGTCCCTACCGGTAAGTATTATGGACCCATGTGCGCCTCGTGAACCTATGACATTCTAGACGAGAAAAAAATAGTTCTGATGAGACCAAAAACTCGAATGTCTGAAAAGTAAAGTTATGGATGTAAGCCAAACATTTAATACCAGCAAAACCCACCGTCCGCCCAGTAAATCATGGTGGTAATAGTATCTTATATTGGGGAATGTTTGGGCACCAGCAGCTAAGTGGTTAAGGTTTTGTGACATCCCTCATAGGCTCTTGAGCGTATAAAGACCCTTTACTGCTGAATGAAAGAGTGAAATATATATATTTTCTTCTCCTTTAGTCTTTCAGGCCTCTATTAAAAATTACCATTTCAGTGGTGTCGGTGAGCAAAAAAAAAAAAAGTCTCCTGGGGCCTCCTAAAATAAGCTTCTTATCCCCAGTTGGAATAGCAGAACATTCACGGCAGGACGGAGGCAGCTGCTGCTGGAGAGTCATGACAGGGCAGCAGTGAAGCAGAAACACACTGACTGCCTGTGAATTAGCTGCAGATAATTCCAAATTTCACATGCTGTCAGGTTAAGGCTGAAGGTTTACCGTGCAATTCTGTTATCCTGCTAAAGCCCTAAGACCTTACTGCTGCCAGCGCTCACATATAAAACCCTGTGCAAAGTCTTTCAGACTCCTCGTCTCCCGGTACACCGCCGCCGCCTTCTTTATAGAGTAGATTCTGTAGTCCGGCACCTCTGATGTTACAAAATAGGTCATGTTTTTTTGTTTGTAATCACGTTCGACCTCATTGGAGTTGCACATTACAATTTTATCTGGACCCGTTGCTGCTTTTTTTGCTTGGTCAAAAATAACCTATCCCGAGATCGGGTTCCGCACCCCTCCCGATTTACTGCACCCTTTGCTGAACGCCGGTCCCCAGTACTGTGTATAGATCTGTCTTCTAAGATTGTCTGCTGCTTTTTCTGGGCTTTTCTCAATCGGGACTCCTTTTCTTCAGTCAGGTCAAGTTGCTCCCCATCCTGTGAAGATGAATGTCACCGCTCACTGGTCAGTCTTTTAGATCATCCTCCACCTATATGTTGGCATTGACCCATGTGGAAAGTGCTAGAGTAATCTCATCCTTAATAGAAGTTGTCTAGGATCAGGGATTTCACCGGCCGGGAAGTTACTGATACGCCAACACCAGGTAGCGTATAACAGAATCGGAGTGAGGTCCCACAGTTCCCTTGATTTATAACAAAAGGTATAATGGAATACATTATGATGTACATCCAATCATTCGATGAGCCTCTGGTATTGACCACCAATCAAAATAAGTTTAATATGCATAGATTATTGCAGGAAAAATGTTATATAATTCTACATACCTGCTGAATGTCTACTGATAACAAACTTACTGAGCTCCAATGCAATACACATTCTTCTTGGCTAAACAAATTATACTTTACCAGAAAGTTATTGTAATACATTGATCGCTATCGCAAAAGCTACCGTAAACCTAAAATATTTTTGCGTCAATGAGCGTCGCGTCCTCTTCTTTCCAACCCGTTTCTTGACCAGTGGAAGGTTCTTCACATGGAGTTTTTTGCAGGCAGAAAAATCTCCCTCAAAATTCCTTCAGGAATTTTGTATCAGATTTTGACCTGCCTGCACTTTCTTTGACGCAATTTTCACAGCGTTTTTCGACCATCGTTATTGAGCGCCGCTGGCAAAAAACACAGCGAAAACCGATTTCTTTGCCTCCCATTTCGATGGAAACTGGGAAAAAAAGAGCAAGGCACCTTTTTTTTTTTTTTTTTTTCGCCGCAATCGTTTTTTTTTCCGCCTGCGGGGTGAAAACTCCTTAGTCTCCCATTGAAATCAATGGGAGACTACGTCGGCTGGTTTTTGGCGCAGTTTCCGCATCAAAAACCGCGCCAAAAACCTCTGTGTGAACTAGCCCTTAGGGTGCAGTCACACTACGCAGATTTTGTTGCAAAAATTTTCTGCAGCAGGCATGTGGATTTCTGCAAGTTCCATTCAGATGAATGAAACTGATTTTCAGTCACAGAAAATTTTTGCAACAAAATCTGCCACAAATCGGCCTAATAGTCGACTCCACTTTTTTTTAATTTCTTTTTTTAATTCATAAACATTGCAGCAGCCTTGACTTAGCCGAGTTCTTAAAACCAAGGTTTCAGCTTAATATGTGCAGGGACATTTCTCCTGGTGTTTTGCCTGGTCTTGTAATTCTCCTCCGTGCCCTTTTTTAAATAGAGAGAAGTTGCACACGGCTAAATAATATGCAGAGCTTATTTATACTTAGAAATCTATTGCCCTGCGAGCTGCCAAGTGATTAATAGGACTAACATTTAAGAGATAAATATCCGTATACACAGCAACATTACTGTGCATCCATTAAAGATCCAGCACATACGTACGTGGTTACACAAGCAGACTCCTGATTTCTGCCTTTGTCATGACAAGACACCTCACCAGAGTTGGTGTATATCGGGTGGAGGGGGAGCGGTTTCTGAGGCTGGATTTATACAAGGCAATTTTTTGCCGTAGTCTAACTGAAAATGTTGGATTATGGCTGTACTATCTGTGTAAAAAGGGTCAAATTATAGATCCCTGAGCTCCTAAAATGGTCTGACCAGCACTAAAATTGTTCCTATCTAATCTGCATCATCCCTGCTACACGATTGCATAATCCGTGATCATTGAGAGCGCCTCATAAGGGCGAGAAGCAGAGATATCTATAGCTATATTGATTTCCAGTAAAAAAAAAATAAAAAAAATAGAAGTTAGCTACTTCCTTTCTTATTGATCTTACTATTGAAGTTCACTTCCCAGCGTGGATGCGTCAGAGGGGTTATCTCACTGCAATTAACTGCCAGGGGGACACCGTTACTCAGTTGATAAGGTTGAATAAAACACACCGGTCCATCAAATCCAACCTGTGATCCTACCGTGTTGATCCAGTGGATTGCAAAAACCCCCATGAGGCGTTTGCCAATTGCCCCATATCGGGGGCAAAAACTATTTCCCGACTCGAATAATGCCCATTTAGAACAAATCCCTGGGTGACCATCTCCAGAATCAAACACAAATAACCTATGATATTGAATCTAAAGGCAGCTAGTTCAATTAACTGGTTCCCGACCGTCGGTTGTCTATAAACGGCCGGCAGTCGAGGTCTTTAAAACCTGCGCCATAGCAGATATGTGGCGAGGGTTTTAGCTGACTGCCCAAGCGATCAGGCAATTGAATGTCGGGAGCCTGTAGAGAAGACCGAAGCAGCATTCACTGCTTCTGACTTTAATCACTTCTACACAGCACTTTATGAGCACAGTGTATAGAACAGAGTCAGCGCTGCTGTCTCTATTGGTCCTGGTGATCATGTGACAGGTCACATGATCGTCGGGATACTGTTAGTGGCAGACTGCTGCTGGATCTAACTAGACCCAGCAGAGCCCTATTAGTGACAATAGTCACTATGAGGGCTGATTTCCCCTATTACAGTAGAGAAATAAGGTGTAAAAGAAAAAAAAGTGTAACCAAACTAAATAATAAATATACATAAAATACCCACCCCAAAAAAAGTTCCCGTGCCAATCCTTTTCGTAACGCTAGCCCTGACCTATTTACCCTAAAATAGACATGTATTATATCAATTTACAGAAGGCAATGACAAATATATATATATATTAGAAATTCTAAAATCGCAAAAAGGGTGTGTATAAATATGATAAAAAAAAAAAAAGAAACTTCACTAGCCCAACAAATAAAAAAGTTATAGCCGTTTAGCCAGCATTAGTTGAACAGTGTCTGGTCCTCAAAGCTCAAAATAGCCCGTTCCTGAACCGGTTCATTAACCATCCCAACATCCTGTGGCAGCGAGTTCAATAGTCTCACTGCCCTCACAGTAAAGTCTGTGATGATGGTGAAACCTTCTTTCCTCTAGACCAGGCGTGGGGGTCGTCCGGCCTGCGAGATCATTTGGTCCAGCCTGACCTCACTTAGACCGTGCTGCTTCCGCGTCATTCGCTACTTGACTCTGTCCGCCCTACTCACTCGCGTTTAGGAGCAGGAGAAGGGCAGACTGAGCCAAGTATGGCGGCGGCGGTCTGAGTTAGGTCAGTGCGTGCCGGCCCAAGAGTGGACCAGTCCGGTCACCTGACCGGAGTCGGTGATGTGATGTGAGGTCAGGTGACCGGACTGGTCCACTCCCGGGCCATAACACAGTCCGGTGACTGGACTGGTCCACTCCTGTCACAGCACACCCCGACCTCACTCTAACTGCCGCTGCCGCCGTTTTATTTCCTCCTTGGCTCTGTCCGTCTGCCCTACTCACTCGAAGTGAGGTCGGATGACCTTTTTAAAGGTTTTTTTTATTTTTTTTCAATCCAGGGCATTTATGATATATCCACAGGATATGTCAGATGCGGTTCCCACCTCTGGGTCCCAGATCTATCTATAGAACGGGGCCCCCTAAACCCCATTCTACCTCTCTGTGTTGTGGCTGAAGCTTGCGACTTCCGACCATGAGGAAGAAAACAGAGTAGCTTGCTGAGCTACGCGGTTTCCATAAATCCCATAGAACTGAATAGTAGTTACGGAAACCGCGTAACTCGCATGCTATGCTGCTTCCGTAACTGCCATTCCCTACTATGGGAGTTATGGAAACAGCACAGCTCAGCGAGCTACGCAGTTTTCTTCTTCATGGTCGGGAATCAGCCGGAACACAGAGAGGTAGAACAGGGTTTACGGGGCCCCAATCTAGAGATAGGTGTGGGTCCAAGAGATAGGACATGCATCCGTCTGACATTTATCACATATCCTGTGGATATAGCAGAAAAAGAATAGCGACAGCACACTGCGACACTAATGCCACCTAAACCACTAATTATAAATAAATATGCATTACTGCTAAATCTACTTACAATAGGGAGGTTCTTAGTGCACATTTTGATCAAAAAGTGTTTGCCCACCCGCCACGACAAGGCGACCTCTGTAAGGTGGGAACCTACGCTGCACATACACCCAGAACTGGGACTAAGCCTACATATATACCTGGGGATGGTAGGATCCAGCATTGAACTAATTATACTCACCCAGGGCAGAATGAGAGGCGTGCAAGAACAAAAAAGGAGGCAGTCACTAACCCAACATATATGGATGTGCACCTGTATACACATTTGATATCATTTAGTTGGAATGTGCTGTTCAAATTTTTGTGTTTTATAATATAATGTGGATATGTCATAAATGTCCCTGATGGGAAAACCCCTTTAAGGTAGTCTGAACGACTTACTGTTGCAAGCAGTTCTTTTCAAAACTTACCAAAGTGTCGACCGATCCAGACTGACCGACGCAGTAGCAACACCAATACCGGCTAACATCACATGCCTAACCAAATAGAAGCATTTCCAGCCATCACATTGGGGGTGCATTAATTCAATGTTTGACCTAATTTTTAAGTTTATAATTTTGTATGGCCCGCGAATGATGTTCTAAATATCCAAATGGCCCTTAACAGAAAAAAGGTTCCCCACCCTTGATCTAGACATAGAGGATGCCCAATTGTCATGTTGACAGTCCTGGGTTGGAATAAATCATTAGAAAGATCACTGTACTGTCCGAATTACAATGTACAAATATATATAATTGATTTCCCCTTTTTTCTAAACTGAATAACCCCATTCCCTTAATTACCTTGGTTGCCTTCCTTTTGTACCCGCTCTGGTTCAGCCATGTCCTTCTTATACACAGGTGGCCAAAGTTGACTAGTGATTTGTATGGAGGCAAAACTATGCTCTTGTCATGAGCATCTATGCCTCTTTTGATGCATCCCATGATTTTATTTGCCTTGGCAGCAGCTGCCTGGCACTGGCTGCTAAAGTTAAGTTTACAGTCGACCAATATCACCAAGTCCTTTTCAGCAGCAGTTTTACCCAGTGTTTTATCTAATATATAGTTGTAGCATTTGTTTCCTCAGCCCAAGTGCCTTACATTTATCCCCAAGACAGGGACAACTACAGTCAGGCTAATTCCCATCCGTGATAGCAGAAGTCTTGAGCACAAACTGCTGCGCTTACTAGACAAAGACTGCACATAAGTTGTCAGAAGCACATGCACGGCTTATTTTTTGGCTTGGGGTACAATTTAAGGCAGACCTATTTGTACTGGAGATTTCTCATCTTCTTGTTCTCAGATACTTACCCCCCTCTGCTCCACCAGTAATGTTGCTGCAGCATCAAGCTCTTCTCATGTGGACCGATTCTTGGCCTCCTATTTGCAGTTTTGCAGGTCCTCATACATGTTGTTATTTAAAGTGTGCCCATTAAACAATGTCCAAAGTGTTTATTGTGCCAAGCGGTTTCAGAGGGTTCTCCCTGGTGAGTCTCTTGTAGACACTGAATGAGTAGTGAGCAGCATAGATGGTTATCAGAAAATTGGCATTGAACAATCCAGACGCAGAACTCCAGGCTGAGGCTCGTTTTGCTCTGTACATGTATGCCAGTTATCTGATATTCTTTATATCCCCACCGGCTATTATTCTTCTCTTCTTACTGTAATGGAAATTATCTCGTCATACACTGACTTAGGGTGAGGTTGTGTTTATAAAAGAAGAGCTGCAGTGTAAAGCACAGGGGCTGGCAGAGCAGCAGCCTGAGCTTTAAAAGACAAGAGGTGAATTTCAGGCTACCTCAGACTCCAATAGACAGTGCAGCAAAGAGAGAAATCACTGAAAATAGCCATGCCCGAATGGAGCAGAACTACAAACACTGATGGAAATAAAGAGTGGGGTTTTGCATTAAATATATTTGTATCCTGTATTAGTAATACACCTTTTATTTATTAAGATCATCCAACTGAATTTTATGAGTACTTTCCCACAGTCTGGTCTAATCCATCTGGTTTATTTCCCTTCTACTCCTCCTGAACAACCAGGAACAATTAATGTTTCTTCTAATGACATCATCATAAATGCGATTTTAATTATAAACTAACACATCCGCACGATGCGTCCATTCTGCTGAACATTTGTTTAGAGTTCTGCTTTGGACAGGTTTATTGTGTGAAGTACAAGCGGAGGCCTCAGTCCACCATGTGGGAGCGCCATCCTGGTGCAGGAGAGATGGCCACTTCTACAGCTTCAATTACCCAAAACCATGACAAATACTCAAAACAAGCAGCATCCGGAGGCATCTTCTTATGAGCAGCCGGGGAGCGGAGCGGAGCGCGTGGCTTTATGGAATTGTACCAGGGTGTACTTGTGCTGAACATGAAGCCTGTATGTGCTCCAAGGAAGTTTGATTTTTAGTTAAATAAGTTTTTTTATTTTTATTTAGCTTTTTTATAGGGTGCTCATATTTGCATTATTACGTTTCACAATGCAGTGCTATTTTTAGCATCAAATTGACCGACTTATAACCGTGTCATGGCTTTCATGATCAACTGAACCCATGTCTGTGTGAACAGAGCCTTAGCAGCAGTGCTATAAATGCTGTACGGCTGGGTTCACACGACCCATTTTCAGACGTAATGGAGGCGGTTTTCGCCTCAAATTACGTCTGAAAAAACGGCTCCAATACGTCGGCAAACATCTGCCCATTACTTTCAATGAGCTTTACGATGTACTGTGCCGACGACCTGTCATTTTACGTGTCACTGTCAAAAGACGGCGCGTAAAATTACAGCCTCGTCAAAAGAAGTGCGGGATGTTTTTGGAGCCGTTCTCTCATACTCAAATGAAAAACGCTCCAAAAACGCAGCGAAAAACGCGAATTGCTCAAAAAAATTCTGAAAATCAGGGGCTGTTTTCCCTTGAAAACAGCTCTGTATTTTGAAACGTTTTTGACTCTACGTGTGAACATACCTTTACATTCAGTGACTTGTATAAAGTTTCTGGGGTATGGGGAAAATATGGCTAAGATAACCCAACATATGCAGTGCACTTAGCGCTGATCACCGGGAGCTGCTGTGGGACAATTTAAATTTTATAGATGGCCATACCAGCGGCTACGTGGGTCACAGCCATACCAACGGCTACGTGGGTCGCAGCTATACCAGCGGCTACGTGGGTCGCAGCCATACCAACGGCTACGTGGGTCGCAGCTATACCAGCGGCTACGTGGGTCGCAGCCATACCAACGGCTACGTGGGTCGCAGCTATACCAGCGGCTACGTGGGTCGCAGCCATACCAACGGCTACACAGGGCACATCGAGACATGGCTATGGGTATGTCCTAGAGTAGCTAGTTGGATGTGCCATATGCCAACAAAAGTGCCCCCTCCCTTACAGTGTGGTCCCTGAAGTTAGCGCTCAGAGTATTTTAAATGCCATGTATATTATGAAATTATAGTTCATAATTTAAAAATTGTTAGGTCGTCCTGTAACGGACACCCTCTCTTTTGTGAGAGCCGCTGTAGCAATCTGCTGATCACCACCAGTCACTTATTTTCCCTAGTATATCTAATACAAAGACTCAGCTCTCCACTCACTGCAATTCAAAAAAGACCAACCGGAGCAGGTAAAAAAAGAGGTGAAATCCTCAACACCGCAAGGCCATTCTAAGCACGATCATAAATATTACCGCTCAGACGTTGCAAGCAAAAGTCTGAAGTGGTCACAAAGGGTTCTCTTATCCCCCAGCCTGCATGCAGCAAAGGAAATTCCAACTTCCACTGGTGTGTTTCTCTGTAGTTCTGGTTCTTCTAGTTCCACAAAGCAATATAGCAGCGTGCTATGTAAGTTCTTTCAGAACTATACCTGCAGAACTTGCCGTGCCGCATGAGATTTTTTTATGTCATATGCCTTTTTATTCGGTTTATCTTGTAAGTATGGATTAAAAGCGTGGAGTTTGTCCTTTCCCAATGGTGGTGCACTGTTTTTGTTTTTTCTCTCTTGTTGGAGGTATAGACCAGCGATTTAAAGAACTTCTATAGCACGCTGCTATATTGCTTTGTGGAACTATAAGTACCAGAACTACAGAGAAACTCCAGTGGAAATGTTATTTTCTGCATGCAGGCTGGGGGATAAGAGAACACTTCGTGAACGCTTCGCACTTTTGCTTGCAACCATCTGAGCGGTAAAATTTCTGATAGTGCTTATTTACCCCGCAGTGGCTGTTACAGGTGAAATTTTAGTATTGCATGCAGCCATTCAAGTAAATAGCTGCAAGTAATACGTGGACATCCAAGCCCGCCGGAGTAGGAACCACTTAATAGCTCTTCGCACTGGCTCATAGTGGAGGGTCCGAAGTGGGAACCTTCTCTGCCATTCATAAAAATAACCCAACACATGTAATGCACTTACTGAGCGCTGAACGCATTGGGGATTATTTATTTTTCATAGATTCATGGCGGGGCACAGCCATAGAGAGGATATACGCGAGACACGTCCATACAGCGAATGGGGCAACCAATTTCAGCTCCTAGGGTTGGACCTCAGTGTTTCTTGACTTGTAGCAAAACTGTCTGGTTATGTACTTATGCAATACATCCCCACTCTTCTTGCAAGACTAGGGAGATTTACTGGACAGAAGTTTTGAAAAGTTGAACAACTCTTGTGAGCGAATTCTTACCGGCGCTATTGATGGTCACCCAACTTACCCTAGCAACCTATATTACCCAGAAATGAGCAATTCAGAACATCGGTTGGTGGTAAATGTGAGTGACGAGCTGTAGGTCCGCCATTACGTTTCTCAGGGTACGTTCAGATGGAAGTAATATGGGATGAAACATGGCAAAATTGGAATTTTTTTCGCAGCATGTAAATGGGATTTTGTAAAATAGTCAAAAGCATTGCACTGTAATTTTTTATATGGATGCCGTACTGAAAATTGGCAATAACTCCGCTACAATTGCCACAGAATTTGCACAATGTGTCTTTTTATCACTGCTCAGCCACAAGCCCCCCTAAATCCAGTCACTTACCGGCCCTCATGACCCTGTGTTGATGTGAAAGGGAAGGCTTTAGTAGGATTTGTCCCGGTCGTACCTGTTCTGTTTGCATCTAATGTCTGCGATAGAAATGAGAGCTATTCCCCTGTGATGTATTTCTGTCACGCATCAAGCTGGAAGACTTGTATAAAGGCAAGACATTGCAGCCATGCAATGTAATAAGGTAGACTCAGCGGGGTGCGGGATTGTACAAGGAAGGTGTTGTATAAATAGCAGACATTAAGGACGGAAATGTCATTCATAAATCAAAGACTTAGAGAGTGATTTGCATTTCTAGGGAGGAGGATTTTTTTCTATCGCGTCTGTAAGTAAAGGGAACAATCTGCTATTTAACGGTTTAAAACGGTTTAAAACGGTTTGAAGAACAAGCCCCCCTAAAATAATAATGAAAAATACTTTTAAATAGAAGTCTTTGAGTCGTCCTTTTCTAGAAAAAAAAATAAAAATTCTGCGACTGGCAAAGCTGGGTGGCCATTGGTAAGGCACCCAATAACAAATGCAAATTGTTTTGTGGATCTGCTGCAAAATCCGCAGCTGAAAATGTAACGTCTTAACACAGCCTTCACGCCTTTCATCCCAAATCAAGCTATGTTTGTTCAGTTCTAGGTAGTGAAGTAATAGAGCGCCCCTCCCCAGTGGTGTCTTTATCCTCCCTTCAGGATAATAGGGCTCCTTCACCTATCTCTGCTCTGTCAGTCAAGTTATACATGAATCTGCAGCGTGATTTATGTCGGCAGATCTTAAAGTAAACCTTGTGACAATGCATGAAGGATTTGGTATCATTTAGTTAAATTCCTTGCAGCAGAATAGATTGGCCTGCCTCGGTGTCTACATACGTCTTCTCAGGATAGCAGTTTTTGCGGTCGTATTTTTCATTTTTTTTTTCTAAATGTGATCTATGTTTCAAAAGATGCCATAAAACAAGTCCGCTTGGTAATATTGTACGCTGCCTCACCAATAGCCAGTGGCTCTGATGTCTTACCCAGTCCACAGCAGTGAGTGTGTGCCCTTTGGCAGTAAATGCAGTACAGTCTAAAAGGAGGACTCCCAATATCCATAAACTCTGAGCCAGAAGGATCTGTAAGACTACAGAACCAGTACCTCCCCCTTGGCACAGCTTAGTGTGCCCTGCTGTTTGCCTAGGCTGCTGCGCATGCATCCTCCAGTGCCTTGGGAACTGGGCGTTGAACCAGTTTCCGATTTTGAAAAATATAAAAAAAGGCATTTTAATGTTCTACATTTTGTAAAAATTAAACGCGAACTTGTCTATACCCCAAAATCGTCCCCAATTGAAGTATAACTTGTCCTGGCGGCTGCTGGAGGAAGCCTGATAGCGGCGAACGGAGGCCGCCAGCTCCACAGTGTCCATGTATTACACAGACAACCCAATTATTTTAATGGGAACGGTGTAATGCTTAATTTCCCCTGTGGTGGCGCTGCAGGCAAATTTAACTTTCTGCGAGGTTTCCCCACAGATTAGAGCTGATTGCTGGGGGGGTCACCCTGTCATCAGCTAATTGTTGGGGACCCTTCTTACAAAAAGGGCGTCCAAAGTATAAAGACTGCGGCTTTCTTGACTACTACGTTCGTAGATCTGCTCGTCTCGCCTGCTTGTACCCAGATTTCCTGCAATCAGAGATCTGATTCATCACGTTGTTGAGTCGCCTGTAAAAGCAGAGTTTATTTACAAGCAAGTTTCTCCGCTTACACTTAGAGAATGAATTTTGGTTGTCTCTAAACGGACGTTTGCTTTTATTGTGTGCGAGAAGCGGCGGCTCTTCTGTAAAGAGCACTTTCTAATGCTGAGACGCCTTGCCTTCGCCTAAAGAGGAGTAAATAAGACCCCATTAGAAGTCCTTCGATTGTGAGTAACATTGGTCCCAGTAGACCCTTTGTAATGTCCATTAACGCCTTTCCTGAGGATCCGCATCTCATTTTCCAGAGCCATTTAGTCAAACGTGCGATTATTTAGAAAGTTAATTCATGCATGCCGAAATGTAGCTTAAGTAATGCGAGGGGCGGAAGGTAAAGCTCTACGGAGACCGCAGTCCTTTTTGTTATTTAATGATCTGCCATAATTAACTTGCAAATTTGAAATAATTAGAACAAATTAAAGGTATTTAACTTCCCCATCCCTGATGAAAAATTCAGATTGCACCAAACTCTGCTCTAAATTATTCACAACGTGGAGGTGTTTGCTGCAATGTTCTGCTGCTTTATGGATATTCAGAAGAATACCAGCAATCTGCCGGCTTTTTTTTTTTTTGTTCTCTTCTCCTCGGCGCCATCATCCTCATCATCCATATTCCTGTACTACCAGTATGTGAACTGCACAGGAGTGCTGCAATATATATTCACACAATATGTACATAGGATCTTATACATTTGTTAATGAAATACAGAAATACCTTTTATAAAAACCATCTATACACTATATGGACAAAAGTATTGGGACACTTACACATTACAGTAGCCTTTACGACATCCCATTCGAAGTCCGTAGGCATTAACATTGAGTTGGTCCCCCCCTATGCTGCTAAAACCGCTTCCTCTCTACTGGGAAGACTTTCTACAAGATTTTGGAGTGTGACCTCATGAATGCTTTTCTGGATGAATGAAGAAAATTCAGACAGACACTGATGTTGGAGGAGAGGTCCTGGCTCGCAATCTCTGTTCTAGTTTTATCTCAAAGGTGTTGGATGGGGTTGAGGTCAGGACTCTGTGCGGACCAGTCAAGTTCGTCCTCGCCAAACTCACCCAACCATGCCGTTATGGACCTTGCTGTGTGCACTGGGGAACAGTCATGCTGGAACAGAAAAGGGCCGAACCCCAAACTGTTCCCACAAAGTTGGAATTATACAATTGTCCAAAATGCCTTGGTATGCTGAAGCAATAAGATTTCCCTTCACTAGAACGAAGAGGCCTAGGCCAAGCCCTGAAAAACAACCCCATAGCATTATCCCTCCTCCACCAAACATTACAGTTGGCACAATGCAGTCAGGCAGGTAACGTTCTCCTGGCATTAGTCAAACCCAGATTCATCCGTCAGACTAGCGGATAGAAAAGTGTGAGTCATCACTCCACAGAACACGTCTCCACTGCTCCAGAGTCCAGTGGCGGCGTACTTTACACCACTTCATCAGACGCTTGGCGTTGTTCTTGGTGATGTAAGGATTGCACACAGCTGCTCGGCTATTGAAACCTATGCCATGAAGCTACTGCGGCACAGTTTTTGCGCAGATGTTAAAGAGAACCTTTCACCTGCCTATACATGTGCAGCACAAACACTGGGGCACTTTCAAAAAAAATTCCTACCCTAATCCGTTGTTTAGATATCGGTGCCATTCTATTTGGCGCCTGATAGTTAAATAACCCCCTGAACTCCCAATGGGGCATGTAATTGCAAGGGGGCGTGTTACTATGGCTGTGACACTGTCCAATCAGCTACGGACAATGCCACAGCAAGAGCTGGAGAGAGGAGAGCGCACCTCGGAGCTGCGCACGCTCTCGCTCGCTCTACAACTCTCGGCAGACAAGACTGCAATCTCTCGCCCCCTTGCCATTACATGCCCCATTGACCGTTCAGGGGGTTATTTAAATATCGGGCGCCAAGTGTAACATCACTGATATCTAAATAACGGAGGAGGGTAGAATTTTTTTTTTAAAGTGTCCCAGGGTTTGTGCAGCCCTGCCAATTATATGCTGCACATGTATGGACAGGTGAAAGGTTCTCTTTAATGCCAGAGGAGGTTTGGATCTCTGTAGCTATTGAGTCAGAGCGTTGGCGCCTTTTATGTACTATGCGCCTCAGCACTCGGTGACCCCGCTCTGTAACTTTTTTGTGGTTACTAAACACTTCCACTTTGTAATATCACTCACAGTTGATTGTGGCGTTTCTAGGAGGGTAGAAATTTCATGAACGGACTTGTTACAACGGTGGCGTCCTACTACAGGACTGCGCTGGAATTCAGTGATCTCTTTAGAACGACCCATTCTTTCACATACTGTATGTTTTTATAAAGGCGGCTGCATGGCTACTGCTGGATTTTATATATCTGAGGCAAATGGGACTGAATGAAACGGCTGAATTCAATAATTAACCCCTTAAGGTCCGAGCCTATTTTTCATTTTTCACTTCTCGCCTTCCAAGAGCCAGAACATCTTTATTTTTCCAATAGAGTGGTGTGAGGGCTTATATTTGTTGTAGTTGTAGGAGTTGTAGTTTCTATTGGTAGCATTTAAAGTACCATATAATGTATAATTGGAAAAACTGATTCCTCCATTATTTATTTTTTGGGTTTCGTTTTTACGTCTTTCACCACGTGGTAAAAACAACTTAACTTTATTCTGTGGCTCAATACGATTACGGTGATCTCAAATCTATATAGATTTTTTTTATATTTTACTACTTTAAAAAAACAAGCTTTTTGTTTCACCACATTCTGAGAGCCATAACTTTGTTTTTCCGTGCATTGAGCGGTGTGAGGGCTTATTTTGTGCAAGATGAGCTGTAGTTTTTATTGGCACCATTTGTTGGTACATTTGACTTTTTGATCACTTTTTATAACTTTTTTTGGGAGCTAATGTGTCGTCGTCCCCCCCCCCCCGCACCATGACGTACGGGTGCGTCAAGGGGTTGAGAGGTATCCCAATACTTTTGTCTATGTAGTGTATGAGCTGGAGATGGGTGAGAGATCTGGAAATGAGGTGTGAGAGCGATATGGAGTACTATATTGGGGAAAGCTAGGCAATAGTAGGGCTCACCCAAGTTTTGTCAGCCAGCTAGTTCATAATTCAGCACATGTTCGGTTCAGAAAATTGGGAAAACTGGATAGCAACCCTTGCTGGACATGTCTGTCATATTGGAGGTCACTCAGCTGTTCTACAACCTACACAGCAGGGAGATATACCACTGCATATTGTTGCCAAGCTCAACCACTTACCGGTCACACATAGAAACCCTGCAAATCTTCTTGCCATTCCTTGTACGTTTTCTCCTGTCTCTTTTAACTGTGCTCTCTGGAATTCTCGGTCTGTGTGCAACAAGCTCACCTTTATTCATGACTTCTTCCTTTCTAACTCTCTCAACCTCCTGGCTCTTACAGAAACATGGCTACACCTGTCTAACACTGCTTCCCCTGCTGCCCTATCTTATGGTGGTCTCCAGTTCTCTCATGCCCCCAGACCTGAGAACAGGCAGGGTGGAGGAGTAGGTATACTTCTTTCCCCACACTGCACTTTTCAGGTCATTGCCCCGGTCCCCTCACTCACATTTCCCTCTTTTGAAGTCCACACCCTCTGACTCTTTCACCCTTTTTCCCTCCGAGTGGCAGTTGTCTACCGCCCCCCGGGCTCACCCCGCCAATTCCTGGATCATTTTGCTGCCTGCCTTCTACAATTTCTATCCTCTGAAACACCCACTCTCATCATGGGTGACTTCAACATCCCCATTGATAACCCAATCTCCCCATCTGCCTCCCAGTTTCTATCTTTAACCTCGTCCCTAGGTCTGTCGCAACTTACTAACTCTCCTACACATGAAGACGGGCATTCACTTGACCTGGTCTTCTTCCGGCTCTGCTCAGTTTCTGACTTTATTAACTCTCTTCTCCCGCTTTCTGACCACAACCTTCTCTCCTTTACTATCAAATATTCTCTGCCTTCTAAGGCCATGCCTACGTATCAAACATACAGAAATCTACATGCCATTAACACTCAAACTCATAGACAGTCTACAGTCCTCATTGTCCCCTATCTCTTCCTTCTCCAGTCCCAATCTGGCTGCCAAACTTTACAATAACACACAAGAATGCATTGGATGAAGCAGCCCCCCCCCCTACACTCCGAACCCCCCGACAAAGACGACGACAACCCTGGCACATGCCGCGATTCCGCTTCTTCAGCGGTGCTTGAGATGTGCCGAACGACTGTGGAGAAAATCTCATTTGGCTGAAGACTTCCTCCATTACAAATTTATGCTCAAAACTTACAACTCTGCCCTTCACCGTGCCAAACAAGTCTATTTCACTTCTCTCATCTCCACACTATCCAATAATCCAAAACGCCTCTTTGATACTTTTCACTCCCTCCTTAGTCCTAAAGTGCAGACGTCAATCACAGATCTCAGTGCTGAAGACCTGGCCACTTATTTTAAAGTTAAAATTGACAACATCCGCCATGATATTATCTCCCAGTCCCCGAGTAACATCGATCCCCTTCCCTCCCGCACTCCCTCTTCTTCACTTTCAGCATTTGACCCAATAACAGAAGAAGTCCCTAGGCTCCTCTCTTCTTCTCGTCCTACTACCTGCCCTAGTGATCCTGTCCCCTCACACCTCCTCCAGTCCCTCTCCCCGGCTGTCACTAGTCACCTGACTAAAATATTTAACCTCTCTCTTTCCTCTGGTATCTTTCCCTCCTCTTTTAAACATGCCATTATAAACCCATTACTGAAAAAAACAACTCTTGACCCATCCAGCACTGCTAACTACCGACCAGTCTCTAATCTGCCCTTCATCTCCAAACTCCTGGAACGCTTGGTCTACTCTTGCCTTATCCGCTATCTCTCTGCCAACTCCATTCTTGACCCCTTACAATCTGGTTTCCGTACTCTACACTCCACAGAAACTGCCCTTACTAAAGTCTCAAATGATCTCTTGGCGGCTAAATCGGAGGGTAAATCCTCTCTCCTGATTCTTCTGGATCTCTCTGCAGCCTTTGACACTGTAGACCACAAACTCCTACTTAACATGCTCCACTCTATTGGCCTCAAGAACGCGGCTCTCTCTTGGTTTTCCTCCTATCTCTCTGACCGCTCATTCAGTGTGTCATTTGCTGGTTCCACTTCTTCTCCTCTTCCCCTTGCTATCGGGGTTCCTCAGGGATCAGTCCTAGGTCCGCTCCTCTTCTCTATACACAGCCCCTAGTGGACAAACCATCAGCAGATTTGGCTTCCAGTACCATCTCTACGCTGATGACACCCAATTCTATGCCTCTTCCCGTGACATCACCCCTGCTCTAATACAGAATACCAGTGATTATCTGTCCGCTGTCTCTAACATCATGTCCTCTATCTGAAACGGAATCTTTCTAAAACTGAGCTCCTTGTGTTCCCACCATCTACTAACCTCCGTAAACCTGATGTCTCCATCTCTGTGTGTGGCACTACCATAATACCTGGGCAGCACGCCCGCTGTCTCGGGGTTATTTTTGACTCCGATCTTTCCTTTACTCCTCACATACAATCACTTTCACGCTCCTGTCATTTTCACCTCAAAAATATTTACAGAATCCGCTCTTTTCTTACTGAGGAAACAGCCAAAACTCTCATTGTTGCTCTGATTCACTCTCATCTTAACTACTGTATATATATTTATGACCAACCGCTACACCAACGCCTCTAATCTGTGCCAGTCACTGCACTGGTTGCCCA
Source organism: Rhinoderma darwinii (assembly GCF_050947455.1). Taxonomy (NCBI): domain Eukaryota; kingdom Metazoa; phylum Chordata; class Amphibia; order Anura; family Rhinodermatidae; genus Rhinoderma; species Rhinoderma darwinii. The sequence continues at coordinate 593,895,845 of NC_134687.1, forward strand.
TCCCCTCCAGAATAAAATTCAAACTTATTACTCTCACCCACAAAGCTCTCCACAGTGCTGCACCTCCTTACATCTCCTCCATCATCTCTGTCTACCACCCTACTCGGGCTCTACGTTCTGCTAACAACCTTACATTAAAATCCTCCATAATCCGAACCTCCCACTCCCGTCTCCAAGATTTCTCTCGTGCTGCACCAGTACTCTGGAATGCGCTACCCCAGACAATCAGATTAATTCCCAATATCCACCATTTTAAACGTGCCCTGAAAACACATCTATTTAGACAGGCCTATAACATTCCCTAATCTGACTCCTTTCCATGGCCCCCCTTTTAGATTAGTCATCAGAATAAGATTCCCTCACACTCCTTCTCTTCAGGTCCGTCATACATGGATACTGGCTGGTGACCGGCTCATGCAGATTTATGTTACCACCGCATGTGTATAAAAATGGCCGGACCATTGTACAGAACAAACACTGTTACACTTTGTGTCTCCCTTATTTCCTCATAGATTGTAAGCTCTTGCGAGCAGGGTCCTCACTCCTCAGGTTTGAATTGTAAATTAACTTTGTCACTATGTAATGTCTGATATTGTTTGTTTCATGTTCTCTCTAAATTGTAAAGTGCTGCGTAATATGTTGGCGCTATATAAATAAAGATTATTATTATTGCATAACCTGGAAGATTTGCCATTCAAACACTAGGAAAGTTGTATCAAATTCCTTGGTTGTGACCTTATTGATTGTCAGCCTTTCCAGAAAGGGCTGAATAGGAGGATATTTTACAACTTGACATTTATTTTCCTTCATTCTGGTTCGTAAACCAAATGACACTTTTACTGTCTTTTCAGGTCCGTTATTTATTTTATCGCAAACTGCGTTGGCTCTCAATTTGCCGGTAGACTCTCTATTGGTGGCCATTGCCTGGATTTGGTCAAGGGGGTATTGACGATGGTGGGGAATTACAGAGGTGTGTGTGTGTGTGTGTGTGTGTGTGTGTGTGTGTGTGTGTGTGTGTGTGTGTATATGCGTACAGAGTGCTTGGAAGTTGGCACGCAGTTCTTTGAGGGCACTGTCCTGCCGACCACTCTGCCTCCCTAGTTACTCATACACACCTCTCTGCCACTATGTGAGGAATATGGTCCATGTCCTGATCTGTATTATCTCCAGGGTATTGCTGGCCATGTGTGCTGGGCTTTGCAACACGTTTTCAGGTAATGGATGTCATAGTCTCTGAGAGGATGAATATCAAGACTTTTTGGCCTAAGCATACTTGGATCCTGGGCCTGGCAGTACCAGCTCTGATAAATTCAATGTCCTTGTTCTCGGTCTGTTTCAAGTGGTTTGATATTTGTTCGTTGCATACTTTATATTTGAATGTTTGTTTTTTTTGTTTTTCCTTGCAGCCCAGTGATCCCGACCCCTCCATCCAGTAAGAGTAGAAGAAAGCCACAAAGTCCCAGCAAAAATGTGTCAGAAGGAAGAGCTTCCGGATTAGATGTCGAGGGCCAGGAAGACGGGTCATATGTCCGACCACAGTCCACTGTCAGTAAAGGTAAGAGGCCCCAATCCCGGAGAAATAAAAAGATTATAATACATTGTAATTCCGCATCAATGGTATTTTTGGATGGCTATTAAAAGGTATTTTCTGTAATCCAGCATCCAAAAGTCTGAAAATCTGCGGCTTGTTTCCAGCGCAAAACTAGAGTGCAATATAGAATTTCACAAACCCAGAAGCAAAAAACAATTCTCTAAATGAAAACTGCAGCAGATCTTGTGTCAACTTTTGCTTTGGAGCCCTGGTCTTCCTGAAGACTCCCTACTGCAAAAGTAAGCAAAGTCTATTAATCCAGCATCAATAGGTGTCAGATAATTCTAGATTATCAGACTGTCCTAGATAAGTATATACAACACGTAAGGTTGGAGAACCTTCAGGAAGACTGAGCCCAAAATAAAATGTTCTAACATCTGCAGCTATCACTTTATTAGTCAGAGAAATTTCCTCTTTGGACACTGCTCAGTCTTCTGCTTCTGGTCCTTTGAAGATCCATATTTTATTGCCGTTCGGTGCGGAGGATAAATTCTTGGATTATCAGACTTTCTGGAATATTTGATGCTGGATTACAGGAATTTCACTGTATTAAACATCTCATTAATCCAAAAAGTGGTAGAACCCCTTCATTTTACACCAAGAGTTTAAAGTCGTTTTCTCATTAAGATAGTTTATTACCAATCCACAGTATAGGTAATACATTTCTGATTTTCGGTGCTGGTCCGACCGCTCTATTCCATTTATACTGGTCTGCCGGAAATGGCAATCCGCTATTTCCAGCAGCCCTAAGGAAAGAGAATGGAGCAGTGGCCAAACGTGTGCAGTTCCACGCTATTCATATGGGACACTCCGGGAACCCTGTACTCCGGATTGGTGGTGGTGTTAGCGGTGAGACCCCACCGATCTGACATTTATCTCCTGTGGATATGAGAGAGCTCCTTTTCAGATTCTATTTTTTGTGCTTTCTCCCCCCTTCCCCTTTTGTGCACCGTTGTGTTGCGGCCATCATACAAATAAACACAATACAAAACAAAAAAAGCTAAGAAATTGCAAAGATTTGATCTGGAAGTAAAGAAATAACCTGTGACGCTCGGCCAGGCCGTCTTTGTATTAGAAGAAGTTTTTCCCTTTCGCTCCAAATAGTGTCGTCATGTTGAACCCAAGTGGCAGGCAAGGTTAATCCCTTTCACTGCACCGCAACAAAAGCTCAGAGTCTGCAGACGACTTGTGTCCAGCAAAAATCAATTTCTAATTTGAAGTAAAATCAGTTTTGACTAACAGGGTTCAGGCCCTATTACTGGGGCTGTATAGTCCGCTGACATTTCAGCGCTTTGTGTTTTGCTCATGGAATTCAGTCATTTTCCAGCTCTTCAGTCCGGGATGAGGCAGCGTCAATCAATGCGTCTTGGAAGATTGCGCTTTCTGAGCTATATTTATATGAAGTCCCTTCCACGGTGCAGGGATTGCTGTATTAATGAGAATATTTAGTAGTGCCATGAAGGGAGCAGTATACAGCAATGTAAACCAGGACCAAAGACAATGGTAATCTCATCATGACCTTTTTAAAGGGATGCTACACCTGCAGGCTATCTTTTCTGCGCTTACTATACAATTGTATTTACCTTTCCTACAATTAGTTTCTTCCTGAACAGGAATTTTGCTCCATTTTATCAGCTATCTCAAGTGGGGAAAGGCTGACCATAGCGTTCCTTGATATGCTACGTGCAGTAGGTTTAGTAGTGAAGTTTGTCCCATGATCACGACTTTGCCACATCTCCAGTGCTTAGAACCTCCAGACATCTTTACATCTATAGCTGTGACTGATCTCAGCTGCTCCTCTTATAACACTGCTGCACATTTATTAGCTCCGGACTTTAGGAACCCTTTCAAATGGCTAGGGCTGTACTCGGTCTTGGAGAAAACAGGTAGAAAGATGTCAAGTTTTTTGTACATTTTTACTAGCAAAGTCCTCTCAACGGAACAGTATTATAGTAGTTATATTCTTGTACATAGAGGGCAGTATTATAGTAGTTATATTCTTGTACATAGTAGCAGTATTATAGTAGTTATATTCTTATACATAGAAGCAGTATTATAGTAGTTATATTCTTGTACATAGGGGGCAGTATTATAGTAGTTATATTCTTGTACATAGAGGGCAGTATTATAGTAGTTATATTCTTGTACATAGTAGCAGTATTATAGTAGTTATATTCTTATACATAGAAGCAGTATTATAGTAGTTATATTCTTGTACATAGGGGGCAGTATTATAGTAGTTATATTCTTGTACATAGAAGCAGTATTATAGTAGTTATATTCTTGTACATAGGGTTCAGTATTATAGTAGTTATATTCTTGTATATAGGCGGCAGTATTATAGCGGTTATATTCTTGTGTGTATATATAGGGGGCAGTATTATAGCAGTTATATTCTTGCACATAAGGGCCAGTATTATAGTAGTTATATTCTTGTGTATAGGGGGCAGTATTATAGTAGTTATATTCTTGTATATAGGGGTAATATTATAGTAGTTATATTCTTGTACATAGGAGGCAGTATTATAGTAGTTATAGTCTTGTACATAGTAGCAGTATTATAGTAGTTATATTCTTGTATATAGGAGGCAGTATTATAGTAGTTATATTCTTGTACATAGGGGCAGTATTATAGTAGTTATATTCTTGTATATAGGGAGCAGTATTATAGTAGTTATATTCTTGAACATAGGGGAAGTATTATAATAGTAGTTATATTGTACATAGGAGGCAGTATTATAGTAGTTATATTCTTGTACATAGGAGGCAGTATTATAGCAGTTATATTCTTGTACATAGGAGGCAGTATTATAGTAGTTATATTCTTATCCATATTCAACATTATTAAAATAGTTATGTTCTTATACATAGGGGGCAGTATTATAGTAGTTATATTCTTGTACATAGGAGGCAGTATTATAGTAGTTATATTCTTGTACATAGGAGCAGTATTATAGTAGTTATATTCTTGTACATAGGGAGCAGTATTATAGTAGTTATATTCTTATCCATATTCAACATTATTAAAATAGTTATGTTCTTATACATAGGGGGCAGTATTATAGTAGTTATATTCTTGTACATAGGAGGCAGTATTATAGTAGTTATATTCTTGTACATAGGAGCAGTATTATAGTAGTTATATTCTCGTACATATGGGGCAGTATTATAGTACTTATATTCTTGTACATAGGAGGCAGTATTATAGTAGTTATATTCTTGTATAGAGGGGGCAGTATTATAGTAGTTTTATTTTCTTGTTCATAGGGGGCAGTATTATAGTAGATATATTGTATATAGGAGGCAGTATTATTGTAGTTATATTCTTGTACGTAGGAGCAGAATTACAGTAGTTCTAGTCTTGTTCTAGTCTTATTGTAGTACTCGGTGCTGGTATACTTATAAAATTATATATATTCTAATTATATGATATATAAATATTAAAGTAATGCATTCAGTTTATTAGAACACTGGCTGAAAATTGTCAACCATTAGGTGATCCAGAAATGGGCTCACAGCAGTTGTTCCAGAGTGCATTAGCAGGGGGTAACATTGAGCACAGGAGAATGCTCCTTGGGGACAATAAAAATAACTCCTCAAATATATCTTAATCCCTACCTCCATACACACTGATTAGAATTACCTATACATATAATAAATCACTGCAGCTCACAGCAGAATCCCCTAGCGTTCCCTTAAGTGGTTGTTTTTTTCATGTTTTGCCTACCGTTCTTTTTGCTCCAGGTTGTAGAAAGGATGCCGCTACCTCTCCTATAATGAAAAGTTCCAGGATAGAAATGAAAACTGCAGGGACATCACCACAGCACAGAGATCTCTACAGGTAGGAGAGAAGGCTGACAACATGTAATCTAAGTTCTTCATTGTGCAATTCAAAGGAGGATTCTGCTTTAGTTCTAGTCGGATGTCCTCAAGTTTTGGCCTCCATTCTCAAGTCGTATCCACAAATGTCTGAACCACACCTAATCCTGAAGTTTTCACGAAGGCCAATTCCTAGGTTATACGCCCTTCTATCAGGTAGATCATATAACCCATGCAGATCTTGTCCTTGGTTGGTTTTAAAACCAGGATCCAAGGGCTGCATGTCAACAATGCTAAGCACTGAGCCACCATGCCAAGCAATACACTGCAGTGAAAGGGCACGGTGCCGCACAGAGCCTAGATATATGGATAATGTGTGTGTCTCAATGCATCATGGTCCCAGATTATGAAGCATGTGGGTGCATATGCAGAAATAAATGCCATTTCTTGGGGCAGCTTCATTGATTTACCAGTGGTCTGGCTGCTGTTATTCTTGAGGGACGCTGACCACACGAACACATTATCTCTGCAGGGGCAATGTGGGCTTACACGGCGCCAATTAAAAAAATGGTGGAGGATATGAAGGTGGGTTGTCAAGATCTGTCATAATTTTAATGCTGCCTGTTCCGCACATTACATATAGGTGAAGATGTGAAGTGCATGATCTGCCATATTAGTGTAATAACCTAATAACTGGGTTATTCCTGGTGTAATTGCTTTCTGGCACTGGCATCAGTGACCCCTTTATTCTAGCAATTGGTGAGAGTCTGGGTCACAGACACTCACCAATAGCTTCCTATTACATTTCCCAGTGATGCGTTGGTATTTACAGGAGTTGGGGTCAGCGTAACCGAAGTGTCACATAATCCATACACCCAGTTATAATGAATATGGTCTTGTAGATTTATTAATATTCAGTTACTCCATCTTCACAACCGGCTTTTCCTGTCATCCATGAATGACTGGGGGAGGGGAGTGGGGGGTCTCTGCCTATAAATCTATTTGTTTATTGCCTGTCACAAGAAATCCTCTGTAATTGAAACTTACCTGGAATTGAGACGTTCTCCCCGTGTATGGAACAAAAAAACCTTCGTTGAATATAAATTGAAAATCAAGTCTTGGTAATTGACAGGAACAGTTACCTCGATCCCATAATCCTACCTTATTGGGATTGGCGTCTAAGGCCGTTTTGAGGCATTTGATATAAATTTAAATGCATTACTTTTGAAATGGAGCATAATTATATTCAGGAATATTATTTCTTGCTGGTGGCAGCTTTTTTTTCTCTTGCCCATTTTCATCAATATTTCATTCCCAGACGGGATGAGAGACAAAATCCCCGGAAATAGAGGCTGAATGAACCCTCGTCGGAGCCACTAAATGCATTAGAACAGAGGCAGCCGCAATCATTCTCCTCCGTCTGTATTGTGGGGATTGTGATGAGAGAAGAATTGTTCCCGGCTGGTCATTTGATACTGTGTCAGGGTGGGAGTGTTGCTGGTTCTCCGTATTACAGCTGTATATAGAAAAAAGAACAGTCGGTCGGCCATTTAAATTAAAAGTTTTGCACAAGGTGACCCAACTATACACCTTATGAGGCTCGCACGTTACTGGCACAAGTACCTTTGTGACTCTGATTTTAATGCAGTATATTTTAAGCAGATCCTGGGGCTGGCTTGTTCTATAGATCCTGCACACATTCAAGCTGGTTACCGAGTGAATATCAGAGCCCCTATAGCTGGAACATACCCTCAGGACCGAGACATAGTGATCACTGATAGAGAAGATGCTGCACGTTGTATTACCCGGCTTGTGTTGCTCAGGCCATAGTATCCCATGGAAATGGCGTAGCATGTCGAGAGTCCACATAAAGGACACATTATAGTATAAAAGCATCGGTTGTCTGTAAGAAATAATAATAATAATCTTTATTTATATAGCGCCAACATATTACGCAGCACTTTACAATTTAGAGGGAACATGAAACAAACAATATCAGACATTACATAGTGACAATGTTCATTTACAATTCAAACCTGAGGAGTGAGGACCCTGCTCGCAAGAGCTTACAATCTATGAGGAAATAAGGGAGACACAAAGTGTAACAGTGTTTGTTCTGTACAATGGTCCAGCCATTTTTATACACATGCGGTGGTAACATAAAGCTGCATGAGCCGGTCACCAGCCAGTATCCGTGTATGACGGACATGAAGAGAAGGAGTGTGAGGGAATCTTATTCTGATGACTAATCTAAAAGGGGGGCCATGGAAAGGAGTCAGATTAGGGAATGTTATAGGCCTGTCTAAATAGATGTGTTTTCAGGGCACGTTTAAAATAGTGGATATTGGGAATTGTCTGGGGTATCACATTCCAGAAGACGGGTGCAGCACGAGAGAAATCCTGGAGACGGGAGTGGGATGTTCGGATTATGGAGGATTTTAATCTAAGGCCGTTGGCAGAACGTAGAGCCCGAGTAGGGTGGTAGACAGAGATGAGGGAGGAGATGTAAGGAGGTGCAGCACTGTGGAGAGCTTTGTGGGTGAGAGTAATAAGTTTGAATTTTATTCTGAAGGGGATGGGCAACCAGTGCAGTAACTGGCACAGATTAGAGGCGTTGGTGTAGCGGTTGGTCATAAAGATGAGCCTGGCTGCTGCATTGAGGATAGATTGGAGAGGGGAGAGTTTAGTGAGGGGAAGACCGACTAGTAATGAGTTACAGTAGTCAAGACGAGAGTGAATCAGAGCGACAATGAGAGTTTTGGCGGTTTCCTCCGTAAGAAAAGAGCGGATTCTGGAGATGTTTTTGAGGTGAAAATGACAGGAGCTTGAAAGTGATTGTATGTGAGGAGTAAAGGAAAGATCTGAGTCAAAAATAACCCCCAGACAGCGGGCGTGCTGCTTAGGAGTGATGATAGTGCCACACACAGAGATGGAGACTGCAGGTTTACGGAGGTTAGTAGACGGTGGGAACACAAGGAGCTCCGTTTTAGAAAGATTCCGTTTCAGATAGAGAGAGGACATGATGTTAGAGACAGCGGACAGACAATCACTGGTATTCTGTATTAGAGCAGGGGTGATGTCACGGGAAGAGGCATATAATTGGGTGTCATCAGCGTAGAGATGGCACTGGAAGCCAAATCTGCTGATGGTTTGTCCAATAGTATCTGTGTAGAGAGAAAAGAGAAGCGGACCTAGGACTGATCCCTGAGGAACCCCGATAGCAAAGGGATAAGGAGAAGTAGAACCAGCAAATGACACACTGAATGAGCGGTCAGAGAGCTAGGAGGAAAACCAAGAGAGAGCAGCGTCCTTGAGGCCAATAGAGTGGAGCATGTTAAGTAGGAGTTTGTGGTCTACAGTGTCAAAGGCTGCAGAGAGATGCAGAAGAATCAGGAGAGAGGATTTACCGTCCAATTTAGCCGCCAAGAGATCATTTGAGACTTTAGTAAGGGCAGTTTCTGTGGAGTGTAGAGTGCGGAAACCAGATTGTAAGGGGTCAAGAATGGAGTTAGCAGAGAGATAGCGGATAAGGCGAGAGTAGACCAAGCGTTCCAGGAGTTTGGCGATGAAGGGCAGATTAGATACTGGTCGGTAGTTAGCAGCGCTGGATGGGTCAAGAGTTGTTTTTTTCAGTAATGGGTTTATAATGGCATGTTTAAAAGCGGAGGGAAAGATACCAGAGGAAAGAGAGGTCAAATATTTGACTAGTGACAGCCGGGGAGAGGGACTGGAGGAGGTGTGAGGGGATAGGGTCACTATGGCAGGTAGTAGAACGAGAAGGAGAGGAGCCTAGGGACTTCTTCTGTTATTGGGTCAAATGCTGAGAGTGAAGAAGAGGGAGTGCGGGAGGGAAGGGAATCGATGTTACTAGGGGACTGGGAGATATGGCGGATGTTGTCAATTTTAACTTTAAAATAATTGGCCAGGTCTTCAGCACTGAGATCTGTGATCGGCTTCTGCACTTTAGGACTAAGGAGGGTCACTGAACATCGGGATTCCCATGTGATTTGATATGGGGAGGAAAGCTACATTAGGACATTATAGCTGCAGCAAAGTAACATTATTTAGCCTATTCTACACACATTATTATGTAGCCATGATGGCCGTCTCGTGGTGTTTAAAGAGGCTCTGTCACCAGATTTTGCAACCCCTATCTGCTATTGCAGCAGATCGGCGCTGCAATGTAGATTACAGTAACGTTTTTATTTTTAAAAAACGAGCATTTTTGGCCAAGTTATGACCATTTTCGTATTTATGCAAATGAGGCTTGCAAAAGTACAACTGGGCGTGTTTAAAGTAAAAGTACAACTGGGCGTGTATTATGTGCGTACATCGGGGCGTGTTTACTACTATTACTAGCTGGGCGTTGTGTATAGAAGTATCATCCACTTCCCTTCAGAACGCCCAGCTTCTGGCAGTGCAGATCTGTGACGTCACTCACAGGTCCTGCATCGTGTCGGCACCAGAGGCTAGAGTTGATTCTGCAGCAGCATCAGCATTTGCAGGTAAGTAGCTACATCGACTTACCTGCAAACGCCGATGCTGCTGCAGAGTCATCTGTAGCCTCTGGTGCCGACACGATGCAGGACCTGTGAGTGACGTCACAGCGTGATCTCTGGAGAACACGGCTGTGTCTGCACTGCCAGAAGCTGGGCGTTCTGAAGAGAAGTGGCTGATACTTCTATACACAACGCCCAGCTAGTAATAGTAGTAAACACTCCCCGATGTACGCACATAATACACGCCCAGTTGTACTTTTACTTTTCAACACGCCCAGTTGTACTTTTGCAAGCCTCATTTGCATAAATACGAAAATGGTCATAACTTGGCCAAAAATGCTCGTTTTTTAAAAATAAAAACGTTACTGTAATCTACATTGCAGCGCCGATCTGCTGCAATAGCAGATAGGGGTTGCAAAATCTGGTGACAGAGCCTCTTTAAGTAGAGGAGTAGCACTGCAGCGGATACGAAGTTGTAGCGGATGTGGTTCAATAAGAGAAGTCTTCAATTTAATTTTTATTATCATTACAATAAAACTCCAATCTTCACTGCTGATCCAGCATTCAAATAAGTTTCTTTTGCCAGATTAGTAGGTATTTGCTTGACTTGATTTGGGGACCGTGACTGATCCTTATGCAATGCTGCTTCAGATCAGGTCCGTTTTTATGTCTGCATTGTCAGGTCCGGGCTTCTACTCTGGAGCTTCCTGGAAGTATGGATTTAAAGGCTAGCACTAGCCGACGACTTAAAGTTCCAATAAGATTGTGGAACATTCGCAGTTCGCCATTTATCCGCTATAAGGAAAGAGGTTACAAGCGACCCTGCAACTAACGGATTATCAGAACTCGTGTGCGTCTCAAAATTTCTTGCAACTTTTGCCCTAAGGGAGTAATGTAGGTGGCCCGCGTTACATACATAAATTATTTTTTTTGTATGTTTATTGTATCAGATAATTTATCACCTGTCTACAGAATAGTTGGTAAATGTCAGATCGGTGGGGTCTGAGCGTGATCTCCGGCAACCCCATAGAAAGTGAATTGAGTGGTGGCCAAGCATGCAGAGTTCCTTCTCCATTCATATAGGGCACTCTGGGACCTCGTTCTCGGAATAGGTGGGGGTCCCTGCATTCAAAACCCCACCTGATTATTCATTTATCCACAGTATAGGTAATGTCTGATCGAAGGAGAAAAACCCTTTAATACTACCAGGACTCCAGGGAGCACCTGAGTCCTGCCCTCATTGACAGCTCGACCCTGTATATACACTCATACAAGAGAAGCGGTCAATCACTTTGTAAGGGTGGAGGAAGCAGGACTCAAACGCTTTCTCTTTAGAAAACCAATAATTTACATCAGCATTCATCGTCACTCCAGCTGTTCTGAAACTACAACTCCCAGCATACACTGACAGCTGAAGGCTGTATTATTCCAGCTAGAAGCTGTCAGGGAATGCTGGGAATTGTAGTTTCAAAACAGCTGGAGTGCCGAACAATGCTGTCCTCCGATGTACAATATCTGGGTCTACACAATGCTTCCCACCAGCCGGGATCCAGACACTGGAATAGCACTAGAAAAAGCTTGTAAAGCAATGAAACCAAGCAGGACAGCCGGAATTCTAGCACCAAATCCAGTTATTTTTTTTTATTCACCCCTGCGGTATAGGGTAATATTTCAGTACCATTCTAGAACGTTTCTCATGCATATCTCTGGTGTGGAACCGGACGTTTGATATGTAACACGTAGGTGACCAATATAGAAGGTATTACTTACTGAGCCATCGGGGACTGAAATGATTTGTGAAGTTGTACAGTCTGGGAGTTAACAGGAATCCAGCAAACTTTGGATGCGTCTGGAGTAGAAGACCTGATGTAACTCCACATCAGATTATTAATGCCTGATGTTCAGACTATGACTTTCATGGCGCACCACAGAAGAGCATGAGGCGCTGATCCAGCAGGGATGCAAAGGTGGCGCTACAACACCAAATACAAACCACTATATTATTCATGATCTGTTACATGGCAGCGTTTTGGCGTGATACTAGAATGTTCCTTAAGCATTGCTTTAGTCCCGAACCCAAACTTTTTTTTAACTTCTAGATGAAAAATAAAGAAGAAATGTCTTCGCTGATGCTATGGCTTTATCTTTAGATGTTACTGAACCAGCAGGGGGCGACAATGACATGTGAGAACCAGTACAATTCTGACTGCAGCTTTAGATGTAACTGGAGAATAAGAAACAACACAACTCTAAGATGAGGAAACGCAAAGGATTATCAAAGTTTATCCACTATTTATGTAGATTTATGCTGCGAGATGGTTAATAAATCCACATCTTAGATTTGCAGTAAGGAGTTTCCTTGTGTCCAATTTTTATTTTATATTTGGCAATTTATGCAGAGATAATTTATAGTTTTTTGAAGTTGAGGAAAAAAAAAACTACAAACCGTGAACTTTTCTTTAGTCCAACTTCTTAAAGGTGGCAGGAGGGGGAGGGGGAGACTCTGACATTTGCAGTCCTGATGCGGTGAAGGGGGAATGTCAGATTAAACTTGTTTCTTTATTTTATTATCTCTTCAGTGAAAAGTGCAAGTAGCCAGAATTGACCGGTGTAGCTCCATATGCAGGTGATAAAAGCCGGCATCGCTAAATTAATCTCCCACTTACTGCGGGAGCAGGTCGTTAATTGTCCTCTCTGCTTGCTGTCGATATAATGTGAAAATTTTCATTCCCCATTCAAGACAAGGGGAAGGTTGTAGCCGAAAATGTTAGCATTTGCATTTTTATTTGTTGATTTATATAAAGGACAGCCTCTCCCGGCAATCCATCACTTTGGTGACACCCCGAATATGAATAATGTATTGTGGATTTGGTGGTTACAATCTGTAATAAGCGCAGGGGACTCAGGCAGAATCTTAACTAACCCGGCAAATGTAATATTTATCGACTCATAAACTTTATTGCTTTCGAGGTTCAATAATACTGACCATAGGACATTAATATCACTTATCCCAGTTTTATTTAGGGCAGTTCTGCAAAATAACCAGTCTATTTAATGCTTACTAGAAAATAATTTAAATTTACAGCATCCAACGAGCGACATGGAAAAGCGGTTAATTTTTGAAAAAGCACGCAGAATCGCCTTCCTGCTGCTCGGTCAACTCGCGGTTTTCCTAACATTTCTTCATTAGATTTGAATGAGTTTTAATGTACTCCGAATACAGTGTATGTTTGCTGTGGGTTTTTTGGGCTATGTTCGCATCGTAGATCTCCATAAAGCTTTGTTGTTTGCGATGCATCTTAATAAAGAGCATATTGTAGATGACAATGTCTAAAAACCCGAACCTGCTTCTTCCAACTTACCCCTCAGGGTAAAATGTGATCGAATAAACATTATACACTGATCAGCCATAAGCGTAAAACCACATGCCTAATATTATGTAGGTCCTCCTCTTGCTCCCAAAGCAGCTCTGACTCGTTGAAGCATGGACTCCAAGACCTCTGAAGGTGTCCTGTGTTGTCTGGCACCAAGACGTTATCAGCAGATCCTTTGTCTTCATGGATCTGACTTGTTTTTCCAGCACATCCCACAGATGCTCGATCAGATTGAGATCTGGGAAATTTGGAGACCAAGTCAACACCTTAAACTCTTTGTCATGTCCCCCAAACCATTCCTGATCAATTTCTGCAGTGGGGCAGGGGCATTATCCCGCTGAAAGAGGGCACTGCCATTATGGAATACTGTTGTGATTAAGGGGTATACTTGGTCTGTATCAATGTTTAGGTAGGTGGTACATGTCAAACAAACATTCACATGAATGCCAGGTCCCAAGGATTCCCAGTAGAATATAACCCTGAGCATTACATTGGCTCCGCCAGCTTGTCTTCTTCCAATAGTGCATCTTGGTGCCATTTCTTCCCCAGAAAGCGATGCACACGCACCCGGCTGTTTATGTGATGTAAAAGAAAATGGGATTTATTAAAGGGAATGTGTCGCTAGAAATTTTTTTATTTTTAGTTAAACCATTATTATTTTAAGTGATTTTGATTTTGTTTAAATTTTTTCACAAGTCAGGAAATATTATAAGTTAGATTCTAATTTATAACATTTCCATGTGCTGGCCACTAGAGGGAGCAGTTCCCAAAATTGCAGTATGGTCAATGTGGTAAAGCAACCTCATTGATTTATGCTGCTTATTTGGGGTGAACACACTCTCTCTAGTGTCCTCACACAATCCTCCCTCCCTTATTCTGGCTAGTGCCAGGAGAAGGAGAGGTTTGAATCTTCAAACCTCCTACACTGTGTGCCGTCATTTTCTGAGCGACTGCACAGTGTAGGAGGATTAGATACAGTGCTCAGCAGACGGTATAACACAAACGTAATACACACATCATACACGAACATAAATTACCTTCTGCCTCCGCTCCTATTCCTTGCGCCTTCGCTTCCTTGAACATATGGCCGTAAGTAGTTACCTTACTGTCCGGCAGCGGCTTCCGGTCCACATGGAAATGGCGACGGATTTCGCTCTGAGAACGAGCTTCATTTTGGTCTGTGTGGGAACGGTGCATGCGCCGTTCCCACACAGGCGCGTACGCTGCAGAGAATGGATTGGCTCCCGTACGCATTCTCTATGGGGTTGTATGTGTCGTATTTCATCTCTGTATGTGTCGTTAATCGACACATACAGAGATGAAAAACATGGCAGCCCCCATAGAGAAGTAAAAGTAAGAACAAAGTAAAAAGTAGAATATGAGAACACAAATACAATTTGTTAATATCATATTAAAAGCAATATAATAATAAAATAAAAAAAATTCATGACCCCTTCCCTTTAAACCAGGTCACCTTCTTCCATTGATCCAAATCATTAATGCTATTCACTTAACCGGTCAGTGGTTTTCGTGGTGGGTGCGTTCGTGCGCGCTCTGCTACATCTGTATAGAACAGTCTGATATGCAGGACTCTTGGAGTGATCTAGTAAATGATCATCTACAACCCCATTTATATCAATGTTATACATAAATGTAACGCATAGCCATAAGTTAGCGCAGGCCTGGCGTAGTCTGTATGTTACCTCATGATAACAGTTGATATTTAGAGGTCACAGCACCTGATGGGGAAGGGGGGAGATACCACAAGCTTGAGAAGAAGGTGGGAGGATAGATTTCCTTTTAAATTCAATGTATTAAAAAAAGATTTTAAACTGGAGAAATCTGGTTGCAACTGATACAAGATAATAATACGTTTCAAAGGTGCCAAAGCTTATTACAGATCTCCCGATAAATAGAAGAAAAGGGAATCACGTTTTTGGGGGTTAAGTAGGGTCTGCAGCTCAGGAGGACTTAGAAGATGGAGATGTATTGGCAGTAATGGGGAATATGTGATTGTAGATGTTGGCTCACTGGTAAGAACGTGCTAGAATGGAGGCAGCAAGAGGAAAACTTGTGCATAGCCTTAGTCCTCACGTATGTGGTAAAGCCGGTCCCCACCTTCTCCTTCAAGGGATATCCCTTAAAGGGTTATAAAGATCGTAAAAAGTGATGGCATATCACTAGGATATGATCGGTGGAGGTCTGACCTCTAGAACTCCCACCGTTCCTCAGGCATCGGGGTGCCACTGTGCAAGGAAAAACCGTGAAGTGGAAGCTGTGGCCCTTTCATTGTCAGGATGGGTGGGGGTCCTAGAGGTTGGACCCCTGTTCATAAAGTCAAATTCTGACAAGTGGCCTTGCCCTCATACTTCTGGTTACATTAAATGGGTGCCCATGTAATGTATAGATACCAGTGGTCTCCGAATCTGAAGGGTGTTTTTTGCAGTACTCTGCTCTAGCTTCCCACTTCTAGCGCATGTGTAAAAGCATTATCCCAACAGACAACCCCTTTAAGGGATCTAAGCTTTTAGGGATGAATCTGTTGGCACATTGTTGACTGATTCTATATGGCAACAGCAGGTTGTATGTAATCTAGTACTGAACGTAAATTTTTGTGCCAGTTGTATCTCGATTTTAAACTGGAAAGTTATCTTTTAACCCCTTAACGACATGCCACGTACTAGTACGTGACAGCCGTTAAGGAGAAGTATGGAGCGGGCTCACGGGCTGTGCTCGCTCCATATTAAGTGGGTGACAACTGTTATACAGCCGACACCTCACTGTAATGGGCGTAATCCAAGATCACTTTGATTCCACCCATTTAACACCTTAAATGCCGCTATCAATCGCGACCGCAGCATTTAAATTGTTAGAATCGGACCCCCCCCCCCCCCCTACGATGCAATCGGCCAGTGAAAATGGTTATCATGGCAGCCTGGGGGCCTAATGAATTCCCCCAGGTCTGCCATCTTCAAAGGAGACCGTCAGAATCTCGATATACTGCAATACATTAGTATTGCAGTATATCATGCAAGCGATCGAACAATGATTGGTTCAAGTCCCCTAGGGGGACTAATAAAGAAATAAAAAAACAGTTTAAAGTATTTATTTTTTTATTTTTTTTACATTACAAAAAAAAAAAAAGTTGTTAAAAAACAAAACATTTTACCCCTAATTCAATGTTAAAAAAATTATTAAAAGTTAACATAGCTGGTATAGCCGTGTCCGTAAAAGTCCAAACTATCACAATATAGCGTTGGTTAACCAGCTCGGTGGACGCTGTAAAAATATATATAAAACATGCAAATTGCTGATTTTGGTCACTTAGCTCTTCAAAAAAATTGAAAAAAAAGTTATCAGTCACATGTAGCCCAGAATGGTATTGGTGAAAACTACATCTCGCCCCGCAAAATTTAAGCCCTCACGCCCTAAATTGATTGGTTGAAAAATAAAAGTCATGGCTCTAAGAAAATGGCAAGAAAAAAAAAATGTTACATTTTTTTTTTTTTTTTTTTTAGCAAATAGTTTTATTTCTTTAAAAGTGGTAAAACCGAAAACAAAACATATATAGATTTGGTATCACCGTTATCGTATCAACCTGTAGAATAAGGTGAATATGTCGTTTTTACTGCCAGATGGATACCTTAAAAACAAAATCCCCCAAAAAATGCCGTAATCGCAGTTTTCCCATATCGCCCCACAAATTTGTTGTTTTTCAGCTTTCTAGTACATTATGCAGTACAATAAATGGTGCCATGAAAAACTACAACTTGTCCCCCACAAACAAGCTATGTCAACGAAGAAATAAAAAAGTTATGGCTTTTGGAAGACGGGGAGGAAAAATTAAAATGAAAAAACTCAAACTCAAAACCTTCTTTTTTTTTTTTAAGTGTCGTTACTTATTTCTATTATATTTTTTAAGTTTTTTTGCTGTATTTATTTATTTTTTCCGTATGGTGGAAAGTATTAAAAATTTAATAATAATTTGACATGTTTTCCAATGTTGGCCACCAGAGGGAGCACTTCCCAGAATTACAGCAAGGTGAATAAGGCAAAGCAACCTGACTCACAGCTGCTGTAAATGTGGGAGGGAACCTCACCCCCCCCCTCTCACAAGCCAGGAAAAGGTGTCTTCAAATTTCTAAGCAGTGTCCGGCAGCCATATTGGGTGTGATTCTGCAGCTGGAAGAAGTTATAGGACACACCAAAAGGCTAAGTGTATGTTCACACGCTTACTAAACAAAGGGAAAACAGCTCCTGATTTTCAGCCATTTTTTAATCAAACTCGCGTTTTTTAACGGACGTTTTTGGAGCGGTTTTTCTATAAAGTCTATGAAAATCGGCTCCAAAAACGCCCCAAGAAGTGATGTGCACTTCATTTTGGTCGGGCGTCTTTTTACGTGCCGTTTTTGGAAAACTACCACGTAAAAAACGCCCTGTCGGAACAGAACGCCGTATTTCCCATTGAAACCAATGGGCAGATGCTTGTAGGCGTTCTGCTTCCGATTTTTCAGCTGAAAACATTGTGTGTGAACATACCCTTAGGGTATGTGCACACGCCAACTGCATTTACGTCTGAAATGATGGAGCTGTTTTCAGGAGAAAACAGCTCCGTCATTTCAGACGTAATTGCTCGTACTCGCGTTTTGCGAGGCGTCAATTACGGCCGTAATTTGGAGCTGTTCTTCATTGAATTCAATGAAAAACGGCTCAAATTACGTCCCAAGAAGTGTCCCTCACTTGTTTGCCGAGGCTGTTATTTTACGCGCCGTCTTTTGACAGCGACGCGTAAAATGACAGGTCGTCGGCACAGTACGTCGGCAAACCCATTCAAATGAATGGGCAGATGTTTGCCAACGTATTGGAGCCGTCTTTTCAGGCGTAAATCGAGGCGTAAAACACCTCGTTTACTCCTGAAAATAGGTTGTGTGAACCCAGCCTTAGAATGATGAAAGTGAAGTGAATGACTTTTCAGTTGACCGATTCACACGCCTTGTATTTGACATGTTTTTTTTTTTGCACATTTTACGTGCAAAAAAACGCTTGATTACACTTGATTTTGCGTGTTTGGGGGATTTGTGTGTGTGGGGGGGGGGTGTGCTCGCCGCTGATTCTTCAAAACAGCTGATAAGCGGCTATGAAGTATCAGCGGTGCCCGTGCACACTCCGCTCTGCCACACACACACACGGGAAAAGTCTTAAAGGGGTCGTCCAGGAAAACATGGCGCCGCACCTGTCCTCAGGTCGTGTGTGGTATTACAGCTCTGTCCTATTCACTTCGATGGAGGTGAACTGCAATACCAGACACAACCTGAGGACAGGTGCGGCGCTGTGTCTCCAATCCGGACACCCCTTCTGTCCTGAGATGACCCGACGGGGGAGGCGGGTGTCAGAGCCACCCACCGCCATCACTGCAGACAGAACCACACAACTACGGCATGAGGGCAGGGCTTGTCCTGAGTGCACTGTCTCTTGTTATGGACAGATTTATAGTCACATGAACCCCGTCTGATGAACCGGTAACCTAGGTCCGATCACATGACAGAGGGGGATCACCAAAAACCCTGTGCACCCTCAGCCCGTCCATCCAGCTCTTTCCTGGTTATATCTGCGCCTGGGAAAGCTGGGTGACCACCATTACCCCTCATACTGGAGTGTTTAGGGGTGTGACTAATGAACCTCTCACACTCCAGTAGGAGGGGTAATGGTGGTCACCCAGCTTTCCCAGACCCCTGAACGATAAATCTCTCTAGTTGTGCTGAGACTGAGAGGTTCATTAGTCACATTCCCAAACAGTCTCAGCACAACAAGAGAGATTTATCGTTCAGGGGTCTGGGAAAGCTGGGTGACCACCATTACCCCTCTCACTGGAGTGAGATTCATTAGTCACATCCCCAAACACACTCCAGTAGGAGTAATGGTGGTCACCCAGCTGTCCCAGACCCCTGAACGATAAATCTCTCTAGTTGTGCTGAGACTGTTTGTGAATGTGACTAATGAACCTCTCAGTCTCAGCACAACTAGAGAGATTTATCGTTCAGGGGTCTGGGAAAGCTGGGTGACCACCATTACTCCTACTGGAGTGTGTTTGGGGATGTGACTAATGAATCTCACACTCCACTAGGAGGGGTAATGGTGGTCACCCAGCTTTCCCAGACCCCTGAACAATAAATCTCTCTAGTTGTGCTGAGACTGAGAGGTTCATTAGTCACATTCCCAAACAGTCTCAGCACAACTAGAGAGATTTATCGTTCAGGGGTCTGGGAAAGCTGGGTGACCACCATTACCCCTCCTAGTGGAGTGTGTTTGGGGATGTGACTAAAAGTGAAACCGTTCTGTAACAACGTGCTAGCCTTTTTTTTTTTATTACAGGGGGTTTTCAAACGAGCAAAACCCCCTGAAGCAACCCAAATTGAAAAAAGCGGTTCTGCAATGCGTTGTTGCAATGGACAAACACGGCTCTGCTCTCGGTTACCAAAGTAAAGTGGTGTCATTATGGGTAACCGTTCCACTGGAGAAGCTGGGACCAGTTACACTAGGAGGAGGCTTCCTATTGTCCTAAATGCCAGTATGTCTCCATTGTGCTTCCTACCTGTAACACCTTGAATCGGGGGCCCCAGGTGCTCTGTCCACTCCGCTTGTCTTGCCTCCCTCTCCCCACTGATCTATGTTAATTTTTTTCCTAAAACTTCAGGCATATAAGCACTGGAGCCAAAGGGACAATTTCCCATTGGCTTCATAAATTATTCCTTTGGGTATCGCTGGGCATGAAGTGCAATGTGTGACTATTCTTGTTGAAATTTCTATGCTTATCTGCATTTTAAACAGAAGAATTACATGAGGTCCCTAGGAAGTGACACTGGAGCCCATAATCACGGCCCGCGATTACAGCCACAGCCGGCCGCTGGCGGCCGTGGACTACCACTTGCAGTTTCGGCCCGTTCTACCATACAAAGTGTGGGAGCATGGCCCATAAAACGCAAAAGAACAGGCGTGTTCCGTGATTTGCAGTACACTTCTACGGCCCGGACTCCTTCCCGCAAATATACGGGAAAGTGTCCGTGGTCAATAGAAGTGAATGGGTCCGTAATTGCGGACTGTAATGTTCCGCAATTATGGAAGATTTTGATGGTCGTGTGCATGGGGCCTTACAAGGTAGATGATGGAGACTCTGCTCTGCTTTTGTATTCTGGACTGTTTAGGGTAATGAATGGATGTTTGAACATGACATCAGCTGTAGACACCCATTACAGATCCTTGTAGGGTTTTCACCTAAAAATAAGTTCACACTCTTCCCACCCAAGAACACTCATTTACGTACTCCCTTCCTCCTGAGCACGTTATGTATGCTGTCTGAACTACAGACAGTAGTCCATGGGTGATTTAGCAGATACAAGTAGTTATCTCTCCTCAAGACTACCACTACTTGTCTTTGCCTTCTAGATTTAGCTATGGAAGGCGCTCAAGTCGGAGAAGGACAAATAGAAACAGTATGTAATATACTACATGTATACATCGTTTTTAGTAAACTAATGAAATAGCTTTTTAAGCTGGCCGTGCATTAACTGTTTCAGACGACTTGTCAGTCTGTAAAGGATGGCAAAGCCAGAAGTTAAAACGACAAATTGATGATTTTAATTTCTGCCTTCTCTGGCATGGTCTGGACTTCTATTGATCGGACTTAGATCCGTACTTCGACCACTGTTGATATCCAGGAATCGCCATGTTCTAGTTTGTGAGGTCTCAGCCTGGTCTAGACAATCCTCTGTGAGCTAAACACATCAGCAGCACAAAACTCTCCCCTGTCCTGATGTTTGCTACAATGTATCAGTGCAGGTAAAATCAGCCCTGACTCCAGGTCATTTCCCTCGCAGGTGATTGCCTGGACTTGATACAATTCTAGCAAACTCTCGGCTGTGAGAAATATTAGGTCTGTACCCATTCGCCTCTGGATGTAAACAAGAATGTTCCCATTCATTGACGGCAAGCATAGATCTTGAAATTTGTGAAGAATTGAAAAATCTGCTAGTTGCTTAACTCTCTATTCTATAATTATTGGACGTCACGGCTGGATTTGTACTGTGCGGGACGCATACAATACAGGAGACTGGTTAACAGGACGCAGCACGTTCCGCTCAGTAGCTAGTGCAATGTCCCCATTAATGTAAGATGAAATTGTCCCTTTCATGTGTGATTAGGAACTCTTAGCCTGGAAATGTCAGTGTCTGCGTGTTACATGTGTAAGTGCTTTTACTGTCATACAACATCTGTGTACGAAAGCAGAGAGCGCATCCAATTTATTGTTCTGCTGCGGCTTTAATCTTTATCGGCTCCTCGCATTCTTCGCCGCGGCGCTCCCGTTCTTTGTTTGCCGGCTTTGAAGATCTTTTTACAGCTTTCTTGTAATTTATGATTCAAGTCACAATTAGTAAGAGGTGGCATCAAGACGGAGCAAAGAGCTTTAAATTAGCGGCTTATAGCACGGATCGTAATCGCTTCAGTAAAATCATTAACTCTTGTCTGTCTCCTCAGACGCCACGGACACGTTCACGATGCTGCCTCTTATCAAAGCAACGTGTGTATAGATGTAGCAGAGCTGAATGGCGTACAGATAATGCAGTCGATTTACTTAGTGCTGGAACGCCACATATGTGGTCGGGATGTATTTATTGCTGATTTACATTGTGTAATGCTTTGGGCAGGGCCTGATGGAGTAATTTATGATTTTATCATCAATAGCAGAGGTACGGCTTCGCACGGGTCTATTTGTTTGTAGTTTGTGTGGGGGTAAAAACTTTTTCTACGGATTATCAATCCTTTCAACAGTTCGCTGTTGGCTGAGATGTGTCTTGTCAGCCTGGAGATGGGCTTGGGTCTTTTGAGTTTTCAGCACCTCAGGCAGCAGCCATGCACATTGTTGCAGGAGTCTTTTGTTCAAGTGCAGGGTTCCTTTTTAGAGACCTGAATGGTCTGAAAGGGGTTAAATTTATGAATGCTGAAATCCAGTATAGGTACAGTCCACTCACGGCGAGTAAAGAAAGATGGCTGGATTGTTATGGAAACCCAGTGTAAAACAAATGGCTGGGTGGTTCTATACAGTTTTACACCAGGTTCCCATGTCAGGGAGGCTAAGAATGAAGAACCTGCGAGCTTCATGTGATATGGAGGAGGTGCCTTGGTGTGGAAACCAGTGGGGCCATATTTGCTTTTGTATTGCAATTTTTTATGAATATGTTGAATGGTTGGCCCTAGAGAGCCGAAACCCGCTGTAAACCTCCGAAAGTGGCTGATTTAATTATGTGCCAAATTTGGTGTAGATTGGCCCAGTCATTTGGCCGTGCATAAATCACAGACAACAAATTCATATACATATATATATATAATCTTTTGAATGGACCGTGCGCCATACTTTCCCTGCGTCCCCCATAACACATACGCTCATCACGACTTCTCTACTCCACTCCGGCTCCTTCATCCTTCCGGTGCGGCTCGTAGATGCGGCACTTCACCGTCATCCGTGCTTCGTCACATACAACAGTACTGACGCTGCCCGGCTTCATTACGTTGTATGAGCCGCGTTGGAGTGATTAGGGAGAAGAGTTGAACATTTTTGCTAAACACTATTTTTTTTCTTCCTCATACCACCTCTCGATTGGCTTGATTTACATCACTTTTTTGGGGAAGATCAGCGCGTTTTTAGCCACATCCCCTTTTCTAGACCCTCGTGAAAAGTTTCTAGTGAGGCTCAGACATCTGTTCTTTTTGGCGCAAATCAAAACTTTGTCTAGATTGATTTGCGACAGAAAACGGGCACAACTTAAGTCAAGATTCTTGTGCCACAACAACCGTAAATCTGCCCCAATGTGTGCAGTATGGACATCGCCCTGACTTTCAGCGTGCATGTGAATGGGACAGTTTCTCAATATTTCTTTCATTTCGTGTCTTTTGCCGCCATGGAAAATCTTCAGGTCCAGATAGTACATATACGTGAATAAAATAAAAATAATTATCCCCGTGTGTGAATGACCTCTATCCGCCTTCATCGCTGCTGTAGATACAGTACTGTAGAGCCTTGTCTGGTAATGAATGGGTTAAATACTGGAAACCATCCCATTATCTCCCGCTGGAATCGGATGTGGGACGTTGTGCGTCACTTGTTTTCTTGCTGTGATCTTATCCGTACATGTGACCCATGTCACCGGCAGACCAGGCTCAGAGCCGACAGTAAATTGCAGAGCTGCGCCGTGTAACCCCTGACACTGCGCGCTCTGTACCTGCCAGGCAGCCGGCATTGTTTACCCAGGCTCCAGTCTTAGCCTCTAATTGGCCACTCACTCATAAAACGCAGCCACCTGTCACATTGCTTAACCTGCATGTGAGGTTAGATAGCTGTGTGCTTTGTGGAAATGCCATGCAGCAGAGCCGGGCGCATAATAAAGGACACGTTATCAACCATTTAAAAAAAAAACCTGAAATGACTCCCCAGACAGGTGCACGAGCGGCCAATTCTCTGTCATTCTCTGCTGCCAGCGCTCGGGCTTTCAAATTAAGGAGCATCGCTGAACAACTCCTCTGCTGTTTATGGCATCTTATTAGCAGAAGCTGACAGAATGCGGGGAGGGGGGTCCGAGACTCCACATCCTAAAGGGGGAGTTATACTACTACTACTATTACCACCACTCAGATCCACCTCTATTTTATCTTGTGTGTCCGCTTAATGTATAAATTGTCTTTTATTTAAAGGCCTAACAAAAAGGATCCTATTCCAAACCCCCCCCCCCCCCAAACCGCACCCATTTTGTCTATGGACTGCGAATGGTAGTGCAGCTCATCTCCATTCACTTGAATACCAGACCATGGACGAGACTGGCGCGGTTTAGGACAAAATCAGATTTTTTTTTTTTTTCTAATCCTGGACAATTCCTTTAAATTGTGCTAGTGCTTTTTACTTATTTAGGAGGTTTGTATGGGCTGTCATATTACAGATCAACCCCACAGTTTCCTGATGTTACATGTAAAATAATAGGGGATGGGGTTTAGCAACTTATTCCCACTTCACCATGCATTATTTTTTTAGCCTTTTTTTAATTGTTATTGTACATTTTTGGGGCTCAGTTTCCCTGTATCTGGCCCATCGCTTGTTTATGGCCAGATATATTCTTCTTTAAATTGCGCTACGATTCCTGGCGTATTTGCTACATCTCCCAGACTGCAAATCCGCTAAACATGCTCTGTACAGACACCGAACAAGTAGGGAGCGGATGGAAGATGAGTACAGTCACAGAAATAGAAACCACGACTCACCCCAGCAGCAGCCGCAGTACAGTGACGTGTACTATGAAGCCTTCTATCTAGTGTTTTATCCAGACAAATATGTTACCCCTGTTGGGCAAATAACTGTTCTCTATACAACTCCCAATGGTCTGGAAATCCAACTAATCCATCCATTGTGCAGAAAAACTGTCCAATGCTGCATTATCGACAATGGACCTACATGTGTTTGTCTCCCCTGGTGCCCCTATGCGGGTGCAAGCTTGAACAGCCTCCCAACGTTGGGGCACCTTTGATGTCATGTAGACGTTGGCATCAATGTGGGGACGTAATCTTCACACTGGGTTTTTTATTTTTGATGTTGAAGTATATATGCTGTTATGTATATGTGTCTGAACTGCCAATAGTTTGGCATTTCTGATCATCTGAAATGGTTGGGACGACCTGCCTGTATTACGTGCATTGTGCAGTAGGGCGATATATGAATTATATATAGAACCTCCGATGCTTCAGCACAGCGACCATTCTAACCAAACTACGTAGCCATCTTCTTCCCATGGGGGGTTTAAAGGGACAATATATAATTATGGATTTGTATAGACCTTCTAAAGAAAACAAGTAGTGCCGTTACCCGTGGTGTCAAGTCCCTTGCTTACTTTTTCTAACTGATCAGTTTCTTTGGCCCACACCACTTTATGTAGCTTAAATACTGGAGATCATGCAAGGTTTCAGTCACAGCCGAAGGAGTCTCCTCAAAATAGGAGGGTTTATTTGATCTGAGGTACAAATGTAGCAGAGCTCAGTTTGCATTTGCATCATTTGTGCACTTTGATAATCCAGTAGGTTTCCATGCAGTCCCTATGTTAGACAACCACCATCATCTCACCAAGGGCTGTGGCTAATGACCACCTCCCCTATGCCGCAGCTGATCCCCCCCCCCCCACTCCTCCCGTGCAGCAGCTGACCCTCCTCTCCTCCTGTGCCGCAGCTGTCCCCCCCCTCCTCCTGTGCCGCAGCTGTCACCCCCCTCTCCTCCTGTGCCGCAGCTGTCACCCCCCTCTCCTCCTGTGCCGCAGCTGTCACCCCCCTCTCCTCCTGTGCCGCAGCTGTCACCCCCCTCTCCTCCTGTGCCGCAGCTGTCACCCCCCTCTCCTCCTGTGCCGCAGCTGTCACCCCCCTCTCCTCCTGTGCCGCAGCTGTCACCCCCCTCTCCTCCTGTGACGCAGCTGTCACCCCCCTCTCCTCCTGTGCCGCAGCGGTCACCCCCCTCTCCTCCTGTGCCGCAGCGGTCACCCCCCTCTCCTCCTGTGCCGCAGCTGTCACCCCCCTCTCCTCCTGTGCCGCAGCTGTCACCCCTCTCTCCTCCTGTGCCGCAGCTGTCACCCCTCTCTCCTCCTGTGCCGCAGCTGTCACCCCCCTCTCCTCCTGTGCCGCAGCTGTCACCCCCCTCTCCTCCTGTGCCGCAGCGGTCACCCCCCTCTCCTCCTGTGCCGCAGCGGTCACCCCCCTCTCCTCCTGTGCCGCAGCGGTCACCCCCCTCTCCTCCTGTGCCGCAGCTGTCACCCCTCTCTCCTCCTGTGCCGCAGCTGTCACCCCTCTCTCCTCCTGTGCCGCAGCTGTCACCCCTCTCTCCTCCTGTGCCGCAGCTGTCACCCCTCTCTCCTCCTGTGCCGCAGCTGACCAACCCCCCTCTTTTTCTGTGCCGCAGCTGACCACCCCCCCTTTCTTCTTGTGCCGCAGCTGACCACCCCCCCCCCCCTCTTCCTGTGCCGCAGCTAACCCCCAGTGTTATCTGATGTGGTAAAATGTTCTGCATAAATGACATCTTTGTCCCTTTCCCTCCAGGTACGAGACTTCTCTCATCGACATGCTGGAAGCAATCAGTCCGATTTCTTCAGAGAGACGACGGCCTCCACACAGGAAGACCCATGACTTCCATATTTTCAGCCCAGCTCCCCGTGGCAATTCCAAGCCCTTCCAGCCAGCAGTCAGGAGACGTGAACCTCCCAGTGTAGATCCAGAGGAGAGAGAGATGCTGGAGGAGATTTTCTTCATCTGCTGATGGGCAGCAGAGCATATACTGTTTTCTACAATGACTGCTGGGTAAACCTTGCACCCACAACGCCATAAAGTTCTCCGTGGAGGTCACAACCATCTGCAAATCCACATGGAAATGACATTTGATCTTTGCGAGGGTATTTGTATGAAGCAGCAGTGAGGAGCCACAATCCCAGCAGTGCCTTAAAGATTCTAAAACTCTCCCATAATGATGCACCGGTATGGAGTGTTGTGGTTTTTTTTTTTGTTTATTTTTTAAAATAATTTATTGAGCAGTTTTGTGTGTGTGAACACATTGATGCTTATGACAGTGGTTTACTACTATGCTCCATTCTAATATGAGCCACAGCTGCGTATTCGACAAGCTCGACCATCATTCCCATTAGCCCAAGATCAATATCATAAGCGGACTGCACAAAACAATCAGCAGGATGTGGGGTTAAAATATACAGACACGTGTAATCTTATCCAAAGCCTTTATACTAATGTATGTCGCTTTTTGCTCCTGGGAAGTAGTTTTTTTTTTTTTTTTAAATATCATGTTGTATAAATATCTACATAACCGTTACAGCCTGTATTATACTCCAGAGTAGCATTCACAATTCTGCAGGCTGTTATTGGATAGAGTCAGCAAGCTTGGCTTTAGCATAGCCCAACTCTTGTAATACAGAGGCAGTTGTTTTTCACTACATTAG
This sequence comes from Rhinoderma darwinii, assembly GCF_050947455.1. Classification (NCBI taxonomy): domain Eukaryota; kingdom Metazoa; phylum Chordata; class Amphibia; order Anura; family Rhinodermatidae; genus Rhinoderma; species Rhinoderma darwinii. Next base: position 593,923,152 of record NC_134687.1, read on the forward strand.
ATGACTACACTACCACTTTTGAAGCCAACACTTCCCAGAATGCAAACAATCCGTGAGAGTTCAGCTCTGAAGAATTGTGAATGCAGCTGTGGACACTAGCTATAAATACATAATAATATAGCTACGTAATAATATTTTCACAAAGTAACTCTGCATGTTTAGGCTAGGGCTACGCAACAATTATGGCCGCAATACAGGCTGTTGTGTCGCTCTGCATGCGTTGCAGGTAACGAAAGTCGCAGCCAAAGTGACTGTGTAACCCTATCCTTATTCTAGATGTAAAACATTAAATTCTGTTCAGTTATTTAAAGGGGCTTGCCACCACTAACCTAAATAACATTGATGGTCTCTTGGGCTTCATCCTGATACAGCGCCACTACCTTTCATAAGCTGGGTCATAAATTGCAACACCGTTCCATTTGAGTAGGACTCAGAGGTCGGACAATTGTATATGTTGGCGAGATAAAGACTGGTCACCTCTCCTGACGTGTCTGTTTTAGTAAATACAGTAAACACCCCATGAAATAATTCTGGAACGTCTTTTCTTAGAATTTTGCATTGTGGTGTTCCTCTGTTATTCTTCCTGAAAATGTATAATCAAATTGACAACTGGGTGTTACTATTCCCCTTTTCGAAGGTTGTGTCCCTACTGTCTCTGACACTGTCAGACTGTGTAGGAACACGTCCAATTGACGAGGCGAATGAGATCACGCCGTTCGCATTACTTAAATTACATAAATTGACAACTATTTCCCCAAAAAATCCTTTTATTCAGAAAACAACATACAATTAGGCTCGATCACCTTCACAGTAAGTCCCCTGGGAATGAACACAACGAGTCCAGTGACACTGTCATTCTTCGTAGTAGTGTTGGAAGTCTTCATGTGAGAGGTTGTTCAGAGCCCTCGTCGCGGCTGATTGGACATTTCAACTGTACCAAAATGGTGTCCTTTCAGATGAGTTTTGACTTTGGGGAGCAAAAAAAGTTACACGGGGCCAAGTCAGGGCTATAGGTTGGGTGAGGAAGGGTAGGGATGGTTTTATTTGTGCCAAACCCCCCCCCCCCCCCCACTGCCAATGATGTGTGACTTTGCGCATTGCCATAGTGGTGGATCCACGTTTTGGCAATGTCAGGACACACTAGCAAAACATCGGTCCCGGTCCAGAGCAGCCTTGATAACAGCCACATTCTTATCGGTTCTTGACACCCTGACCGCTGTTCATCCTCAACGGCTTCCCATCCATTCTTGATGGTCTTGTGCCATCTGAAAACTTGGGCTGACAACAAAGCAGCTTCCCCATACCCTGTCTTCATTATCTCTAAGGTTTCACGCAAAATGTGATTGCATAACGCTGCTCGATGCTCCTCTGCGTTTTCGTCCGAAAGGAGAGGGGGGAAAAGAAGGGTGCACTTTTGTAATGTACCGACACTTTGAAAGGCTCCGGCTCAACGGAGGATTGTCCTGGCCGTATACTTGAGATACCACCGCCTCAACCTCCGTCCTCCCCTTCCTCATGCAGCCCTCGTGGTAAACATAAAAAAGATAATTCTCATTACTTTTGGGATGCACAGCGTATTCATACATTTACAGGAAGAATAACAGAAAAACGGCACAATATAGAGTTCTAATAAAAGGTGCTCTAGAATTGTGTTTTAATGAGGAATATTACTCTCTGCAAGCCACAAGTGTTGAAGGAGCTGAAGTGTTGGTGCGTCATGCTAAATGCAGGTTGTTTATATATATATATATATATATATTTATTTTTTTTAGTCTGGGACTTGCAGCGATATGATCTAGGTGCTGCATTTAAACCCATATTGACTTTTTGAGATTTTGACGGGCCACCCACTTCCTTTATGATCTATAGGACCAGGGCTACACTGAGACATTTTGTAGCGCTACTGATTGATTTTAACTCTTGAGTGACAGCTGCAGTCCACAAGATTGCATGCAACTCAATGTATTCATTTAGACAGCCGCTATAGCTCAATAGTTAAAAATCAATCAGTAGCGCTACAAAAAGTCTGTGTAGCCCTGTATATAGACCTAATAAAGGGGTCCCCAAACAAGACTCTCCTCTATTAGTCCAAGCAGAGAGCCATTTTAAAGAGCAGCATTGATGGTGGATAACAGTCGGAATAGGCCCTCATGAGAGAAATCGGCACTGTATATGGGGTTATCGGTGAAGAATTACCCCTTTTAAGGGGCTACAAATGTGCTGTCTAGCTGACGTTGTTATTTAGGAGATTTAAAGGGCCCCGCTGTAGTGACAGACTCCAGTACATTGCTTCCCTCCGCCTCATTTACAACACTAAGAAATTTCTTTCCTTCTAAATGGCCCTTTTCTCATTGTGTATCTTCGGAAAGCTGTAATTGCCACAATATTGCTCGTCCCCCCCCCCCCCCTGCCTAATTACATGGCGGCTGCATTTATTTCCACAATGTGAAGCTTTCATCCACTAAACAATAACCAGTTCTACAAATCTGTATCCAAACTATAATTAAATGTGGAAAATGTGAGAGGGGTTCAAACATGTCGCACACAATTACAGAGCTCCCATGTAATTTACCATCCAGCGGTGTGGACGGGATAGAAAACCATTACAGGGAAGCTGAATAACCTCTCGTCCCGCTATTATCATCATCATCTTATGCTCTCATTCAGACAAGCGTAATGTTCCCATGTTTAAGTCCATATTCCAGATGTAGCATCCAGAACCCCTGCAATTCTTCTACTGAAAGTGAACTTACAAAAATAAAGATGGGGCTCAGTCAAACTCCAATGGGGGGGGGGTCTATGTGTCCCATGCATGGGTACAATAGCCCCCTCTGAATAAGGCTTCTATGTGAGACCAGCACTAAAATGTCAAAAGTATATGGGGGAGGACCTAGGAAATGGGTGAACAATTATCACTGGTATGGGGGAGGGGTGTGCATGACCTGGATCCCCAAATGATTAAAAAATTAAATCTGTACTGTACATATTTACTCGTACCCATGTAAGGTGCAGTATTTGGATGGGTAATGCCTTATTGTCGTACAGGTAGAAACAGACTGTTGCTACCTGTTATCATGCCGGAGAGAGGCTGACTGTACAAACTCTTTGCCCACATGATCACTACTACATTTTGTGCATCTACAGTTCTAAAAACCTCCAAAAGCTATTTCATACTGTACGTGTGACTGATCCTTGCAGCTTGTCTTACCATGCTGCACTTTTATAAGTTGTTTAAGTTAAGCATTTGTCCTTTAAATGGGATGTAAACTGTGAAATACCCCCTCACACACTCCCTAGAACATAAAGAAGCTTTTACTTCTGTTTGACCACAATCACGTTGAAAGTTCTGTGTCCAGACCCTAAATGAAGCAGCTCATTGCTTCTACCACAGGAGGAAGTCCCAGCACTAATCCGCTGCCTGTAAGGGTATGTGCACACACACTAATTACGTCCGTACTTGACGGACGTATTTCGGCCGCAAGTACCGGACCGAACACAGTGCAGGGAGCCGGGCTCCTAGCATCATACTTATGTACGATGCTAGGAGTCCCTGCCTCGCTCTAGGACAACTGTCCCGTACTGTAATCATGTTTTCAGTACGGGACAGTTGTCCTGCAGCGAGGCAGGGACTCCTAGCATCGTACATAAGTATGATGCTAGGAGCCCGGCTCCCTGCAGTGTGTTCGGTCCGGTACTTGCGGCCGAAATACGTCCGTCAAGTACGGACGTAATTAGTGTGTGTGCACATACCCTCAGTAGTCCCTTCCCTGTGACTACAATTTATAGGTAAGCAGTCAGTAAACCTTTCCGTGCTCTGACAAGTTGTGTTATTAATGATGGGGTAGAGATTAATAAAATCTTAATTTTTATTTACAGAGCACAGAATCACATGGTTTAATTGTAGACCTTCCTTTCTAATATTGCATTTTTATCACTTTACATCTTTTTATAGTTCTGTCCCTTGTAACAGCGCCCTCTGGTGTGAGTAAGCAGCAAGAACACTTTCTAATACATATAACTCCACCATTATTTGATCGTTTTTTTTAGCTTGCAGCCCAAATTATAACCTGGTATTAATATGCTCTGCAGTTCTCCAAACAAACGTCATTATTACACTACTGCTGCATTATGTCCCCTTCCCCACATTCCCAGAAAAGCAGTAACCCGCTGGTCAACATCTCTAAACATAACTTAGTTTATAGGTCCAAAATTCTATGCTTATTAATTTCATGATCTACAGTATCTGTTTAAGGAGTTGCATCTCTGTTTTCCTGATACAGAGCTCCAAATCCTCTGCTTCCCTTCACACAGTTCAATGATCAAATTCCTGATGCCTGCAGCAACCACTAGGGGGAGATTTCAGATTTATGCAATGCTCATTGAGCTCAATCTGTCTTTTGGAAGTTCCGAAGTCCCCCCAGAATTGTACCATGCAACTACTACTTTGAGAAGGGAAGCAGGGGATTCAGAGCTCTGTATCAGAAAAACAGAGCTCCGACAGTTAAAACGATATATATTTTAATGCATCGTCACCATGAGTTCCGAGCTGCTGTCAACAAACCGACTTTGATTTTCACAAATATGTAACAATTTTTATTCCTTTTTTGCAGCTTTATTAATTCTTTCTAAATGTTTACTTAATTATGTTCTGATTTTTTAGATGTATAAGATGAGTTTGTTCTTTCATGATCTAAAATCCTGACCTAAGTGCCATGAATTTTGTGACTAAAAGACAATAGACCTTGGTGTTCTACTGCTGTCCACTTTTCTATAGAACATCCTATTCATTCCATAAATGCTATTTGTAGCCAGGATCATCCACATCTACACACGCGTTCCACCGTAGATCTGGGAAGCTAGCGATACACTGGCCCATTCCACTTTGATTCGCTGGCTGGGCTCTGCTACACATTGATGGTGAGAATCCAGACAGGTCAAGGCAGTTTCAAGGACTTAAAGGGGCTCTAAACCTTTTATTTATTATTAATAAACTTTGTTTCTATTTTGCACAAATCTGAGTGCCGTCTGCAGTATAAAGAATGGAGGTTTTTATTCTGGTTGTCATGGAAATGTATCATTTGTAATGTGTTTTTTTTTTTTTTGGTTTTTAAATTATATTTTATTTATATTTAAACTTCACACTTGTTTTTACCTGCATATGATTAAGTGGTTCTTTATGGTAAGGATGGGTTCATATTTCCGGTTGAGCGACAGGGGGTGGACTTGTTTTTCATGTTGTGTGGTTTTCACGTTTAAATCAATAGGAAATGACATGTATAGGACTCCACACTCACAGTCGATGGATTGTGCAGTTTACTGCTTCAAAACCTGCAGCAAAAAAAGGATTAAAAAAAAACAAAACTACTGAAATGTTATGATGTGCTTTATAGAGGACCTGCCAGCTCTCCTGAATTGTCTGTTTTAGTAAATCCCCATAAATTAACAATTGTGGAGCATCTTTTCCTAGAACTTTGAGTTGTGCCGTTCCTCTGTTGTTCCGCCTTTAAATGAATGAATAATTTGTCAACTGGGTGTTCCATTCCTCTTGTCAATAGGGGGTCTTACTCTGTACAATCAGTGCTAGCAGTGTCCGACGGTGTAGGGACACACCCCTTATGCAAGGGGAATGGTAACAGCCATTTGTCAATTTATTAATTTCCAGGAAGAATAACAGAGGAATGGCACAATGTAGATTTCTAAGAAAAGATTCTTCAGATTTTATGGTGAATACAAGTATTTACTAAAACTGACTGTAAGGCTGACTGTATTTTACAATCTATTAACTTTAGTTTTCCGCTATTTCAGGCTGGGCAGTGGCTGATTGTAGGGACAAGTAGATATAATCTAGAATTGCCGTTTCATGCCCGGGTGAGGCTGATTGTAGGACAGGTAAATACATTCTACTACTTCCGCCATGTCAAGCTGGAGATCTGATCATTGTCCAGTGTGTCGAATGATGTCTGATGTAGTCATGAAAAATTACTTCTTTGATCACTGCTACTCATATCGGCACCTCAAAACTGCACTCTTATAAGGGCCTGTTCACATCAGTGTTGAGCTTCTGTTCATGGGTTCTATTCGATCTTTCTGTCGGAGGAAAAGATGAACGGAAACCATAGATTCCGTTAGCATTACTTTGATTTCAATGGTAATGCTTCCGTGGCAGTTGGTTACCGATTGTTTCCTTGAAGTTTCCGTTTTTTTCACGGAAACAAGACCGTAGTGGACTACGCTATTGTTTCCACTAAAAAACTAAAACCTTACGGAACGGAAATCAATTATAACGGGAGCATTACCATTGAAATCAATGGTAATCCAAAAGGAAACTATGGTTTCCGTTTGGCTTTCCGTTCATCGGTTCCTCTGACCGAAAGATTGAACGGAGCCCGAAGCTGATGTGAATACACCCTAAGCTGCTGTTCTCTAGTTTCGTGTCCCTTTCATTTCTTATACAACATCTTTGTACGTTCTAAACTTTCTTACAAATGTTACTTTCTATATAAACAGCGCCTAGGGCTGGGCAATTTTGCCCAAAAATAAAATCTACATTTCTTTCAACCCCATAGGCGATTTTCTTAAATCACGATAATTTTTTTTTATTACTGTTAAAATGAAAAAAATACCAAGAGATAATTTAATAAATTATTTTCTTTATATAAATAACTTTTTAATATATATTACTATAATTGTACACAACTTCACAACTTTTAACCTCCGCAAATACTTTATAAGAAATACAATTGGAAAAATGTATATCTGATTGATTATAACGTCTGTTAACCTGTTCCGCGGCAGGGAACAGGTTAACAGAATCTATATGGCAATATTTAGAGGAAAAAGACATGGACCGCACAATCATAACAGAATCTATAATGAATTATACACTGCGTGCACGAACATCCCCCTCTACCCGCCACCACCTCAGCCGGTCTCCGACATTGCAGGCGAGAGCAGTGTAAACTGCAGCAGGGCCAGGCAGAAAGCGCAGAGCGGTCCCTTTGGGGAGAGATTACAATATAATGTCCGAAGTCAGAGCAGGACCCTGCGCAGTCCCGGCCCCACCGTGGGGTTTTAAATAAATGACATTAAGGCTGAATTCACACGACCGTGATTGGGCCGTGAAAAACTGTCTGTGTCAGCTGACCTGGCCCGGCCACAGGGCATGTGAACGGGACTCCTGGCGTCATAGTCATTTAGGCTACGTTCACACAACGTTAAATTTATCAACTGTCCGTTTCTCATGGTCATTTTGCATCAGTGTATCTCAAAATTTTTATCCATTTTCAGTCAGTCCTTGCGTTTTTAATGGCCGTTTGTCATCAGTTTTTTCATGGCCAATAAAAAAAAAAATAATGGATTTCATTTGTCAGTGTTTTTTTTTGTTTCAACCTCCTTAAAATACTACAGTGCTGCAATGCCTCTGTAAATAGTGCTGACATAGACCGTCTCTGGGCTTACATAGTGCCCACATATAAAATGCCACAGTGCTCACTGTAGATAGTTCCCACATAGTACCACAGTGCCCACATATAAAGTGCCAGAGCCCACACAGTACCCATGTAGATAGTGCCTCACACTGTGCCCTTTTGTATAGTGCAACACCCCCCATATAGTGCCACAGTGCCCAATTAAATAGTGCCATAGGCCCTCCTGTAAATAGCAGCACACTAGCTCCATCTAGGAGCGGAATCCCCAGCCAGAGCGTTGCTGGGGATTTGGCTCCAGGAGTAGCCCTGACGTCTGTCGATTTATATGGATAGTGACATCAAGGGATTTCCCAAGACCAAAGTCCCCAACAGTGATGACAGGCTCCATCTGAAGCGAAATCCCCACGGTTTTCCACCGCTCTGGTCAGGGATTCTGCTCTTAGAGGGAGCCCCTGATGTCACTGTCCATATGGGGACAGAGATGTCAGGCGCTACTCTTGGAGCAGAATCCCTTGCCAGAGGGGGGGTGCTATCTACAGGGGGGTGGCACTGTACTAGGAGTCTGCTTTCCCACTAAACTGATACCGTACAGAACAGCATTTTTTTTAGTACAGGATCGCAGATCCGTGGAGAAGCAGGAACTCTTAATTATAGTGCCCCCCCCCCCCCCCATATAGGACTATGATGACAGGAGTCCCGTTCACATGTATCGTGGTTGGGCCTGGAAATCCCTCCGACCTATAGACAGTTTTTCACGGTCGTGTGAAACAGTAGAGGTAGAGCCAGGACAGAACAGGGAGCAGATGAGATGACGGGGCGCAGTGTCTCAGACTGGGTGGACCAGGTAGGCGGTGAGGCAGAACTTCCTCCTGCAGGACGGCGCCACCGGGGAAACGATTCTGTTAAGAAACCGAATAGTCAGAGGCCTTGAGCGCAAATTAATTTAATTAATCGCCCCGCCCTTACAGCACCTGCACCTTAGGCCGGATTTACACGAGCGTGTGCGTTTTGCGCACGCAAAAAACGCGGTGTTTTGCGTGCGCAAAAGGCAATTAGCAGCTCCGTGTGTCATCACCATATGATGTGTGGCTGCGTGATTTTCGCGCAGCCGCCATCATTATGACACTCCGTTTGGATGTTTGTAAACAGAAAAGCACGTGGTGCTTTTCTGTTTTCATTCATCCTTTTCACTCCTGTTGCGCGAATCACGCTGTTCGCACGGAAGTGCTTCCGTGTGACCTGCGTGATTTTCACGCACCCATTGACTTCAATGGGTGCGTGATGCGCGAACAGCGCACAAATATAGAACAGGTCGTGAGTTTTTCGCAGCGGACTCACGCACCTGTCTGCATGGCCCCATAGACTATTAAAGGTCTGTGCGATGCGCGTGAAAATCACGCACGCTGCACGGACGTATAACACGCTCGTGTAAACGAGCCCTAATACCTGTATACTATCAAGGTCACATGGCTTATGTGTGAAGCAGAAAAATACGAGGCTGATTTCAAGGGAATTCATTCATGAAAAACAGGCGGTTTTTAAACTGATTCGCCAAGTGTTTCTGAAGTGTTTTTGGCGCCGTTCTTATTTCTATGCTGCGTTTTTTGAAACCGTGCATTAAAATTCACGCCTTGTATGAACTACACAGCTTTTACTATTGAAATCAATGAAAAGCTGTTTCCAAGAATTTTCGAAATGTATTTCGGAGCGTAATGCGACAGTTTTACTCTCCGAACTAAGGCGGAAAATAAGTTGGGTGAATCTGCCCTTAGATACCTGCATCTCAGGAAGACTTGTCATCTGCACAGGGTTTGTAGCAATACTGCACATTACCAGCACAATCTTCTAGCAAGAGATGGTTATTGCAGTTTCCAGTGCAGCAGTCAGGGGGCAGGAGCGCGCAGTCATCCGCAGGTGTCTGCTATGCACCATCACTCACCTGCTCGTCTCCCCTGGAGGTTCCTCTGTTCTTTACTCTGAAGCCAATGAAAGGTTCTTAAAGTTAATTTCCTTGTGATTGTAATCCCATTACAAGACTACAGCAATAACCTGCATTCTGCACAGGTGCGACTTCAGGGACCGTGGTGAAATAACGCGCATGATTATTTTTTTTCTCCGATTTCTCGTTTTGTCAGAGACAGGGAACACTTAAGACACTAAACAATGGATTGGAGAAGGCACCTTCTGAAACTGTCTCAACAAGCCACATCTGCTCATCTGGCACTGCCACCCAGCGCTGTGTGCCAACACCAAGAAGGCGACGGCGCTTTCCTTTAACTTCAATTTTTTTTATTCTTTCACTGCAATTAAGCTGTAATTATTTTTTTTATGCATAAACTTATGAAACTGCCTGATCATTAACATCTCGATGTGTTCTCGTGACTCAAACTTTAATACGTTCCTGTCATTTATGGCCTTCCGCGGCTGCGCTCTGCTCTTCCATTAGACGCAATGCGTTTCCTTTTCGATGCCTGGATTAATCTCTGTTAGTCTGGAAAACAAACTGTGGCAATCCAAACTCTGATTTATATTTCTCATTTAAATTATATCACTTAGATCAGTTCTGCAAAACTTTGTCCCGCCGCACCGTACAGGAAATTACAGTGACTCCCTAACGGCGTCATTTATAAATCTTAGAAGGCGCTGTAGGTCCTTTATCCCATCCTACATGTCTGATGAGACGACTTTACAAAAGGTTTGTATTGATTTTGGATGTCTATGGCTGTGAAATTCCTTTAATATGCAGTTCAACCAAATCTGCATCAACATTGGGGTCCATCTGCTCAGTTCTGCTTCTGGTCTCCTAAAAAAAAGCAAGAATATACGATTTTATGGATTATCGGATGCCAGACGGAAAAAATTGCATTGTACTGGTAATGCAATAGTTGTAAATGCAATAAAATGTGTATATAAAAAAAAAATTAGCTGTCGTATTTGACAGGAAAAAAAAAAATATAACTATAGAGGCAGTGGCTGCTGTGACTACTGGGAGAAATGGGGCTGCTGCTGTGACTACTGGGGTAAATAGGGGTGGCTGCTGTGACGTGTCCAGGCCTGATCTACCCACTTTGCTCATAGGCTCAGGCTGTGTATGGTCAGCTCAACATGGATGTTTTCTATAAGTCTCTTTTCAGTTGAAAGTTAATTTTTTGCCGGTCCGCTCACAAACCAACACTATGAATGTGAGAAAAAGTTAATTAAACAATTTGCCAGTGGAATTAAAATGTGGAATGTTTCCTCATTGTCAGGAATGATATAAAACATGCATGATGTGAAATAAGCTTAATGACGAGAGCGAGACAAATGTGCTTGTAGGGTGCGCTTCCAAGCAACAATAATCATACACGCGGGTTGTGTACTGCAGCAGTGCCCCCAACGTGTCGTCTCTTGAGGGTTTCATTTATTTTAATTAATCTATTTGCACAGTTGACTAACTATTCAACATGCTCCGAGAGAACAAACCTCACAATGTGACAGAATGAGGGAATCTGAAGACCCCTGTGGAGAAGATCTGCTGATGACATCATAAATGCACTGACCTATGTCTTGTCCTTGTCTAACCCGAAGCCTGTTTTGTAAAACATTCAGAAACAAGTGACAGACAATTATAGCCTATCCAGCACCGGATTAGGAATTTTGTACATCATCAGAGTTTCAAGATTTAAGCCTGGTGGATTCCAGTCTTTAAAATCCAATTCAAAGCTATGTGATGCAGGAGTCGTGAGATACCAAAACCTGGTGACGATCACTGTGGGAGCTGTGATTGTCACCCAACTTTATAGATTCATGCAAGTGGGAAACAGCGAAAAGACAGAGGAGGCCAGCACAATTACATATTTAGGTGAACAGATAGACCGATAGGTGAACGAGTTCCTCCACACCAAACTCCTCACACCGTGTTTTTATGGACCTTGCTTCGTGCACTGGGGCACAGTCATGCTGGAAGAGAAAGGGGCTGAACCCCAAACTGTTCCCACAAAGCTTGGAGCTACAATTGTCCAAAATGTCTTGGTATGCTGAAGCATTTAGATTTCCTTTCACTGGAAATCAGGGACCAAACCCTGAACCACAGCCTAAGACCATTACCCCTCCTTCACCAAATATTACAGTAGTCACTATGCATTATGTTAGATAGCGTTCTTGTGGCATCCACCAACCCAGATTCCTCCATCAGACTGCCAGATAGTGATCAGTTCATCACTCCAGATAACACGCTGCTCCAGAGTCCTGTGGTGGCGTGCTTTACCCCACTCCAGCCAACGGCTTGGCATTGTGAATGGTGATCTTAGGCTTGTGTGCAGCGACCATTACAACCCATTTATTGAAGCTCTGGACGTACAGTTCTAGTGCTGATGTCACTTACAGAGCCAGTATGGAGCTCTATAGTGAGCGATACAACAGAGGATAGGAGAGGAATGTCATGCATTTCAGCACTAGGCGGCCTCGCTGTGTTTCATTTGCGGGGTCTACTGCTTCGTGGCTGAGCTGTTGTTACTACTAGACACTTCCACTTCACAATGATAACACTTACGTAGAGGTGATCAGGGCAGATCTAGCAGAACAGAAATATGTGGCTAAAACACATGAACTCAATAATTAGAAGACGTGTCCACTTACTTTTGGCCATATATTGTATAAGATGTATAGATAGATAATTGAGATAGATATTAGATAAAGATAGATTAGATATTAGAGATAGATAAATACACTCTTCAACATTAAAATTGCAACACCAAGAAGGGCAAGCTGTAAGGTTCTGCAAATCGAGGAAGTAGCAGGTGTCGCTAAGATCTGCAAATAATCACATTTTCAAGCACCGAGCTCCAATCTGTGGCATGTGGGGGTTATAAAAGCCAGATTGACAGCAAAGTCTTTTAGCCACATGAAACATCAAAAACGGATTAAGTGGTGTGGGACGATTGTGCGATGCCTCCGGTTCGTCGACGTGCCAGTTATCGCCACTTGTTGCAAACTGAGAGGGATAGAATCCTAACAATCCTAATCCTAACAGAGAGATCTTGGTTTATCACTTCGGGAGATCAGAAATGCTCCTAGGACGAGAAGTCCGCACTGTTCAACGTTGCTTGTCCCGGAGATTGGGAGAACAACGAACGAGAATGACAGCAAGAGGTGCGTGGAGGCAAACATCTGCACGGACGGATCGTCTGAATGGAAGAATGGCGTGTAGTGAGGTATTCTGTACTGAAAGTGAAATTGGACATCCCATCCCAAGCCTAGGGCAGCAACCAGTGTCGACACAAACAAACTATCAAAGGTGTTTGCACGACCTTGGGCTACGAGCCAGGCGTCCAGCTACAGGTGTTCCCTTGACCACACACCACCGCTCTCAAAGGCTATCATGGTGCACTGCAAGACTGCAATGGAGGTCTATAGTCTTCAGCGATGAGTCCCGCTTTTGTCTCGGACGCAATGATAGCCAGAGATTGCGCTGGAGACCACGTGGGCAATGCCATGAAGAGGCCTTCACAAGGGAACATCATACCTGTCCTAATCCCGCGATTATGGTGTGGGGTGGCATAATATACGGTAGCTGGACCCCTCTAGTCTTCATTTCAGATACACTAACAGCTCGGCGTTACATTGATTGGGTCATGTAACCAGTGGTACGGCCATTTCTCCAAAGCGTCCTAGAAGCCATTTTTCAACAGGACAACGCCAGGTCGCATGATGCTCGTGCTTCTGTGAGCAGCCTGCGTGGCCTAAATGTGCTACCATGGCCTGCGGCACCCCCGGACTTGTCTCCCATAGAGCACATCTAGGACGTCATTGGTCCCTTTACAAAGAGAGCTGCCAGCAGCCAATCTTGATGATTTGCGTGCCCAAGTGCATTCAGCGTGGCATAACATTCCTCAGACAGCCATTAATAAGCTCATTGATAGCACGCCAGTGCATGTAATTCTGCGTGTGGCGCTCATAATCGATACTGAATAAATCAAGATGTTAGGAATATTTTGTTTCCATTTTTTTATCATTTGCATATCATTAACATGTCTATCAATTCTATGATTTCCACAATTATGAAACTTTTGCAATTTCAATGTTGAGGAGTGTATTAAATAGAGATAGATAGATATTCTCCATGTTGTGCTTTGCATCTCACAAAACTTTTACTTTTCCTGTATTGTTACTGTTGTATGAGGGAAGAATCTCGTGGCTGCGCAGCACATAAACCTTCAGGCGTCTGTCTCAGGGCGGCATTCATATAACTGCATGTTAAGTTGTGATGTGACTGTTTTGGGCAATGTTCCTTCCTGACTGGCGCTCTGAGATTCCCATCCGATAGATTTATATGACGCAGGGAAATGGTAAACTACATTAATTGGCTTTGTTTTCAAGAAAAAGGTCATTTATCAAGAGGCTTTTCTTATGCCCGCTCAAGATGCCTTAAATCATTTTAACAAATTCATGATATTTGCTGCCTTGGGGCCGGCAATAAATTTACTTTGAACATGAATGAAGAGAGACACAGTTTTCTCAATATGCTGTTGTGTATTTCTGCTCTGAATGACATGCTGCAGTATATCAGGAGGAACTGTCATGCACATTTCTGAGCACTGCGCCGGTCTGTGACCGCTTAACCCACCCGCTGCTAGGGGAAAGTGACATGTTCTTCAATTGTTTGAGATGCTGAAACTTGCTTCTTACAGGCATCAGACGTAATTGTCTGCCTGGTTATGGCTGCCAAGGCTTTGGTAAATCTTGAAGAGACTTTACCAGGCCCTTTAAAATGAAGCCAGAGTCCTGAGAATAACAGTACACGGATCATTAATTTTCCAGTGTGATGCCCGCTTCTGCTCCAGATGATGCTCTCCTGCGTGAAAATGTCAATCAAATGCCCACACTTCTTGTCTGAGTGTTTACTGAAACTCCCCCTCTTGTGACACACTCAGCAGCTACCTGAAGCCACCACTAGGAGGAGCTTCCTGCTTTCAGATTTATACATCTCCCATTATGTTCAATATTAGCTGCATAAATACATAAGCAATGAGCTCCACCTAGTGGTGGCTGCAAGCAGACAAAATGATATCATTCATCAAGTTAGGAAAACAGCTCCACTACACAGATATACACCTTTAAGCCATAACATTAAAATCACCTGCCTAATATTGTGTAGGTTGCCCTCATGCCGCCAAAAAAAGCACTGACCTGTGTAGGCATGGACTCCACAAGACCTCTGAAGGTTTCCTGTGGTATCTGCCACCAAGATGTTAGCAGCAGATACTTTATCGGGTTAGGGTTTTCATAAAGTAGACTTGCTTTTCCAGCACATCACACAGATGCTCAATTGGAATGAGATCTGGAGAATTTGGAGGCCAAGTCAACACCTTGCACTCTTTGTCATGTTCCTCAAACCATTCTTGTACAATTTTTGCAGTGTGGCAAGACACATTATCCTTGTAAAAGAGGCCACTGCCATAAGGGAATATGGTTGCCATGAAGGGGTGTACATAGGGGTTTTGAAAAATAACACGTTGACAACGCATTTTCTGAGGCAGAAATGTTCACCAAGCAGTTGTCACTTCACTTCCCCCATTTCTCTTTGCAACTTATACAATGTACATTACTCAGCAGGGGAAGAGAATAGGAAATCTGTGCTCCATCCTGATGCATAATAGGATGTATTTTAGAACAAATAAAGGATTTATTTTAATGTCTGTACCATGTAACGTAGAAATGTTTACTCTATCACTGATTTTAGCTTTTGGAGTCAAGTCACTACTTATGTCAAGGCCCTTGAACATTTCATATATTTCCAAAATTGTGTTATTTAAGGAAATGTATCATCAGAAAGTGATATTATCATAAACATATATTATTTTTTTATCCACACAAAATTGTATTGCTGACACAAAAGGCCGGCGCTTCCTGTTTTCTCCAGCTCAAGTTTGACCTTTGCTATATAGACTGGTACAACATGAGCAGAGTCATCTCATCATAATTAGGAGGTGGTAGAGTTAATGATAGCTGTATTGTACTGCTGAAGGCCCAGATCAGGCAGGATATTAAAATAATAGGCACAGATAAGCATCTGTAAAATTCTCCCTTGTCACTCCCTGGTCTCTGAGGGGAGGGGCTGTGCTCCATCACTTGCCGGAGACTGTAATATTCTATGACATTTTTATGTCAGTTTACTTTAATTCTTTTCAGCCATAAAGTTGTATATAGACAAAAGAGGAAAACCTCGTGTCTATCCAATATGGCCAGCCCCAGGGAAGTTTAAAAAAAAAAAAAATAGCTACAATTTTTTTTTACAAAAAAGAACAAACTTAAGGTATGTTCACGCAGAGTTTTTATGCCGTTTTTTTCCCCCGCAGCCATTGAGCGCCGATGGGCAAAAACCCTGCAAAATATGCTTTCTCTGCCTCTCACTGATGTCAATGGGAGGTCAGAGAAGTAAACACCCGAAGATAGGGCATGTCGCTTCTTTTTCCTGCGAGATAAATTTTACGCTCGCGGGAAAAATACGCCCCTGCCTCCCATTGAAATCAATGGGAGGCATTTTTGGCTGCTTTTTGGCACGTTTTACGCGTCAAAGAAACATGTAAAAAAAACTCTGTGTGAACTGACCCTTATAATTTCTCTTCTACAGATTTACATCTAATTAATGAAACAAATCAAATACATGAGACAGTCCGTTTCATGGAAATGTCCTTTTCACAAAGCACACAGGACTGCAGCACATTGCACCTTCCTCTCAGCTCTGCAGAGCAGTAATCAATTCAACTTTTCTTTTCAAAAATGTTTATTTTGTCTCGAGCTCCTCCGTAAAGTCATTGTATTGAATTAGCAGAACGCACAGTGAGGGACTCTGCTGGTGAAATCTTGTTACCGCAATCTCCAGCACAAATTAGACTTGACATTTCAAAGCTTAGTTTTCCCATGAAAGCGAACAGTGAGACGTTGAATGCGGGCAGCTCGGAGTAAGCAAAGCAACGTGGCCAAACCTAGTCGACCAGGGGGAAAACACAGCAACATGCCAATTATCACCACACTACCCAGCGCAGACAGCTAGACTCGGGTTACAATCACAAGCAGAGATGAAGCTATGTATATGTAGACAATAGTTACAAATGAGAGGACGCGGCGGCTCGGTGATTAGTGGAGACAAGTCGAGATTTAGACTTGAGATGACATTTTGTATGAAAACACCCCGCCTGGTGCCTATCACTGTGGAGCTCAATTACATCGCTGCCCAGGTATTGTTTATCGTGCACGGAAAGACAGAAGCAAAATTTATGTTGATGTATTTGCACACTTCCTGACAACAGGCATCCTGTAGTTTGTAAAACTGACCCAACAAAGCACCTTCATGCAACTTTGTGTCATACTATGACTTTTTGCGCAATTTGCATAAAGCTTGTGACTAAGGGCATGACCACACGTGGCGGATTTCCTCCGCAACTGTCCGCATCAATGCCGCACAGAATCTGCGTTGCAGATTCTGCTGCGGATCTGCACAAAATGTGCAGAAAATTGATGCGGACTAGCTGCTGCGGACTGCGGGAAAAGTGCTTCCCTTCTCCCTATCAGTGCAGGATAGAGAGAAGGGACAGCACTTTCCCTAGTGAAAGTAAAAGAATTTCATACTTACCGGCCGTTGTCTTGGTGACGCGTCCCTCTTTCGGCATCCAGCCCGACCTCCCTGGATGACGCGCCAGTCCATGTGACCGCTGCAGCCTGTGCTTGGCCTGTGATTGGCTGCAGCCGTCACTTACACTGAAACGTCATCCTGGGAGGCCGGACTGGAGACAGACGCAGGGAGTTCTCGGTAAGTATGAACTTATATGTTTTTTTACAGATACATGTATATTGAGATCGGTAGTCACTGTCCCGGGTGCAGAAACAGTTACTGCCGATCGCTTAACTCTTTCAGCACCCTGGACAGTGACTATTTACAGACGTCTCCTAGCAACGCTCCCGTCATTACGGGAGCCCCATTGACTTCCTCAGTCTGGCTGTAGACCTAGAAATACATAGGTCCAGCCAGAATGAAGAAATGTCATGGTAGCAAAACCAATACGCTCCGCAGCACACATAAGATCTGCGGACTTCATTGCGGAATTTTGACTCTCCATTGAAGTCAATGGAGAAATTCCGCCATGAGTCCGCCACTGCTCCGCAACAGACAGAGCATGCTGCGGACACCAAATTCCGCTCCGCAGCCTATGCTCCGCAGCGGAATTTTACGCCTCGTCTAAACGAACACTGCTAAATTAAAGTGTAAGTCAATGGACAAACGGCACCGCTGCGGATTAACGCTGCGGAGTGTCCGCAGCGGAATTTAAGTGAAATTCCGCCACGTGTGAACCCGCCCTAAGTCTGGTTATAGACGTCTGTGATGCAGCCGTAGTTTAGCATCCGCATTAAGGACGGTTTATCTGGACCTCTCACAGTTCTACTGATCCAAACCTAAATCGCCATAGAACCCCATTTCTGCAGCCTAAAAGAAGCCATAGGTGGGTTTTAGCTCAAGGCTCGCACCCCCTTACGACCTTAATACAGACATTAAATGTGGCCACATTGCAGCCATCTCAAACTGATGTTAGACTGAGGCTGGATGACCGCTTCAATCTCTTAACTATGGTTTTGACTTTGGAGTAGCAGAGAAGTTTGGCACAACAGTCCACTTTATAGTAAAAGTGAATGTTAGGAGGCGGTCATGCCAATTTTTTTTCTTTTTAATCACTTCTATTGTATTGTGTCAGGACTAAGGCATCATGTATTACGCTAAAAAAAACAAATGTGCACCAAATCCGGGTGTCAACTACAGCACTTAAAATATAAAAACATAGATTACACCCCAGACTATGGCTGCGCCCCAAAACCTATACAGTTCAAGACAGCAGACACCAGTGGCGTAACTACCGCCGTAGCAGCCGTAGCAGCTGCTACGGGGCCCGCGGCATGGGGGGCCCGTGTCGCCTGCCGGCACGGGCCCCTACCATGGCCGGAGGCTCCGCTAGCAGCCGCTATGGCTGCTACAGCGCGACGCCACTGAACACAACGGCAGAGCAGGGAGGTATCTCCCCGCTCTGCCATTAAACAAAAGACATGTATCCCCTATCCACAGGATAGGGGATACATGTGTGATCGCTGGCAGCGATAGGGAGAACGGGGGACTGAAAGTCCCCTGAAGTTCTCCATCACAAACCTCGGACTTCCGGGGTCTGTGTCGGCAGCTCCGTAGAAATGAATGGAGCGCCGGTCACGCTTGTGCGCATGCGTGACCAGCGCTCCATTCATTTTTATTGAGCTGCGCAGACGCTGGAAGTCAGAGGTTAGTCATGGAGAACTTCAGGGGACCTTCAGTCCCCCGTTCTCCCTATCGCTGACAGCGATCACACATGTATCCCCTATCCTGTGGATAGGGTATACATGTATTTTGTCTTTTCACACTGTAGGTCGCATTTTTTTGGGTGGTTGGGGATGCTGTATGGCGTTCCCTACAGGGGGGGGGCTGTATGGCGTTCCCTACAGGGGGGGGGCTGTATGGCGTTCCCTACAGGGGGGGCTGTATGGCGTTCCCTACAGGGGGGGGCTGTATAGCGTTCCCTACAGGGGGGGCTGTATAGCGTTCCCTACAGGGGGGGCTGTATAGCGTTCCCTACAGGGGGGGCTGTATGGCATTCCCTACAGGGGGGGCTGTATAGCGTTCCCTACGGGGGGGCTGTATGGCGTTCCCTCCTGGGGGGGGCTGTATGGCATTCCCTACAGGGGGGGGCTGTATGGCGTTCCCTACAGGGTGGGGCTGTATGGCGTTCCCTACAGACCCCACCTGTGGTGAACGCCATACAGCCCCCTCTGTAGATAGCGCCATACAGCCCCCTCTGTAGATAGTGCCATACAGCCCTCTCTGTAGATAGCGCCATACAGCCCCCTCTGTAGATAGCGCCATACAGCCCCCTCTGTAGATAACGGCATACAGCCCCCTCTGTAGATAGCGCCATACAGCCCCCTCTGTAGATGGCGCCATACAGCCCCCCCTGTAGATAACGCCATACAGCCCCCTTTGTAGATATCTACAGAGGGGGCTGTATGGCGTTATCTACAGAGGGGGCTGTATGGCGTTATCTACAGGGGGGCGGTAAAAAAGGCACTATCTACAAGGGGGGGTTGTGTGACACCCAGGGGAGGGGGGGCCCCAGTCAAAAGTTTGCTATGGGGCCCAGTCATTCCTAGTTACTCCCTTGGCAGACACCCTATAGAATGTACCAGAAAACGTTAGATGAACCACCCAGTATCCTTCATTCACTTTTGTCAGGAGCCCCCAGAGCATTTTGTTTGGGGGGGACACTTGGTAACACAGTCTCAATTGTTTCTTAAAGCAATTTCAGTGTCTTTTATGTATTTAGTTTTTTGGTATGTTCCGTCTACTCCCCTCCCCCCCCCCCCCCCCCATATTTTATTCCCACAGTGGTTCTTGCCTATTAGGGTCATCTACAGGTCAGCTGAACAGAATGTTCGAGCAGGTTCCGGAATATTCTAGAAGCGGCTTGCGCCTTTAGAACGCTTACTGATTGGTTGATTCATCCTTGTGGCGGGAATAATTTCCTTTTATAAGTCCGGCACTCAGCTGTTTCGGCGCCAGTTATCCAAGAATTGGTGTTTTTAATAATTATTTTATTATATTTATTATTACATTATTAATATTATTAGTTTAATGTTACCATTAAGAAACATCGCGGCCATTTTATCTAAAATGTTTGGTCTTTTGTGTTTATTTATAAATGTATTATTAATATTTATTTAGGACTTAAATAAATATTTTCGGCAAATAGTACTGCAAACTATGAATAATTGTTAGTGGTTTACAACAATATGGTTCCTTGTGTGGAATAAGACCGAGGTGACAATCCTGCCTGCCTGCCTGCCTTCAATGTCACACACACACACACACACACATGTAGGAGGAACTACCGCGGTTGGTACGCAAAGAACAAGACACACCTTCGGTTTTGGGCAACTTCTTTACTGCAGCGGACAAATAACAATAACTTCTTCTCTATGGAGCAGACAGGAAGCCTGAGGTTGAGGACTTCGATCCCGCTGGAAGTCCCCCGGAGAGAGGTTGTGCCTGACCCCACGTTGCCGGCTTGGCTAAGGAAACGCCGCTGTCAGTCACGGCGGGAGCTACCCGATACTGGCAGCCTACCCTAGGGTAAGAGTCACACTCTCGGCCCACGGATCGCGTCGTGGGAATCAGCGACTAACGTACCTACTAGCACCGTCACGGGTCCTTGCGGAGCTATCCGCTACCTTTCATGACAAACCCTCTCTCTCCTCAGTCGGTGGTCCAAACGGTGGACCACCTAGGACGCAACTGAACTGGCGGGCTGACGCTACGAGTTACACGAAGTCCAGCTAATAGTCCAACAAAGTCCCGTCAACCGTACCGTTCCTTCTGTCTGCTCCTGCTCCAACAAGATTCATAAATAACAGTTCTATGCAAGGTTACATGCGACGTTTCATCAATAACAGTTCCATGCAGGGTTACATGCGGTGTTCTAGCAATAACAGTTCCATGCAGGGTTACATGCGGTGTTCTAGCAGTAACAGTTCCATGCAGGGTTACATGTGACTAATGGAACTTCGCCTGGGGAGGTCTGAGGGTCCTAGTTAGGCTACGTGTGTGTGTGGCTGGTACCTGCAGTGGATGCTGATGCTCCACTCCACTCTTGCTCAGGCAGTCCTCCGTTTGGTGCACTCCTGCTGCTCCTTTCCCCTGCAGGAAGGCACGTTCCTCCTTCTCAATGTCCTCCTGCTGCCACACTGTTAACCCTCTTCTCTGCAGCTGCGAGTCCAACAGCCTCTACAGCCTCTCCTCTCTCTTTCTATCACTCCGCTTCTCTCCCTGTAGCTTTCTCCTGCTTTTCTCCCGTCCGGACACCTGACCGTGCTACTCCTACTACTTTTACTCCCTCTCGCTCTCTCCTGTTTGCGCGCGCTTTTCTCCACGCTCCCGCCCCCCTCAGCATCCGGTCCTCCCTTCCTCCAGTCCCGGCGTCGCGAGACTTCGCCCTGTTTGGGCGCATGCGTCATGGCTGTCGGCAGCGCGGCCGTTGCCATGACGCCCAAGATGCTCCTCCGTCCGGAGCCGACTGCTGTGCCGCCCGACGAGCCTGTGTTCCTGCGTTGCACCAGGGGGAGAGGTAAGTACGAGTGCACCCCTACACTTCCCCCTTGGTTATCAAGTGCAGTCCTCTGCACTAAACTTCATAGTCTTGCAAATAGGCCGGTTGTCGGTTGCGAGTACACCTCTGGGGGTAACGCAGTCCACGATTCAATTCCGTTGCAGGTGTCTCCACGCACTCCGTTAGGTTTTCCGTCCTTGTTGGTCGTGACGCCCAGGATACACTAGGGTCGTCTGATGGAACCACCAGCCACCAATCTCCGTCAATATTTGTCGGTGGAGCACTCTGCAGTTCTTCTGGCCTTGATGACGTGACTGGTTCGGGTGTCAGAAAGGTACATGGCCGCAACAGGTTGCGATGCAGCCTTCTACTCGGTCCCCTGTCACCTTCTGGTCTCACTTCATACACAGGAAGCCCGGGGTCAACACGGTTTACCACCACATATGGTTTCCTCTCCCATCGGGGCTCCAGCTTACGGCCACGCGCTGCCCTGCGATTCCGCACCAACACTCGATCTCCAGTATGAAATGCTCGCTGTCGTTCTTCCAAAGGGGGTAAGCTCTCTGTGGGTCGAGCTCTCTCCATTTCGCCCTTTGCTGCACTCAACCGCCGTTGATGTTCTTGGATCCATTGGGAGGGGGATCGGTGGACTTCAACCTCCGGCGTCCCTAACAGAAGATCCAACGGAACCCGGCACGGTCGGCCGAACATCAATTGATATGGGGTATACCCGGTAGCTCGATGCACAGTGTTGTTATAGGCCCATACCAGGTCGTCCACATACTCAGGCCACCGTTCTTGTCGTTCGTCCCCGATGGTCTTTAATAGCCCCAGTAAGGTGCGATTGAACCTTTCACAAGCCCCATTCCCTTGTGGGTGATATGGGGTCGTCCTGGATTTTCGGATTCCATGTAAGATACACAGCTCCCGGAAGAGATCCGACTCGAAATTCGCTCCTTGGTCCGACAAGATGCGTCTGGGGCAGCCATACGGACGGATCACATGCTTCCACAACGCCGCCGCAGTCGTCGGAGCAGTCTGGTCCCGCGTAGGAATCACCACGGCAAATTTAGAAAAGTGATCCAAGCATACTAACGCATATCGGTGCCCCGAGGTGACTTCTTGGATTGTTAAGAAGTCTACCGTCAGTAGTTCTAGTGGCTCACCCGTCACGATAGTCATGGGCCTCTCCGACTGTTCTGTCGCCTTGTGTAAGACACACTCTGTGCATTCCTTGTAGACATCTCTCATTATTGCTTCCAGGTTTGGAGCATAGAAGTGATTCCTGACGATCTGTACAGTCTTTTCCACCGCAAAATGACCTCGGTTCTCGTGCATCCACTTGCACACGGATTTGACGTCTGCGATGGGCAATACCAACTGCCATATGTCGCGAGATTCCCGTGGTGCCCACACTCTTCTATACAATACTCCATCATGGTATTCTAGTCGTTCCAACTGCCGAGCTAATGCTTTAGCTGGTGCTGACAACCTGGTTCGCTCGGCTGCCGTGGGCCTTTCCTGCTGACGTACCCATTTGACGATTATTTGGATGTCCGGGTCTTGCTGTTGCCGCTTCTCCCACTCGCCTCTATCATACATCTCAGCAAGATCCTCAATCCCTTGTATTGCTGTCACTACCCGTTGCTGCTGCATTGGAGGATGAACCACGCGTAGTGGGGGTATCTCTACTTCTTCTCGTTCATCGTCCACCTCTCCGACTGGGGTCTCACACGGCTGTCGGGAGAGTGCATCGGCGTTGGTATGGTTCTTACCAGGCTTGTACCGAATGGTATAGTTGAATCGGGCCAGTCGGGCTATCCATCTTTGTTCCATCGCCCCCAGCTTTGCCGTCCCAAGATACGCCAAGGGATTGTTATCCGTGTAAATTTCCACTTGACGTCCGACCAGGTATTCGGCAAACCGTTCGGTCACGGCCCATACGATGGCCAATAACTCGAGCCTGAACGAGCCTGTAATTGGTTGGGTTACGTTCTGATGGCCGCAAGCTACGGCTACCATAGGCGATGACGCGCTCCACGTCTCCTTGCTGTTGGGCCAGGACTGCTCCCAGTCCCTTCAGACTGGCGTCAGTGTAGAGCCGGAACGGCTGGGTGAAGTCTGCAAATGCGAGGATGGGGGCTGTCACCAGCCGTGTCTTCAGCACTTCGAATGCCGCTTGCTGTGGCTCCTGCCATTGCTCCACTATACTGGGGCTTCGGCTCCCCTTCTTTTGGGTGGGTTGTCCACAGAGGAGTTGATTCAGAGGACTTGCAATTTTTGAGAAGTCTCGGATGTACCTCCGATAGTAACCGACCAATCCGAGATAGGCTCGGGTTTCCGTGGTGTTCTGCGGAACGGCCCACTCCTGTATGGCTTTGATCTTATCTGGGTCAGGTGCAATTCCCGCTGCATTCACAACATGTCCTAGGTATTTGATCTGCCGGCGACCAAGTCGGCACTTGCTGGGTTTTAGTTTGAGGCCATATTTTCCCAATCGCTCCAACACGACCTGTAGATGCCGCAAATGTTCTGGGAAAGTCTTTGAGAAAATAACGATATCATCTAAGTAGATCAAGACTGACTCGTAGTTTAGATCTCCCAGACAATGCTCCATTAGTCGTTGGAAAGTACTGGGCGCATTAGTTAGGCCGAACGGCATCCGATTAAATTCGAACAAACCTGACGGAGTAATGAACGCCGTCTTCTCCTTATCCTCTTCCTTCATAGGTACCTGCCAATACCCAAATCGAGCGTCGTATAGTATCACGCCTCCTGCATGGCTGTTAAGGATTCCTCCACTCGCGGCAGGGGGTAGGCGTCCCGATGCGTACAAGCGTTCATCTTGCGGTAATCCACACAAAACCGGAGCGATCCATCCTTCTTCCTTACCAGGACAATCGGGGCTGCCCATGGGCTCTGACTTTCTCTGATCACCTGCCCGTCTAACATCTTCTGCAGGAGCTCTTTTACCTCCCGATACAGAGCGGGAGGTATATTGCGGTATCGCTCTCGGATGGGAGGCGCCGCCCCCGTGTGAATCCCATGTTCGATGGTAGTGGTGCATCCAAAGTCCTCTTCATGCCGAGCGAAAACCCAGCCGAAGCGTTGCAGAAGCGTCCTCAGTTGCTCCTCCGACTTGGTATCTGGGGCTATTCCGTCCAGTTCGAGTTGGCGCCACAGTCGATCAGTCTGCTCGCTCACGTCGGCCTCACTCCTTTCATCTCTTGACGATGCCTCTTGTAAAGTCTCGGCCATGGCCGGGTCCGTCACATCCTCGGGCCTAACCATCTCAACATTAGCTAGCACCGTGCCGGCCGGTATCTCGACAAACCCTTGGGTCGGATTCAGCACTCTGACGGTCGCCATTCCTTTGGTGATCCGACACACCGTTCTTCCCACCACCCAGGGTGGCGTACTCTTGAGACTTCGCATGGGTTCCACCATGACCACGGCATCCCTTAAGCGATGATGGGTCCCTACGGAGAGAGGAATGGTGACTTCCTGTAGAGGTGGTACTTGCAGCACCGCTTTACCTGGGGCCCTCACCGACCCCACTCGCCCCTGTAGCGTCTTCAAGTCAGCCTGTCATTGGCAGATTTGATGCACATGAAATAAAGCTTGCCGGGCGGTCCGATCGGCTGCCAGCTCCTCCCACCGGCTACCGCTCGTCTCGTTGAACATCATGCCATGTATTTCCTGCAACACATTCATTCCAATTATAACAGGTATACCCGGCCTTGCACAATTATGTACTACCACAATACCAGCACGGGGAAAATTACGATTAAACACGTCTAATTCTAACCACGTAACACCGGCAATGGGAATTGGCAGGCTATTAGCCGCCGTAAGTTCAATCCAAGGGGCTTCTAGAGTCTGTCGACCTTGGAACTGTTCATGGAACAACTGATAGGTCATGGTGGTTACGTCCGAACCAGTGTCAATAAGGCAAGGAACGTTAACCCCCCGATCATGGCTGTAACTATGGGGCATTTTCCTGTCAAAAGTTCCACCCTTCCTTTCGGGCCCGTCGATGGAATGCCCGCAGCTTGGCCCTCAGCGGCGGGGTACCTTAGTTTAAAGGTGGCTGTTCCCGTCTTGGATAGCGTCTCACCCTGCAATCTCTGGCGAAATGACCCGGCTGATCACACTGCCAACAGCGTCGAGGCCCTCCTTGTGTCGCTCTGGGTGACCGAGGGAGCTGTTCCGGTCGATCGGCCATTACTCTCAGTTGGGCGACATCTGTCTTTAATTCCCGGATAGCTTCCTTGACATCCCGGGCGAACTCGGTGAACACTGCTTCTGGGCGTCCATTACCTTTCGGAGATGGCTCGGGGGTACCCACGTTTTGAAGGGCCATGCTAGCCTCTCCCAACTCCTCTCGATGAACTTCGAGCGCTTCTCGTAACACCTCACTCATCGCGGCGGTGGGGGTTACCCGGACGAGGTCTCTCGCGGCGCGCCTCAGGGTCCGGCTGTCCAGCCCGGATACAAACTGGTCTCGCACTATTCGGTCCGGCTCCGTTACGGCTACGCACCCCGCTGGGTCCTTCCTTACGAGTCGACTCCACATTCCTTGTAATCCTACTGCGAATTGTTGGAGTGATTCCCCGTTCCTCTGTACCCTGGTATAGAATTTCTTCCGGAGATTGGCGGCTGACGTGACGTCTCCATAGAGGGATTCCAATTGGCTGATGATTGCTTCTAGCGTGTCGCAGTGTTCTAGCGGTAGAACCAAGACAGCTTGTCTCGCGTCCCCTTCGAGTGAGTTAAATGCCAGGCTTGGTGGGCTTGGTGGGTCACAGGTACCTGGAATAACCGGGCCGCAGTACGAACTCGTTCCGTCCAGTCTGCGATCGATACACTCTTTCCGTCAAACTTGGGAATGTTCATTAGGGCGGCCCCCATGGGTATCATGACGGTCGGGGTCGGCGGTAGTGTCCCGCTGCTGGATGGTTCCATCGCGGCGAGATTTCGGATCCTGCCGACTACGCCAATTTATGTAGGAGGAACTACCGCGGTTGGTACGCAAAGAACAAGACACACCTTCGGTTTTGGGCAACTTCTTTACTGCAGCGGACAAATAACAATAACTTCTTCTCTATGGAGCAGACAGGAAGCCTGAGGTTGAGGACTTCGATCCCGCTGGAAGTCCCCCGGAGAGAGGTTGTGCCTGACCCCACGTTGCCGGCTTGGCTAAGGAAACGCCGCTGTCAGTCACGGCGGGAGCTACCCGCTACTGGCAGCCTACCCTAGGGTAAGAGTCACACTCTCGGCCCACGGATCGCGTCGTGGGAATCAGCGACTAACGTACCTACTAGCACCGTCACGGGTCCTTGCGGAGCTATCCGCTACCTTTCATGACAAACCCTCTCTCTCCTCAGTCGGTGGTCCGAACGGTGGACCACCTAGGACGCAACTGAACTGGCGGGCTGACGCTACGAGTTACACGAAGTCCAGCTAATAGTCCAACAAAGTCCCGTCAACCCGACCGTTCCTTCTGTCTGCTCCTGCTCCAACAAGATTCATAAATAACAGTTCTATGCAAGGTTACATGCGACGTTTCATCAATAACAGTTCCATGCAGGGTTACATGCGGTGTTCTAGCAATAACAGTTCCATTCAGGGTTACATGCGGTGTTCTAGCAGTAACAGTTCCATGCAGGGTTACATGTGACTAATGGAACTTCGCCTGGGGAGGTCTGAGGGTCCTAGTTAGGCTACGTGTGTGTGTGGCTGGTACCTGCAGTGGATGCTGATGCTCCACTCCACTCTTGCTCAGGCAGTCCTCCGTTTGGTGCACTCCTGCTGCTCCTTTCCCCTGCAGGAAGGCACGTTCCTCCTTCTCAATGTCCTCCTGCTGCCACACTGTTAACCCTCTTCTCTGCAGCTGCGAGTCCAACAGCCTCTACAGCCTCTCCTCTCTCTTTCTATCACTCCGCTTCTCTCCCTGTAGCTTTCTCCTGCTTTTCTCCCGTCCGGACACCTGACCGTGCTACTCCTACTACTTTTACTCCCTCTCGCTCTCTCCTGTTTGCGCGCGCTTTTCTCCACGCTCCCGCCCCCCTCAGCATCCGGTCCTCCCTTCCTCCAGTCCCGGCGTCGCGAGACTTCGCCCTGTTTGGGCGCATGCGTCATGGCTGTCGGCAGCGCGGCCGTTGCCATGACGCCCAAGATGCTCCTCCGTCCGGAGCCGACTGCTGTGCCGCCCGACGAGCCTGTGTTCCTGCATTGCACCAGGGGGAGAGGTAAGTACGAGTGCACCCCTACACACACACATACACACACACACACACACACACACACACACACACACGGTGATCAATAACCTGCTGATCATTTAATGGCTCCTGGGACTTGTAGTTTCACCTTTCCTGTTCAAAGTGGATTCGTAATCCCCTTTCCAGTCGCGAATTTGTGGCTATTTTAAAGGGTTTTAGCCCATGATGTGTAGGTTACATGATTGTGCCAGAAAGTGTATTCTCACTACAGTAAAACTTGGATAATTTGTCAACCACATGTGCCGTATATTCCAAGCCTCATATTGAATATATAAACATATGCACAGACATTACGCGTATTTACTTATTCTTCATTGGCATCACTATGGATCCTTAAGACCAGGGCGCAGTCCAAGTTGCTAGCATGGCGCTCTAGCATCAGAAACTCAGCAAAGTAACATCAGCTCTTGGGCTAGAGTTTTGGCCCCTGCACATCGACAACTTCTCTATGATCTTCAGAAGCTGCAGAAGAACCATGTGGAGCCACCATAGATCCACCGAGTGCCAGATTATTAGGTAAATTCCATAAAACAGGATAAACAGCAACATGATATTAATGCAACTAGAGATCGACAGGATCACGCTGTTTCGAACACCGTTTATTAACTCTTATTTTTCTATGATGGATCTATATTTTATTTCCCATGGTTCTTCAAAGGGACAAATAGCTGATTTTGCCAGGGGAAGCTGTAACCAGCCAGATATTTCTTCTGCAGTGTAATGTGGTATTACAGGGGGGCAATTTAGATGAATGGTTGTCCATGCATTACATAGGTGGTTTGAGTTCCCCAAAGCAAAAGCCGGTTTAGAGTGCGCTCACATGCGACATACTTGCATTGTATTTCGGCAGCGTAAAAATTCTCTGTGGAAGACTACAATGTATGCCTATTGGAAAAATATTCTGATTCAGATTTCCCTAGTTCTTGCGTTGCAGAATATTTATCCCATAGAAATACATTGTAACGTCTTCTGCAGCATGCAAGTACACCACGTGTGAACGCTCCCTTAGGCCTCAAGCACAATTCAGTGAAATGCTTCAGTGTGCTATCTGTTTTTTTTTTAACAGATAGAACACTAACCCATTCACTTCTATGGGACCATGCACACTTCTGTTATTTTAACGGTACTAAGCCATCCGTGTGCGGTCCGTGTTTCACGGATCCGTGATTTACGACCGTACAAATAGCAATGGATGTGTGCATGAGGCCTTACAGAGTAACTCTCTATTCTGGCTCTCAAAGGGGGTGCCGAATGGGGGACCCCCCTCTATGACATCCATATGACCTAATAGGGAATATTTATCTTCATGAAACAACCTCTTTAAAAGGAAATATGCCGATTGGAAAACCAGTTAATTTCCCTAGTCTCTAATTGTATCCATTTATTATGTGGCATTATAGAATAAATTTATACATTTCATCACCTAATGGAGGGACCTAACCAGATCCAGCCGTCAACCTCTTTATTCTCATGTCGATCAGTCCTTCTGTCGCACAAGGAAGCTCATTTACTCATTTACGCTATGACGGCCGTTTCCTGAATACGACTTCTATAAGGCCTCATGCACACGACCGTAGCCGTGTGCACGGCCGTGATTTTCGGGTCGGCCGGCTGCGGACTGTCAGCGGACTGTCAGCCGCAGGCCGCCCGCACATGCACATAGCCGCGGCCATTGTTTTCAATGAGCCCGGACCGCAGAACCGGGCCGTAATAAGACATGCCCGTTCTTTCTGCGGTCCGGGCTCCCGGGCCGTGCACGGACTGCAAAAACTATGGTCGTGTGCACGGCCCCATAGAAAAGAATGGGGCCGCAATTCTCCCGTGGATTTTCGGGGGAATTGCGGCCGCAAAAACACGGTCGTGTGCATGAGGCCTTAGACGCTTGCGATTTCACAAAGCTGCTTTAACTTGTTCAAAAGCCCAGAGACAGAATAGTTATTTTATGAAATATGTAGCAGGGTTTGTTCTGTTGGTGCCGGCAAAGTTCAGATCACTTACAAGTTGAGCGTTTTCCCATTCTCTCTCATCCCGGGCATTTTTTTTTCTCCTCGCTGTTTTATCCGATTCAAAGACAAGCAGACAGACTTTGAAGAGCGCTCAAAGCTTTTTTTTCACAATTTTTTTTTCACACTCTCTCGACTTGAGACTGAATGAGCTGGCGTAGGAGAAAACATTCAACCCTGTGGTAATTTATGATGCTCAAATTATCTAAGAGTACAGAACATTTGAACAATTCCTCTTAGACATGACTGCAGCTCCAGCACCATGAAATGAGGCGGAGGAATAGATGACTATAGACTGATCCTCAAGAAAACTTTCTGAGGCAAAATGAGGAGAACAAGTCAAGTTTTACATAGAATGATGCATTTCCCTATTAGCACTGAAGGGCATTTGTACCAAAAACGAAGAAAGAACTCATGCGTGGACAGGGATTGTCGTTGTAAAAGAGACGCAAATCCATTGACAGCGCCAACTTCTATTGAAAAAGTTGTCTCATGCGGTTTTTAGGGTATACGGACACCATAGAGTGGAGTCTCCCGATCCGGACCACCTCTTTGCGCCAGAACAGACAGACACTCTATAAGAGTGGCTCCCACTCCGTCGGTCCCAGCACGTTTATGCATTACGGTTGATCGCTGGGGTCCGGGAGAAGGACATCCTGTGATCATCTTAAGGGTATGTTCACACGCACTAATTATGGACGTAATTCGGGCGTTTTTGCCCCGAATTACGTCCGAAAATAGCGCCTCAATAGCGTTGACAAACATCTGCCCATTGAAAGCAATGGGCAGACGTTTGTCTGTTCACACGAGGCGTGTATTTACGCGCCGCTGTCAAATGACGGCGCGTAAATAGACGCCCGCGTCAAAGAAGTGACCTGTCACTTCTTTGGCCGTAATTGGAGCCGTTATTCATTGACTCCAATGAAGTGCAGCGCCAATTACGTCCGTAAAGGACGCGGCGTTCAAGCGCCTGCACATGCCGTTACGGCTGAAATTACGGGGATGTTTTCAGGCGGAAACATCCCCGTAATTTCAGCCGTTACGGACGCTGTCGTGTGAACATACCCTTACAGATAACGCCTTTAACTAAAACACATCTAAATAGATTTTAAAAGGATAAAATGACTCAAAGACTTTTTATATATCATATTACATTATATTATTTGACATTATATTTTATTATATCATACTATATTATATTTTCGTCACTTAATTATACTGGATTATAAACTATATCTTAATATAATCTTATTATAAGAAAATCTTCTTTTAAAGAGTTTTTTCCACAAATCGGATAAGCCAGAAGTGTCTGGTTGGTGTGGTCCAAATGCTGGGACCCCAAGCGATCTTGGGAACCTGGTGCCCCATCAATCGGAGAGTTGGCCACACAAATGTGATCACCCTCTATGGAAGTCTATGGCAGATATTTAGGCCATGTTTAGAAATCAGGATTGTGTCAGGATTTAGGTGCCGATTCTGCACGGAAATCCCAAAATAACCCTCTCATGTTTCGCCGGCCATGCATGTGAATGGGGTATTTTTTACCCTCAGGAAAATATTTGCATGGAATAATAAATGCAGTGTGGTTTTTCCAAAATCGGCAGAATGCTCATTATTTCTGCAGATTAACTCCATGAAATTATAATGGAGCCAATCCAAGGCAGAAATACGAGTTTTGATATGCGTGAAATTTCTACCGCTGATTTTCTGCACAATCCACAGTGGATTTGTCTATGGCAATTTTGTGCCCTGTAAACTTGGCCTTACAGATAATCTAGAGGACCAGGAACTCACAATCCCAGCAGTTAAGGCCTTTTACACGGGGCAATGATCGGTCAAATGAGCGTTCATATGAAAGCTTTTTCCCGATCAGTGCCCTGTAAACAGGGCAACGATCAGCCGATGAACGAGCAAACACTCATTCATCAGCTGATCATATAATTTATGCAGCACTAAATATTATCGTTGTCGGCAGCACATCTCCCTGTGGAAACAGGGGGATGTGCTGACAACATTACGAAAATGTATGGGGACGAGCGATCGGAGTAACGATCGATTGCCCCTATACATTACTGATCATTGCTCCTTGTAAAAAGAGCAATCAAGCTGCCTCGTTGATCGGCGCTCGTTTTCATGGCCCATTATGTGCTATGTAATAGGATCTTTTAGCTCCCACCAATCAGACATTTATGACATATCTGATATTATAAATGTTCTTTTTGGAAAAACCCTTAAAAAGAGCAATTGCATTTCTTATATTTGGATACAGCTGATTTTGCTTCAGCACTGACGAGCATTTGCACCAGAAATAAAGGAAGAACTCATGCGTGGGCAGGGATTGTCATCGTGAGAGCGAGACAACCTGTCATGGCCACGGGCCGTCAGGCTCACTTACCTCCTGACGCCCGCAGCCATGGAAATGTGAGCTGGTCCCCATCTGCTCAGGAGACGCCAGCGCTCACTTCCGCTTCTCCCGGCTGGGTCCCGTAGGGTGCGCGCGCTCGTGCCCGCTCTTAAAGGGCCAGCGCGCGCACCTGAAATTAATACAAAATTGGCCCATGAGCCCTGGACTATAAGAGGGGCCCAGCCCCTTCCTGCCTTGCCTGAGCTTTGTTGTCGTTACCCTAGTCTGTCTAAGCAAATGGTCTCCTAAGTGTTTTCCAGTTCCCAGTGTTTCCCGTTCCTTCTACTTGTAATCTGTATCCCGTGCTATCCTGGTCAAGTACCGTGTTGAAGTCGCGCTGTGCTGTATACCACGCCTGTCCTGCTACACCACGCCTGGCGCCTGCCTGTTGCCTAGTTCCAGCCGAGCCTGTCTTGCTACTGTCTGAGCTACCCTATACGAACTATAGACTGTGACCTGTGTCCTGTTGGCCAGCTGCCATACCGTCAAGGCGGTACGGCCCAGTGGGTCCACGTACCCAACGTGACACAACCCCATTAACAGCACACTCTTTTGTTAGAGGAGTTGTCTCATGCGACTGTTAGGGAATATGGACACCGTAGAGCAGAATCTCCCATTCAGGACCCTTCAAACACAGAAGCAAAATCAGCTCTTTTACATCAGTAATAATTGTTTTTCTACACTTACAATTAACAATTCTGTCATCTTAAGTGAATGATAATGATTCAACAGATAAAGGGCTTGTTTATCATTTGGAAACTTCACTCTTGGATGGTGTAATGGCCGGATTCAAAGACGTCTTGGCTATGAGCTCTACTTCACCATAGACTTGTATAGGTGAGGAGCAGAGTGACAACCCTTTAAAGGAGCCTGTGCTAGATATCACTTTTTCAGGCCATGGTACACTTGAGATGAGGAGCACCAGAGACTGATAGATTAATATTTGATGCAAGGTCATAGCTATAGGGGAGTGCAGAGGTATCAGAATAAGTAAAAGTACCAGATAAAAAGTCACCCGTATGATAATGGCACTTTGCCGCTTGGCCTTTGGACTGGATAATCTGCGGTCTCCCCTCCGTAGCTGTAGCAGTACTTTCAAATGTATAGATAACCAGCCGGCTATTTGTATACGGTGAGCTGGCATCGCTTCTAGTTGTTTGAATACTTAATGACTGTTAATATTGGTTCAGTGAGGCAGAAAATAGAAGACAAAATGACTGAAATTCCAGTAGGAATTTCAGATACAGTGGGTGGATAATAGTGGCTTTATTGCAGTCATTTCCTGTATCGGAATTGGTTGCAGCCCCTCTGGCACAGTGTTATAGAGATGCACCTGGCATGGGGATGGGCCGAGTGTGAAGCTTGCTGCTTCGGTGGATGACTGGGCGAGTCCCCTAGGGCTACCTCTTGCTGATTTTATTATACTATCCAATTAGATGAAAGTGTCTGAACACAAAAGACCAGCAGTGGCAGCAACTAAGAAAATGGTTATTAGCTCTGGCACAGTAATTGTGGTGCTTACTGTATAGTCCTGCCAGCTCTGCACACTGCAGTCATGACCCCAGACCTTTGCCCAGATCGCAAATGTGCAGGAGAAGGTTACACTCACACAGCTGGAGGTGATGGCTTACCAGGGTCTTAAATTATGGGCTAGGAATACAAAAAATCATAGGTCCACATGAGGTGTCATGACATAGGTGCCATGCTGCGGGGTTAACACTACTGCCTAAGGCCCCACGCACACGAACGTGCTTTTGCGGCCGCAATTCCCCCGAAAATCCACGGGAGAATTGCGGCCCCATTAATTTCTATGGGGCCATGCGCACGACAGTAGTTTTTACGGTCTGTGCATGGCCCGGGAGCCCGCACCGCAGAAAGAATGGACATGTCTTATTACGGCCATCTTCTGCGGTCCAGGCTCATTGAAAATAATGGCCGCGGCCATGTGCATTGCCCGCGATTTGCGGCCAGCTTGCGTCTGACAGTCCGCTGCCGGCCGACCCGAAAATCATGGGCGTGCACATGGCTACGGTCGTGTGCATGAGGCCTTATAGAGCAGAAGAAGTCATGGGTTGACCATGGCACCATCTGCATAGAGTTTGTACGTTCTCCCTGTGTTTGATGTCCCCAAACTTTCCACTAGGTCCCCCGCCTTCACTCGTGCCACCACCGCGGTTGATCCTGCCAGAAGCATATGCTTGTCTCAAAGAAATCAAGCTGGCATCAGTTGCAGAATTTATTTATTTATTTTTTAACCGATTATTGCTCAACCTCCTTCTCAGTATCTTTTCCCCTTTGAGATATATATATATATAAAATACATATGCAGTATGCACTAAAGCTGGTCCAATTCCCCCGTAAGCATGGGGCCAAACATATACATTATTCTAATAAAGTGTATAAAGATAAGTGGCTGCCAGACACCTCCAATTCTGCTTATCTCTGGGTGAAACAAAAGATTAAAATCTTGTTTCTTCTCTGCACCATTTCGGAAGTTTCAGTCGGGTTAACCTCTCAACAGAAAGTCAAACGGAAACGTAATCGTGACGGAAACCTAGCTAATGGTTTCCGTCTGTCTCCACTGTGACAGGGCTCCGTTGTTCTTGACGGAACCAATAGCGCAGTCGACTGCGCTATTGATTCTGTCAAAACGATGGAACCCTGTCACAGCGGAGACAGACGAAAACCATTAGCTAGTTTTCCGTCACCATTGATATCAATGGTGAGGGAAACGGAAGCTTAGGTTTCCGTTTCACTTTCTTTTGAGAGGTTAACCCGACGGAAACCTCAGATGGAACCCCTCAACGGAACACAGACGGTGATGTGAACACAGCCTAAGCTGTCTTTATAGACATTTGATTCCTCTTGAAGCTTTACATTGGATCAACCCAGAGGCTAAAATAGAATGTAAGTCTAATTATACTATGATATAGGTATATAGATATGTGAGGGGGCAAGAACCAAAATAGGTCATGTTCAAACAGGGTTATTGGGGATAAAATGAGGCAATTGCCCTGTGGTGTCCTCGACCTAAAAGCCTCTACCTCCCTGTTCCCATTATTCCTTCCAGCCCTTCCCAGTAGCAACAGATGGGATTTTGAAAAGACGTAAAGCATATCTACAATATCAAAGCTTTAATATGGGGCAGAAGTGGTGATTATGCAGCTTTAACTAGTGGGATAAGCAGTTGCAAGATACATCTAATAACACTTTTCCCCCAGATTAAAAGAGGATACGGCATGTTAAAGTCCAACATGAACCTTGTTACCCTCAATAGCAGACACCAGGGCACAGGGGAGCTGCGCTCATACTCGTTTACATTGTCCTGCTTATATCAGTGGGATCTGCTAAATATTAGGGTATGTGTATGGCCAGCATAAGTTGTTCAAACATTATATGACACTGCTACTGGGTAGTACTGGCCCCACCTAAGGGGCCTATTACACCAGCCAATTTTGGCAGGTGCAACGAGCACCGATCAACGAGACAGCTCGTTGATTGGCGCTCTCGTTTGCTCCTGTCACTCGGAGCTATGCATGGGGACGAGCGGTCGTTACTCCTATCGCTCGTCCCCATACATTATCATAATGTGGGCAGCGCGTCTCCCTTTTTATACAGGGAGTTGTGCTGCCGACAACGATAATATTTCAGTTTTTAAAATGATACGAACATCAGAAGAACGAGCGTTTGCCCTCTTTACACAGGGCAATTATTGGCAACAAGCGTTCTATTAAATGTTTGTCTGCCCGATAATTTCCCACTGTAAAACCCCCTTAAGTTTTTGCCCAGGGGCCTCCACCAATCTTGAACAGGCGATTGCTCCTATATGTAGATAGAGCTTGTTCCTTACCTTCCTTGCCTATCCCTAGAGAAGGGCAGTGTGGCCATTGGATTTATCCCTTACATCTGTCCTGCGCATGTCACTCTCACCATGGGGGATGCTACCCCTGAGCATGGTCTATCCTTTCACTGGGCTCAATATCAGCTGCCGTGGTTGCCTATAAGGTACATATATTTA
The DNA here is from genome assembly GCF_050947455.1 of Rhinoderma darwinii. Lineage (NCBI taxonomy): Eukaryota > Metazoa > Chordata > Amphibia > Anura > Rhinodermatidae > Rhinoderma > Rhinoderma darwinii. Next base: position 593,959,441 of record NC_134687.1, read on the forward strand.
TGACTATAACCTACACAGTTAGTTGGTTCAGATTGTGTTCTGTGGGTCACAGTGGTTGTCACGTGCCTCCCCCGTACAATAGTAAAGCGTATATGAGTTATTTAAAGGGGAAGTACAGCAAGAATGATCTTCTGATAGGTCATAGATATATGTGAGGAGATTCTACTGGTGAAGTCGATGATATCACACACCACTGATTTACAAAATAAAAGGATCTACAGTGAGATCTCCCATATAATGCCATTCATTTACAGCAGAAGATGCCGGGTAGTTTATAGAGCGAAGTCAGGAGCTGCGCTTGCACGATACACAGCAGATTGTCAACTGGATCATACAGCTAACACCGTGCTGCAACGGCCGGGATCAGAGCTAGCACCAATCTAGCCTGTCTAACCCCTTAAATGCAGCAGCCCCCTGCAACAAGATTGAGGGGTGCAGATGGGTTGTCATGGCAGCATGGGGCCTACTGAAGGTCCCCACATCTGTCATCTTAGTACTCCTGTTAGGCCCTGCAAGAGAAAGGGCTTAAAGGGGTTGTCCAGAGAAACAAAAACATGACGTGGCTCTTGCTCCATCACAAAGGATGCCCTGATTGCTCAATTGGAGGAGTGATCCCTGAGATTAAAGAGGCTCTGTCACCAGATTCTCAAATCCCTATCTCCTATTGCATGTGATCGGCGCTGCAATGTAGATAACAGTAAAGTTTTTTGTTTTTTTAAACGTTCATTTTTGGCCAAGTTATGAGCTATTTTATATATATATATATATGCAAATGAGCTTTGAAATGGACAACTGGGCGTTTTTTTTTTCGTTATGTCCAACTGGGCGTATTGTATTTTTAACTGGGCGTGTTTACGTGTATGACGCTGACCAATCAGTGACCAGTCAGTGTCATACACTCCTCTCCATTCATTTACAAGCAGCACAGCGTTCTTACTAGAACGATGTGCAGCCAGATACACAAGTGTCCTGATAATGAATACACATGACCTCCAGCCTGGACGTCATGTGTATTCAGAATCCTGACACTTCTGACTCTTTTCTGTGAGATTGCAGCAAGCCACTCGTAATCCCGCGAGATTACGAGGTAAACGAGTTTTCGTTTCTCTTGCTGGAAATCTCAGAGAAAAGAGTCAGAAGTGTCAGGATTCTCAATACACATGACGTCCAGGCTGGATGGTCATGTGTATTCATTATCAGGACACTTCATTAATGTTAATCTCGTTTACCTCGTAATCTCGCGAGATTACGCGTGGCTTGCTGGAATCTCAAAGAAAAGAGTCAGAAGTGTCAGGATTCTGAATACACATGACGTCCAGGCTGGATTTCATGTGTATTCATTATCAGGACACTTGTGTATCTGGCTGCACATCGTTCTAGTAAGAACGCTGTGCTGCTTGTAAATGAATGGAGAGGAGTGTATGACGCTGACTGGTCACTGATTGGTCAGCGTCATACACGTAAACACGCGCAGTTAAAAACACAATACACGCCCAGTTGGACATAACGAAAAAAAACGCCCAGTTGTCCATTTCAAACCTCTTTTGCATATATATAAAATAGCTCATAACTCGGCCAAAAATGAACGTTTAAAAAAAAACAAAAAACGTTACTGTTATCTACATTGCAGCGCCGATCACATGCAATAGGAGATAGGGATTTCAGAATCTGGTGACAGAGCCTCTTTAAGTGTTTTTTTTTTTAGAAAAGATGTGACGCATCATCACAGTTGCACATCACAGGAGCTGCCTTCCCCTCCAGTATGTGTATACACAGCTAAGTTTTCCCGCCACCTCTATAATATTCCATCTGTCCCCTTTCCCCTGCATGACTAGAAAAGCACCGACATAAACAAGAGGGGGAGGCAGCTCTCTGTGATGTGCAGCAGGGATGACGCGTCACAGCTTTCTGAAAAACGACTAAACTTCCAGGATCACGTTACTGCTCCTCTAGCGGTGGATTACGGCATCTTTGGAAACTAATTAGAAAGTGGCTTTACAGTCATATGAAAAGAGCAATGTCATGTTTTTGTTTCTCCGGACAACACTTTTCATAGGATAACATTGACAGGCCAAAATGCCTGAATACAGAAGTACTGCAGTGTTGAATTCAGCAAACGCAAGTTTAATTCCCTCAGTGGGACTAAGAAAAAGCTTAAGAAAAAGATTAATACATTTTTAAAAAAATCGAAAAAAAGTAAAAAAAAACAATAAAAGTTTCAAAAAATAACCCTTTTCCCATTTGTTATGTAAAAAGCTATAGACAATAACAAAATAAACATTATTGGTACAGCCACATCGGTAACAATCCAAACGATTAAAATATCACGTTATTTATTATTTATTGCTCATGGTTAATCCTGTGAAAAAAAATATTGCCAGAATTGTTTTTTTGTTTTTTTTGGTTGCCTTGTCTCCCAAATAAAATGGAATAAAAAGTGATCGAAGAGTCATATGTAGCCCAAAATATTAGTAAAAACGACAGCTCGTCTGGCAAAAGAACGGGACATCACGCAGCTTAATCGACTCAAAAATAAAATAAATGTAAAAAAAAAAAACTATATCAATTTGATATTGTTGTAATTATACTGACCAGCAGAATAAAGTTAATGTGCCATTTATACTGCACAGTGAATGTTGTAAGAACAAAACTCAAGAAAACAATTGCAGAACTGGTGTTTTATCTTAAAAAAATGTTGACAATTTTTAAATATAGTGCAAAGTATAGTATAAAGTTGTCCGGCAGGGCAGGGGATGGTATAAAGTAATAAACTAGCAGATACTCACCACCTTAAGTTCCCTCCGCTCCATCGCTGAGGTCCTCGTTCTCCGCTGCTCCAGTTCCGGAAGCTCCTGCAGCAGTCACATGACTGCTGGGGCCAGCGAGTTGCAAATATTCAAACGAGAACTTTGAAGGGAAAAGTGGAGATGGGTTTCATGTGAACAGCAATTAAACCGTTCCTATGTTGACGTAAAAATAAAAAAATGATAGTGCTATATTGTAGGCTGGTATAAAAAAGAAAAATTCGTACATTTTCCAAATTGCATTCTGGTCCTGAATCATGATCATTAGCTGTGATGAGATTTTAATTCCTAATCCCGCCAATTCTGATTGCTTCTATATATAAATACCTTCTGGATCTTTAATGCCGCTAGTTTTGCAAATTGATTTCTGGTGCCCAATAAGGACCACATGTTTCCCAGACACCATTGGAATCTTATGATTATAGGGCTCATTGACCGGTGTTGTCTATATCAGGGTGGTATTACGGGGTGTCATTCATATGGCTCATGTACAGTTCACCATCAATGTGCCTGATTTGTGTTGTGCATTGTGCGGCCCCCTCACTTGTCGGCGAGTGACAGGGGAGCTATAGTCCCCCCCCGCAACTTCCAGCGTCTTATTACTCTGCGGGGTGTAAAGACTTCCTGACTTAGCTCGGCATTTTTCCTGAGCCGTCCGCCTCCTGTTCCTCACAGAGCTTTGCTTTACAAAACCCTCATTTACTTCTCTGCAGGACGCATTCAGTACAGAGAAGACCACAATCACGTTCCCCGGCTTCCCTCCTCCTCGAAAGTTCACCAGATAAAGGAGAATCATCTTTACTTTTCATGGGAGGAAGAGAAATCTTCAAGAGTTGAGCAGCATTAGGGCTGATTGTGTCTTTACATTAAGGAGAGAGAAAAAAGACGTTGTAATCTGGCGACAATTCTATAAAATGAGGGCAGAAGTCCCGGAGCTGGAAATAATGTACTAGTGTAATGTATGGGCCTCTTTAAAGGTCACCTCCACTTAAATCTACATATAATGTTCAGTTACTTTGCTTTAGTATTTTTTATTTATGGTGAATTATCAGATGTATTACGCTCTAGTCACACCCAGAGCTGCATTCAGAATTCCACTGAATTCCTGTTAGCTCTCAGGTATCGGGACTTGACATATTATGGATGCCCCCTTCTGATGCAATGTCTTTATATCACATGCCTAATTATTTTCCATTGTTAAAGAAGTAGCATTTATAGAGAGCTCTGTACTGCAGGCATCTGTCAAAATGTAATACAATAAAATAGAGTTCAGAACATTATGGGATCTCAGCTAAAGATGTTAGAGATGTACACTACCGATCAAAAGTTTAGGGTCACTTAGAAATTTCCTTATTTTTGAAAGAAAAGCACAGTTTTTTTCAATGAAGATAGCATTAACTTAATCAGAAATACACTCTATACATTGCTAATGTGCTAAATGACTATTCTAGCTGCAAACGTCTGGTTTTTAATGCAATATCTACATAGGTGTATAGAGGCCCATTTCCAGCAACCATCACTCCAGTGTTCTAATGGTACATTGTGTTTGCTAACTGTGTTAGAAGGCTAATGGATGATTAGAAAACACTTGAAAACCCTTGTGCAATTATGTTAGCACCGCTGTAAACAGTTTTGCTGTTTAGAGGAGCTATAAAACTGACCTTCCTTTGAGCTAGTTGAGAATCTGGAGCATTACATTTGTGGGTTCGATTAAACTCTCCAAATGGCTAGAAAAAGAGAGCTTTCATGTGAAACTCGACAGTCTATTCTTGTTCTTAGAAATGAAGGCTATTCCATGCGAGAAATTGCCAAGAAACTGAAGATTTCCTACAACGGTGTGTACTACTCCCTTCAGAGGGCAGCACAAACAGGCTCTAGCCAGAGTAGAAAGAGAAGTGGGAGGCTCCGCTGCACAACTGAGCAACAAGACAAGTACATTAGAGTCTCTAGTTTGAGAAATAGACGCCTTACAGGTCCTCAACAGGCAGCTTCATTAAATAGTACCCGCAAAACGCCAGTGTCAACGTCTACAGTGAAGAGGCGACTCCGGGATGCTGGCCTTCAGGGCAGAGTGGCAAAGAAAAAGCCATATCTGAGACTGGCTAATAAAAGGAAAAGATTAATATGGGCAAAAGCACACAGACATTGGACAGAGGAAGATTGGAAAAAAGTGTTATGGACAGACGAATCGAAGTTTGAGGTGTTTGGATCACACAGAAGAACATTTGTGAGACGCAGAACAACTGAAAAGATGCTGGAAGAGTGCCTGACGCCATCTGTCAAGCATGGTGGAGGTAATGTGATGGTCTGGGGTTGCTTTGGTGCTGGTAAAGTGGGAGATTTGTACAAGTTAAAAGGGATTTTGAATAAGGAAGGCTATCACTCCATTTTGCAACGCCATGCCATACCCTGTGGACAGCGCTTGATTGGAGCCAATTTCATCCTACAACTGGACAATGACCCAAAGCACACCTCCAAATTATGCAAGAACTATTTAGGGAAGAAGCAGGCAGCTGGTATTCTATCTGTAATGGAGTGACCAGCGCAGTCACCAGATCTCAACCCCATAGAGCTGTTGTGGGAGAAGCTTGACCGTATGGTACGCAAGAAGTGCCCATCAAGCCAATCCAACTTGTGGGAGGGGCTTCTAGAAGCATGGGGTGAAATTTCTCCCGATTACCTCAGCAAATTAACAGCTAGAATGCCAAAGGTCTGCAATGCTGTAATTGCTGCAAATGGAGCATTCTTTGACTAAAGCAAAGTTTGAAGGAGAAAATTATTATTTCAAATAAAAATCATTATTTCTAACCTTGTCAATGTCTTGACTATATTTTCTAGTCGTTTTGCAACTTATTTGATAAATATAAGTGTGAGTTTTCATGGAAAACACAAAATTGTCTGGGTGACCCCAAACTTTTGAACGGTAGTGTATCTTTCAGCATAAACTTGATGGATTACAAGTAGTAGGCAGCAGAATTGTGAATGCAGCTCTGAATGTGACTGGAGTATAAGACACCATGTTACTCAATATCAAAACTGGATAGGTAAAACAAAGAATAGGTATACAGCCAGGAGTAGTTGAGGATAAGGTAACACAACACAAGTAAGGCCCTATTCACATCTCAGTTGTGATGTACGTTTAGCGGGTACCCAAGGAAAGCTCCCAACATACTCTCTAACTCTAGTCTATTGAGCTCCATAAGCCCGACATAGTGTTCTTTTGTACTCTGTCAGGCAAGTTATACATCGGTATACCCTTTTTTAGTAGCAGACTAAGCTATTTCATATAATAAGGTCCCACAAAAAAAATTATACCGCATAGTATACATTTTTATTTAGCTTTGTAACCTATGGGTGACGTATGCCACTGTATGACTTATGTCACAGGCATCCGTTAAATGTTTATCTCATGGGCTTTTCAGTAGCTTTTCATGACATATATAAGTTAAACAGATAACGTAATAATGCTCTTTCTTCTTCCTCCTACTCCCCCTCCCCCTTCATAAACTTCTATGGGCAGCAGCCTGTGTCTCCTCTCTTCTTCTGCTCCCTCCTCCTACTCCTCCTCCCCTCTCCATAGACTTCTATGGGCAGCAACGTCTCTGTGTGTGTGTGTCTGTGTGTGTGTCTCTCTCTGCTCCCTTCTCTTACTCCCCTTCCCCTCTCAATAAACTTCTATGGGCAGCAGCGCCTGTGTCTCTCTCTTCTACCTCCTCATGCTCCCACTACCGTCTTCATAGACTTCTATGGGCAGAAGTGTTTGTGTCTCTCACCCTGCTCCCCTCCCTATAGACTTTTATGGGCAGCGTGTCTGTGTCTCTCTGTTTCTGCTCCTGCTCACTCTTCACTTTTCATAGACTTCTATGGGCAGCGTGTCTGTCTGTTCCTGCACCATCCTCCTGCTCCCCACCCCTCTCTGTGAACTTCTACAGACAGTGGTTGTCTCTCTAGTCCTGTTCCCTCTTCCTACTCCCCCTCCTCCATAGACTTCTATATGCAGCGTGTCTGTCTCTCTCAATCCTTGCATCCTTCTCCACCCTTTATGGACATCTATTGGCAGGCAGAGAAGAGAAGAGACACCCCCACTTTCTGCAGTCCATCTCCTCTACTCTGAAACTAGGGAGGTGCATTGCTTGACAACAGGGGGTGTACAGCAGATAACCGACGGGAGACACCTCTCTTCCAGTTACAATACATTACGGCGGGGCTGGCATGAATTCCAGGAAACGCATGTGCAGATTGTGCAGCTGCCTGGTCATTAGAGAAGCAGGGCATTTAAACCTCAGTTACATTGGCCTCAGTGCCAGCTATTAGGTTTTACATTTTACAAGCTCTTTTCTCCTGTGTATTCCTGTACAGTGTTGCACCTGTTTGACCTGACTCACTTGACTACTATTTGCTCTGCTACATCACCGTTACTAAATCTTGGCTCATCTGACTACCCTCCTGACTATTGCTACTACACCACATACTCGGCTCTGCTACATCTCTGTTACTGACCCCTAGCTTCTTGACTTCATTACATCTCAATCCAGGTCTCGCTTACGTCGCTGACTCCCATTGCCAACTTTGAACTTCCTTGACCTCGCTTCATTTCTCTCCATGTTATATATTGCTGTTGCCTCTAGCAACTGTATTTCCAATTCTTCTAATTTTTGTTTCCCTATCTGCTAACCTTACGCTGAGAATTAGCCACTGGACTAGTTAAAGGCACCTGTCCTGGGGCTAGCTGTGGACCACGACCCTAACCGAAGCCATTGGAATCGAAGCTAGGTGAAATTGTGCTGTCTGGTTGGTTCTTTCTCTGGGTATCGTAGGGATCAGATCCTTACATTCCAATCCCACTAATCCGGTCCCATTTGCCTGATTTGTCTGCTTTTGATGCTGGTTCTGTGCCCATTGCTTGCCCGGGTACAGGGCAGTGTTTTACTAGTTGTGAACACTTTGTGCCAGCTCAGTTCTAGTAAGCAAAGCCAGATGTAATGCCAAGGAGAAATACAGACTGAGACCGGATTCTGTTTTAAAGCAGAGACTTTCTGGATTTTCAAGAGATTCTGGTCCTACTACCAACCGACCTGCTTATTATGTCGAGAACTGCCTGAAATCGAAACATCGGTTCCTATAAAAAGACTGACAATATCATTAATATTTCTCCTCAGAATCAGTAAATGGAATGTGAATATTAACCATGTGTCAACCTGCTTTGTCCAGATCCTGCTCTCAACTCCCCTCCCCCCATCTCCATTAGGTATATGGGAGGGGGTGAGACATTTGCTGCCCTCTGACAAGGCAAAGCAGAGGTTAAAGATTTTGCTGAACGATCGGATGAGATGGTTGAGTGGTTGCCGATTCAGCGCTCCCCTTCACTTGTTCTGTACAATAAAATAATGTTGTTCATTTGTTGAGACAGTGTGGTTTTCTCTGAAAAATGCCGACCAATTACTGTAACCCAGAATCCGATCATTTTATCTAATGTTCTCCTAAGAGAAGAACAAGAATAAATGCATCACATATGAAATGAAAGATAAGGATTGAGAAGTCATCCCTTCTGTTTAGAAACAGGACCCTGGACAGCAGCCAGTGCAAAGTAGACTCCACTGATGAGGTCCTGTGTGTTTTAAGAACATGACATTTGGGAAAGAATGTGTCATTGTAAAGAGATCACTGAATTTGAGCGTTGTCCTGTAATAGGAGGCCACTGTTGTAACACGTCAGTTCATGAAATTTCTTCCCTCCTAGATATTCCACGATCAGCTATGAGTGATATTATTACAAAGTGGTAGCATTTACCACAGCAACTCAGCCACGAAGTGTGAAGCCACATAATGTTACAGAGCGGGGTTCGCACGTATGAGGACTTAACAACTGCAGAGATCCAAACCTAATCTGGCATTAAGATCTGCACATGCCATGTCCCAAGAGCTTCATGGCATGGGTTTCCATGGCCGAGGAGCTGCACACAAGCCTTACATCACCAAGCACAATACCAAGTGTCGGATGGAGTGGTGTAAAGCACGCCGACACTGGACTCTGGAGAAGTGGAGTGATGAATCACCCTTCTCTATCTGCCAGTCTGATGGACGAGTCTGAGTTTGAGAACGTTACTTATCAAATATGAGAAGTTGTTGACTGTGATAGCAATGATATGTATTGGAGGGTAATCACCTCTATGCAGGTCAAACTCCATCTTTTTATTGGGAACTGATTACAGTACATTCAAGTTGCTGCTGAGTCGTGTGTATTATGAGCCACTTTTTTATTAGTTACATAGTGACGAGCTTTTAATGTATAGGCTTTTTTACTTTGTTACCGTTCTCTGATTGAGCATCTCTAAACTACCCCCGCCCGCTGCTCCCAAATTGGTAGGGGACCTCGATACCAAAACACGTTTACTAAGCAAAATCCTGTATCAAGATTTGAGGGCGGCATAGTTCCGAACTGGACACCCCAACTCCTGGAATTACAAGTATGCCAATGGAATTGAATCTGAACACTGTACATAGAAATAATCCTCTTAATTTATCTCATGGGCTTTACATACACACTAGGCATCCCCAGCTCACTCCCCTTGAATTTAAAGTGAACGTGAATCATGGAAATATTTTTTTATATCTGGGTACCTGGAGAGTTGTGCTTTGATGGTGACTGATTTTTGTGCTGATTCTTTTATTTTCTAGATCTGCTTTCTCTGACTTGTTGCTTGTGATGCTTCAGGTTCAGAGCACAGTGGGTGTTTCCTGTGAAACACTTTTTCCTTTTCTAAATGCTCCAGTTTGCCTCCTCTTCCTCTCCCTCTCTCTCTCCAGCTCTCACATTGTAGCTATGCATGATGTGATCTCTAGAAGATGCAGCTGAGAAGTTTCCCCTGCTGTTTGTGAATAACACAAACCCGTTCTGACCACAGAGGAATCTACAATAGAAGCAGGGAAGTAACATATGACTGCAGCATGACACCACACACATGGTCTGTAGTCTGTAACCATAGATACATAGGTCTGCTTAGGATTTGTATGCATACAACAAGTGAAGAATTTTTATTAAAGGCTTGTTGCTGAATTATTTTATTTTAGATGCAGAAGTGCAATAGGTTAGAAAGGTGGACTCCACCACACAGTGATTCCAAAAGACAGAGCTCCAAATGCCATAAAAGTTAGGAAAAGCTATTTTGCATAAAAATCTGAAGACTTTTAGGGCATTTAAGGATCCTGTCTGATGGATCAGTTGGAGTTTTGAGCTGCAATATTGACCAGCAGCTATCAATATTGTGAAATACTAGTGCGGAAACGAGCTGGAACTTCAGGTGAAGTGCGATTTTATAGAAGCCCAATAATTAGGGTGTTGTAGAAAGCTAAAATACCCAACACCCAGGGGTGTAACTTCAAGGGAGCAAAGGGTGCAGTTGCAACTGGGACCTGAGGGGAGCCAATAGGTTCCTTCTGCCCTAAATGAGGAGAGCAGTACATATGATGAATGATATTTGGAGGATTTTGCATTGGGGACCAGGAGCTTTAAGTTACGATTTTGCCAACACATGATTTCATGACAACATGATTTCTAAATGACATAAATAGTTACATAGTTGATAAGGTTAAAAAAGACACATGTCCATCAAGTCCAACCTATAATCCTACCATGTTATTCCAGAGGAAGACAAAACCCCCATGAGGTTGATGCCAATTGCTTCATTAGGGGGAAAAAGTCCTCCCTGACTCCAAATATGGAAAGCAGAATAAAGCCCTGGATTAACGTCCCATCGCCAGAATCTAGTATTCATAACTTGTAATATTATATTTTTCAAGAAAGGCATCAACTTGTTCAAAGAATCAACCACCATAAAATCCTGTGGCAGAGAGTTCCATAGTTTCACTGCTCTCACAGTAAAGAATCCCCGTCTGTGATGATGGTGAAACCTTCTTTCCTCTAGATGTAGAAGATGCCCCCTTGCCTTGTTACAGGCCTAGATGTAAAAAGATCATAAGAAAGATCTCTGTACTGTCCAGTTATATATTTGTACATTGTAATTAGATCGCCCCTAATCCATCTTTTTTCTAAACTAAAGTGCCCCAGGTTTAATAACCTTTCTTGGTACTGCAATCTGCCCATTCCCTTAATTACCTTGCTCGCCCTTCTTTGCACCCGTTATAGTTCAGCCATGTTCTTCTTATACACAGGTGCACAAAATTGTACACAATATTCCATATGTGGTCTGACTAGTGATTTGTAAAGAGGCAAAACTATGTTCTTGTCAAGAGCATCTATGCTTCTTTTGATGCATCCCATGATTTTATTTGCCTTGGCAGCAGCTCCCTGGCACTGGTTGCTAAAGGTAAATGTACTGTCCACCAATATCCCCAAATCTTTTTCAGTAGTAGTTTTACACAGTGCTTTACCATTTAATGCATAATTGTAAAGTGTATTTCCTCGACCCGAGTGCATAACCTTACATTTATCCACATTAAGCTTAATTTGCCATTTCTCTGCTCAAACTTCCAGCTTTCCCAAATCCCTCTGTAATATTACATTATCCTCCTGTAATGAAGGGGTAAGGAGACAGACAGGTGAGCCCTAATCTACCCGCCACTCAGTCCCTGCCTACTTGCACGACCCGTTCTAGGCGATGGCGTACAACAGGGCGACGGTCCCTACGCTCAATACGTGCATGAGAGACAAACAGACAAGGGTACACAGAAGCTACGGGAAATGGGGCAGTTGCCCACGGCAACACCATGAGCAACAAGAGTAGTGAACTAGCCGAGTAAAACCAGGAGTGTACGAGGTACCAAACGCAGAGCAGGAGAGTAGTCAGTAAAGCCAGGGTCAATTAGAAGCAGAGGTCAATAGTACTAGCAGGAACAGCAGAGCCAGGAAACCAGACAGAATCACAGGCAAGGAAGAGCAGGAAATGAAGGTATAAATAGACAGAGGGCTGGAGCTAGCTCCGTCTGGCCAGGCTGTGATAGGTTCTCCCACTCCTCAGCCTACCAGCCTGAGTGGTAGCAGATGGAGTCACTCTATCAGACCTAGGAGCAGATGCAGACTGATTAATCATGGGCGTCGACACAGAAGCTGTGTCAGGCATATCCTTTACAGTACCCCCCCTTTTATGAGGGGCCACTGGACCCTTCCTAGCTGGACCTGGCTTATTGGGGAACCGAAGATGGAACCTCCTGAGAAATACCCCAGCGTGAACATCCCGGGCGGGTACCCAAGTCCTCTACTCAGGCCCGTATCCTCTCTAATGGACCAGGTACTGGAGGGAGCCATGGACCATCCTGCACCCGTTATAGTTCAGCCATGTTCTTCTTATACACAGGTGCACAAAATTGTACACAATATTCCATATGTGGTCTGACTAGTGATTTGTAAAGAGGCAAAACTATGTTCTTGTCAAGAGCATCTATGCTTCTTTTGATGCATTCCATGATTTTATTTGCCTTGGCAGCAGCTCCCTGGCACTGGTTGCTAAAGGTAAATGTACTGTCCACCAATATCCCCAAATCTTTTTCAGTAGTAGTTTTACACAGTGCTTTACCATTTAATGCATAATTGTAAAGTGTATTTCCTCGACCCGAGTGCATAACCTTACATTTATCCACATTAAGCTTAATTTGCCATTTCTCTGCTCAAACTTCCAGCTTTCCCAAATCCCTCTGTAATATTACATTATCCTCCTGTAATGAAGGGGTAAGGAGACAGACAGGTGAGCCCTAATCTACCCGCCACTCAGTCCCTGCCTACTTGCATGACCCGTTCTAGGCGATGGCGTACAACAGGGCGACGGTCCCTACGCTCAATACGTGCATGAGAGACAAACAAACAAGGGTACACAGAAGCTACGGGAAATGGGGCAGTTGCCCACGGCAACACCATGAGCAACAAGAGTAGTGAACTAGCCGCGTAAAACCAGGAGTGTACGAGGTACCAAACGCAGAGCAGGAGAGTAGTCAGTAAAGCCAGGGTCAATTAGAAGCAGAGGTCAATAGTACTAGCAGGAACAGCAGAGCCAGGAAACCAGACAGAATCACAGGCAAGGAAGAGCAGGAAATGAAGGTATAAATAGACAGAGGGCTGGAGCTAGCTCCGTCTGGCCAGGCTGTGATAGGTTCTCCCACTCCTCAGCCTACCAGCCTGAGTGGTAGCAGATGGAGTCACTCTATCAGACCTAGGAGCAGATGCAGACTGATTAATCATGGGCGTCGACACAGAAGCTGTGTCAGGCATATCCTTTACAGTACCCCCCCTTTTATGATGGGCCACTGGACCCTTCCTAGCTGGACCTGGCTTATTGGGGAACCGAAGATGGAACCTCCTGAGCAATACCCCAGCGTGAACATCCCGGGCGGGTACCCAAGTCCTCTCCTCAGGACCAGGTACTGGAGGGAGCCCTGGACCATCCTGCTATCCACAATCTTGGCCACCTCGAATTCTACCCCTTCAGAGGTGAGAACAGGGACCGGAGGTTTCATCGAGGTAGCCAAGGACGGGGAGCAGCATTTCAGGAGGGAGGCATGAAACACGTCGTGTATTTGAAAAGCCGGGGGTAACTCCAGCCGGAAGGAGACAGGGTTAAGGACCTCAATGACCTTGTACGGCCCTATATACCAGGGAGCAAATTTTTTGAATTGAACTTTAAGAGGCAAATTTTTTGAAGATAGCCACACCAGATCCCCGACAACAAACAAGGGGTTAGCAGAATGTCTTCTATCTGCCTGAGTCTTTTGTATGCTCTGGAACGCCTCTAGGTTCTTCTGAACCTGGGCCCAGACTGTGCATAGTTCCCGATGAACTGCATCTATCTCGGGATTGTTGGAACCACCAGGTGAAACGGAGGAGAACCGTGGATTAAACCCAAAATTTCAGAAAAAGGGGGAGACCCCCGATGACTTACTGACCCGGTTATTAAGGGAAAATTCGGAGAGGGCAATGAAGGAGACCCAATCATATTGACAGTCGGAGATAAAACACCTTAAATATTGTTCTAGAGACTAATTAGTCCTCTCAGTTTGGCCATTAGTTTCAGGATGGAAGGCCGAGGAGAAGGACAGATCAATCTCCAACTTTTTACAGAAAGCTCTCCAAAACAATGAAACAAATTGTACCCCTCTGTCAGAAACAATATTGACAGGAACCCCATGGAGACGCAGGATGTGTTTGACAAACAAGGTAGCTAACGTCTTGGCATTGGGTAGTTTCTTGAGGGGCACAAAGTGGCACATCTTACTAAAGCGGTCTACTACAACCCACACCACCGACTTGCCTTGAGATGGAGGCAGATCGGTGATAAAATCCATGGAGATATGGGTCCATAGTCTCTGGGGAATGGGCAAAGAACATAGTAAGCCCGCTGGTCGGGACCTGGGAGTCTTGGACCTAGCACAAATTTCACAAGCGGCGACGTAGGCCTTAACGGCTTTAGGCAACCCAGGCCACCAATAGTTTCTAGCAATGAGGTGCTTGGTACCCAGGATGCCTGGGTGGCCAGATAGTGCAGAGTCATGATTTTCCCTGAGTACCCTTAGTCGGAATTGCAGGGGAACAAACAGCTTGTTCTCAGGAAGGTTCCCGGGAGCTAAACCTTGATCAGCCACAATTTCGGAGACTAAGTCAGAATCAACAGAGGATATGATTATACCTGGGGGCAAAATACAAGCAGGATCTTCCTCCGAAGGAGGGCTGGCCATGAAGCTACGCGACAGTGCATCAGCTTTAATATTTTTAGACCCAGCCCTATAGGTGACCACAAAGTTAAATCTAGTAGAAAACAACGCCCATCGAGCTTGTCTCGGGTTTAGCCTCCGGGCAGATTCTAGGAAAACCAGATTCTTGTGGTCGGTAAGGACAGTTACCTGGTGCCTAGCCCCCTCCAAGAAGTGGTGCCACTCTTCAAATGCCCATTTAATGGCTAAGAGTTCGCGGTTGCCCACGTCATAGTTACTCTCAGTGGGTGAGAACTTCCTGGAGAAGTAGGCACAGGGACGGAGATGGGTGAGGGACCTGGTACCCTGGGACAAAACAGCACCCACTCCCACCTCGGAGGCGTCAACCTCCACGATGACTGACCCCATTTGGTTAGGCTGAATCAGCACTGGGGCAGAGATAAAGCACTTCTTAAGGATCTCAAAAGCCTGGACCGCCTCCGGAGGCCAGTGGAGGAGATAAGCACCTTTGCGAGTAAGATCCGTAAGAGGCTTAGCGATGACCGAGAAGTTAGCAATAAATCTCCTGTAATGATTAGCAAACCCCAGGAAGCACTGTAACGCCTTCAGGGAGGCAGGTTGGACCCATTCAGCCACAGCCTGAACCTTGGCAGGGTCCATGCGGAATTCATTAGGAGTGAGGATTTGACCCAAAAATGGTATCTCCTGCACCCCAAATACACATTTTTCGGATTTAGCAAAGAGTTTGTTTTCCTGAAGGGCCTGGAGCACCTTCCTGACATGCTCAATGTGGGAGGACGAGTCCTTGGAAAACACAAATATGTCATCAAGGTACACTACAAGAAATACCCCCAGGTAGTCTCTTAGAATCTCATTTACGAAATTCTGGAAGACCGCGGGAGCATTACACAACCCAAAGGGCTTGACGAGGTATTCAAAATGACCTTCGGGCCTGTTAAACGCAGTCTTCCACTCATCCCCTTCTCTGATTCGGATAAGGTTATAAGCCCCCCGAAGATTTAGCTTAGAGAACCATTGGGCCCCCTGAACCTGATTGAAGAGATCAGGAATCAAAGGAAGGGGATACTGGTTCCTTACAGTGACCTTATTCAAGTTTCGATAATCGATGCACGGCCTAAGACCACCATCCTTCTTCCCTACGAAGAAGAAGCCAGCACCTACCGCAAAAGTAGAGGGGCGAATGTAACCCTTGGCCAGGCATTCCTGGATATACTCTATCATGGCTTCACGTTCGGGACAAGAGAGATTAAATATCCTACCCTTAGGGAGCTTAGCTCCTGGTACCAAATCGATAGCGCAATCGTATTCTCTATGAGGAGGTAACACTTCAGAGGCCTTTTTAGAAAAAACATCAGCGAAGTCCTGAATAAACTCAGGTAGAGTGTTTACCTCCTCAGGGAGAGAAATAAAATTAACAGAGAAACATGACGTCATGCATTCATTACCCCATTTGGTAAGATCTCCAGTATTCCAGTCAAACGTGGGATTATGCATCTGCAACCAGGGAAGGCCTAAAACCAAATCGGACGATAATCCCTGCATCACCAGTACAGAGCACTGCTCCAAATGAATGGAGCCAACAATGAGTTAAAAAACAGGGGTATGCTGCGTAAAAAAACCATTAGCAAGTGGAGTGGAGTCGATACCCACTACCGGAACAGGTTTAGGCAAATCAAACAATGGCATAGCTAGAGACATAGCAAATTCCACAGACATCATATTAGCAGAAGACCCTGAATCCACGAAGGCACTGCCGGTGGCAGACCTACCCTCAAAAGGTCTTATTAGGTTTCATATTTACGGGAAATACCTGTGCGCCCAAGCGACCTCCCCGATGGTCACTTAGGCGCGGAAGTCTCTGGCTGCTTATTCTTACGCCTTGGACAGTTGTTCACTTGATGCTTGTCATCCTCACAGTAGAAGCAGAGGCCATTCTTCCTGCGGAGCTCTCTACGTTATTGGGGAGACACGGAGGCCCCGAGTTGCATTGGTTCATCCGAGATTCCCGTGGAAGAACGAAGCAACGGAACCTCGGGAGGCATCATGGGGAAACCAGAGGAGAAGGCACAAAAACGTTCAAGTCGTCATTCCCTGAGACGTCGGTCAAGACGTACCGCTAAAGCCATAACCTGATCTAGAGAGTCAGAAGAGGGATAGCTAATTAATAGGTCTCTCAGGGCGTTCGACAGACCCAATCTAAACTGGCACCTCAAGGCAGGGTCATTCCACCGAGAAGCTACGCACCACTTCCTAAAGTCAGAACAGTACTCCTCAACGGGTCTCTTACCCTGACGTAAGGTCACCAGCTGACTCTCGGCAAAGGCAGTCTTGTCAGTCTCGTCATAAATAAGCCCGAGAGCAGAAAAAAAAGGTCAACAGAGGAAAGTTCAGGGGCATCCAGAGCCAAGGAGAAGGCCCATTCTTGGGGGCCGCCCTGGAGCCGGGACATAATTATACCCACTCGCTGGATCTCAGAACCTGAGGAGTGGGGTCTTAATCGGAAATAGAGCCTACAACTCTCCCGAAAGGAGAAAAAAGTCTTCCGGTCCACTGTGAACCGGTCAGGTGAGGTGGAGGGCACTACCTGGTTAGCATCACGCTGGTTGCACCTCTGAGCTTGGGCTTGGACCTGTAGGGAGAGACCCTGCATTTGCTGAGCCAGGGTCTAAAGGGGGTCCATAGTAGTAGGAACCAGGGTAGAAAAGGTATATGGGCCTGTGATTATGTAATGACAGGGTAAGGAGACAGACAGGTGAGCCCAAATCTACCCGCCACTCAGTCCCTGCCTACTTGCACGACCCGTCCTAGGCGACGGCGTACAACTGGGCGACGGTCCCTACGCTCAATACCTGCACGACAGACAAACAGACAAGGGTACACAGAAGCTACGGGAAATGGAGCAGTTGCCCACGGCAATACCGTGAGCAATAAGAGTAGTGAACGAGCTGAGTAAAAGCAGGAGTGTACGAGGTACCAAACGCAGAGCAGGAGAGTAGTCAGTAAAGCCTGGGTCAATTAGAAGCAGAGGTCAATAGTACAAGCAGGAACAGTAGAGCCAGGAAACCAGACAGAATCACAGGCAAGGAAGAGCAGGAAATGAAGGTATAAATAGACAGAGGGCGGGAGCTAGCTCCGTCTCGCCAGGCTGTGATAGGTTCTCCCACTCCTCAGCCTACCAGCCTGAGTGGTAGCAGATGGAGTCACTCTATCAGACCTAGGAGCAGATGCAGACTGATTAATCACGGGCATCGACACAGAAGCTGTGTCTGGCAGATCCTTTACACCTCCTCTTTGTTGATTACTTGACAGATCTTAGTATCATCTGCAAATACTTAAATTATACTCTGTAAACTCTTCACAAGGTCATTTATTAACATATTAAAAAGAAGAGGGCCCAATACTGACCCCTGTGGAACCCCACTGGTAACTGTGAGCCATTCTGGGGATGTACCATTAATAACCACCCTCTGTTTTCTATCACAGAGCCAGTTGTTGACCCAATTCCACATATTTTCCTCCAGTCCCAACATTTTCATTTTATATACCAACCTTTTATGCGGCACAGTATCAGATGCCTTTGAAAAGTCTAGATACACCACATCCACAGCCTTACCCAGGTCCAGTCTAGAACTCACGTCCTCATAGAAGCTAATTAGAGAGATTTGACAGGACCGATCCCTCATAAACACATGCCGATGCTGAGTTAATAGTTTATTTGTATTAAGGCGGGATTCACACGACCGGGTCCCGCCCGAGCCCGAGTGCCGGCCGGTAAAATCGGCCATTTTGCCCGGCCGGCTTGCATAAAGTTTTGCATCCGTGCCGGGCCGGGCAGATCTGGACAGTGACATCAGCGGCAACTCCTGAAGGGGAATCCCCATGTGTTCGGGGATTCCGCTTCAGGAGTTTACCCTGATGTCACTGCCCAGATATGGACAGAGACATCAAGCGCTCTGTCCAGGAGCGGAATCCCCGAAAACACGGGGGTTCCGCTCCTTCAAGGAGCTAAATTGCGGCTAGCACATAGCAGAGCGGGGAGATACCTCCCTGCTCTGCTATAGTGGCGTCGCTACAGTAGTAGCAGCCGCAGCAGCAGCAGCTGCTAGCGGTGCCATGGAAGGTGTCGCCGGGCCAGGGCGCTTTTAAAACAAGCAGGGGAAGGGAGCCAGCGCAGCGCTCCCTTCCACCTGCTGTACACCCCGGCCCTGCCACACAGTGTACAGCGCACAGCCATTCGTCAGAATGGCATCAACTCCTCCTCCTCACATGCACACTGCGCTGTGAGGAGGAGGAGATAGAGCGCAAGCGCCGGAAAACCCGGCCATCACTCGGGACACATCCTGGTGATGGCCGTGTATTACCCGGCCCCATAGACTTCTATGGGAGCCGGGCGGCCGGGTACCCGGCCGAAGATAGAGCATGTCCTATTTTTTGACGGACAATTTTCCAGGCCGTCGAAAAATCGGTCGTGTGAATAGCCCCATTAGGGGTCTATTATTCCTAATGCAGCCGGGTGCCGACCGATTTATGAACGGCCGGCACCCGGCCGGGAAACCCTGTCGTGGGAATGAGGCCTAAGATACACGAGAATAGCATCTCTTAGAAAACCCTCAACCTACAATGGAGATTAAATTTACAGGTCTATAGTTTCCGGGCTCACTGTTTGACCCCTTTTTAAATATTGTCACCACATTTGCTATGCGCCAGTCCTGTGGAACAGACCCAGTCATGATTGAATCCTTAAACGTATATTGGTTAGATTCAATCCTTACTCAGTGAGCTCGCCAAACCAGAAGCTACATCTACATGAGGTTTGCATGTTCTCATGTGTTCTGGTGTCCTTCATGATCTCCGGGTTCTCCACCAATCATTTTCTAATAGGCTAATTGGTTTCCTAATAAATTGTTTCTAATGACTGCGAGAGATTTGGAGATTCTTAGGTTAAGGATGATGAGAGTGATACATTGTGTGAGATATGAAGATTAGAATATTAGCCCCTTGGGTCAGGGATAATGGGAATGATATAATGTTTGTGAGGGAGGGAGATTAGTATTAGGGACAGGGATGATTAGAGCAATACATCATGAGAGATAGGAAGATTATCTTGTGGGCTCCTGGGGGCATAGATGATGGGAGTAATGCATTATGTAAGATTTTTAGTTTATAGTGTAAGCTAGGGATGATGAGAGTCCACACATCAGGTTTTGTATCTGTAATAGAGACTGCAGAATGGAATTGGCACTGATGTGAATGGGTTAATTATACGCATTTCATGATGTTGTGATATAACTGAAGAATAAGAATTCTTTGCTATTTTTTAAAATTTTTGTCTTTTTTTTTTTTTTTGCCCAAATAACAAATGATCTGTCTGGGAGCACATAAATAATACTGCAATTCCTCTTGTATAATTACTGCCCATCCTCCGGTATTCTTGTGGTTTTCTGTCCATATTATTTCAGCTTTTAAAATATTACATTACGTTTTTTGAGCAACTCGCGTATTTTGCGGCGTTTTCGCAGCCTTTTTTACGGCCGTTTTTGGAGCTGTTTTCATTGGGGTCTATGAGAAAACGGCTCCAAATACGTCCCAAGAAGTGTCCTGCACTTCTTTTGACAAGCCGTCATTTTACGCGCCGTATTTTGACAGCGACGCGTAAAATGACAGCTCATTTTATTAAATTTAATCATAATATTTCTCAATTGAGATTTCAAATAATAGAGCAGGTCTCCAGGCCTAGGAGGGGAGGCAATCATATACATATATGATGTTTGTGCAGCATGCACAATGCAGTCAGGGATATGTGCCGTTACGTTTTGTTTGTCTTGGTATCCTCGTAAAACTGCCAACATCCGCTCTAATGAGGCGATCACGAATATTAGGGGATCTCTTAGAGCACATCATAACAGGATTTGCACATTCCTCAATTTGAGGATAAGCTGTGTGTAATACCGACCAGTGTCTCCGAATACTTTGGTGCAACTTTGGTATTATTGGGTGGTAAGTAAGTACTAGCGGTAACCTTGTCTGAGTCGGTTTTCCTGTGGTTGGCATCTCCCTACTTGCAATGAGTGATTTATCTAATTCCTGTGATTTTGGATAGCCCCTCTGTTCAAATTTATCGTACATTTGTTGTAATCTTGTAGTTTTTGTGTCATTATTGGATACAATCCTGGAGACTCTCATGAATTGTGATTTTGGTAGAGAGCGTATCGTATTCCTGGGATGACTGCTCTTATAGTGTAATAAGATGTTCTTATCTGTCGGTTTACAGTAAAGATCCGAAGTAAGATACCCATCCTGATCCTTTATAATAGTAGTATCCAGAAAGCAAGTGCTTTCTTTACTTAGACTCAAAGTAAACTTTAACTCCTCTCTAATTTGGTTGATATAGTTAAGAAAAGTATCCAAGGATTCTTGGGAACCATCCCAAATGCAAAAAATTTAATCAATGTATCTATACCAACATATAGCATGCTGTATGAATAGGGAATTTGTGCATATGTATTTCTCCTCAAAAAAAGACATATATGCATTGGCATAGGGTGGTGCTACATTTGAACCCATAGCAGTCCCACAAGTTTGTACATAGAAGTCGTCTCCGAATAAAAAGAAGTTCTCATGTAAGATTAGATTAAGTAACTCAAGACACAAGGATATGGAGTCTGTGGTCATTGTGGTCAATTCAAGGAGACGTGTGACTGCCTGAATTCCATTCTGGTGGGTAATAGAGGTATACAGACTATTGACGTCTAAAGTCACTAAGGTACAGGTAGAGTTAACCCTCGAAAGTTCCTTTATTTGTAAAAAATGGCCTGTGTCTAGAATGAAGGATCGTGTTGTCTTAATCAGAGGTGTCACATTTTTTTCCAGAAAGACGGAAAGTGGAGAGAGAATGGAATCGATCGAAGCTACTATGGGTCTACCAAGTGGATTTTGTAGGGATTTATGGATCTTAGGTAAAATGTAGAAAACAGGAATTATCGGATGGGGGTTCTGTAAAAATGTAAATGTTACATAGTAGTTACATAGTTACATAGTTACATAGTTAGTACGGCTGAAAAAAGACACATGTCCATCAAGTTCAACCAAGGGATGGGAAAAGGGAAGGAAAAATTTCTACACGTAGGAGCTAATATTTTTTTGTTCTAGGAAATTATCTAACCCTTTTTTAAAGCCATCTAATTAGTTTCGTTGCTCTTCTTTGTATTTTTTCCAACTCCAGGGCATCCTTTCTATGAACTGGAGCCCAGAACTGAACTGCATATTCTAGATGAGGCCTCACTAATGCTTTGTAAAGTGGTAATATTACATCCCTGTCCCGTGAGTCCATGCCTCTTTTAATACACGACAATATCCTGCTGGCCTTTGAAGCAGCTGATTGACACTGCATGCTGTTATTGAGTTTATGATTTACAAGAACACCCAGATCCTTCTCAACAAGTGAATCCGCCAGTGTAGCTCCCCCTAGGACATATGATGCATGCAGGTTGTTGGTACCCAGATGCATAACTTTACATTTATCTACATTAAACTTCATCTGCCAAGTGGACGCCCAAACACTCAGTTTGTTTAAATCTGCCTGCAATTCATGAACATCTTCCATAGACTGAACTATATTACATAGCTTGGTGTCATCTGCAAAAATAGAAATAGTGCTATTAATCCCATCTTCTATATCATTAATAAATAAGTTGAATAATAGTGGTCCCAGCACTGAACCCTGGGGTACACCACTTATTACCGGGGACCATTCAGAGAAGGAATCATTGACCACAACTCTCTGGATACGGTCCTTGAGCCAATTCTCAATCCAATTACAAACTATATTTTCTAAACCTATAGTGCTTAATTTACCCATTAGACGTCTATGAGGGACAGTGTCAAATGCCTTTGCAAAGTCCAAAAACACTAAATCCACAGCGGCCCCTCTGTCTAGACTTCTGCTCACCTCTTCATAAAAACAGATTAGGTTAGTTTGACAACTTCTGTCCTTAGTAAAACCGTGCTGGCTGTCACTTAAAATGCTATTTATTGTCACATAATCCTGTATATAGTCCCTCAATAGCCCCTCAAACATTTTCCCCACGATGGATGTTAAGCTTACTGGTCTATAATTCCCCGGGGAAGACCTAGAGCCCTTTTTGAAAATCGGCACCACATTTGCGCTGCGCCAGTCCCTTGGCACTATACCAGTCACTAGAGATTCTCTGAATATTATGAAAAGGGGGACAGAAATAACTGAACTAAGCTCTTTAAGAATTCTAGGGTGTAACCCATCTGGTCCCGGGGCCTTGTGCACATTTATTTTATTTAATTTAGCTTGGACCATATCTACATTCAGCCAATTCAGTATATCAACAGATATATTAACAGCACTGGCACCGGCTACATCGGCTGCTCTTTCTTCTGTTGTATATACAGAGCTAAAGAACCCATTTAGTAACTCTGCCTTCTCTTGATTCCCTGTGATCAACTCCCCATTACCATTATCTAGGGGTCCTACATGTTCAGACCTTGGCTTTTTAGCATTTATATACTTGAAGAATTTTTTGGGATTTGTTTTACTATCCTTGGCCACCTGCCTTTCATTTTGTATTTTTGCTAATTTTATTACATTTTTACAGATTTTATTAAGCTCTTTATATTTTACAAAGGCTACAGCTGTACCCTCAGATTTATATTTTTTAAATGCCCTTTTTTTGTCGTGTATTGCCCCTTTCACAGAAGGTGTAAGCCATGTGGGGTTTAATTTGAGTCGTTTATACTTGTTACCTATAGGAATAAATTTTGCACTATAATAACTCAAAGTAGATTTGAAAATCTCCCATTTATCATTTGTTCCATTATTTGACATTAGTTCTTCCCAGTCCATATCCTGAATTGCCGCCCTCATCCTGGGGAAATTGGCTTTCTTAAAATTACATGTTTTTGCCCTCCCAGCCTGCGTTTGTTTTTTACAGTATAGGTAAAATGTAACTATATTATGATCACTGTTACCGAGGTTTTCACGAACATTGACATTCCCAACAAGATCTGCATTATTAGAAATTACCAGATCCAACAGAGCTTCACCTCTAGTCGGGTCTTGCACAAACTGGCCCATAAAATTTTCCTGCAAAAGGTTGAGGAAATGTCTCCCCTTTGCAGTTGAAGCTGAACCATGACACCAATTAATATCCCAGAAATTAAAATCTCCCATTATCACTACAGTACCCGCCTGTGCAGCCCGCTCCATCTGTTTATATAGCTGAACCTCCATCTCCTCAGTTATATTGGGGGGGTCTATAGATTACACCAAAAGTAATTTTTTCATTGTTTACCTCCCTTTCTAGTTCCACCCACAAGGTTTCAACCTCCTCACAGTATTCACCCACTATTGTCTCTTTCAGACTCGCCTTCATATCATTTCTCACATACAGACATACACCACCACCTTTCCTATTTGTCCTGTCTTTCCGAAAAAGTGTAAAACCCTGTAGATTTGCAGCCCAGTCATGTGAAGAGTCCAGCCAATGTCTTGTCGTCTATCGTGCCACGGCTTAAAAAATCTTCCAGAATAGCAGAGATTTTTGTACGAATTTTTGTTGTCGGGTCGCTATTGATTTTTTTATATGTGTTGAGATCGGACAGCTGTCTCTCTATTTCTGTTATGTAGTCTTTTTTGTCCCATACCACTATAGCTCCCCCCTTATCTGCTGGTTTAATGATTATTTCCTTATTGTTAATTAAGGATTTAAGGGCTTCAGACTCAGATTTGGACAAATTGTTCTTATGTGGGTATAATCCCAATCTATATTTAGCCAAAAGAGATTGAGTATCCCTTTTGATTAATTCAATGAATGCCTCTGTAGCATGATATATTCTTGGGGGAGAAAAGTTACTGCGATTACGTAAGCCTAATTGTTCAATAGATAATGGTATCTGGGCTACATTGGAAACAACCGGATTAGCATTAACATCAGCGAGACCAAAATGGGTTTTTAATCTAAGAGACCTGTAGAACCTATTCAGTTCTTGTTCCAAAGAAAAGGTATTGCAAGAAGTAGTCGGACAGAAGGATAAACCTTTCTGTAGAATTGACAGTTCCGCAGGGTTCAGGGTGTGGGAGGAGATATTCACTACCAGGTTATTGTTCTTACCTGGGACCTCGTCTGTATTCCGGGTTCGCAATGCGGGGTGTGGACCCACTGGGCCGTACCGCGTAGCGGGATGGCAGCTGGCCAAACAGATAAGTACAGAGTTCAAATAGTTCAGCGAGGATACCTGAGGCAATCCTAGACAGTAGCAAGGCAGGCACGTCCAGCACCAGGCGGCGGGAAGACTGCAGGTGAGGCGTAGCAAATCAATCGGAGAGTATAGCACAGCACTGCAACAGCACAGCACGGCACTAGGACTGGGTAGCACGGAAACAGGATACGGGATACAGGAACAAGGTACACTGGCAAACTGGAAAACACTGGGAGACCATAAGCACGACAAACTTTGGGTAACAAACAATGCTCTGGCAAAGAGCAAGAGGGCAGAGCCCTTTTTATAGCCCAGGGCATCCTGGGCTATATTGCAGACTTCCTGCAAAAATGCGCGCACTGGCCCTTTAAGACCGTGCACGACACTCGGAGTCCGGAAGTGAGTGCTGGCGCATCACAGGAGGACGACGCTGCAAGCAGGTAAGATGCCCATGGCCACGGCCGACGGGGATTAAGGCAGAACGACGGACCGTGGCCATAGACGTTACACATACCATGTTATATTCTAAAGAATTTTTAGGCTACATGCGCTTTTGCTTTGTCTATGTTATGTCAGCGATAGGCTTTAAATCTAACAATGGTAAATTATTTTCCCCTTACATGAATTTGAGGCTCAGAGTTTATTACTTAAAATATACTCACATCATTGCCATCTTTCCTCTGATTATATGTATGTAGAATTTCTCTCTATACATTTTACTTACCTGTATCCTGTTCAGCACCGAGAGGGTTATATCTTGCTCCACGATTTTTGCTGGTTACAGGTGTTTTCAGTATTATCCCGCCCCAATCACTGACGGGGGATATAGACGAGACAGGCACACATGGCTATTGTATTTTTGCCATGAGTAAGAACACTGTTGGTGTTTGAAACACATAGGCTCTGGTATTTGCCCGCATCACAACCACCTTGACACTGCGTCTCCTTTCAATTTTAACCCCTTAGCGCACCAGGACGCACCGGTACGTCCTGCATTGAAGTGCTTTAAGGCACAGGGACGTACCGGCGCTTCCTGGCTAATTTCTGTCACCCTGTCAAAGGACAAGGTGACAGAACTGTGCCGTCAACTGTTTATGACAGTTGACCGGCACAGTAAGACGGCAGGGGACCATTCACAGCGGTCTCCTGCCGGCGATCGCTGTGATTGGTTAGTCAAAGCAGACTGACCAATCACAGCTCCATGACGTGTGTATGTGATGGCGCTGGCTCAGAAGCTGAGCCAGCGCTATCACCACCGGGAATCAGCTGTCCGACGCCCCTCTGCAACGGCCAGGACCGGAGCTAGGCTCCGATCCGGCCGATTAACCCCTTCGATGCATCGATTAACGTGATCTTTGCATCGAAGTGTCTTGTAGCCTGTCGGCAACCACGATGGTTGCCACGGGCGCGGGTGTCAGCTGCTTGTCACAGCTGACATCGTGCCCTAACAGTCAGGACCGGAGCAAGGCTCCGATCCGGCTGATTAACCCCTTAGATGCAGCTATCGCTGCATCTAAGTGATTAGATCGTACCCTATTGTTGCTAATGACAACCATCGGCACCCGCGGGTGTTCAGATGGTTGCTATGGCAACCATAGCCTAACAATCGCTTCCTAGTACGGAAGCCTATTAGGCCACACCGGGAGGCGAAGCCTAATAGGCTTGCTGTCAGTGAATAGCTGACAGCTCTAATACACTGCACTATGTAGGTAGTGCAGTGTATTAGAATAGCGATCAGGGCTTCATGCCTTCAAGTTCCCTAGTGGGACAAAAAAAAAAAGTTAAAACAAGTTAATACAAATGTTGTAAAAAAAGTAAAAAAAACACTATAACAGCCTTTTTTCCTATAATAAGCCTTTTATTATAGGAAAAAACAAAAAACATAACAAAAAGTACACATATGTGGTATCCCCGCGTCCGTAACGACCCCAACTATAAAAATATCATGCCATTTTACCCGTACGGTGAACACCGTAAAAAAATGAAATAAAAAACTATTCCAGAATCGCTGTTTGTTAGTCGCTACCCCTCACAAAACAGAAAAAAAAAGGGATCAAAAAGTTGCATGTACCCCAAAATTATACCATTAAAAAACGCAGCCCGTCCCGCAAAAAACAAGCTCTCCCACCGCTTTTTTGACAGAAAAATAAAAAAGTTATGGCTCTCAGAATACGGTGACACAAAAAATAAATTATTTGAAACAAAAGTGATTTTATCGTGCAGACGCTGCAAAACATAAGAAAAACTATATACATCTGGTATCACCGTAATCGTACCGACCCGCAGAATAACGTAAAATTGTCATTCATAGCACATGGCGAACGCCGAAAAAAATAAATAATAAAAAACATCAGAATTGCAGGTTTTTGGTCACCTTGCTTGCCAAAAAAATGAAATACAAAGTGATCAAAAAATCGCATGTACCCCAAAATGGTACCAATGAAATCTACAGATTGACCCGCAAAGAATAAGCCCTCACACGGCTCCGGTGGAGAAAAAATAAAGACGTTTTGGCTCTCAGAATGTGGCGATGCAAAATGTGCAAAGTGTCCAAAAGCGGATAAGATCGGGCGCCATTTATCAGTGCGACACCGGCCACATATCTGTGGATAATTATTTATTTACCCCATTATTATAATCTCTTATTATACCCCTGATGTTCTCCGCACAGCTTACATATGCCCCCACATCATAACTGAAATACCAGCAAAACCCCAAACAAAACAACTAGCGAGCAAAATCCACGCTCCAAAAGCCAAATGGCGCGCCCTGCAGCGTGCCCAAGCAGCAGTGTACGTCACATATATGGCATCGCCATACCCGGGAGAACCCGCTTAACAGTTTGAGGTATTTGTCTTCAGTGGCACGAACTGGGCACAAAATATTGTGCACTAAAATGGCACATACCTGTGGAAATTTTCACTTTGCACCATCCACTGAGCATTCATTTCTAGTAGAAAAAAAAAAAACCTGTGTGGTCAAAATGCCTTGAGGGGTTCAGTTTCCAAAATGGGGGTCACTACTTGGGGGTTTGTTTTACTATTTGACCTCAGAGCCCTGCCGTTGTGGGCTAATGCTGCAAAAATCACCAAAATAGGTCTCACATGCGCCTTTCACTCCTAAGCCCTGTCATATGTCCAGGCAAATGATAAATGCCTTGAGGTGTGTAGTTTACAAAATGGGGTCACTTCTCAGGGTTTTACACTCTACTCTGGTACCTAAGAACGCTCTGCAAATGCGACATGGCGCCCGTACACCAGTCCAGCAAAATCTGTGCTCTAAAAGCCACATGGCACTCCTTCCATTTTGAGCTCTGCCATGTGCCCAAACAGCAGTTTAGGGCCACACATGGGGTATTGCCGTACTCGGGAGAGATTGGGTAACAAATTATGTGTTGTTTTTTCTTCTATTACTCCTTGTGGGAGAAAAAATTGAGTGCAAAACTACATATTTTTTGGAAAAAAAATAATTTTTCATTTTCACTGCCTCATTCTAAAACAATCTATGAAACACCTGTGGGATCAAAATGCTGAGTACACCCCTAGATGATTACCCTGAGGGGTAAAGTTTCCAAAATGGAGTCACTTTTCAGGGGTTTCTACTGTACGGGTACTTCAGGGGCTCTGCAAATGCGACATGGCGCCCAAAAAACAATCAACCAAAATCTACATGCCAAGTAGCACTCCTGCCATTCTGAGCTCTGCGGTGTATCCAAGCAGCAGTTTATAACCACATATGGGGTATTGCCGTACTCGGGAGAAATGGCTTTACAATTGTTGGGGCGCTTTTTCTCCTTTATTCCTTATTTTCACTTCATAATCTCAATAATTCAGCAAAAAAACTGTGGGGTCAAAATGCTCACTATACCGCTAGATAAATTCCACGAGGGGTATAGTTTCCCAAATGGGGTCACTTTTGCCGGGTTTGCACTATTTTGGCCCCTCAGTGGCTTTGCAAATGTCACATGGGGCTGCAAACCATTCCAGCAAAACTTGAGCTCCAAAAGTCAAATGGTGCTCTGTCCTTTCTAACTTCCGCCATGTGTCCAAACAGCAGTTTATTACCACATATGGGGTATTGCTGTGCTCAGAAGAGTTTGTTTTACAAATATTGGGGTGTTTTTTCTCCTTTATCTGTTGTAAAAATTAAAAAATCTGAGCTAAAACTAAATTTTATTAGAAAAAAATTTTGATTTTCAATTTCACGGCATAATTCCCATAAATTCAGCAAAAACCGTGTAGGGTCAAAATGCACACTACACCCCTAGAAAAATTCCTTGAGGGTGTAGTTTCCAAAATGGGGTCACTTTTGGGGAGTTTCCACTGTTATGGTCCCTCCAGTGCTTTGCAAACACGACATGGCACCGAAAACCATTCCAGCAAAATCTGCGCTCCAAAATCCAAATGGCTCTTGTTCCCTTCTGAGCCCTGCCGTGGGTCCAAACAGCAGTTTATTACCACATATGGGGTATTGCCGTAATCGGGAGACATTGCTTTACAAATGTTGGGGTGCTTTTTCTCCTTTATTCCTTGTAAAAACTAAAATATCGTATGTTTTTCAGAAAAAAAGTAGATTTTCATTTTCACAGACCAGTTCCAATAAATTTAGCAAAAAACCTGTGGGCTAAAAATGCTAACTATACCTCTTGAAAAATTCCTTGAGGGGTGTAGTTTCCAAAATGGGGTCACTTTTGGGGGGTTTCCACTGTTTTGGCACCACAAGACCTCTTCAAACCTGACATGGTGCCTAAAATATATTCTAATAAAATAGAGGCCCCAAAATCCACAAGGTGCTCCTTTGCTTCTGAGGCCGGTATTTCAGTCCATTACCACACTAGGGCCACATGTGGGATATTTCTAAAAATTGCAGAATCTGGGCAATAAATATTGAGTTGCATTTCTTGGGTAAAACCTTCTGTGGTACAGAAAAAACTGTATTACAAATGAATTTAGTAAAAAAAAAATTGAAATTTGTAAATTTCACCTCTACTTTGCTTTATTTCCTGTGAAATGCCTAAAGGGTTAAAAAAATTCTGAATGTGGTTTTGAATACTTTAAGGGGTACAGTTTTTAAAATGGGGTGTTTTATAGGGGGTTTCTAATATATAAGGCCCTCAAAGCCACTTCAGAACTGAACTGGTCCCTGAAAAAATAGCCTTTTGAAATTTTCTTGAAAATGCGAGAAATTGCTGCTAAAGTTCTAAGCCTTGTGAGGTCATAGAAAAATAAAAGCACGTTCAAAAAACTATGCAAACATAAAGTAGACATATGGGTGATGTTAACTAGTAAATATTTTGTGTGGTATTACGATCTGTTTTAAAAGCAGATACA
This sequence comes from Rhinoderma darwinii, assembly GCF_050947455.1. Taxonomy (NCBI): domain Eukaryota; kingdom Metazoa; phylum Chordata; class Amphibia; order Anura; family Rhinodermatidae; genus Rhinoderma; species Rhinoderma darwinii. The sequence continues at coordinate 593,989,480 of NC_134687.1, forward strand.
TTACAATTTAGAAAAATGCATATTTTTGCAAATTTTCTCTAAATTTTGGTGTTTTTTACAAATAAATATTGAATTTAACGACGAAATTTTTTCTGTATCATAAAGTACAACATGTCACGAGAAAACAATCTCAGAATCGCTTGGATAGGCAAAAGCATTCCGGAGTTATTACCACATAAAGTGACACATGTCAGATTTGCAAAAATCGGCTGTGCCACAAGGCCAAAATAGGCTGTGTCCTTAAGGGGTTAAAATCATTTTTGTGTCAATAAAAGTGGGAACGGATGTAATGACGGGGTAAGGAGACAGACAGGTGAGCCCTAATCTACCCGCCACTCAGTCCCTGCCTACTTGCACGACCCGTCCTAGGCGACGGCGTACAAATGGGCGACAGTCCCTACGCTCAATACGTGCACGAGAGACAAACAGACAAGGGTACACAGAAGCTAAGGGAAATGGGGCAGTTGCCCACGGCAACACCGTGAGCAACAAGAGTAGTGAACGAGCCGACTCAAACCAGGAGTGTACGAGGTACCAAACGCAGAGCAGGAGCGTAGTCAGTAAAGCCAGGGTCAAAATTAAGCTGAGGTCAATAGTAATAGCTGGAACAGCAGAGCCAGGAAACAAGAGAGAATCACAGGCAAAGACAAGAAGCAAATGAAGGTATACATAGACCGAGGGCGGGAGCTAGAACCGTCTGGCCAGGCTGTGATAGGTTCTCCCACACCTCAGCCTACCAGCCTGAGTGGTAGCAGATCGAGTCACTCTAACAGACCTAGGAGCAGATGCAGACTGATTAACCACGGGCGTCGACGCAGAAGCTGCGTCTGGCAGATCCTTAACGACGGAGTATCCCTTTTATCCTCACGCAGCGCTGGATCATTTCTCGTCTTTCTCCTACATTACCCACCGTGGGCCGTTGCGGGGATCCGAGCGAGGTTCATGTTTGAGACGTAGGATTGGTGAGCTGGAGGTTTCCTTCTTTTTCTCTTTTTTCTGGAGTCCACACCTTGGCGTTCACACCCTTCTTGGTAAGGGTAGAGATGGGAGTCGTCAGAGATGAGAAGTTAGGAATAAACTGCCGGTAGAAATTGGCGAATTCCAGGAACCGCTGTATGGCCCTTAGGCCTTAAGGATGTGGCCACTCCAGGACAGCTCTCACTTTCTCCTCTCACTTTCTCATCTCGGATCCATCTTGAGACCTTGATCCGAGATGATGTAGCCCAGGAAGGGCAGATAACTCCTCTCCAAGATGCACTTCTCCAGCTTGGCGTATAAACGATTCTCCCTTAATCGTAGTAGAACTTGACGGACATTCCTCAGATCAGTCGTCGAATCTGGGGAGAAAATCAAAATATCATAAATAACACAAACATAGAGGAGATCTCGGAAGATATCATTAACGAACTCCTGAAACACTGCGGGAGCGTTACACAGTCCGAAGGGCATAACTAGGTATTCGTAGTGCCCGTCCCGGGTTTTAAATGCCGTTTTCCATTCGTCACCGCGGCAAATTCTGACTAGGTTATTAGCCCCACGCAGGTCTAGCTTAGATAAAATTTGGCTCCTCGTATGCGATCAAACAGCTTGGATATAAGTGGCAACGGGTATTTGTTCTTGACCGTGATCTGGTTGAGACCACGGTAGTCAATGCAGGGTCGAAGGGATCCGTCCTTCTTTTTAACGAAGAAGAATCCAGCCCCGGCCGGGGAGGAAGACTTTCGTATGAAACCCCTCTCCAAATTCTCCTTGATATAGGCCGACATGGATAGAGGCTCTGGCAAGGAGAGAGGATATACTCGGCCACGGGAGAGAGAGGTATTAGACACCAGTTCAATGGGGCAGTTATAAGTCCGACGTGGAGGCAGCGTCTCAGCCTCCCTTTTGCTGAAAACATCTGCAAACTGAGCAAACATGGGGTGTGAGTCCCACCAATGACTGAGGCAGAGGAGGCTGGACAGGATGGATCTGCAACAGACAACAACCAAGGCACTTGGAGCCCCATTGGAGAACCTCTCCAGAATTCCAGTCCAGGACTGGGGCATGTAGTCGAAGCCAAGGCAGGTCCAGCAGAACAGGATTGATGGCCTTGGGCAAAACAAGGAAATAAATCAGTTTAGAATGAAGGACCTGGAGCTTCAACGGCTTGGTTTTAGAAACGATAGGATCAGGCAGAGGCAGTCCATTCACCGAGGTAACAGCCAAAGATGTCTCCAGGGGAACTGTGGGCAACTGAAGATGATCCACTAGCTCCTTTTGAATGAAGTTTGCCGCAGACCCAAAGTCAAGATAGGCAGAAACCTGATGCGTCCTCTCGCCGGATACTAGGGGCACAGGAATAGTCAGTTTGGAACAGAATGCTCTATTAGGTACCATTCCACCTAGGGTTGCCTCTCCAACCAATCCTAGGCAATGGGGTCTCTCTGGCCTCTGGGGACACAGACGCACAATATGGCCTCCGAGGCCGCAATACAAAGTCCATATATAGTCCAGAAGTGCGTCTGCGCTGTCTCTCCTGGGTAGACAATTTGGCTTGGTTACTCTGCACAAGATGCTCTGGTGGGACGACTGAGGAGGATTGCTGGAAAGTAGAATCCAGCCTAGGAAGTTCTCTCTCCCGGAGGACCTCTTGGGAACGCTCCCGGATCCTCATGTCAACCCGGGAGGCGAGTAGGATAAGATCGTCCAGGGTAGATGGCAGATCGCGAGCAGCCAGCTCATCCTTAATCCCTGAAGACAGTCCCTGCCAGAATGTGGCCACCAAAGCCTCGTTGTTCCAGGTCAACTCAGCAGCCAGGATAAGGAACTGAATAGCATACTCGCCCATGGAGAGTTTTCCCTGGTGTAGGGTCAGCAGGGATGCAGCAGCAGAAGAAACTCTCCCAGGTTCCTCAAAGATCGAGCGGAAGGTCCGTGAGAATCACTGCAAGTCACGGGTCTCTGGTCCCTGATGTTCCCACAGAGGATTAGCCCATGCCAGGGCTTTGCCAGTAAGGAGAGAGATGATGAAGGCGATCCTGACGCCATCCGAAGAGAAGGATCTGGCATGTAATCTGAAGTGGATCTGGCACTGATTCAAAAATCCCCTGCTGGTCCTCGGATCTCCGTCATAGTGTGGAGGTAGCGGCAGGAAGCACAGGGGATTGGTACCGGTACAGACAGGAAGTGTAGCAGGAGAAACAGCAGGAATGGGTGCGGTGATGACCGTGGTTGTAGCAAGCAGTCAATGGGCTATGGCGTTCACCGACAGGAGGAGCTGGTCTTGTCGTGACTGGAGATTTTCCATCTCGGTCAGCATGGCTTGTGTCGTCAAGGTCTCAGGTTGACCAGCGGGGTCCATGGCCTGAGTGTACTGTCACGTTGAGGGTTTGTGGACCCACTAGGCTGTACCGCCGTAGAAGGGAGGCAGCTGGCCAAACAACAGGGAACCCCAGCAATACAATGTCCCGCACAAGGGTACCTGGATAGTCCAGACAGTGGCCGCAGCTCCGGCACTGATGGAGATGGGTGCAGCAAGTAACGCCAAACGTGGCGGATGACACAGGTGCCGCCGGTTGCGCTCAGATGTGGCGAATTCCTCTGGACGTGGCAGATGACACAGGACGTGACACGACTCCGACACTAGTAGGCACTGGAAGAAGGACAGCACGGGATACAGGAACAGGTAACAGGGCACAGGTAACAACTGGAACGGGAAACACTAAGGGACCATTTGCAAGACAGACTTGGTATAACTAACAACGCTCAGGCAAGGATCAGAAGGGCTGGGGCCTTCTTATAGACCAGGAAATCATGGGCAGTTGATCATGATGATTTCCTCTTGACTTAAAGGGCCAGCGCACGCACCCTACGGGACACAGCAGACCGGAGCGGAAGTGAGCACTGGCGTCTCCTAGGAAGGAGATGGGGACCAGCGCTCATGGATCCATGGCTGCGGGCGTTGGGAGGTGAGTAAACCCGACGGCCCGTGGCCATGGATGCTACAGTATGGGGACAAGCAATCGGAGTAACCATCACCCATAGCTCCGTGTTACAGGAGCAACCGAGCGCCGATCAACAATGTATTTTTGATCGGCGCTTGCCACCACGGCCGAATATGGGCAGGTGTAAAAGGCCCTTATCTACAGGGGGCTCTATGAGAGGCACTATCTACAAGGGGCACTGTGTGTGGTGCATTGCTTTACAGTGTTTGACACAATTCAGGAGTACAGCATATAGTACTTTTATATTCATGCGTACAGTGTATAGTGCTATTATATTCAGGAGGACAGTGTATAGTATTATTATATTCAGGAGTACAGTGTATAGTACTATTATTTTCAGGAGCAAAGTGTATAGTATTATTATATTCAGGAGTACAATGTATAGTACTATTATATTCAGGAGCACAGTGTATAGTACTATTATATTCAGGAGCACAGTGTATAGTACTATTATATTCAGGAGCACAGTGTATAGTACTATTATATTCAGGAGTACAGTGTATAGTACTACTATATTCAGGAGTACAGTGTATAGTACTATTATATTCAGGGACAAAGTGTATGATACTATCATATTTAGGAGCATAGAGTGCGTCACCATTAGAATTTTTTCTTCGTTTATAGGTGTGGAAATGTTGTAAAAGTAAGGAGCTGAAGACATCTGAGCGGCAAACTGCAGAACTGGGACATGGTCGGGAGAAGTCATCATAGAGAACCAAAGAAAAGTGAAAAAGAACGACTCCTATCTGAGAAGTCGTCAGCGGTGAGTCATTAAATGTAAATGTTTATTCTCCCTGTGACTGATCAGTGCTATCGTTCTTTTTGTATGAGACAACTCCCAGCATTTCCTTACCATTGTTCTGGTTATACTGAAAGCTGTAGTTTTATGCCGTACAAACTTATATGGCAGGGGAGAGGTTAAACTGAATTTGCAAATTATCTCTGTACTGAACTTGATTCTGGAGTTATATACATCATAACAACCAAGCTCAATACATACAGTGAAGGAAATAAGTATTTGATCCCTTGCTGATTTTGTAAGTTTGCCCACTGTCAAAGTCATGAACAGTCTAGAATTTTTAGGCTAGGTTAATTTTACCAGTGAGAGATAGATTATATATATAAAAAAAAAAAAAAAATCACATTGTCAAAATTATATATATTTATTTGCATTATGCACAGAGAAATAAGTATTTGATCCCCTACCAACCATTAAGAGTTCAGCCTCCTCCAGACCAGTTACATGCTCCAAATCAACTTGGTGCCTGCATTAAAGACAGCTCTTACATGGTCACCTGTATAAAAGACTTCTGTCCACAGACTCAATTAATCAGTCTGACTCTAACCTCTACAACATGGGCAAGACCAAAGAGCTTTCTAAGGATGTCAGGGACAAGATCATAGACCTGCACAAGGCTGGAATGGGCTACAAAACCATACTGTAAGACGCTGGGTGAGAAGGAGACAACTGTTGGTGCAATAGTAAGAAAATGGAAGACATACAAAATGACTGTCAATCGACATCGATCTGGGGCTCCATGCAAAATCTCACCTCGTGGGGTATCCTTGATCCTGAGGAAGGTGAGAGCTCAGCCGAAAACTACACGGGGGGAACTTGTTAATGATCTCAAGGCAGCTGGGACCACAGTCACCAAGAAAACCATTGGTAACACATTACGCCGTAATGGATTAAAATCCTGCAGTGCCCACAAGGTCCCCCTGCTCAAGAAGGCACATGTACAGGCCCATCTGAAGTTTGCAAATGAACATCTGGATGATTCTGAGAGTGATTGGGAGAAGGTGCTGTGGTCAGATGAGACTAAAATTGAGCTCTTTGGCATTAACTCAACTCGCCGTGTTTGGAGGAAGAGAAATGCTGCCTATGACCCAAAGAACACCGTCCCCACTGTCAAGCATGGAGGTGGAAACATTATGTTTTGGGGGTGTTTCTCTGCTAAGGGCACAGGACTACTTCACCGCATCAATGGGAGAATGGATGGAGCCATGTACCGTCAAATCCTGAGTGACAACCTCCTTCCCTCCACCAGGACATTAAAAATGGCTCGTGGCTGGGTCTTCCAGCACGACAATGACCTGAAACATACAGCCAAGGCAACAAAGGAGTGGCTCAAAAAGAAGCACATTAAGGTCATGGAGTGGCCTAGCCAGTCTTCAGACCTTAATCCTATCGAAAACTTATGGAGGGAGCTGAAGATCCGAGTTGCCAAGCGACAGCCTCGAAATCTTAATGATTTACAGATGATCTGCAAAGAGGAGTGGGCCAAAATTCCATCTAACATGTGTGCAAACCTCATCATCAACTACCAAAAACGTCTGACTGCTGTGCTTGCCAACACGGGTTTTGCCACCAAGTATTAAGTCTTGTTTGGCAAAGGGATCAAATACTTATTTCTCTGTGCACAATGCAAATAAATATATATAATTTTGACAATGTGATTTTCTTTTTTTTTTTTTATAAAATCTATCTCTCACTGGTAAAATTAACCTAGCCTAAAAATTCTAGACTGTTCATGTCTTTGACAGTGGGCAAACTTACAAAATCAGCAAGGGATCAAATACTTATTTCCTTCACTGTATATACAGCATCAAAGAGAAGCTCAGAACAGATATACAACACCAAAACCAAGCTCAGTTCATTTATACTACACCAGCACAAAATTCAGTACATATATACAGCTCCAGAACCAAGCTCAGTACACATATACAACACTAGAACCAAGCTCAGTACATATATACAACACCAGAACAAAGCTCAGTACATAAATACAACACCAGAACAAAGCTCAGTACATATATACAGCACCAGAACAAGCTCAGTACTTAAATACAACACCAGAACCAAGCTCAGTACATATATACAGCACCAGAACAAAGCTCAGTACATAAATACAACACCAGAAAAAAGATCAGTACATACACTACCGTTCAAAAGTTTGGGGTCACTTAGAAATTTCCTTATTTTTGCTAGAAAAGCACCGTTTTTTTCAATGAAGATAACATTAAATTAATCAGAAATACACTCTATACATTGTTAATGTGCTAAATGACTAAATGACGTTTCCAGCAACCATCACTCCAGTGTTCTAATGGTACATTGTGTTTGCTAACTGTGTTAGAAGGCTAATGGATGATTAGAAAACACTTGAAAACCCTTGTGCAATTATGTTAGCACCACTGTAAACAGTTTTGCTGTTTAGAGGAGCTATAAAACTGACCTTCCATTGAGCTAGTTGAGAATCTGGAGCATTACATTTGTGGGTTCGATTAAACTCTCAAAATGGCTAGAAAAAGAGAGCTTTCATGTGAAACTCGACAGTCTATTCTTGTTCTTAGAAATTAAGGCTATTCCATGCGAGAAATTGCCAAGAAACTGAAGATTTCCTACAACGGTGTGTACTACTCCCTTCAGAGGACAGCACAAACAGGCTCTAACCAGAGTAGAAAGAGAAGTGGGAGGCCCCGCTGCACAACTGAGCAACAAGACAAGTACATTAGAGTCTCTAGTTTGAGAAATAGACACCTCACAGGTCCTCAACTGGCAGCTTCATTAAATAGTACCCGCAAAACGCCAGTGTCAACCTCTACAGTGAAGAGGCGACTCCGGGATGCTGGCCTTCAGGGCAGAGTGGCAAAGAAAAAGCCATATCTGAGACTGGCTAATAAAAGGAAAAGATTAATATGGGCAAAAGCACACAGACATTGGTCAGAGGAAGATTGGAAAAAAGTGTTATGGACAGACGAATCGAAGTTTGAGGTGTTTGGATCACACAGAAAAACATTTGTGAGATGCAGAACAACTGAAAAGATGCTGGAAGAGTGCCTGACGCCATCTGTCAAGCATGGTGGAGGTAATGTGATGGTCTGCGGTTGCTTTGGTGCTGGTAAAGTGGGAGATTTGTACAAGGTAAAAGGGATTTTGAATAAGGAAGGCTATCACTCCATTTTGCAATGCCATGCCATACCCTGTGGACAGCGCTTGATTGGAGCCAATTTCATCCTACAACAGGACAATGACCCAAAGCAAACCTCCAAATTATGCAAGAACTATTTAGAGAAGAAGCAGGCAGCTGGTATTCTATCTGTAATGGAGTGGCCAGCGCAGTCACCAGATCTCAACCCCATAGAGCTGTTGTGGGAGCAGCTTGACCGTATGGTACGCAAGAAGTGCCCATCAAGCCAATCCAACTTGTGGGAGGGCCTTCTGGAAGCATGGGGTGAAATTCCTCCCGATTACCTCAGCAAATTAACAGCTAAAATGCCAAAGGTCTGCAATGCTGTAATTGCTGCAAATGGAATATTCTTTGACGAAAGCAACGTTTGAAGGAGAAAATTATTGTTTGAAATAAAAATCATTATTTCTAACCTTGTCAATGTCTTGACTATATTTTCTAGTCATTTTGCAACTCATTTGATAAATATAAGTGTGAGTTTACATGGAAAACACAAAATTGTCAGGGTGACCCCAAACTTTTGAATGGTAGTGTATATACAACACCAAAACCAAGCTCAGTACATAAATACAGCACCAGAACCAAGCTCAGTATATATATATATATATACACACAACACCAGAACAAAGCTCAGTACATATATACAGCACCAGAACCAAGTTCAGTACATAAATACAGCAACAGAACAAAGCTCAGTACTTAAAAACAACACCAGAACAAAGCTCAGTACATAAATACAACACTAGAACCAAGCTCAGTACATATATACAAAAACCAGAACAGAGCTCAGAACATAAATACAACACTAGAACCAAGCTCAGTATATATATATATATATATATATATATATATATATACAACACCAGAACCAAGCTCAGTACATAAATACAGCACCAGAACAAAGCTCAGTACATAAATACAGTACCAGAACCAAGCTCAGTACATAAATACAACACCAGAACAAAGCTCAGTACATATATACAGCACCAGAACAAAGCTCAGTACATATATACAGCACCAGAACAAAGCTCAGTACATATATACAGCACCAGAACAAAGCTCAGTTTATATATACAACACTGCGCTATTGCTTACATCCAAAACAACGGAACTATTAGCTAGGTTTCCGTCACCATTAAGTTCAATGGTGGGGGAAACGGAAGCTGAGGTTTCCGTTTGACTTTCCGCTGAGGGGTTAACCCGACGGAAACCTCAGACGGAACACCTCACTCAGCGGAAACAAACGCTGATGTGAACAGGCCCTAACTTGAGTCACTTTGTAAATACATAACATTACTTATCTTGTAATGATTCTCATTTACAGCCTGTATTATACTAAAGAGCTGAAATAATACTTCTGCAGGCTCAAGAGCTAAAATCTACCTGCATGTTCTGCTTATTCAATGTCTGCAAAGAGCTTGCTCTGGTGATTTGTATTCTTGAAAGTGCCATCTTTACACCAGGCACTGTCTAGTAATTTAATGTACAAAAAATCCCAAAAAACAGCAACGACAACAACTGCCCTCCCTTCCTGCATTATAGAAGCTCAGCTAAGCTGTTAGAGAGCTGTCTGACAACAGGATTGCTATTTTTAATATCATTCTATACAATTGTGACTACAACTCTGGAGTCTTATAAAGGCTGTAACTCAGGATAATGATGATGTAATGTATTTACAAAGTCACTCAAAGATTTATATAACATGACTGTCAAATAAGGATATTTATTCCTTAATTTCTATTCATTTTAATTAAGGAAGACCATTGCATTTGTGCTGACCTCTCTTGGGATGGACCCCCCTCTCTTTTGTCGTTGGTGGAGCCCTAACTGGTGGTCGACACTGAGCTACCTTCTATGATGTGTATGGGTGACACATCATGAACACCTTTAATGATTTTCGGTACATTCGAGCCGGAATTATTTTTAGATGTCTAATTATTTGATGTAAAATATTTGATATTCGATTCGATATTATATTCGATTCGATTCAGTATATTGTACTAAGGAAATATCTTGTAAAGTTACTTTGATCTTGGGGGATCTCATTGGCGTTCTTTTAGGTTGATAACCTTCAGTGTGTTTTTTTATTTGAGGGAAGAGAGACACTTTAAATCTCTTTATCTCTCTAAAATGTCCTCATATAGATAATGGGAAAAACATTTGAACAAAATGTCCCTAATCAATACTGAATTGGCAAATTTCCACTACGTCTGAGGAGACCATCTGTTACCTACAATACAGTTCTCAGACTTTATTGGTCATCATCTTTTATATGGCATGACTATAAAAAATGTCAAAATAAAATTCCTGGTTCATTACAAATTTAATCAGTAAATGTCACTTCACACATGGGGTTGGGGGGTTAGAGCTTGATCACAGAAGAGAATACCGAGTCTAAAGACTAAAGATAATGACCTAAATTACTCAACGCTCAACCCTTAGTCCAACCAAAGCTCTAATGTAATGTTAGTCGCAAAAAAAAATCAATGTTACAATGCTACAAAAACAACTTAAAAATCCAGGTTTCTAAAGATCATAGACCTATAGTAATGAGGAGATCATGTCTTTGAGCTACAAAGAACAAAAGTAAAGACGAAGTAGACCTAGTAGGAAATAGCGGATGGAAGGGTCAATGTAGAGGTCAGTTCAATTATTTGAAGCAGATGTGGGTTTTATGAGGTTTGGTATAGAGTCGTTTTTTTTTTTTAGAATCTCGTGGATTGTTAAACATTATTAAAGACGGACTAGGTACATGTCGGAGTATAATTACAAATGCAGGCTTGGTTATAAAACAGTTATCAAAACATTCAAGTGGACACCATCTGTGAGGAACAGCTTTTCATTGCAGTCTAGTGGCCCAATGATGCCCCCACTACTTCGCACAGATATTTAACTCTGAAGTTCTCTTCTGTTGGTCATGTCCATCATGATAGATGTTCAGAGGTTCTGATTGGGATTTCTGTTACCATAAGTGTTGTAAGTAAACTTGCTAGTGTAGTACGTGTGGCCCCCCCAACATAATGCTGAGAGATGAGAGTGGATATAGATATGGCACTAACAAAAAATTGAAACCAGCACACCAACCACGTTCATGCAGTCCTTATCGCACCGTATCCACCCTGTGCATGGATGTGGCATGGCACCACAAAGTCCAGCAAAACTTCATAAGGAAGGAAGATAATCCAGCATCATGTATGGGGAGTAAAAAGCAACAGACCTATCACTTACATGTTTTTAAGGGCATGTTTGCCTAAAACACATAAGGTGTAAAAATATGGATTTTTATACATATAAGGAGTAAAAACCAACACAACATGCACAAAAATCATAGCTTTCCATAGAAAAACTCAGAATGGGCCCGACTGAAATATCTGCTTAATGCACGACACACCTTAACCAATTCTAATATCTTCCATTCCATTTTTAGGTCCAGAATCCTTCGCTGCTTAATTCCATAATATATTGTATGCGTATAAGAAAGCTGTGTGGTTCTGACTTGATAAATTATATCATTCTGACTGCATGCAGCCACCACTAGGGGGAGCTAACCGAAGACAGCTAGCCAAGTCACTGCAAGCAGAGGAAGCAGTTGAGTGCTGGTGTCTGCTCCCACCATGGGCCCTATAGCAAAAGCTTTGTGTGCCTCTAGGTACTCCACTACTACAGAACCAACAAGGACTAATTGTGAAGCTCAAGGGGAGGGGGAGTCAACAACCAATTGTGTTTATTTTAACCAATATAGGGGTTGTCTCATATAGATAGCCAATTTTAAAATGAAAGTTGGCATAGTAATCCGCTTGCTGGCTTCTCCTTCTCTAACTCCGGCAATCAGCTGTTATGTGGAGATGCCACATCTGGCCATACATTTCACCCTGCAGTGGCTGCTGTAGTGTAGTATTACATGGCGGCCATTCAAATGAATGTACTGCGTGGACAGGCTGAGTTGGCCGGTGGAGGAGCTGCTTTTACAGAGCAGCTGTTCATTCTTGCTCATAGAGATGGGTCCCAAAGTGGGACAATGTTCTCTATGATTTCCATATGGAAGGGTATATGGACATCAGGACAACCACTTTAATGGTAGGTAGAGATGAACGAATGTCACAAAGGGTCTGTGGACCCACTGGGCCATACCGCCTTGGCGGTAGGACAGCTGGCCAATAGGGCACAGGTCACAGTCTATGGTATATAGGGTACCTGTGGCAGCACGGACAGTAGCTTGGCAGGAACTAGGCAGCGGGTGGACGTCAGGCGTGGAGAAGCAGGCAAGCATGGTATCCAGCACAGCACGACTATAGCAAGCACGGCACTAGGGGACCATTTGCATAGACAGACTAAGGGATACACAACAACGCTCAGGCATAGAACTAGGAGGCTGGACCCCTCTTATAGTCCAGGGTACTCACGGGTCAAAGTTCGTCCATCCGGTCCGGTGCGCGCGCGCACCCTACGGGATCCGGCAGAGGGCGTCTCCTGAGGAGGAGGCTGGGGCCAGCGCTTGCCGACTCGTGGCTACGGCTGTCAGGGGAAGGTTGGAGCTGACAGCCCGCAGCCACGGACATTACAACGAATTTCCCCAAATTAATTAGTCCGATGCGGTCAAATTGACAGTCCGATTAGATTTGGTCCCAAATAAATGTGTAGCGAATCGCAAGTGCCTCAATTGCCCTGATGCGTGTTTGACTGTCTGATGTCTTCTAGGACTGTATCCAACCCCTTTTAAGCTCTTTAATGCTAAGCCAGCATTAGTAACGCCAAAGTGACAGCAACATATCTGGGTAGAGGAAAGGATAACCACAGTGCATTTTGGGAAGGCGCCTGCAAGGTATTATGGGGAAGCCTCCCCGAGGTTATGTGTTGATTCGTCTATTTGCGGCAGCTATTTTGTCGCGATACACGCACTGTGAACCTCGAAAGTCTCGAATTCAAAACTTTGGTGAAATTTGGGTTAAATTTGATTCATGTAGAATCGATTCACTCATCTCTAGTGGTATTATAAGGTATAAGAGGTTAGAATTGTTTTGTATATTCTTATATTAACTCACGTTTATGCCAGCTATATTTAGTAATAGAAAGTTTCTATGATGCTTAGCTGACACCCAGCATTACCAACACCCTGATATCCAACACCTCGCTACATGTGAGGCTAAAACACCCCAAATATTGCACTGTAAGTGTCATGGAACCAGAACCAATGGAAGCCGCCTTACCGAGGGTGCCCTTTGTGTGGCCCTCTCCTAAATACCTCGCAACTCAACAGTGATTGTGGAAGAGCTGGAAGATCATAGATAGTGCACCATGCAGGTTATTAAGCTATTGGAGTTATTACTTTTCATGGAATTATCCTTTAAATACTCATATTTTTTTCATTCATTGCAGACTTTCTAGTCTTCTCTCTGCCAGTGGTGATGCGATCACTGCCCTGAAAGGGTTAATTTACAGACTTGTTAATCACTTTTAATTCAAATGGTCAAATCAGAAGGTCACTACTGTTGAATTTCCCAGGGAACATCAATTGCAGTCTCCTGGAACGAACATGATGCACAATTAAGTGGTGTTTTGATTAAATGATAAATTACAGATGGAAACGTATAATTTGCAAAGCAGGAAGCAGCATTAGGTGCGCGGCGTCCCTGGGGTCAGATAAACAAATCACAGCTCATGAAACGCTGAGACCTTGTTTGTTTGCTTAAATGGAACAAGAATGAAAATCATCGTTATCAGCAGGAAGGTGGAAATGTCTGGATATCTCCCGTCTTGTGCTCAGGACTCGATGCTGTGCAGACAGTTTGGAGAGAAGGAATATTTTAGCACAATCCAGATGGTTCATCCGCGTCCTTAAAAGGGGTTTTCCAGTCCCTTAAATTTGATGGCCTATCCTCAGGATAGGCCATCAATATCTGATCGGTCGTGGGTCAGACTCCCGGGACCCCCGCAGTTTCGAAGGGGCCACAGACAATTTTTAACCATTTTTAGAGACTGGACAACCCCATAACGTAGTTTGGTCGGACATTTTCATAGTTAATTAAATTTTCAAGAAAAACAATCCACCCTTTTAGAAAGCAACCAGTTATGGACCAGATTTCCCTCAAGTCATCCTTTTTAGTAATTTCAGACTATTTTTAGTCTATAAATTCCTAGCTAAAAAGGGCCTGTCATGAGTTTTTGTTTAAACCACATACCTTTCCTTTTTGCTGGCGTCCTCCCAATTCCAGTGCTGTACATTTTCTTTTGGCCCCCCCCCCACTCTATTTTGGTGCCAAATATAATAATTGTAAGTAAAGGTACATTGAGGAGGAGACCACATCTCGCGATGTCTTCTGAATTTCTGTGACGCTGTCCAATCAGAGCGGACAGCCTCGCAGCGATGGAAAAGACTTGCTGATCTCTTGAGGTTTACCTAATGCTGGCAATGCTGCTTCCCTATAAGTGGGATCTACGGTCTGGGGCTTCCGTTCTTTTCCCCGTGCACAATATATTTTTTACATTTTTTCCAATCCTTTTTTCTACCATCAATATCCTTATTCAGTATTTATATCCCAAAAACTTCTGCACCCCTAGAAACTTAGCTCATGTTTTGTTTCTGATATTCAACTAAGGCTTCCCTCTGTGTCCCTACAACCTTCCCATGAATGACCTAATTCCGTGTGTGTCCAACATTTATGATTAGATGATAGCGCTGACGAGAGCAGATGGTGCCATTAGGAAGGACTTTAACTTTATGTCTCTATTAATTTGTGGCTTCTCTGTATAAATTCCAATGTAAATCTTTTTAACGTAGATCAAGGGAAAAGCATCATCATCAAACGTCAGTTGATTTGTTGAAAATTACTTACATTGATCTAACTCATAACTTATATTATTGTAGTCAGCTGGTAATTGGACTTTATTTATAATCCCAGATGCCGCTAAGCTATATAGTGGAAATCTCACTGGGTGTCCATCCCTAAAGGGAGATCTGAATGGGCAAGTAAGTGATAGATGAGGTTTAATGTTGATAATAGGTTGGGCCATTTATACCCTGAATGGATCACCTTTGGGAGAGCTTTTAATGGGTGACAGTTTAGAAGTAACCATTGATCAAAATGAACTAAATGACAGCTCTCAATGCAAATCTGCTGCATCTAAAGCTAACATGATATTATATTGTATTAAAAAGGGCATGGCTGTGGCCACATCAGGAATATGCAGTTTATTTAAGGATATAAAAAAAGAATATCAGTCAGCTGAAGAAATTTTAAAAAAGGGCAACTACATTAATAAGGAGTATTACCTTGGGTTTTTAAGTATACACGGTTAATTTTACAAATGTTTGTCACTTTTTTTAACCCGCTAACTATGTAACTGCAATGAAAAGCTCCACCTTTGATATTTATTGGCTCTACAGTCAGTATATCTAAAACCCAGCATTTTTGTACTGTCTCTACTTTTCTTTTTTGCATGGAAACCATCAGCAAGCTGTTCGGGGGATCTCTTATTTTATTATGAGTCTCTCTCATACCCTGAGTGCATAATGGGGTCCTGTTGTGAATGTGGTCTGATTGGCTAATTAACATCCTAATACCCTCAGTGGCCTAGCGGATTTGCACAAATTTATTTGGATTTTCTTGTATTTATGGGCACCAGGTTTTCATGTGTTAACTATGTTGTCCTGTATATTCTCATAACCTGAGGAAAGATGCAGAAAAAAAAAAGGAGTGACACAGGGCGCTCCTCTAAGGTGATAACGTAGGTTCAAAAACAGATAGCACAAACAAAAAGGAGGGGGTGTTTGATGTTTTACACTCACCTTCTATGATTGTGCAAGCTGGTCGACACAACTCGAACTACTAGCATGTGGAGGCCATAAGCTCCATAGATTGGCAGTCTGCTGGCCTTTGGAGTGGGCACCGGTAGCTAAAGGGTCAGCGTGGTCCGATGTAAGAAATAGCTCAAAAGGTGCATGAAAAAAGGAATCACTCCTTCCTGAAGGCGCTCCTGCACGGTCGTTGATAGTAAGCTGCATTCTCAATGAAGCACGGGCCCCTCAATGAGTAAAGTGTAAAACGGCTTTATTACTTAAAAAAAGACATGTGTACTTGGAAACAACATGTATCTCTATAGTTGAATCTGGAAGCTTCGCATTTCGACCTATTACTTAGCCTGATGAAGACCTAAGTACTAGGTTGAAATGCGTAGCTCCCAGATTCACATACACGTCTTTTTTAAGTAATAAAGCCATTTTACGCTTTACTCATTGAGAGGCCCGTTCTTCATTGAGAACGTAGCTTACTATAAACGCCCGTGCAGGAGTGCCTTCAGGAAGGAGTGATTCTTTTTTTCAAGTACCTTTTGGACTTTTCTCATAACCTATAATCAGAATAAAAACGAATCAACAATAAGATATGTTTAAAAAAAGCTATCCTGCTTGTTGATGGTTTCCATGTAACTGTATTTTACATTTACAGCGGTATACCTAACCTAAACATTTATGGCATACCCACAGGATATGCCATAATTATCTGATAGATGCGGGTACATTTCACTAGGATATTCCAAAACGTGATTCACATCGATCTTTAGAAAGGAGGCAAGCTCTCACTTGAATAGGGCTTGGCATTTCCCTTCACATAATGTGGGCGGGAGTGTCATTGTGCAGGAAAACTCTGTAAAGTAGTTACAATGCCTAGGGAGATGTAATGGCAGCCATAATGGTCACTCAGGTTTCCTAGATAAAGATACTGTAACTAAGATACAGCTGAATATATGTAATTTGACAGAAGAGGGGGATTTAAAGTGTTTTTCCTGTCTCAGACATTTATGGCATATGTACAAAATATTCCATAAATGTTTAATAGATACGGGTCCCACCTCTGTGACATGCACCTATGCCGAAAACTAGGGTCCTCTAACCCCTGTCCTTTCAGATGAGGTGTCCGCCATGTTTAAGATGGGGATACCCATTTAAGGATTTATATTTACTGAGATTTTAGGGTGCTCGCAGTTTAATTTGCAATGTTGATATGAACATCTCAATTTCAAGGATTAGCTGTCGTTTGTTGGCTCTGCACAGTTACAATATGAACTCTCCGATCTCTTCGTGTATTCAGATGCTATGACTATATTTGCTAATAAGTGTCCTTCAGTCTGTTATTGCTGGAACTGAGCTAAATACAGCAGTTTATCACATTGACAAGCCCCCTCCCCTCCATATTAGCTCCTCTTAGTCTTGTGAAGGAGAGCGGCTTCACTTACAATGCCGCTTTCTTGTCATTTTCCCGGGGAACTGAAAATTGCACAATTTAATCACATTACATCCGGCTCTAGAAATCGTAAACACTTTTTGTTTTGCATGATTAGATTATTTTACTTTCTTATTCCTCTACATTAATAAATGAGGGTCCAGCATCTGCTATTACTCCTGGTGTACAAAGTCTTATCATCACTGATGCCAGTATCATATGAGAGGTGTAACCTGCATGTTGAGCAATGCACCAATTTATTTCCAAATACATCAGCAAGGCCATGAAAATCTGTAGGATGCACACATATATGTATCCTACTTCTATCCCGTTCAGCATCACTTGGTAAATGTGACCCCATCCTCACTGAAAAGCGCCGCCTGATGTTTTCACTTCCTGCTCCACTGCAACTTCGATGTCTTCTCTTCAGCTACATGATGGCATGACATCATCAACCCGCTTAGCTAAGGCATTCTTCAATTTTCAGTTCTTTAAGATATCCCTGGGTCCCCTGGTCCTGACATTTGTGTGCTCTTCATTACCAATTCCAGTCTTGTCTTTCTGGGTCTTGATTTGGTTCATCTGCCTTCTGGTTCCCATTTTCAGCTTGTCTTGACTGTATCTCTATTGGTCTATTGCTTCTTCGATGGTTGCTAACAGTTAAACCCTGGTCACATTTCTTAACTATGGCTCTGCTGCCTATATCGGTTTTGGCCAATACAGCAAAGTCCAGACCTCCATGTTTTTGCATGATTAAATAATTTCACTTCCTTATTACTCTTCATTACTAAATTAAGCTGGTCATCACTGGTACCAGTATGGTATTTCCAGTTCAGCGTTACCTGGCCAATTGAACAAAATCCTCGCTGACAAGCGGTGTCTCATGATGTCACTTCCTACTCCACCACTATCCCCAGGTCTTCTTTTCCACCACATCACCGCATTATACAGTTATTTAAGATATCTTTTGCTCCTCCTGGTCCTGATATTGGTGTGTTCTTCATTGCTAATTCCAGTCTTGTCCTTCTGGCCCATGATTTTGTCCATCAGACTTCTGGTTTCTATTCTCGGCTTGTCCTTTGTCTCTGGTTGTCAAACAGGACGTCTGCGGTTGCTCACAGTTAAGACCATGGCTATGTATAACATGGCAATATGGAGACAGCTGGTTTCTTTTGTTGCTTTATTAACATCAACAGTAAAAGGCTGAGTGAGTAGTCTTGAATACTTAAATGCTTCGTAGCTGTGCCATTCGGGGCTTGCACCACGCTAGGCCGAACTTTGGACTTGGCAGGATTTCTGGTTCCTCTTACATAGTAGACCATACGGTTGACCACTCTGCACAAGTACTTCAAGCATCAATCTCTAATACCAGTCTGCTCTCGACCTTGTAATTTAACGCTGTCTCTCTTTCTGCAGCTTACTCAGTGAAGTACTGACTTGTACACCAGTTAACGTCCACATACTACTTGGCACCAACGACCCCATATATATACATGAAGTCCCGCCCACCTTGAGGCAGGACGTTACACTCTCACGTCTCAACATCTCTAAGAAGCAATGGTAGCAGGCTTCTGAAAACCTGGTGCCCTGAGCCTACTCTCTCCTCATACAGATTGTTTCCAAGTCTAAGGAGGCCTGTGCCAATGACGAGGGGAAAATCATCACATTTACACCGGTAGACTGTTATTTACATGCCTAACCTTGATCCTTAACAACACAAGACTAAACAGCAGCTAAAATCACACACAATAAACAATGCAATTCCATCCTCCCTACATACAATATGTTCCTCAACTACGGCTCTGATACCTACGTATATTAGTTTTTTTGCCTATACACCATTCCAGACCTCAGTGTGAGGTCAGTCGTGAATACCAGGGGTATGGCTTTGAGGGGAGGACCTTTACTCACACTAACTCCTCAATCTTCCTATCGTCCATCTACCTTATTGGATGCCTTTCTAAATTACATAGAAAAGCAAGTGTATCACTAGCTGGAATTTGGACTCTCTCTGTCTTTGCTTCATTTCACAATATTGATATAACATTGGACAATCGCTTCAATTAAACATATATTTAAAGGGGACGTCTGCACTACCACTACTTTTCATTAGGTAAGTCCAATGGTGACAAGCTGGCGCTAGGAGGTCTCGCAGTTTGTTTTTCATGGTGTAATTATGCTTGTTGCAGGAAGTGAAGTATTAGTGTGCAGTCACACATGGTGTAATCTCCGTAGCGGAAAAATCCGCTGCGGAAACTTACACTATGAATTCCTATGGGTAAAACAAAATCTGCAACATACAGACTACCGTTCAAAAGTTTAGGGTCACTTAGAAATGTCCTGATTTTTGAAAGAAAAGCACAGTTTTTTTCAATGAAGATAACATTAAATTAATCAGAAATTCACTCTATACATTGTTAATGTGGTAAATGACTATTCTAGCTGCAAACATCTGGTTTTTAATGCAATATCTACATAGGTGTATAGAGGCCCATTTCCAGCAACCATCACTCCAGTGTTCTAATCGTACATTGTGTTTGCTAACGGTGTTAGAAGGCTAATGGATGATTAGAAAACACTTGAAAACCCTCGTGCAATTATGTTAGCACCGCTGTAAACAGTTTTGCTGTTTAGAGGAGCTATAAAACTGACCTTCCTTTGAGCTAGCTGAGAATCTGGAGCATTACATTTGTGGGTTCGATTAAACTCTCAAAATGGCTAGAAAAAGAGAGCTTTCATGTGAAACTCGACAGTCCATTCTTGTTCTTAGAAATGAAGGCTATTCTATGCGAGAAATTGCCAAGAAACTGAAGATTTCCTACAACGGTGTGTACTACTCCCTTCAGAGGACAGCACACACAGGCTCTAACCAGAGTAGAAAGAGAAGTGGGAGGCCCCGCTGCACAACTGAGCAACAAGACAAGTACATTAGAGTCTCTAGTTTGAGAAATAGACGCCTCACAGGTCCTCAACTGGCAGCTTCATTAAATAGTCCCCGCAAAACGCCAGTGTCAACCTCTATAGTGAAGAGGCGACTCCGGGATGCTGGCCTTCAGGGTAGAGTGGCAAAGAAAAAGCCATATCTGAGACTGGCTAATAAAAGGAAAAGATTAATATGGGCAAAAGCACACAGACATTGGACAGAGGAAGATTGGAAAAAAGTGTTATGGACAGACGAATCGAAGTTTGAGGTGTTTGGATCACACAGAAGAACATTTGTGAGACGCAGAACAACTGAAAAGATGCTGGAAGAGTGCCTGACGCCATCTGTCAAGCATGGTGGAGGTAATGTGATGGTCTGGGGTTGCTTTGATGCTGGTAAAGTGGGAGATTTGTACAAGGTAAAAGGGATTTTGAATAAGGAAGGCTATCACTCCATTTTGCAACGCCATGCCATACCCTGTGGACAGCGCTTGATTGGAGCCAATTTCATCCTACAACAGGACAATGACCCAAAGCACACCTCCAAATTATGCAAGAACTATTTAGGGAAGAAGCAGGCAGCTGGTATTCTATCTGTAATGGAGTGGCCAGCGCAGTCACCAGATCTCAACCCCATAGAGCTGTTGTGGGAGCAGCTTGACCATATGGTACGCAAGAAGTGCCCATCAAGCCAATCCAACTTGTGGGAGGGGCTTCTGGAAGCATGGGGTGAAATTTATCCCGATTACTTCAGCAAATTAACAGCTAGAATGCCAAAGGTCTGCAATGCTGTAATTGCGGCAAATGGAGCATTCTTTGACGAAAGCAAAGTTTGAAGGAGAAAATTATTATTTCAAATAAAAATCATTATTTCTAACCTTGTCAATGTCTTGACTATATTTTCTAGTCATTTTGAAACTCATTTAATAAATATAAGTGTGAGTTTTCATGGAAAACACAAAATTGTCTAGGTGACCCCAAACTTTTGAACGGTAGTGTACATTGTTTAAATTTATGTGCGAAATGTTGATGCTTCAGAAATACTATACACAGCATTTTTTGTATGTGTTGTGGATTTTGGATGTGGAATTTCATCATAGACTTCAATGCTATGAGAAATTCCACACTAATATACGCAACACAAAGTCGCCACAAAATCCTCAAAATAAATTCTGCTGTCAAATTATTTTTGAGAATTTGTGTCATATTTTTACGCCACTAGTGACTGTAGCAGCTCTTAGCTATGGCTAATAGAGGAAGCTGCCAATTCTCATCTCCCCCATAACAACCATATTCCCTAATAGGAAGACTTTAGCTGAAACCAGATTCATTCATAGTCAATAATTTTTTGTGTCCTTTTCTCCCCTCTTCCTTCTTCAAAACTGTAAAATGGTGGCCTCCATTATGCCAATTCGTGCACCGCAAACCCCAAAAGTTTTGGATTTCGAACAATCTGAAACTTTTGGTAAATTCGGACTGAATTCAATTAGTTTTTGGAATCGATCCGCTCATCTCTAGTAAAAACAGCAAAAGCTTTCTGGAATTCTGATGGAGTAATCTGGGTTTGGCGGATGCCAGGCGAATGCTACCTAGTGCAATGCATAGTGACTACTATAACATTTGGTGGAGGAGAAATAATAGTCAAGGGTTTGGCCCCATATTACCAGTGAAGGGTAATGTTAATACTACAGCATACGAAGGCATTGTAGATAATAGTATGCTTCCAAAACTGGGAAGATCAAGGTTGGATCCAGCACGAAAAAATAGAATAAAATGGAAAGGATTTTCCAAGTTTAATGAGCCAGTAAATTGGCTGTTTAAAAATCAGGACTTGGATACACTGCGTGACATCCTGGAAGTGTAAGGAAAGTTAGTAGTATTTAAGAAAAGCCTACGCGTTTCAGACGCTGCGAGCGTCCTTAATCATGGCTGAAGCTGACTGACTAAAGTGAGAGTGTGCCCTATATACTTCCGTCTGCGTGTATCTATCATTAGCTCTAATTACATTCTCATGTGTTTGATCCGTAGCGGTATCGGTAAGTTTGACTTTATTACTTGCTGTGGACACATTAACAATAAGATGTAACAGGGAAGGTTCGGATTTAGGACAGGAAGATCAAGTGTTTCTAGAAAGTATATTTATTCAGAATTAGTTCTATATGTGGTAATCGTAATCATGTATACTGGAGCTGTCATCTAAGAACAATATCCGGTTCGGAGGGTCAATTGTAATTATGCTTGCGTTCCACAGGGTATGGTAACGCTGGACCGCACCACCGGAAATAGGATCCCTGGCAATAACGATTCAAAGAGGAACTTTGTAGTCTGATCGTAAGTACAATGTATATGAATGTATGTTTTTATAAATTATATACTTACTATATACTATGTTGGGATTTAACTTTATTTGTTGATATAATTTATATAGATGCTAATTTCGGGCTATCTATTTATTATGACCGAACTCCTCTTGACTGTTATACTTATATGGCAGGATAATGAATTCATCAAACGTATTAGTTGATGGGTTTGACAGGATTACATGGAAACTCCTATATATATACATGCTTAATTAGAACAGTCAGCTATGGATATAAATAATCAGAAGATGAAGTAAAAGCAAAACTTGTATGTGAAAGTTGGACGTGAAAATAAAGAAAGAAGAAGGATAAGGAAGGATAAAGTGGCTGAGATTGTGTAAAACCATGGGTATATTGACAAGTGATTTAAGAAGTGTGACGTGTAATAAACGTATAACATACACGCCACACTGTTAAAACGATGTGGACCTTGGCGGTAAATATACTTGCCTACAATTTTGTAAATGCTCTGTAGAAATTGTTGGATTATAAATGGTGGTTGAGTAGGATTATTATATTAGCACCAATAAATTGTCGATACCCCACAAGGAATATATGTGTTTTATTCTTTTTCGAAGGCTAGGCATGTATCTATATTGTGACCTTATTTTATGGGTCCAGAATGTTATAATATTATGAGATCCTTGTGAACGGATATACACTATAATTGATGTAAATATTGTCATAATTAATCCAAATTTGGACACGGAAATGTAACAGGATTTTTAATAATGAAGATTTAGATCGTGTCTTATATTGAGGCCATTGGGAAAACGTGTATTCAGTTTGAAGATCCAGTAGGCCTCACGTTGATAGATTTTATATTGTAGGTCCCCTCCTCTTTTTGGTAAATGAACTTTTTCAATGGCATGACATTTGAAAAAATTGGTTGTTCTGTTATGTTGGTGTATGAAGTGTTTGGCTGCATTGGACACATTGATGATATTTGAATTACGGATGTAACTCAAATGTTCAAGTATTCTAGTTTTAAATTTTCTGCTGGTGCAGCCTACATATTTTAATTTGCAATTTGTGCACTCAATAATATAGATGACTCCATTTGAGTTGCAATTAATATAATTTTGTATGGCAAAAGTAAATGTGTTGTCTGCATTGAAAAAGTTTTTGATGGGTTAAGTATAAGTACAGGTTTTGCATGGGTGTTGCCCACATTTGAAGAAGCCTTTACTTTCTAACCACGTTGATTTAGTGTCATTGGGTGAAAATATTGAGGGAGATAGTGAGCTACCAAGTGATGGAGCCTTTCGCGCCACAATTCTTACACCTTCTTTCAGAATGGAGCGTAGACTGTCGTCTTCAAATAGAACTGGTAAGTATTTGTGTATTATACTTTTGATTTCAGAAAATTGATTGCTTTGTTGTAGTATCAGGGTTGGTACCTGATGGTCAGATTTTTCATTTTTCTTTTTATTATTAAATTGATTAAGAAGATTGTTTCTTGTTAGTTTGGCTGTGATGTTAGTGGCCCTGTTGAGAGACCAATTGGGGTAACCTCGTTTCTGCAACCTAGAGCATATTTGTTTATGTTCGATGTTAAATTGTTTATCAGAACTACAGTTTCTCCTTGCCCGGTACATTTCCCCTATTGGAATGTTCATAATGGTTTTTTTCGCGTGGTTACTTTCTGCGTGTAAGATGGTATTGGCAGATGTGGGTTTTCGATGAGTATTTGTTTCAATTATGTCTCCTTCTGAGCCTTTTAATTCTAGGTCTAGGAAGACAATGTCAGATTTGTTGTGACTATAAGTGAATCTGAGGTTGTGAGAGTTGTCATTTATATACTTCAAAAATTTGGGAATTGCTTGAACATCTCCTTTCCAGATAAACAGCAGATCATCAATATATCTTTTGTACCATTCGATATGGTGTCCAAATGGGTTATTGGTTGAAAAAATAGTATGTTCCTCCCACCAGGCCATAACTAAGTTGGCTATTGAGGGGGAGAATTTGGCTCCCATGGAGACCCCCTTGAGTTGTAAGTAGAATATGCCGTTAAATAAAAAATAGTTATGAGTCATGAGAAAAGTTAATACTTCAAGGATATACATCTGGAAATTTCTCGTGTATGTGCTATGGGTGGCTAAATGATACTCTAGAGCAATGTGAGCTGTTTGATGAGGAATCGAAGTATATAACGATATTACGTCACATGTGAGCCATGAGTATTCATCTTTCCATACTTTATGTTGAAAGGAGCACAAAACATCTCGTGTATCTCTTAAAAATGCTGGGGTTTGTTGGGCTAATGGCTGTAATAATGTATCCAACCATTCGGATAGTCTTTCCAGAATGGAACCAATGCCCGAAACAATTGGGCGCATGGGCGGTGGTTTTATTTGTTTATGAATTTTAGGTAAAGCGTGAATTATTGGTGTGATTGACTGTTCAATGTAAATATATTTTAGTTGTTTCTGACTGATATGTCCATTATTGAGACCTTCAATGAGAAGCTGTTTCATTTTCTTCTGGATGATCTCCGTAGGATTGTTTTCCAGTTTTCTATATGTTTGGTCATCTGATAGTAGATTTAGTATAGATGTTTTGTAATCAGATTTGTCCATGACAGCTACTCCTCCCCCTTTATCGGCCATTTTGATTATGATTTCTTTATTATTTTCAAGAGATATTGCTGCATTTTTGAGCCTTTTGGATAGATTGGATTTGTGCACAATCTGGTTGGTTTTGTTGGATAGTACTTGTAGTTCTTTTTCAAGTAAGGTTTGAAAAATATCCATGGAGTCAGTCCTTGATTTGATAGGATAATAGTGGATATTCGTTGTGGAGAAATTGGATAGTTGGTTGGAGGTATTGTTCTCCTGATTGATGTTGTCTATACGAAGACTATCCAGACACGAGATGGTTTGTAATTCCTGAAAGGAAAGAGCCAATGTGGATTGGTCTTTGATGTTTTGCAACAATATGAATGGATCTGTAGTTTCCATTTGGATGAGAGTCGCTGAGGGATCTTCATTTGAACTCAAATTAATTTGTTCAATGGTTGAAGGAGGCAATATAGAGGTGGGGTTCTCTTGTGAACCTCTGTAGTTGCTGGAAATATAGTCTGGCGATGTCTTGGTGTTTGTGGTCTGAGAGTCAGATATAAGAAAATGACGTTTAACAGTAAGATTTCTTATGAATTTGTTAATATCAAGGATCGTATGGAAGATGTCAAAGTTATTGGTTGGTGCAAAGTTTAAACCCAACGATAGAACTTCATTTTGTGCCGGCGTAAGTACAGTCGATGATAAATTGACCACGTTCGAATTTATAGTTGATATTTCCGTGATCGGAGGTGACGGCTCTGGTTTGGTTCCAGCCTTCCTATGTTTCCTGCCGCCCCTCCTTCCTCGTTTTTTGATAACGTGTACTGGTTGGCATCAGATCTCTGTTGGTACTTTGGACGAGTTCCGTAATTTTCATCTTCAGAGAATCCCTCTGTTGATTCCGGCTCGGTGGAACTAAAGCTCACTCTATTTGATGTAATTCTGTATCTGTTTTGCCGTTGGTGACTTTGATTTTTTAAGATGGGTTTGGGTCTTGTTCGGTTTGGATCCCTTCTACTCCAATTATACACTTGGTTGTTCTTGTAATGCTTCCAACTTTGTGGTAACAGTTTGCGGCTCGGCCCTTTCCTGTTCTGGCATGACTGAGCCCCTGTACACAAAGCAAGGTCCATGAAAACATGGTGTGAGGAGTTCTGTATGGCTGCACAGAGCCCTGACCTCAACCCCATCCAACACCTTTGCGATGAATAGGAACGCTGATTTGCGAGCCATACCATCTCATCGAATGTCAGAGTCTGACCTCACAAATACTCTTCTTAAATGAATGAGCAAACATTCCCACAAACATACTCCAAAATATTGTAGAAAGTCTTCCCAGAAGAGTGGAGAGTGTTATAGCCGCAAAAGGGCCCAACTCCAAAGCAACACACATGATTTTAGAATGGGATGTTGACCCAGCTCATATGTGTGAAGATCATGTGTCCAAAAGGCCATAAAGTATATTATTACCTTATTATAGATGTGATTATCCCCAGATCAAAAACTAAAACCTCAATAAAATAAAGCAATGATAAATGAGTTAAGTAAAAGGTGGTGTTAAAGAGGTTATGTGGGGACTGAAAAGTGATAGCAGTGTACTCTCTGCAGTATGTGAATACACTTGCTAATATACATTCCGTCGTGCCGATTAAGAGATTTTCATAGATTTTTATAGCGCTGGCGGGGGATCGGAAATCTAGTGGCACGGATTTTTCGTCATGTGACCGGCCCCGCTGTACTCCATGTACAAACAGGAACAGTAGCACAGCAGGGCCGGTCACATGATGAAGAGTCGTGTCGTCATGAAGAAAGACTGTGCCACTAGACTTCTGGTCCCTCGCCAGCGCTATAATAATCTATTCAAATCTCATATTCAGCGCGATGGGGGACCGGAATGTATATTAGCAAGTGTACTCACATACTGCAATGAGTACACTGCTAATACTTTTTGGTCCCCACATAACCCCTTTAAGTATTGTGGGAAGATTATATGTTGGTTCCTGCTTTGCTATCTTAGGTAGGTCATTTATGTGTTACCGTGCCAGGACTTTGATTTTTCATTGACGTTTGGGGCCGTTTTCCTATCAGCCACAGATGCTGAACAGCTCCGCTTTACTCGGCCGCTCACAGTCGGGATATTTCGCTGCACAATCCTATTTGGTCCTTATAGGGAAAGTTTCCCTGCAGCAAAAACTTTACCAGCAAAACAACAGAAAACCGTATCAAAGGCGAGAAACAAACTGTTGCTGTCAGTGGGATTTCCCATTGATAAATCCGTTTGTTTTTCCATCAGTGCTGCAGCCAGGAAAGCCTGATAAACACAATTCCCGGAGTTTCTGGCATCGGCTCGGTCGCTCTAATTTGTTTTCGACATGTTAATGTTGATGCCAGTTCCTCCACAGCTGAGGCCGCGTTCCCCGTGGCAATCTGAGGGTTAAATTATTCAAATTATTTAAATTATTAGATTTAATACATGAAACCATTCATTTTCTGATAATGTGGGGTAAATACTACTTGATCCCAACGTAACCACTTGCCGCTGCAGCCATTTTGTCGACACAGCCGTATGATTAATATACAAAATAAAATTATTTTATAGGGGGGGGGGGGACTGCAGTTCCTCCAACACGATTGCAGCAATATCAAATGTATATAGTTTTTCTTTTTCTATGACTTACTACAACTACAAAATAAAAACAATCTGTTAAGAAAAAATTGCTATGTGTCGCCATATTTTGAGACCTAGTCGATGGGGCTGTGTGAGGGCTTGTTTTATGCGGCGCAAGCTGTAGTTTATATATTAATATAATTTTGGGGGACATGCAACTTTTTAATCACTTTTTATTACATTTTTTGGGGAGGAATGGTGACCCACAATGCACCAAAGCAGAAGATGCTTTGTCAAGATCCCAACAAGTCCAGGGGACAGTAGCAGCAGAGTGTATGGGATTTGAACAAATCTCATCCACACGCTGCGTAAGTAATATGCTGAAACAAACGTTCAGAAGTTGACCTGCGGTGCATGTCAAATGTATTTGCGTAAACGCTGCTTATTTTTTGGAGATAAAACCTGCAACAAATAGCAGATGTTGCAATTTTTGCAGCGGAAAAGCTGTGCTTTTGCCACAAAAGTCGCAACTCAAAATTCTTTGCTTTTTCGTCAAGGCCGGCCTCCTGGGATGACGTTTCATCCTATGTGACTGCTGCAGCCAATCACAGGCTGCAGCGGTTACATGGGATGAAACGTCATCCCAGGAGGCCAGGCTGCAGGACGGCAGGGGGACGCTTAATTATGACCACGGGTAAGTATGAACCTTATTTTTTTTACCTGCAGTTTTCCGCAGGGGACATTCCGGTTAAAAAACTGCACCACAATTTGTTGCGGCTTTTCAGACAGAATTCCATGCGGCGAGCAGGGTGGATAAGCTGTTTGCTTTTACACAGCGTATCCGCCCTGTGTGAACATACCCAAAGAGATAATAATAAACGAACAGAAATTTTAATACAGCTCTGGATGTGATTGAGTATGAAAAAATAATGTAACTCAAGATCAGTACAAGATAAGTGAAGCAAAGCGTTTTACCATGAATAGTTTTTTATTGAATAAATGTTTCATTTTGCCAAATAAAAGAATATAATACAATAACGATATACAAAGTAGTACATAATATCATTGACCAAATAGTCCACGCAGTATCCTAAGATTGGAAAAGGGTCAATACAAGCTTTAACAATGACATATACATATAATGTATATAAAATAAACAGTTCCATAACAGCAAACACAGAAAACCCTGTAATAAGGTTTTAAACAGGAATAATAATCAGGCTTTTCTATGATTCAGTAGCATGAGGTTGTCACATCAATGATGTATACAATTTTGAGGAATATAGAACCAGCCCCTCCAATCATTTGCAAATTGAGGATATCTATGATCTGTAACGACCACGGTCGCGGTCTGCCGCCATTACCCACCTTTGTCCCCTTAATGGGCCAGCATGTTCACATACAAAAAGTTCCTTAACCAATCCCCAGATCATCCTGGACTATAAAAAGGGCTCCGCTCTTCTACTCCTTGCCGGAGCGTTGTTGTTGTCCACCCACGTTCGTATTGCAAATAGTGCCTTAGTTGTTTCCTGATCCCAATGTTCCCGTATCCTGGTTCCTGTATCCTGTTGCTGTGTTTGTTTGTGAGCCCTTAGTTGGAGTCGATTGTGTCATCTGCCACATCTGGTATCATCTGCCACGTCTGGTGTCATCTGCCACATCTGGTGTCATCTGCCACGTCTGGTATTATCTGTCACGTCAAGCTTCATCCGTGCCAAAGCCTCTGTTACACCTCGTGTTTGTCTGGACTCTTACAGGTACTGTTGTACTAAAAACTTTACATTGACTTTGCATAGACTGTTGTTTAGCCAGCTGCCACTCCGCTACGGCAGAGCAGCCTAGTGGGTTCACATACCCCAGGATTGTGACATTATCTATCCTTATATGCTATCTAGTATTATTCATGGAATATATATCTCCAATAGAAGGTATGGTACTCTTCCAATATCTGGTTATTGCCAGCCTGGTGGCCAACACCACACGGGCGGCTACTACTTTTCCATTGGTAGGTAAATCCTTGAATCCTAAAAATAGAAGTGCGAGGGAAGGGGACAGGTGTATGGGTAACCTGCATAATTGTGAAAGAAGTTAGAGGATTGAAGACCACAAGATGATGAGAAGCAGACAGGACCATAGTATATGAAATAGTGAGTCCCTATGTCCACATTTTCTCCAGCAGAGATAGGAAGAGACGGGGTACACATGAATCTATCAGGGGTATCATACCATCTTGAAGCAAAGCATTTTTACTCATCAGTATACGTAGGCTTGAATCATTTTAATTTTGAATGTAGCTCTGGATGTGACTGGAGTAGAAGATACAATTTAACTGAATATTAGTTCAAGCAAAGCATTTATAAACTTTTTCATCAGTATATGTAGGATTAACCTGTGAAATTATGCTCAATAGTAAGGAGCCAGGGAGAGATGGGTCACATTGGTACCAGGGAACCTACAGACACCATTCACTGGATCAGAGGGATTAGTGATGTTAATTTATCCGTTTGCAATAGGTAGACATTACCAGTGTCTAATGTGTGGGTTAAACTACAATATTTGAGCACTGGGCACTTGCCCTTCTCTCATAAACACCTAGAAATACCTACTTGGCCTTTGGTATTTCCACTCATTTACAGCATGGTTTCTTCCGGTGCTGTTTGCTAAGTGATTGCCGCTCGTCCTGGTCGTGCAGCGTTAACTCCCAATCTGAAATGAAAAAGCTCAGTTAATATGGGCACGGGCCATTATGCTGTACTTTTATGCAGACATGCTTCATTGGCAGAAATTGAAGCACACTACTGGGTCACGGTGTACGGTAGAACTCTTTATGATATATTAAGAAATCTGGTCAGCTAGAAAAGTCCAGAGCTGTATTTTATTAGACGACAGGTGAATAGTAATCATGATGAAACCACGAGCGGACTAATCACTGACGCTGGGCTGGGAAAAGCCTTTAAATTCTTTTCTTCCAGCTATTTCTTTGCGTCCTTGATCTGTATAACAAGTCTTACAGTATAGGCCCATATACTGTCTTGATGTGAATCTCCACCTTTTCACACCATGTCATTGTTAGGGCCAACATTCTGTGCTGATTAATTTCATACTGTATCCTTATTGGTGTGGGAGCTTTGTTTTTCTGATACAGAGCACCAAATCCCCTGCCCCTCTTCAAGCAGTTATAGGGTTACATGATAGAATTCGAGCTTCCTGCATAGGGGGAGCTTAATGTATACTATTTCATTATTGCTTAAAGTTAGGGCTGGGCAATATAGCTTAAAGCATACCTAACTTTTAAGGTGACTTTTCAAAATAAGCTGTCATATATGTGTACATGAGGGATAACACCGTCTGGCCATTATTTGACTTGTATTCTGCATTATTTAGCAGTTTTCCCCGCTGCAGACTCTATCTTTAATTCTCCATTTTCTCTGATGGTTATCATGTCTTCTATACACTGCACACATAGATGAGGAGAATCCTTATCTCCTATGTCTATCTGTCACATATATAGAAGCTGCAGCAGCATGGAGGAGATTATACAGCAGTAATGAACAGTGTAGCTGAGAATCCAGCACAGGGGTGAGACAATAACACTTACCAGGAAGCTGTAGCACGACTCTCTGTCTTTCTCACTTTGCACCTACTCCCCTCTTCATAAACTTGTATGGGCAGCATGTCTGTGTCTCTTTTTCTCTGCTCCTTCTCCTGCTCCACCTTCTTCTCTCCATAGACTTGTATGGACAGCGTATCTCTTGCTCTCCGTGCTTTCTCCTACTGCTCCTTCCTCCCCTCTCAAAAAGACTTGTATTGGCAGGCAGAGAAGAGACACCCCCCCACCTTCTGCAGTCCATTTGTAACTAGGGACAAACTTTACTTGACAACAGGGGGTGGACAGCAAATTACAGGAAGGGAGACACCTAGGGGCAGTAACTACAGTATTTGCATGTATAAAACAACAACATTTTAACAGTTAATAAATTACAAAGTTGAGAATGGCTAAGGATGGGCCAAAACGCATCCATGTATACTGCTGTATGAAAATAAAACTGATTGAAAGCAGCTTGTAATTGCCATTGAGGAAGGGATAGCATGAAGACCTCTTTGACAGATGGTCCTTGAAGATACTGCATTAAATCCAGATATGACAGATCCGAACACACCTTTAAAAGCTACAATCACTATGTGGAGAGACCCTCTTATCAGGACACTGTGCTCTTCCTACCTCTCTCCCGTATCACAAATAAGGGACTGTATCCCCGCTTTAGACCCGGGATACCAGACTTTACCCCTGCCAGTTAGAGTCAGATGGATCATTCCCTTCCAGGGAAAAAACAGATCCGTTTTTGAGGTTCAGAACCTCTCCACTCTACAATACAGTCTTATTTGCCAAAATATCAGCAAATTCCTTCCACTACGGGTCAGCTCAGTGAGCTCTCTTGGTATGAAAAATTCTGCGAAATGATTCAAGCTCCAAAGAAACTTTTATGTATGATAAGCAAGCAACTTGTATCCTCTGCAATCACAACCGTCCCGTATTTCATAAGAGATTGGCAAAGAGAACTCAACCTCACATTCACCCCCATGGACTTCTCCATGATCTTGCAAGTCCCTAAAGCAACTTCTCGTTGCGTCATATTTCAGGGAGACGCTTTCAAAGTTCTCTCTGTATGGTATCTTACTCCTGTCAGACTAAAGCAGATGTATGGTTCTACATCAGACATTTATTGGAGATGTAATAGTAACAGGGGTACCTTCCTACATATCCAGAGATTTTCCCAAGCACTCCCAAAAGCTCCTGAGGTTACTGATTACAGCAGCACGCCTATTAATTCCACTCCATTGGAAATCAACCAAAATCCAATCAGTGCTTTAATGGGTCTCCAAAGTCTAACAAATATCCAGATTGGAGGAACTGTCTCATTGGGAAATTCATACGCATCATAAATTCACTCAGGTGTGGAAAGAATGGACAACTCAGAAACCTCATATATATAGATCGTTAGGTATCTACACACAGAGGACCTAACTCTTGTCTGTCTCCCCTCCATCGCATTTATGGCAACTATCTACAACATTTACCTGCCTATTTTGGCTCCATTGGTTTACTTAACGGAACGGCCCACCTCTAGCCTTTAACAAGAATGCCGAGCAATTAGACATATTTAAATATTGGTTTATGTGCTCTCTTTTCCACAAGTGGCTCCACTCCTCTGTTTTGGTATTCCTATTTTTTTCTCCCTTTTCCTTCCCTTTATCCCTCCCCACTAGTTTTACCTTTTATCACATGCCTTCTTATAACATTTATCTGTCTTGTCAGTACATGCTTCACTTTATGATAAGTGTTTTCACTTGAGGGCTGTGTTCCTGCACTGCGCCAATTGAATACTTACTATTTCATGTACTGTACAGTATTGTGCTTTATTGCTATGTAGGTATGTCCTCTGATTGAGAATGTTTTACTCTGACTTGACCAGCTGTGTTTCTTCTGTTTTGTATTGTATTGTTGATAAAATTCAATACAAAGATTTTAAAAAGAAAAGAAAGCAGGTTGTGAATGCTGGAATTTATTCTTACTACTATTAGATTAGCATAGGTTGTTTGAAAATCTTTATTTTTCAGACTTAAAGAGACACTCCAGTGATTTTTTTTAAAATTGTAGCCCCCGTTTGTAAAGTACTATAAATGTGTGGGGCCTAAAGGGTGTCACTATTATTGTGTGGGGCACCAAGAGTGAGCATTATTTTGGTCTGGAGTACTAAGGATGGTGAGTTTTTGTAGAGGGTGGGGAGGAGGCTGGAAAAGAGAGGAGTCAAAGATGTATGTTTGTGTTACAAATTTTGCAGAGGTGAGTTGTGACTGAAAGAAGATGTTATGGCCAATCTGAGAAGATGTCACCTGTGAGTTACTGGATTTTACTGCACTGTAGTTACTTATATGGTCTGCAGAGCACCTGTGTAGAACTGGTATCTATACCACTACATGGCCATGGTGGTAATATTGGTCTTTGTTTTACTACATGCTTTTTAATACACAATTAAGAGTGGTCACATTATTTCTATAAAGTTGAAGGTGGGGACCCAAGAATTATTTCCTCTGGTGAGTCCGACACTGGCTAGACCCCACAGGTGGACGCCGTAGATGCAGCAAAGATGATGACATCCTTACACCTTGTGCTGCATATGCACTAGTAAAGTCAAAGATTAGGCAATACTGGGGCACGGATATTTTGTACAATACCACATTGTGGTGTAAAAAGCTGACCATACACATCGTACAGATGGCATTGTATAATACTTACGTGCTATCCCTACGAGAACATTCCTTCAGTTTTAAGAGGTAGTTATCTAATATTTGGGAACTAGGAAGGGGAGGGCGTGAGCACATCTGCCCCAAAATATCATCATCTCCGCTGGAAGAGAGGTCGCCATATTGTAATGGTGTAACACTTTCCAAGCGAAGTTCCCCAAACTGCAAAGAAGGGAAGGACCCAAAAAAACAAAACAAAAAAAACGGGTGCAGAGTGTGTTTCAAAAGGGGAAAAAGAAAGGGGACCACTTATCAGTGCGACACCTGCCCTGAAAACCTGGCCTAAAGGAGTGCTTCAAAGCGTATCAGACATATATGGATTATTCATTTTATTACTTATTTGCCACATTATTATACCACCTTATTATGCCCTAATATACTCTGCAAAGCTTACATATGCCCCCACATTATAAATTGAAATAACAGTAAAACACAAAACAAACTAATACCACGCAAAATCTGCGCTCCAAAAGCTAAATGGCTCTCCTGAGCCTGGCAGTGTGCCCAAACAGCAGTTTATAACCACATATGGGGTGTTGCTAAAACCCAGAGTCAACTGCGCTATTGTTTCTGTCAAAACAATGGAACCCTTTAGCAACGTTTCCGTCACCATTGAGATCAATGGTGATGCAAACATAATCTAAGGTTTCCCTTTGCGTTGAGGGGTTAAACCAACTGAAACCTCCGAAGGAACCCCTCACTGGAAGAGCAATGCTGATGGGAACACAGCCGTACACCTCCTGATCCAAACTGACACCTATAATCACACTCTTTGTTCTCTAATCCGTCTTATTTCTCTATCCCTGTTCCTCAGGCCTTCTGACCCTTATCAACACAATAACCAGAACTTGTACATTCTTAACATCTTCAACCTCTTGGTGTCTCCATACCTTTCTTGTATGCTAGCTGAATCATAGACAAAACAGATAAAAACAAGGACATTTATGCAAAAACACCGAAAAAGGCCATACTTACAAATGGACACAGCCAGGTCTGAAACGCTGATGAAGGCGAGTGAGCAGGTGCTTTAAATAATAATAGCCACTCCCACTAGTCTTGAGGGGAGTGGTATGTGGTGCATGGGATGTGTAGTAAGAAATAATAAATGAATAGTGTATGTGCAAGTGTAATAATGTGAGTGAAATATAGGGGGCAGTAATGAGTAAAGTGCCTAAAAAATAAATGAATAATGGGATGCAAGTGTGTGAAACATGGAGGAATAGTGTGTAAGTCATGAGGCGCAACGTGACTAGCCAGGTAGAAGCCTATTTGTGACGCCTTGATAATTCATAGAGCGGGCTACCCTGCTTGCTAGGCCAAACAACAACACACCATGCTCTCCCAGCATCAAAGACCTGGCTGTGTCCAAAAGAAGCGAATATAAGTAATAATGAAAAATACCTGGGGTATTAGTGATCATTTTGGCCAAAAGGACGCAAGCTCGCAATCCACGACAAGGATCCCCAGACTTGCGAGTCCCTAACTGGAGCGAAAAGCTCCTGATGCACAGACAAAACAGATAAAAACAAGGACATTTATGCAAAAACACCGAAAAAGGCCATACTTACAAATGGACACAGCCAGGTCTGAAACGCTGATGAAGGCGAGTGAGCAGGTGCTTTAAATAATAATAGCCACTCCCACTAGTCTTGAGGGGAGTGGTATGTGGTGCATGGGATGTGTAGTAAGAAATAATAAATGAATAGTGTATGTGCAAGTGTAATAATGTGAGTGAAATATAGCTAGCTGAATCATCTATCGCACCTGCTCTTCCTTGCGGAAGAAAACTCTTTTTATACATGTAATATAATGCAGGGCAGACCAGGGGGACATGGGGAACTACATTCAATTGTAGCTTATTATATGGTAAAGTGGCACAATACACATTGGGAAATTGGTGAATTTTTTCTTATTTTTGTCATTTTTAAAACTTTTTTCTATTTTATTTTTACATTTTAGCTGAGATGTTGTCCAGGTTTTTAACCTCCTTCCTAGTAATGCCAATATTAATAGCCAGTCTTGAATAAAATATTTCCCCACATAACTTTATTTTGCTGTGCCCTCTGAGCGACTTCATTAAAATTCTGGGAGTTATTTGAACACGTACTTTCATTGTTAGATCGATGAATTTATTCATTAGGGTTAAGACCCTCAAAAAGTATCAGCGGTGTGCTACTATTTGTGTCAGTCCTCATTTGCAATTTGTATGTGGCTCATTTTCCAAAGTTACCTTGCCGAGGTGTCTCATAGGGTTCTTTCCTCTATTAAAATTCATACAGTTACTGGGAGAATTGCTATTTTTGCAGTATCCAGTTCATATAGGAGGCCATATTTACATTTCATAATGTTATCTAATGGAACTAAGATATTATATAAGAAAATCCATATCTGGAATTAGTCATGAACCTCTTATCAAATTTGAAGGCAATTTCATAGATACAAATCTTGACAGATACTGTACTTTTTGCAACAATGATATACATAGAGTAAAGAAAAAATGCAAATGGGATGGTGATTGTTAATCACCCCACACACATTGCTTTCCTTCTTCTCAAGACTTCAGAGAAAATAGCAGTGTAGCTATCAGACCAATTTCCCCTTCTTTGTTTTCTAACATTATGCCAATGGAGATGTATGTGTGTGCCTGCCTTTTCATTTTGTCAGTATTTTGCAGTGTGTGATTTGTAAGACTAAAATTTGGCAAGACAGTGTTTTAAACAGCTCTCTCTACCCCTTTCTCAGCAGGAAGTCTCAGCATAATTTCAAGCACCAATAGGCTGCTGAAATATACATTATTTCCAGCCAATCAGCTGCATTTAAACATTTTACCTCTATGTAAGTCCTTATGTACAATTCAAAGCCTTAAGCACAGAACCTGAACATTGGCACATAACATACCTATAGCTCCATATAACAAAGCCATAGGTACTCTGTGTGCCACTGTTGGGTGCCCATGTACGCCATTGTATTCTCCGTTTGAAGCAAATCTCTGTAATACTTAATCTCTCTGGCTTATTTCATGATTTTTTTGTCTAATAGATTCCATAGAAATCCATGAAAAAAAACCTTCATGTGAAATTGGAGGCACATAGAGGTACAGTATGGGTTGATTTATATGTATACCACATTATAAATCCCTACGTCATGGCTTGTGCATGAGCCGTTATGTGAAGAATCTCCAGTGGTTGGTTAACACTTCTGTGTCATTGTAATGACGGGGTAGGGAGACAGACAGATGAGCCCTAATCTACCCGCCACTCAGTCCCTGCCTACTTGCTCGACCCGTCCTAGGCGACGGCGTACAACTGGGCGACGGTCCCTACGCTCAGTATGTGCACGACAGACAAACAGACAAGGGTACACAGAAGCTAAAGGAAATGGGGCAGTTGCCCCCGGCAACATCGTGAGCAACCTGAGTAGTGAACGAGCCGAGCCAAACCAGGAGTGTACGAGGTACCAAACGCAGAGCAGGAGCCTGAGTGGTAGCAGATCGAGTCACTCTATCAGACCTAGGAGCAGATGCAGACTGATTAACCACGGGCGTCAACACAGAAGCTGTGTCTGGCAGATCCGTTACAGTCATAGGGCCGTAACAGAAGTGATTGTGACGGGTCCTACAGAGGAT
This sequence comes from Rhinoderma darwinii, assembly GCF_050947455.1. Taxonomy (NCBI): domain Eukaryota; kingdom Metazoa; phylum Chordata; class Amphibia; order Anura; family Rhinodermatidae; genus Rhinoderma; species Rhinoderma darwinii. Next base: position 594,027,037 of record NC_134687.1, read on the forward strand.
GGTGTAAACCCTCTATGTTGCCAACGGATTTGGCGTGGGCTAAACCAGAAAGCAGAGTCTAAGTAACAGCTAGGTATTCACCCTTTAACCTCGATACGGAGATATGGACTTGGCTGTTGGTGTCACCAGGTTGCTACCACCAGAGCAATTTCCATTGGCAACAGCCGACGTGGACAGGTGAGGTGCAATAACAGCAGAGAGTAAGCAAAGTCCGGTATAGCGCAAGTCAAGGCAGGCAGCAGATGTTTATTCATAGTTAGCCAAGCCAAAAGTCAAGACACGCACTAGACAATCATTATTCTAAAGAGTCAAAAGATCAGGGCAGGCGACAGACAGGGATAGTCGAATTCAAGCATGGTCAGTAACAGTAAAGCCAGAAGAAAACAACTAAAAGCAGCACTAGAAAGCTAGACAAAAGGCAAAGAGCAATGGGGCGACCGGGTGAGTGTACCTTATGTCGCAGGAAAACGGCGTAAATTTGGCGCACTGGAATAGGAGAGTCAGCGCACATTAGTGGCCATCAGGGGAGTTGGAGGAGAGCAGCGGAGGAGAAAGCCACCAACACCGCGGATTGGAGGAGAGACCGGGCACCGGACGGGAACCAGAGGACACTGCGGACTGGTGAGTACGCATCGGTGGGAGCAGATGGCAGCGGCCATTACATTCTGTAATGAGAAGGGAAATTGTAGGTTTGATTGACAAAAAACGGGCCTGCAATATTGTATGAAAAAAACATTTTTAACAAACCTTTATCCCGCATGAAGAAGTGATCCAGTTACGTTTTTGGATTGTTAAGGAACCAATACGCTACAACGCAAAACATTTTTTTTTAAACTTTTCTTTTTACACTAAACCAGCTTTACTTTTTATCTGTGCAGATTGATACGACATCTAACAAATGTTTTTTTTATTTTAGGAAACAAATCTGAATATCCTTTAGTAGGTGTCTTCAGTGTAATGACACGGTGTAATTAATTAGAAGTAATGAGCGTTTATTTTGGCTGAATGCCTCTGATATGTGATCTCTCTTTGATTTTGTGTTACACATAACAATTTTTTTGTCACGGAGGTTTTAAAATATGCCGCTATCTAAAGGATAAAAACCATTTGCAGCCCTGGAGACGCCACAGACGGTTGAATAAATATTTACTCAACTTCCATAGGAAGGAGAAATAAAAGCTTTTTCATTTATTTGATGCAAACATTTATTTTATTAATGCTTCACGCAACGTGCTGAAAGCCATTTGTGAGAGCATAACACAGTCTTATTCCTCGATATATAATAAGACACGGCAGAACATTACTGGACCAAACAGCATAAAGCAGAGAGAAGGTAATAAAACAGAAGGAGACCAATTAAAAGCTAAGAATTGCTAATGCCTGTTAATCTAGCAGCCAAGCTCAATCTGACAGCCACTGGTATCATAAAATGCTATACGATGTTGAGACGCCTAAAGGCAAAAATTCTACACTACATTCCCAGGAACATAGGGTAAGCCTGGGCAGGAGACAGCAAAAAAAAGGGAGAAGAGGAAACTGTATTAAGTTAGTGAGAGGGTTGTCTAGTAATGTAGTGGGGAACATTTTATTGCAGTTAAAAGAGGTAGAAACTTGTAGAGGACTCTGGCTATGGGTGGGTTTACATAATATTGTCTAAAAAAAAAGTACATGTGAATATGTGAAACGTAGGATGAAGTAGTATCTTCTTCTTCACCAATGAATTAATTTAGATTGACATTTTTAGACAGGGAGGTTGAGGCTGAAGCAGAATCTCTCCCTCAGTGTTTGTGCGAGACTCATGCTGTGAGAGGGGAGGAGGAGTAGCAGGGGAGGCCTCTGATTGACTCAGCACACAGCACAGCACTGACATCACACTCAGCATAGTTATAAAGAAAAACATGCACACTTAAAAAAAGCTGCAGCGGGAACTAAAGAAAAACAATGCAGGTTACATACAGCATATATTACACCTAATTTATGTTGCAACGGCAAGTATACTTTTGAGTTAAAAATCATTGTTATTTTATAATATATTCTCCTGGGATTATTGAAGGGGTATTCCCACCTCGCAATTCCGGTTAACATGATAGATTATGTAAATACATTCATATTTGCCTCTTCTCCATCTCATTTTCCCTGCTGTGTATTTTATCCATCACCTATAGTTATGGTAACCTTAGGATAGGCCATCAGTATTAAATCTATGAGGGTTCAACCTCACTTGAATGGGAGAACGTTACAAAGCCTTTCAGACCTGCTATGAAAGAAATTGCATATGCAAGTACCAACAGAAATGAAACGATGTAAACTATAAAGAGGCTGCAATCCTCATACAAGTGGCATGGCCCCTTTAAACAGCTGATCAGCAGCGTGCCGAGAGTCGGACCCCCCCCTATCTAATACTGATGTCCTTTCCTAAAGATAGGCCATCAATTTTAAAATCCCGGATAACCCCTAAAGTGTTATTCCCAGAGTCGACAATTATCACCTATCCACAGAATACGTGATAATTGTCTAATCACATGGGCCCCACTGCTGGGAACGCCACTGATCGCGAAAATATGGGTCCCGAACCTCCTGTTCTTTCCCACTGCTCGACTGAAGTGAGTAGGAAATTGAATGGAATGGCTGAAACAGCCAAGTACAATGCTCAGAAGTTTCCGTCAGTCCCATAGACATTGATTGGAGCAGCATTCTCGTGATTGGCGTGGGTACCGGCAATGGGGGGCATCGGACAATTTTCACCTATCCTGTGAATAGGAGATAATTGTACATTCTAGGACAACCCCTTTAATGACACTTTTGCCATTTTTAGGTATTAGGTGTGTACATGATTACCGTTTTCAAGGAACTTCTATGTCAGCACATGGACTAAATATGGGTCAGTACTATGGACCTTTGTACTGCTGTTTGGCATCTTGATTAGCCACCGTATTCTCTCCTAGGAGCATTGCTTCTTGGAAGAATACATCAGTAATGTCATCTTGAGGAATATGCTACAATTTTTTTCTCCCTGATTCTTGTGGATTCCATAAGACCAAAAAACTCCTTGTGCCACAGTGTAAAATCGGAGGTACAGTTTGTACCCAAAGAATTCTACAGGATTTGTTTTATAGCTCCAAACTACAGGGATCCATAATACTATTATTAGAAAACATCAGAACTTTTGGATGTTTGGTTTGTAGACGTTTTCACAATTAAAGATACTGTAACTGTATATTTGATCATAGTTATTGAATGGCTAATAAGATTTATTTTACTAAGAATGGTCATCAAAGATCTCTGCAGTACCTAAAATCATGGTCCATCACCAGGGCCGGCCTTAGGTTGGATGGCGCTCTGTGCAGGACTCGCTATTGCTGCTCTCTACAAACCAAAATGTAACCACATATATAGGCATGCACATACTGCAACATATATACTGTACATACATAAAGGTAGATATTTAGACAAACAGGCAAAAGATATATACGCACATTCTGGAGAATATACATACATAAAGGTAAATATATAGACATACAGATAGATATATATATATATATATATATATATATATATTCACACACACAGGCAAATAAATACACAGACAGGAACATATACAAGAACATAAAAGGCACATATATACAAGCACAAAGACACATTCACATACAGCCCCATATATACCCACACAGGTACATATATACACAGTACAGATAATGTAGTAGATGTTACGTGCAGTCCTATGTAACACCACAGATAACCGACAGTGATAACTCTCTGTGTACAGATAATGTAGTAGTATTAGCTGCAGTCCTATGTAACACCACAGACACACAGTGATAACTCTCTGAGTACAGATAATGTAGTAGTCAGTGGCATAGATATAGGGATCGAAGCGGTCGCAGTTGCGACCGGGCCCCTAAGCCTGGGGGGCCCACGGGCCCCCGTTGCCCTACAGCATGCTTGTTAAATACATTTTCTGTGCCGTGAAGCCGGCACTTCCTGGTTACGGTCACATGGTAAACTTAGTGTACCATGTGACCGTGTTGTCACGTGACACGTCTTCCAGCCAGTGCTGTGGAAGAGTCGGTGCGGAGGACTCCAGGTGAGCTGCAGAGTCTGTATTGTAATGTATTGTGTTGTCCTGTAATGTAATGTATTGTAATGTATTGTAATGTAATGTATTGTGCTGCCTTGTAATGTATTGTAATGTATTGTGTTGCCTTGTAATGTGTTGTGTTGTGTTGTCTTGTAATGTGTTATATTGTGCTGTTAGCGGTGGAGGGGGGGGGGGCGTTAAATTACAGCCCCCCCTCCTCTCCTCACCACAAACTGCACAAAACAACACAATATATTACAAACTGTGGGTCGCGTCCCCCTGGGTGGTCGTGTGAAGACCTCCGGGGGGTCGCGAGTCACTCGCCGAGATCCCGGTTCCATTCAATGCTGGAGCAAGGAGCTGACGTCTTGCTCCAGCATTCACTGTGCCCTGAGCGGCTCGACGCAGGCAGGCGCGATGTAGCGACATCATCGCGCCTGTCTGCGCCGAGTCACTCATAGCACACACCGGAGGAGGCGAAGGAACGGGGATAGGTAAGTAATTATGCTATTTTCCTATTATGCACATATGGGGGCATTATACTGTATGGGGGGCTGATACGGCATGGGGGCTGATAAGATGGGGGCATTATACTGTATGGGGGGCTGATATGGGGGGCATTATACTGCATGGGGGGCTGATATGGCATGGGGGCTGATAAGATGGGGCATTATACTGCATGGGGGCTGATATGGGGGAATTATACTGTATGGGGGCATTATACTGTATAGGGAGCTCATATGGGGGGCATTATACTGTATGGGGAGCTGATATGGAGGCCTTATACTGTATGGGGAGCTCATATGGGGGGCATTATACTGTATGAGGGACTGATATGGGGGGCATTATACTGTAGGGGAGCTGATATGGATTTGCATTATACTGTATGGGGGGCTGTTATGGAAGGGCATTATACTGTTTGGGGAGCTGATATAGGGGGCATTATACTGTATGGGAGCTGATATTGAGGGGCATTATACTGTATAGGGGGATGATATGGAGGGGCATTATATTGTATGGGGAGCTGATTTGGGGGGCATTATACTGTATGGGGAGCTCATATGGGGGGCATTATACTGTGTGAGGGACTGATATGGGGGGCATTATACTGTAGGGGAGTTGATATGGAGTTGCATTATACTGTATGGGGGGCTGTTATGGAGGGGCATTATACTGTTTGGGGAGCTGATATAGGGAGCATTATACTGTATGGGAGCTGATATTGAGGGGCATTATACTGTATGGGGGGCTGATATGGAGGGGCATTATACTGTATGGGGAGCTGATTTGGGGGGCATTATACTGTATGGGGGCACTATACTGTATGGGTAGCTGATATAGGGGGCATTATACTGTATGGGGACTGATATTGGGGACACTATACTGTATGGGGAGCTGATATGGGGGGCGTTATACTGTATGGGGAGGCTGATATGGGGGGCATTATACTGTATGGGGAGCGGATATGGAAGGGCATGATACTGTATGGGGAGCTCATATTGGGGGCTTTATATTGTATGGGAAGCTCATATGGGGGCATTATACTGTATGGGGGGCATTTTACTGTATGGTGACAGCTATGTGGGGCATTATACGGTATGGGGCTGTTATGGGGGGCATTATACTGTATGGGGCATTATACTGTGTGGGGGCAGCTATGGGAGCATTATACTGTGTGGAGGCATTATACTATGGGGGCTGTTGGGCAAAGCATCTGGGCATAGGCGCGTGCAGGGGTCTGATGATGGTGGTGTTGGGGAGGGTGCGGGAGGCCCAAGCTGAATTCTTGCACCCGTGCCCATGAGCCTTTAGCTACGCCCCTGGTAGTAGTGTTACCTGCAGTCCTATGTAACACCACAGATAACACAGTGATAACTCTCTGAGTACAGATAATGTAGTAGACAGTGGCATAGCTATAATGGTCGCACCGGTCTCGCATAACATTTATGGGCCAGACTGCACGGGCCCCCTCATGCCCGGTGATGTCGCTAGCAGCGGGGGGGCAGTGAGGTGGCTTCCTCAGGACGCAGATGCAATTGAATACCATAGGCTACATGCAATTACGTCACTCCATCACGCTGGCCTGCGCAAAGGTCCCGACCGGAGGCAGTGAAACGCTCCGTCCATTGTGGGAACGGGGCTAGGTAACTACACTTTTTTTGGGGGGGCTGAGTGGCACTATATACAAGGAGAGGAGGGAGCTGTGTGGCACTATATAAAAAGACAGGGAGAGCTGTGTGGCAATTTATACAAGGGGAGGGGTAGCTGTGTGGCCCTATACACAAGGGGGAGGGGCTGTGTGGCACTATACAAGGGGAGGGGGAGCTGTGTGGCACTATATACAAGGGGGGCTGTGTGGCACTATATAAAAGGGGGTCTCTGGCACTATATACAAGGGGGGCTGTGTGGCACTATATACAAGGGAAAGGGCTGTGTGGCACTATATACAAGGGGGGCTGTGTGGCACAATATACAAGGGGGGTTTTGTGACACTATATACAAGGGGGACTGTGTGTCACTATATAAAAGGGAGGGGGGCTGTGTGCCACTATATTCAAGAGAGGGGGTTGTGTGGCACTATATAAAAGGGATGGGAGTCTGTGTGACACTTTATACAAGGGGGTGTTGTGTGGCACTATATACAAGTGCGGCTGTGTGACACTATCCACAAGGAGGGTCTGTATGGCACTATCTACTAAGGGGGGTGCTGTATCGCACTATATACAAGAGGGGAGGGCTGTGTAGCGCTATCTAAAGGGCACTTTGGGTGGTGCTATCTACTGGAGACTATGTGTGACGCTATATACAGGGGGCACAAAGGGGGAATTATTACTGTGGGGACACAAAGGGGGCACGGTTACTGATGGGGCACTTTCGTTGTGTCGAGCACTGAGGGATCATTATTACCGTCTGGGGCACTGTGGATTACGAGTTTGTTTAGAGGATGGGGTATAGGTAGAGAGGGTGCTAGAAAAGCGAAAAACCAACATGTCTATGTGTCAAATTCTGCAGACAAGTCATGGCTGGGATAAGGCTTTGTTCACATCTGCATTGGGGTCCCGTTCTGACGTTCTGTCGGAGCTTTCCATCAGAACGGGACCCCGAACAGACACAAACTGACACAGACATCGACTACGCTTTTGCTTCCAGCAAAACGGCAGGTCCGGTTCCCAATAGAGACAAACAGAAAGAATGGGCACCGGATCCGTCACCATTGAAATCAATGGTGATGGAAACGGAAACCTCTGGTATCCGTCTGTGTCAGTTTGTGTATGTTCAGGGTCCCGTTCTGCCGGAAAGCTCAGACGCAACGTCAGAACGGGACCCCAACGCAGATGTGAACGACGCCTAAGTTGTCACAGTGGTCTGGGCCAGTTGGGAAAAAAAACATTATTATTCAGTCACTATGTGGTTATGGTGTGGCGGTATTATTCAGTAACAGTATGGGGGTATTATTCAGTCACTATGTGGTTATGGTGTGGCGGTATTATTCAGTAACAGTATGGGGGTATTATGCAGTCACTATGTGTTTATGTTGTGACGGTATTATGTGGACCTTATATTGTAGTATTATTATTGGTAATATTGGTCTTATAATAGTGATTTGTGTTCTTTGGAGCTTGCAGCACTCCTGGACTCGCTAGAAATCAGCGATGCAGTTCTCTGCACACCACCTTCTGAATTGACTGCATTATTGATACAGTAATTCAGCATTTGGGCCCTACTTTTAACTTTGCCCTGGGCCTACATATGTATTGGGGCTATTGCCCCTGATGATTTAAGACGTAAGCGACGCCCATGGCTGCTAGTGTTGATTTGTTGGATCACTTAGGATACCCAGCGTTGCAGCTGAAATCTGTGGGCTGTCACCCATGAGAAGAAGTTGGGGGGGGTCTAAGAAGGACTTATGCACCGGGCCCATGAGCCTTTTGCTACACCCCTGATAGTAGATGTTACCTGCAGTCCTATGTAACACCACAGATAACACACTCTGATAACTATACCCACACAGACACACAGGCATATATAAAAAAATAAAAAAAATAAATCATATATATATATATATATATATATATATATATGTATATATATAATTTATTTTTATTTTTTTATGAATTTGTTAAAGTTTTATAGATTGCCATATATGAAAATGTGGTGTTTCCCTTAAGGGGCAGCATAGTATATGGGGGGCAGCACAGATGTCTTCATTTTATTTGTTCCACTTTAATACTGAACACACACTTACAAAGAGACATATATACACAGGCACACATAGACATATAATCACAGAGACTTATATATACACACATAGACACACATAAGCACTTACCATTTCTCCTTGCTGACAGGCTCACAGGTTTCTTGCAGGACGGGCTGTGGGTGGAGCTTCCTCCTCTTCTCTGCCTCGGCTCTTGTTTCCTCCGTGTTTAACTAAGAGCAGAGGACAGAGCAGAGGCAGACCCCAGTGGCCCCCCTACATGCTTGGAGTGTACAGCGCCCCGTGCACTCGCACAGGTCGCACACCCCTAAAGCCGGCCCAGTCCATCACTAACCGCCACTGACCCATCACTGCATCACCATTTCTCATTTTTGAGCTGAGTATTTATATTAGCCACAAAATTAGTGAAACATTCGAGTCCTGGGTTCTAATTTGTTTTGTACTTGGCATTAATGTGTCTCTCTGTTTTTACCACAGGGCCTCTGCCGAAAGGACAGACGAGAGGAGGAGGATAAGTCTAAAAATACAAAATTCTGTTATCTTGGTGATATAGTATGGGTTACTCTGGTTTTGTTCTACACTACAAAAAGATAATTAAATTAATTGATCGGCTGTTGGCTTCAACTTTTCCCTAGTGTGTGTTGTGTAGGTGAGATAGCAAATCTTTTGCCAATTATTTGTTTTGATATGCCAAGTAGTTACCCTGAAAGTCAATGTCCAACACTTTATATAACTTTGAACCACAAGTGGTAGGTGATAATAATATACACCACTTACCTACCAAGGTTGGGTATTACCCAAAGTGAATGTCAGCTGACGCCCCTTCCTATTGCAACCACTGTTGGTCACAGGTAGGGTTATGGGTTGCTGTGTGGAATCTACTGCCTCTTGGAAGGTAGTGATTCTCCTTGCAGAGATCCAGCTGGTAGGGACTCTTTAGGACAATGCCCGATTTGCCAAAAAGTTAAACTGATGACAGACAATCAAATAAATTCTTATTATCTCTGTAAAGGATCTGCCAGACACAGCTTCTGTGTCTACACCCGTGGTTAATCAGTCTGCACCTGCTCCTAAGTCTGATAGATTGACTCGATCTGCTACCACTCAGGCTGGTAGGCTCAGGAGTTGGAGAACCTATCACAGCCTGGCCAGACGGTTCAAGCCCCTGCCCTCGGTCTATTTATATCTTCATTTCCTGCTCCTCCTTTGCCTGTGATTCTGTCTGGTTTCCTGGCTCTGCTGTTCCTGCTAGTACTATTGACCGCTGCTTCATTTTGACCCTGGCTTTACTGACTATACTCCTGCTCTGCGTTTGGCACCTCGTACACTCCTGGTTTGACTCGGCTCGTTCACTACTCTTGTTTCTCACGGTCTTGCCGTGGGCAATTGTCCCATTTCCCTTAGCTCTGTGTACCCTTGTCTGTTTGTCTGTCGTGCACATATTGAGCGTAGGGACCGTCGCCCAGTTGTACGCCGTCGCCTTGGAGGGGCCGTGCAAGTAGGCAGGGACTGAGTGGCGGGTAGATTAGGGCTCACCTGTCTGTCTCCCTACCCCGTCATTACAATCTCTCAAAGTAAGTTAATACCAATTGCAACGGATGAGACCTGGAGGATGGTGGCCTAAGACTACATCTTGGCATATAGTTCTCCATTACGGTGGATGAAACAATTTGAGTTTCTTCCCTTAAAAGCCGCAGACATCAGAGACATGGAGTCGGACACATTGTTGAAAGGTTTTATTTTATTGCACACTGACAAACTCCAGATGGAATAGAAGTCACGCTGCAGGGCTCAGGCACAAAATATTTCTATTCAGGGATTATAGGGATCTCGTAAAGCATGGAAAGGAAACTCAAGTGGTTTGAAATGCAGCCGGACCCTCCAGCTAAAGACACCGTGGAGTTTTACTGCCATTGAAATGTTGCTCTGTACGGATTGTAGCTCTGAGGCTCTTTCTTTTTTACTCCCTGGACGAAGCTCTCGGACGTGAGTAAGAGCCGATGTCCACAGAAGAGCCTCGAACACTTCATTGTTTTTCTTTTATCTTTTTGTATTTTTAGACTTGTCCTCATCTTCTCGTCTGTCTTTTCGGCAGAAGCCCCGCGGTGGAGACAGAGAGGACACATCAATGTCAAGTGAATCTTTTTTTTTTTTTTTTTTTTATGTGACCTCTCATTGCTTTTTATGTTTGGAAGAAAACTTGACTGCTTCTTACATCCCCTCATAGAACTTCACGACCTAATGCTGATTTAATATGTCTAGCTCTTCACTGAAAGACAAAGAAAAGCAGGGGAAGGGGAAGATTATGTTATTACTAAAGCTACTGTCTTTGCTCTATGATCTAATAATGGTATTTATATTAGCATTGACATGACAGAGGTAGCAGAGTTGAGTTTGCCATATGGGACAGAAAAATGTAATATTTGTTGTGAAGGTAAACCGATGCACTTTCCGCATAGAATTAAAACCACAGAAAAGGCCATACTCACAGATTAGGAGGAGGGTAAAAAACCCATTCCAAACAGGACGCGACCAGGTCAGAGAATGCTCCCTTCAGCAGCATTCTCTGACCTGGTCGCGTCCTGTTTGGAATGGGTTTTTTACCCTCCTCCTAATCTCTGAGTATGGCCTTTTCTGTGGTTTTAATTACATTCTATGTCCCAATTTTTTTGCATATCATAGAATGTATTACAGTGCACAAAATAGTCATTTTAATGGCTTACTCAAATCTGCTACATCTGTATATTCAGATTATATATCGGGGCAGATTTAATAATTTCTTTATTTCTTTACGCTGTGAGGTAAGAGAATGCAGTAGGTTTAGCTTTAGTCCTATGGAAAATCATAGGTAACGCTATATGATATTTCAGAACATTATGCCAAATAAAAATCTCAGCTTTACTACACCTGTATTGTATGAGAAAAACACTGACAGGTCTCCAGATCCCCAGAGACATCACTAAATGTGAGATGCTCAGTCGATCAACCGGGTGAATGTCAAAAGCTATCAGTGGAGTGGACAGTAAATCGTCTGCACTGACAGCTTCTGACTGGTATCAAGTGCAGCCACGCTGTGTCATCTACATGGACTGGCATAAGGGAAGCTGCCTGCCTGACCACTCAATCTGCCCCAATACACATATATGTTATAGAGTGTTACTTTGTCTCATCGGCGGTCGGATGCTCCAGATACAGCAAAACAAACCACAAATTCAGCTCTGCTATCTCTAGATATAAGAGTTGTATTGAAAATCTATCTCAAATCTAGAAATATCAAGATATTCAACTTTTAGGTTCCTTTCTCAGTCATGGAATTGATATGCAGACATAATGTTAAAACCTCTTAATGACATTTGACGTAACTATACGTTATAGTCGGTAGGGGTTTTGGAGGAGAGAGCCTGCCTCGTAATCTCCATTCTAGTTCATCTTAAAGGTGTTGGATGGGGTTGAGGTCAGGACTGTGCGGCCAGACAAGTTCTTCCAAACCAATCTCATCCAACCATGTCTTTATGGTTCTTGTGCACTGGGGCACGGTCATGCTGGAACAGAAAAAAGCCAACCCCAAACTGTTCCCACAAAGTTGGAAGCTACAATTGTCCAAAATGTCTCTGTATGCTGAATCATTAGGATTTCACTTCACTGGAGTAAGGGGACTAGACCAACCCCTGAAAAACAACCCCATAGCATTATCCCTCCTCCGCCAAACTTTACCGTTGGCACATTGCCATCAGGCAGGTAACGTTCTCCTGGCATTCACCAAACCCTGACTCATCCATCAGACTGCCAGATAGAGAAGCGTGATTCATCATTACACAGAACGCGTTTTTACTACTTTTACTAGCTGGGCGTTCTGACGAGAAGTATCATCCACTTCTCTTCAGAACGCCCAGCTTCTGGCAGTGCAGACAGCGTGTTCTCGAGAGATCACGCTGTGTCGTCACTCACAGGTCCTGCATCGTGTCAGACGAGCGAGGACACATCGGCACCAGAGGCTACAGTTGATTCTGCAGCAGCATCGGCGTTTGCAGGTAAGTCGATGTAGCTACTTACCTGCAAACGCTGATGCTGCTGCAGAATCAAATGTAGCCTCTGGTGCCGATGTGGCCGACACGATGCAGGACCTGGGGCAGGAAGTGAGTGACGTCACAGCGTGATCTCTCGAGAACACGCTGTGTGTCTGCACTGCCAGAAGCTGGGCGTTCTGAAGAGAAGTGGATGATACTTCTCGTCAGAACGCCCAGCTAGTAAAAGTAGTAAAAACGCCCCGATGTACGCACACAATACACACCCAGTTGTACTTTTACTTTAAACACGCCCACTTGGACTTTTGCAAGCCTCATTTGCATAAATAAAAAAATGGTCATAACTTGGCCAAAAATGCTCGTTTTTTAAAAATAAAAACGTTACTGTAATCTACATTGCAGCGCCGATCTGCTGCAATAGCAGATAGGGGTTGCAAAATCTGGTGACAGAGCCTCTTTAAGTACAACTGGGCGTGTTTAAAGTTAAGTCCATCTGGGCGTTTTTACTTGTTTTACTAGCTGGGCGTTGTGAATAGAAGTGTATGATGCTGACGAATCAGCATCATCAACTTCTCTTCGTGACGTCACTTCCTGCTCCAGGTCCTGCATCGTGTCGGACGAGCGAGGACACATCGGCACCAGGCGACAGAGGCTACAGTTGATTCTGCAGCAGCATTGGCGTTTGCAGGTAAGTCGATGTAGCCTCTTTCGCCTGGTGCCGATGTGTCCTCGCTCGTCCGACACGATGCAGGACCTGGGGCAGGAAGTGACGTCACAGCGTGATCTCTCGAGAACACGCTGTGTGTCTGCACTGCCAGAAGCTGGGTGTTAACGAAGAGAAGTGGATGATGCTGATTCGTCAGCATCATACACTTCTATTCACAACGCCCAGCTAGTAAAAGAAGTAAAAACGCCCAGATGTACACACACAATACACGCCCACTTGTACATAACTTTAAACACGCCCCGTTGTACTTAAGAAAGGCTCATTTGCATAAATATAAAAATGCTCATAACTTGGCCAAAAATGCTCGTTTTTGAAAAAAAAAAACGTTACTGTAATCTCCATTGCAGCGCCGATCTGCTGCAATAGGAGATAGGGGTTTGAAAATCTGGTGACAGAGCCTCTTTAAACCGCATTTTATAATATATGTGATTTCCTTCCTACTCAAAGCCCAGTGTCGGCTGTAGTGCACCACAAATATGAACGGCCACAGATTCCTTTTTATACTTTATAAAACTCACCTATCATTAGGTTTATAGTTCATTGGGGTTTTTTCAATCTTTTTTTTTCCCCTTTAAATTAAGGGGTTTTCTTATTTGTATAATCCCTACCAGCTAGAAAGCTGCCTTGACAAATACCTGATCACTATGTGTCCCCTGCTGGGACCCCTAGCAATCACCTGCTATACTTGAGGAAACCTAGCAGTGAGTGTTCAATTTCTCTGCAGCGCCACCACATGGGAAATTAATCATTAGTGTCCGTTCTAACCAATGGGTTGTCTGTATAATGAAGGACTGGACAGTTCCTCCAAAGCGAGAGGCGCTCTTTAAAAAACATTCTCCACTGTGGCCCAGAGAAGAGGATCCTGGACAGAGGACCCACCTCTATTTAAATCAGAATTCCCCAATACGGTATATGAAAATGGACTTTCTAAACTGGACAACACCTTTAATAATTTACTTCCCCTATGAGTCTGCTGATTACTTCCGGTAATCGAGTATGACAACTTCCAATAGGTGGAATGCACGCCGGCATCACATCATTTCTGTGTCTGTTTGAAACATCTGGTTCCTTTATTTTTTAAATCTATGTACCTAGTGCATACTCAAGTCTACTTACTTGATAAAGGATGTGTCCATTGACCTCCGAAACGCTTTGCATTGTCCTTTTATGTATACAATATGTTTCATAATAAATAAAAAAAATAGTCCCTTTGCAACCACCATTCTAAGGCTGTGGATCTATAATATCAGACTTATCGTAGGAACAATTTCTGCAAGACGAGTTCCTTCCAGCATTACGACCACTACAGGCTATCCAGGAGGAGGGTAAGTCCATCATCGATCTACTGCGCCCATAGTGGAGTAAACTCTTATATGTGGCATTTGCTATATCTCTAATCTATATGGCAAATATATATTCTTATCTGTATTATTTATCACCGTTGGAATCTCATGTCTGATCCGGGTTGATAAACATGTGCTTTCCTGATTCTGGATGTCTAATGAGACAGGGATGTTACCTGGATTCTAGAAATTAAAAGCAATCTAGGCACCTAGGTGTAGTGGTCAGTGTTTTGCATCTATAGGAATTACGGAAACAGCCGAGTACAACACTCAGCTGTTTCCGTCATTCACATAGACAGTGAATGGAGCGGTGGGCACCTGCTCAACCACTGCTGTATTCAAGCTCCTCCTCACTATTGGGGGAGTAGTAAGGAGGATTTTGGGGTTCAGGACCCCCGTTTAAACGATCCCTTGGTTGAACTTGATGGACATGTGTCTTTTTTCAACTGTACTAACTATGTAACTATGTAACTATGTAAAGATCTGTGTGGGTCCAAGTGGTGGGGCCTCCAGCGATCAGTAAATTATCACCTATCCTGTGGATAGATAATAATTTAGGATTCTGGGAAAACCCCTTTAACCCCTTAAGGACACAGCCTGTTTTGGCCTTAAGGACACTTAAGGACCAATTTTTTCAAATCTGACATGTGTCACTTTATGTGGTAATAACTCTGGAATGCTTTTATGTATCCAAGTGATTCTGAGATTGTTTTCTCGTGACACAATGTACTTTATGTTAGTGGTAAAATTTAGTTGATATATTCAGTGTTTATTTGTGAAAAACCACAAAATTTAGAGAAAATTTGCAAAAATTAGCATTTCCCGTATGTCTACTTTATGTTTGCATTGTTTATTAAAAGTCTTTTTATTTTTCTAGGACGTTACAAGGCTTAGAACTTTAGCAGCAATTTCTCACATTTTCAAGAAAATTTCAAAAGGCTATTTTTTCAAAGACCAGTTCAGTTCTGAAGTGGCTTTGAGGGCCCTATATATTAGAAATCACTCCATGAATCACTCCATTTTAAAAACTAGACCCCTAAAAGCATTCAAATCAGCATTCAGAAAATGTTTTAACCCTTTAGGTGTTTCACAGGAATTAAAGCAATGTAGAGGGGAAATTTACAATTTTCATTTATTTTACCAAAATTTATTGGTAATAATTTTTTTTCTTTAACATAGAAAGTTTTAACAGAAAAAATGCAACTCAATATTTATTGCCCAGATTCTGAAGTTTTTAGTAATATCCCACATGTGGCCCTAGTGCGCTAATGGACTGAAACACAGGCCTCAGAAGCAAAGGAGCACTTAGTGGATTTTGGGGCACCCCTTTTTTAGAATATATTTTAGGCACCATGTCAGGTCTGAAGAGGTCTTGTGGTGCCAAAACAGTGGAAACCCCCCAAAAGTAACCCCATTTTGGAAACTATACCCCTCAAGAAATTTATCTAAGTGTATAGTTAGCATTTTGACCCCACAGTTTCTTTACTAAACTTATTGGAATTTGTCTGTAAAAATGAAAATCTACTTTTTTTCTAAAAAACATTTGTAAAGAATCTTCTCCCGATTACGGCAATGCCCCATATATGGTAATAAACTGCTGTTTGGACCCAATATCCCAGTGATATTCTCAGCGAGACTGTTCCTTTGAATGGTCCTTTGCTTCTCGTGAGAGAAATCTTTAAGCAATGTCAATGGACTCGGAGCACTCTATAGGGTCCTTACATTCTGGAAGTGGTGGTCCAAGATCACAATGACTTATCAGAAGATCATTTCTTTTTGAATTTTAATACATTGATCTACCAGCATTTATCTCTTGGGCACATTGGGACAGCGATGATGATAAAACTGTGGATTACTCATAGCCTGGATCCCCTACTGTACTTATACTTGGGGTATTTCTGGATCTCCTGGGCCTACAGAGGAGTCTCAAGTGGTTAATTGTTGTTTGTTCTTTTTTTTCTGAAACGGTTGTTTTTCACTTTGCTATTTTCAAAACTCTGAATAAGAAACTGAAAAGCAATTCATGAAATTGCTGAACAGCAACCAGTGAATGTCTTCAATGAGTTGGAAAATCAGATTGAGCCTTGACATGTCTTACAGAAGATGGCAAATATACCGAAGTCTAAAAACAGCAATGTGTTTTGTGAAAACTTTATCAATTATGTTGTCACTATGTTTGTTTTCATCAGGAAAAACACTACGGTTTAAAGCCTCGCACTGACTTATTAAAAAATCTGCGATGTAGAAGACTCAGGACGCCGCAGGATTTTACGGTTTCTTTTTCCGATTATTTGCTACTTTTTAGAGAATGATTCGATTTCTCATTTGTGACAATTAAACATGACATCAATTTTAGCTATGGTTCCTCTGAGGGCCAAGAGTCAATTACCTCCAGTATTTGCCCCATGTCTAAACATGTCAGTCAAAATGTTAGTTAATGGTAGATTGCTACTGACAACTGGATTCAACCAGTTAATGAGTATTACCAGAGGTGTTGAATACTAGGATGACCTTAGATAGGTAAATGCAGAAGAAAAAGTATATATGTATAAAACATGCAAGACATAATCAATATTAGTACGGAGATTAAAGGGAATGTGTTGCCAGAAAAACATGTTTTTTTTTAAAAAATTAAACATTTAGTGTGTGGGTGATTAAACATTGTTCAAATTTTTTTTATTTTTTTCACGAGTCAGGAAATATTATAAATTAATTCTAATTTATAATACTACCCATTTTTGGTCACTAGATGGAGCTATTCCCAAAATTGCAGCATTGCAACATAGGGTTAAAAGCCCTCGCTCTAGTGAGCTCTCAGCATCCCCCCCTCCTTTATCCTGGCTAGTGCCGGGATAAACGAGGGGTTTGAACGGTGTAACCTCCTACACTGTGTGTCGCCATTTTTTGAGCTAACACACAGTGTAGTAGGTTTACATACAGTAGTAAACACACACAAACACGAACATACATTGAAATCTCTTACCTGCTCCTGCCGCCGCGGCTCCCTCCGGCCCGTCCGCTCCGTTTGCTGCCGCTGGTCCAAGTGCACAAATCCGGAAGCCGCGACCGGAAGTAGTAATATTACTGTCCGGCCGCGACTTCCGGTCCACAGGAAAATGGCGCCGGACGGCGCCAATTTAGAATTGGACTGTGTGGGAGCGGCGCATGCGCAGTTCCCACACAGACGCCGTACACTGAAGTCAATGGGACGGGAGCCGTTCGCAGTCCCTATGGGACTGTGGCTGCCGTATTCCATGTCTGTATGTGTCGTTAATCGACACAGACAGAAATGGAACAAAAAATGGCAGCCCCCATAGGGAAGAAAAAGTGTAAAAATAAGAAAAAGTAAAACACAAACACACAAATAAATATAAACGTTTTTAATAAAGCACTAACATCTTGAACATATGAAATTTTTTTTGGGTGATGACACTGTTCCTTTAAGTCCTAGCCACATATTGGCCATATAGGATGGAAAGCTTTAGCTAGTTTTCCTTAAAAGTATTGTCTCATGTGGAACGCTTATGTACATATAGATGTGGACATCTTTATCTTGACTCAATGCATTAAATACACAGTGGTAAGAATCTTTTATTTGACTTTTTCAATGACATTTGTTGTGTG
The DNA here is from genome assembly GCF_050947455.1 of Rhinoderma darwinii. Lineage (NCBI taxonomy): Eukaryota > Metazoa > Chordata > Amphibia > Anura > Rhinodermatidae > Rhinoderma > Rhinoderma darwinii. The sequence goes on from NC_134687.1 coordinate 594,045,053, forward strand.
ATATGACGCTGCAGCAAGTTATCAGAGTCAAGATAAACTTGGCTACATCTGTATGCCCTATTAGTACATATGGACGTCATAGAGCACACATGTCAAACACAAGTCCGAATCCAGCCCGCCCCCTCATTTTATGTGGCCTGCTGCATGTAAAAACCTGAATCAGGTTTTTACATGCAGCGCCACGATAGTAGGACTTTTTTTTCTGCCATCCGTAGTGTCCGGCAGAAAAAAGGACCTTTCAATCTGAAACTAAGTAGGCCGCGGCCAAGTGAGAAAGGTCAATGCTGGGAGTGGACCACTCCAGTCACCCCTGACCCTGAGTCACCTGACCTCACGTCAGTGACGTGAGGTCAGATGACTGACTTAGGTCAGGTGACTGACTTAGGTCAGGTGACTGGGCTGCTTCATTCCCACGTCGGCACCTACCTTACTCAGACCTCCACTGTGTGACCTCCTAAATATGAGTCACGTCAGGCTGAGTGGAGAGTGGTAAGCTATCGCTCTCTGCTCTGAGCCCTATATGTGGGACTATATACAAGGGGCGGACTGTACGGCACTCTCTACAAGGGGGGCTTTGTGGCACAATCTACAGGGGGGCTGTGTGGAACTATATACAAGGGGCAGACTGTATAGCACTCTCTAAAAGGGGGGCTGTGTGGCACTCTCTACAAGGGGGACTGTGTGGCACTCTCTACAAGGGGGGCTGTGTGGCACTCTGTAAAAGGGGGGCTGTGTGGCACTCTCTACAAGGGGGGCTGTGTGGCACTATCTACATGGGGTCTGTGTGGCACTCTGTACAAGGGGGGCTGTTTGGCACTATCTACAAGAGGGGCTGTGTGTGTTGGGCTATCTACAGGGGGCTGTGTGTGTGGCGCTATCTACAGGGGACTGTGTGGTTGGTGCTATCTAAATGGGCCTCAACTGGGGCATTATTACTGTGTGGGGGCACGGGTACTGAGGGGGCATTTTTATTGTGTCGAACACTGAGGGATCATTATTACCATCTGGGGCACTGTGGATTACGAGTTTGTTTCGAGGATGGGGTATAGGTAGAAAGGGTGCTAGAAAAGCGAGAAACCAACATGTCTGTGTGTCAAATTCTGCAGAGGCGAGTCATGGCTGGAATAAGTCGTCACAGTGGTCTGGGCCGGATGGAGAATTGAAAAGGAAAGTGAATGACTCTAATCAGAGAAAACATCACCTACGTTAGCGTGGAAAAACTTCAAGCAGAGCTGTGATTGGTGAGTCACTTCTAGCACACCACATGGTGCACAGGAAATGATTTTGTAATGTGTCCGTAAAAATGTTACGATCAGCCCTTTGAAGGCAACCATAAGGCTGATGTGGCCCCTGTCATAGAGGGTGGTTTTCCTGCTCAGAACAGTCGGGGCGTAGAATCTCTAAAACAAAGGCAACTTCTGCTCTGAGAAACTTGGGCCAATTATTTATTACATGGTTGCTCGTTCTTTGATCGTCCGCCATGTAATGCTAACTCTGCAGGGGGAATATGTGGCCAGCTGCCACCAGTTATATATGATGAACAAGACAGTGTTAAGAAGAAAAACCCTTCACTGAAGATAACCACCACAGCAATCATATGATCGTCGTGGGTGTAGCTGCGATAACTCATATTAATCATCTGATTGGCAGGGCAGCTTTTTGCAGAGAAGGATTCGTCTCGTTGTGACAACCTCTTAATTCGGTTAAGTTGAAAGGAACTCCAATAATGGTTGATGGAGATTTGGTCAGTTGGGATTCTACAATGGTTCTAGTTACTAGATGGGTGGCTAATTCTTATAATATAGGAGGGCCATGCTACAGATCATATGGGCAGAGCGGTGGTGTAGCTTTAGGGGTCGCAGTTGTGACCTGCGCCCAAAGGCCGCCCTCACCACTCTTGCATAGTAGTGCTGTGCTGCATCCTGGCTGTTACATCGCTGGGTCACTTATGTTAGGGAAAACATTTTCCCCTAACAAAAGAAACCCAGCAATGTAACTGAAATCATGGGTGGTGGTGCGGTTGGTGGACGTGAAATTAACTAAGCGCATGGGGGAGCATTAAGTAGAGCTGAGGAAAGGATTGATCCAACCATCGAGTTTACTTACATGGATGAGTCTCGCCCATCTGTCCAATCTGCCTTCTTCCCTAAGCCTATGCCTTCATCCCAGTGATCTAGGGGACCTGGGTAGAAGGATGGGCAAGGATGCAGGAAGAGGAACAAGCTTGCACCTTCCGCTAGGCATCCTTATATGGTGCTCCGCTCCTCCTGCTTCTAGTACCAGAATTAAGCTATATGTAAGTAGCTACCAGTGTTTGCTCGTTAGGCTGGATTTTTACCCTATAGTTTTTTGCGATTACCATAAAATCTCACAATTTCGTGATAAACAAGGCAAAAAAATGCACCACAAACGCAGCATGAATGTATAGTATGCTTAGCATGATTGATAATAAATTGATATCTTGAAATGTATATATACTGTATATGGTTGGGTTCACATCACATTTATTGGCTGCGTTTAGCGTATATGGCGAGGATATCATACAGTGGCACACATCCTCCCTAGGGCCCTATGTAAAAAAAAAAAAAAATTATACCTCGTGTTACAGTATACACCCTTTTGTGGCCAACTACGTATATAGGACAGTGCAACCGAATACTCTTTCCTAGACAGTGAAAAAAAAAGTATACCAACATACACCAGCCTCTGTCTTTTTCCATCTATAGGGGGTCTATGGACCGATTCAGAAAATGCGCTGGGAGATTTACTCGAAACATATGCTAAATGCGCACACAAAACATGGTGTGAACATAGCCTAAATAAGTATATAAATCATTATAAATGAGCATCTGGCTGCACAGTATGTTAAAATAACAAAAACAGACGACTCACCAGTTAAATCCCGCGCTGCTTCAGGTCAACCCTATGGTCCCCCGCTGGTCCCTGTATATATTGCAGTAGCGAGAATGTGCTGTTCTGGCAAGTAACCGCTGCAGCCAATCAATGGTGACTGCAGTCCCATGCTGTACTTACTGGCATCTCTGTGTAATACCATAGAAATATTTATATTTTGTTATATAACAAGAACTGTTATTTTGATTTTGTCATAAGTGATGGTTTAGCGGTGGCACCTAAGCTAAACTTTTGCACCAGGGGCCCATGACATGACCCTTAATCTACGCCTCTGGGGCAGAGAGTAACACTTTCACTTAGCTGCCCAACCAAATGATAATTCATGGAGAACTCCATTATTTTTCTCTGCTATGGTCATAGTGGTTGCCTTTCCATAGGTTCAGGCACCAAGGGGGAAATTTGTTAAGACTTGAATACGGCAGTGTTAATAGGAAACAAGCTGGCGCAAGATGCAACAAATTCGTTGCATCTTTGGCAGTCCATGAGCCACTGAGTCTGTTCTGCCATAATTTTCATTAATTGCATAACTTATAGTAACTACATTGAGATGTGAATGGCCCCGACCCTTCTGATAAGCTCTGCCAACTTTATAAGAAGTGTGGCTAGGGTGGCAAAAATGGCACAAAATGTGCAATTTTTTTTACTTTTGAGCTATTTTTGACATTTCTATAGAAAAGTTGGTAAATTCCTCAAGTGTTGGATCTGAGGTGCAAGCTCTCTATGCCCAGGCCATCAGGCCAGCCCTCGTGGAAGGAAAGGGTTGATGCTCAGTACAGTTGTCTTGGACCTGTGGAATACTTCTTGGCAGGTTGGTGAAGGGGCAGACAATGCTCAGAACAACTGTTTTTTTTCCCACTAATATGCCCCAAATGTGCAGCATAGAATGAAGACAAGAACGGTCATACCATTTAGTTTTTTTCACTTTTGCCATAATTTAATTAAGAATATGGATGAGAAGGCTTCTGTGTAAGATTATCAATAGGCTTTATCCACTTATGGCAATTTATAATTTTTTTCAAATTTTAAGGTTCTTAGAAATGGTTTCTTGAAGGGAATCTGTGACCAGGTTTATGCTGTCCTATCTGAGGGCAGCATAAAGTAGAGCCAGAGACCCTGATTCCAACACTGTTAGGGCACATTCACACGTGGCGGAATTGCTGTTGAATTCCGCTGCGGACAGTCCACAGTGGAATTCTGCAGCAGCTGGTTTTTACATTTGTTTCTATACATTTTTAGGAAACTTAGTTCGGACGTTGCGGAAAAAAACTGTGCGGAAATTCCACCACGTCTGAACATGGCCTAAGGGTCAGTTTACACGTTGCGTGTATACTGCGGTTTCAGCAGCATAATACAGTAGCAGCAAAGTGGATGAGATAGAACAAACCTCATCCACAGGCTGCATAAATACTGAGTCAGAATTGACATACGGTGCCGAACTTTATTCCGCAGCATGTCAATTGTATTTGCGTAAACGCTGCTTATTTGTTGCGTGTTTTCCACCATTGAAAACGTTGTTGAACGTCATCCCAGCACGCCAGCCAAATGCTGCAGTTTCCTGCAGCGGTAATTCTGGGTGAAAAACTGCACCACAGTTTGGTGCGGTTTTTTGCCCGGAATTCCCTGCGATCAACAGGGCGGATATACAGTGTAACTTTACGCAGCATATCCTCCCCATGTGGACTCTATTACTTACTTTTCAGCGTTTAGTAGTTCTTGTAGAAATCTCTATTTCTTCAGCAGCTCGTATTCATGACCTATGGCTAGCCCCACCCAACAGCCACTGATTGACAGTTTTGTACCCATATTGTACATGGGGATAAAGCTGCTAGTGAGCGGTGAGTGGGCTGAGCTAGACGCAACTCATGAATATTGAGAAATCCTGAGCCTATCATTGAGAGGACTCATGGTTAGGCTTGCGCTCAGGAGATAAACAGGGATTTTATGAAAACTAGTGAATATTACAAGGTAATACTGTTGGAATCAGGATTTTGGCATTACTTTATGCCTCCCTCAGATAGGGCAGCATACACCTGGTGAGAGATTACCTTTAAGGAATTTAACAACAAAATAATGATTTCTTGTAACTTTTTGTAATAAAACCTTTTGAGGTTCATAAAAGATCATATTATTTGTGTGAGAAGCTGTTTTTTTTTTTAGCTTTTATACGTGTTGAGCTTGGATTTCTTAGGGTATATTTACACATGACAGAAAATATATTACATAATCTTCTGTTGTATCTACCAATCTGTATTAGGCTAGGTTCACACCGCATTTTAACATCCAGTTGAAAGTTTTTTTGTTGAGCAAATTTACTTTTAAAACAGGATGCAACAGGACACAAAAATGATGCAGGCTGCTGTTTTCTGTCCTGTTGAAAAACAGGATCCAGATGGATCCTATTTTTTGTATAGCTGAAGTAAATGGCAACAAGATATGCATTATGTTGCATCCTGTTTTAAAGGTATCTTTTTTCTAATCTTGAAAAAAAAAACAGTACATTTTAAGAAGATGCAAAAATGTGGTGTAAGGCTGTGTTCACATCAGTGTTGGTATCCGTTGAGGGGTTACGTCGGACCTTTTCGTGGAAGGAACCCCTCAACGGAAAGGCAAACGGAAACCATAGGTTCCTTTTGCATTACCATTGATTTCAATGCTTGATATGTTGAGAGAAAAAGGGAAAAGAACGGCGCTCCTCTAAGGTGATAGCGTACTTATAGAGAATGAATATTGTGCAGGTAAGTGTAGGTAAACTCACCTGGTTGAGTTGTGCAGGATCATCAGCGCAACTTGACTTTATTACTTGAGGGGTGATTTAACCCAAATTCACCGAGCAAGCCTCCGGAGCCGACCTACGGTTTTGAGCTCCAAGGTGGAGTTTATTTTCCGTGGATACTTGGAATCGATAGTCTAGACAAATTCAGCACGAGGTTGAAACGCATTGCAGCAGCTACTTTTATTGTTTAAGTATAACCAATAAATTGTTTGAAATTTATCAGATGGTTCTGTGGAATTACTGAACCAGTCACACAGGAGCGCCCGATACAAGGAGCCTCTTTTTTCTAGACTATCGATTGATTTCAATGGTAATGCCATCCGTTGCTAATGGTTTTCGTTTGTCACCATTGTGTAAGGTCTCCGTTTTTTTGACAGAATCAATAGCACAGTCGACGGCGCTAATGATTACATAAAAAACCGGAAACCTTATACAACGGTGACAAATGGAAACCATAAACAACGGAAGCATTACCATTGAAATCAATGGTAATGCAAACGGAAATTATGGTTTCGTTTGCCTTTCCGTTGAGGGGTTCCTCCGACAGAAAGGTCCAACTCAATGGAAACCAATGCTGATGTGAAAGAGGCCCTAAATGGGGCTTCAGATCGATCGATTGCTCAATCTATCTATCCATCTCTATACGCTAATGTCTTTAAGCATTACCATAAAAAACGAAGAGAGAGAGAGAGAACAATATCTTTATTCCTTACTGTAAAACATGAATATTATATAATTTAATATAATATTTGAACTGCCTTATCCAGTGGCGTCGCTAGCACGAGGCATCCGGGGCAGAAGATTTTTGGCTCTGTGCTTCAGATCCCCGGGCGACTGCCACATTCACTTGTATGTGTCCTCAGGACACAGATACAATTGAATACTATGGTGGTTCAGGGAGCTATCAGCTCCCTGCTCCACCATTCACTTGGCTACACTAGGCCTGCAGCCTAAAAGATGTTGGGACAGAAACTCTGCACAGGCCCACATGATGACATCACAGCATCGCGCCGGCCTACGCAAAGGTCCCGTCTTGGTGCCTCATAGGCTGTAGGTCTGACGTGGCTGGCGAGGCCTGCTGTGCAGCTCCGTTAGTTGTGGGAACGGGGCTAGGGCAGAATAAATTTGTTTTATTTACAGGGGGCTCTGTGTGGCACTATTTAAAGGGGCTCTGTGTGGCACTATCTACAGAAATGTGTGCCATTATCTACATGGGGTTGTGTGACAGTATATACGGGGGGCACTATCTACAGGGGGCAGTGTGTAACACTACTGGGGGGTGTGTGGCACTATCTACAAGAGGGTGTGAGGCACGATGTACAGGGGATGACATTATCTACAGGGGGATGTGTGGCACTATCTACAGGGGGCACTTTGTGTGGCCATATCTGCCCCTGAGTGTAAGTATAAGGATACGGTCTGCTGAGCCGCTGTACCTAAGCCTATCGTGTGCTACTGTCTGCTGAAATGCTGTATCTAATCTTATGTGTGATACTATCTGCGTGGACAATTTATCGAATTCTTTCCAGTGGTGGAGCTATAGGGGTCATAGTCTTATAAATGTGCTGTCTGCGAGATAGATCGATTTTATGTTATTCGCGGGGGCAAACATACGTCTTGGGGATTGTGCCTCTAGTCTTTTTAAGACCCTAGCAACAATCCTGGCTGTATTCATAATAAAAATATACATATCATTTGAATAACACAAGAAAAAAAGGCACAAACAAAATCCAGCCACGCAATAATTTTTTTTAAACTGTGCTTTATTTAGGGCTAAGCTGAAAAGCGTCATTCAATAATTACATAAGATTACAAGGAGTTTTTTGTTTTTTTTTTAAAAGGTAATTGAGAGTGAAAAGAGCAGTTGGACGGAAATGCAGCTGCAGTACACACCTGTACTTACTAACAGCATGAATCAAAGGAACGGAAGAGAGAGAGAGAGTAAGAATGGAAATACCTTAGTGTGGGCAAGGAGAGGAAAAGAAATAGAAGCACGCAATCGAAGGAAAATTATTTCCATCAGAAATATCAAAAAGGCTTGACCAGCATTCTAATGAACAAATGCAAGGATCACAGAATTATTATTCAATTAAATAGCATTCATTTTAAATTTTTTATTTCGTGAAACTACCCTCCGGATGCAAGACAGACCTGCAATATTGTATTCGAGTGGTTATAATAAATAGGTAACGGTAAAGTGGAGGGTAACATCCCTAAGTATCAAGAGTGAGTTACAACAGTGCTCCATGCCCATTATAAATACAAGGCCTGATGGGAATTTGAAACCAAAAAGAATAGGAAAGGAAATAAAATTATGATCCTTTGACGGAGATAATAATATAAGTGTGTATTTATATATATCTATATTTCTATATATTTGTAAAAAATAAAAAAAAATAAACATGATCATTGCACTCTTTTAGTTCAACTAAAACGAGTGAGAGCAACACAACACGATAAATTTAAAAAAAAATCATACAGTGGCAATAACTTAGAATAAATATGATATATTTTAAAATATATGTGTTTTTTAAATAGTTAATTGACTTCTGTTTTTTCTGAATCTGAGATTTATTCTAAAGCAACATTGTTTTTTTTTTAAACTGCTCTAAAGTCAATTACCAAAGATAAATATCGTGCTTTCATTTAAATAATTTATTCCTTGTTTTTTTTCTCTATCATTACAATTAAAAGACCTACAAAATATGCAAATGTATTTACAGAAAAACAGAGCCAGCATAGTTTTTTTAAACATCCCCTGTTTTTCAAAATTCCTTGTAAACAGTTTCAGAAATTCTTTAAAGATTGTATATATATTTTTTTTTACTGTTTTTTTTTTAACATTAAGGTTCTAGGCTGTCTTTTGCCCTGAAGGTCTGGAACAAATATGGAAACTACTAAAGCAGAGGATGATGGGAAGGTTAGCAAATAGCAGGTTACGAAGATATGAAGCGATAGCCGTGTCATTCTTCAAGTTAAATTAACTGATAAAAAGATAAAAGCTGTTGTATCTTTAATATTTCATTGCATCATTTTACAGTAGTCAAGTTTTATTTAATAGCTGGAATGCTTGCAGTTAGGAGCTGCCATCACAGCCTCTCATATCCTCCTCAAGACAGTATGCGATTGGCAAAGAGTAGGAATTTATGCTTAATCTAAACTCTAACTCTAACAAAAATTACATTTCTACAACATCTTTCTTTTAGCCATAATGCTAACGTCTATATTTTTTTATTTATTTTTTTCTCTCTAACTTTTTTGACTATTATATAGTTATCTTAAACTTTTCTGTTAAATCTGTACAACTATTAGGATTTTAAAGGGGGGAGGGAATAGTTAGAAGCATATACAAACCTTTTTTTTTTTTTCCGCTACCATCTTTCTAATGCATTTTTATTTTATTTTTTATTATTTTTTATTTTATTTTTTTTTCTATATTTTTTTTTTATTATTTTTTTTTGCTTTTTTAAATAGCTAATCTCTATTTAATCTCTACATACTTATCCTTTCATAATATACAGAAAACCATAGGAAATTTTCATAATTGAATTAATGTAACCAAAGAACCTTCTATAGTATCAAATAACTATTATGTTGCCATTTTTTTTTAAAAGCATGTAAGCATTTTTTGTACATATTTCATATCATTGCTCTCAAACTGTTTTAAGAACAGCTGAGAAGTAGGAAGTTAACTCCATATTTTACATACAGCTACAAGTCTGCAATAAAAAGTTTGGTCCTTTGGTCCCTAAATAGCTAAGGAATGACGAATACGATGCTTCTTGTAACAGTTGCTATGGGGATACCATGGCAACATAACTCGTGGTGACAAACAGGCACTCCTTGTCAAATTTCAGTTTCCTGTTAGAAGAAAAAGCCTTTTTTTGTGTAATATTGTCATTGTCTATTCGGAAATTCCGATTGATCTTGATCCTGTCTGATGTTTCCAACTTCAGTTCCCATCCACGTAAGCAGAACGCAATACTTTCATTGAAGAAATATTACAGTCTAAACAATCAAAGAAGAAAAGTCTGTAGTCTTCAGCATGATTGGTACTTTGCTGATATGTCAAAGTTGTAATCCAGCGCTTCTCAATCATATATATTTATATACGTATGTTGTATTGTTATAATACGGCCCATTCAATTCCTGCCCTAAAAATAAAAAACATAAATAAAAGTTAGAGATTTTGCAGATAAATGACAATAAATAAAAATAAAAGACAATAAAAGAAATCCTAATTGTATGCCCACTTTTTACACATAAAGTTTGTATAGACATTATAACATCAAATGTCAAAATATTATTCCAAAAAATTATCAATAATATTTTTAAATATATTATAAAAATTTCATCAAGGATTTTTATTTTATTATTCTTCAAAAACATTTTCCTACGGAGATTTGGTGTCTTGTCACTGAGTGATTTTAAATATAACTGGATTTCTTTCACTGGCATTTTTTATTTTTGGCAGGGTGGTTTTTGAAAATTGATGACATTTTGTAAATAGTCATTTACAATTGCTTAACTAATGCAGAGATTTTATTTTATTGGGTAATTGAATTTCTGCTTTAAAATAATAATGGTTTAAACATTTTTATACATTTATCTAATTTTGGCAAATTTATGTTTCTAGAAAATTCTCTTGTGGTAATAACATGTGTTAATAGAAATTGATTTCCTTCTTTACTTCAGTGACCACCAATGTTTATGACACATAGCAATTGATTTGATTTTTCATCTCTAGTAACTGACACAAGTAGAACAGTATCTCTCACCAATAAAAAGAAGAAATTGTATTTATGGAGCTCAAATACGCTAGATAGCTTTCATCTACTGTATTATGGCCTAAGCCATTATATGAGGTTTCTCCACATAAAAAAAAAACGACTTTAATTAGTTTATGGACTGTTAGTAAATAAATATATGTTGCAATTAATCATGAATGCCTTAGTTATAATATGAAATAAGCACTTTAGGAAAAAACAAAAATCCTTGTTGAAATAGATTTTCATTAGCACAATTATAGAATATTTATTATGACCAAAAAATTTATATTTTTTCAAACTGAAAATAATACATATTAAATATACTGATATATTTTGAACAATCATATTATTATAACTATTGGTAACTACTAAATAATATTGTTAATTTATTAATAATAACTTATTGTAGTAGGAGAATTATTGGACCCAAGAAATTCCAGTTTTGAGTTTGTTCTTTAAGAAAAGTGTGTTGTAGATTTTGCATACCTTAAAAACTCTCAATAAAAACCACAAATGTGTGCAGATTTTCTGCCCCCAACCCCCCAAGTATATAACAATTAAAAAGAGAATACCAAGTAAATATCTGTAGAAAATTTTGCGAAAATTTTAGATCTTCGAATTGAAGTGTTAAAATGATTGAAAATGCATTTTTTTTTAATGGTGTAATCATTATCAGGCTAAGCTTGGTATTTTAACCGGATGCCTAATCATTGAGGATTAGCTCATGAAAACCTTATCTCTTCCTCACAAGCTGGTTCCTCCTGAGCACTCTTTGATTTATTACATCAAGAAACTGGAGCTGAGAGGATCCACTCTGGTAGGTTTGTCATGCGAATGTCAATTCATGCTGGCAGGTTTTCAACACTGTTGCTTCAACAGACAGCGAACCATACACAGCAGGTAAACAATTACAACACCGAAAAATAAAAGAAACAAATAAATACTTGTCAAGGACCCTTTTTCAGTTGCAAAGAAACATATAGATGAGAAAACAATTCTTTATTTTTCTAATTTTGTCAAATAAATTTGTTTAAAGAGTCAGTCCCGTTTCCATGAGATTCTCTCTGGACTTGACATCTATAATGTCAAGTTATATAAAGTTATATACATTAATAATCCCAAGAGCACAATCCTATATTATATAATTATCTATCGGATTCACAATCTTTTTAGATAAATTGATATAGAGATTGTATAGGGACGGTCATGGTAGCATGATAGCTGGCACAGTTGACTTAATTATTTCCAATTTAGCATTCTCCAGAGGTATTCATAAGATTAATGACACAATGTGTAGTTTTGCTTCTCCGTTATGCCCATTAAGGACCAAATAAAAGGTCATTTTTCTAAAACTTTAATTACTTTGAATTTTATGGGCTAAACATTTTGGCTGCAATTCCTGTTTTGACTTCCCTTTCATTTACTATATCTATTATCTTTACAAACTATATTACAAATAAATGCCCCAACCAAACTACCAGAAAATTACTTCTATTCAATTGATAAACCAAATTTACCTGTCATTAACTTTTTATTTATTTAGTTTGTTTTACAGTTTTAATTTTTGTTATTATTTCCCTCTGTTATTTTTATTCTGTTTTGTTTTTTTTAAAATATAACTTAATCACTGTACAAAAACGTATTCAACTGTTTAAGGCTTCGTTCACATCTGCGTCGGGACTCCTTTCATGGGTTCAGTCAGAGCTTTCCATCAGGGTAACCCATGAACGGAATCAACAAAAAAGCCATGAGGCATATATACTTCAAAAATGCAAAAATGCTTTATTACAAAAGTCAGGCTGGAAAAACGCCTACAATATAAGGCCTGATTCACACGAACGTGTTAAACGTCCGTGGGACGGCCGTTGATACAGCGGCCGTCCCACGGACCTATGTAATTCAATGTGGCCGTTCACACAGCCGTTGTTTCAACGGACCGTGTGAAGGGTCCGTGGGAAAATAGGACATGTCCTATCTTTTCACTCATCACGCATCCCTCCATAGACTCTCATCTATGGGGGATGCGAGACATCGCGTACCGCAGCGCTTAGCATGGATGTACCTCGGACGTGAAAAACTGCCGTTTTTCACGTCCGAGATGCGCAGCGCTCGTGTGAATCAGTCCTAAAAGACACACATACACAAGATATAGGTTAAAAATTTTAACCCAAAGAGGTAGATTTAGATATCACACACACATCCGTATATACATATGGAGGTAAGTGCAACGGAATGTACCTGTCAGAAATATGGGGAAAATGTATATGTCAAATGCGGAAATGTAGAAAATATCCTGCACAATCTACATAGGACCTATATTGCATAAATAGCTAGCCACAAATGAAAAGGGAAGGCATAAAGGAAATATAAAAAAACACAGGATTCTGACCTATAGGTATGTGTGTGTGGTGTCAAAACGACCTCACCCTCCGACGCACGTTTCACGTTAGAGTCTTCCGGGAGTGGTAATAAAGGTAATGCAAAGTGGACCATAACTATGAGGCTAAACCAATTATTGGTCAAATAAAAGAGCGCCACAATTATCGGGCGCATGAATCACGCTGTGTTCAAACACCTCCATGCCAGCGTCCATCCACCCTGTCAGTGAAGTGCGCTGAGTAGCAGAGTTCATGACGCGGTCTGATGGGCATCGGCAATTCATGCGCCCGATAATTGACCAATGATTGGTTTAGCCTCATATTTAAGGTCCACTCTGCATTACCTTTATCACCACTCCCGGAAGAAGCTAATGCGAAAGGTGCGTTGGAAGGTGAGGTCGTTTTGACACCACACACACATACCTATGGGTCAGTATCCTGTTTTTTTTTGTATTTCCTTTATGCCTTCCCTTTTCATTTGTGGCTAGCTATTTATGCAATATAGGTCCTATGTAGATTGTGCAGGATATTTTCTACATTTCCACATTTGACATACGTTTTCCCCATATTTATGCCAGGTACCTTACTTTGTACTTACCTCCATATGTATATACTGATGTGTGTGTGATATCTAAATCTACCTGTTTGGGTTACCATTTTGACCTATTTCTTGTGTATGTGTGTCTTTTATATTGTGGCCGTTTTTCCAGCCTGACTTTTGTAATAAAGCATTTTTGAATTCTTGAAGTATATATGCCTCATGGCTTTTTTGTTGATACCTTCCTTTGGTCTCATTGATGTATTTTGGGTTTCACAATAATTAGTTACTTTATGATTCTACCGAGGGATTTTTCTGTCTGGCATTGTAGGTTTATTCCATGAACGGAATCCAAACTGAAATAAATGATTTCAATGGTGACGGATCTGGTGCAAATGGTATCCGTTTGTCCTCGTTGTGTAAGGGTTTCTTCGTTTTGATGGAATGAATAGCACAGTCGACTACGGTATTGTTTCCGTTAAAACAACGGAACCCTTACACAACGGTAAGAAACGGAAACCATTTGCACCCGATCCGTCACCATTGAAATCACTTTGGATTCCGTTCATGGGTACCCCTCGACAGAAAGCTCCAATGGAACCCATGAATGGAGTCCCAACACAGATGTGAACGAAGCCTAATACACTTTATATCTCGAATCCTCACCATTTTCAACATCTTTGTTTGCGGTCAGTGAAGGAAAACACTGTTGTTTACATTACTGGGATACAAACCCACACAAAGCTAGCTAGTCCTGCCTTCAGCTGGGAAGTGTATACAATTGTATCCAGTCTAAACAATGCTCTGTGAAATAAACATATTAGCAGCAGCACGTATCTCTGGTTGTTTGTTACAATGTAAGGGTATGTGCACACGCTAGCTTCCTTTTATGTCTGAAAAGACAGACTGTTTTCAGGAGAAAACAGCTGCCTCGTTTCAGACGTAAAAGCTCCTCTCATTATGCGAGGCGTCTTTGACGCCCGTAATCTTGAGCTGCTCTTCATTGACTTCAATGAAGAACGGCTCAAATTACGTTGCAAAGAAGTGTCCTGCACTTCTTTGCTGAGGCAGTCAATTTACGCGTCGTCGTTTGACAGCTGTCAAACGACGACGCGTAAATGACAGGTCGTCGGCACAGTACGTTGGCAAACCCATTCAAATGAATGGGCAGATGTTTGCCGACGTATTGTAGCCGTATTTTCAGACGTAAAACGAGGCATAATACGCCTCGTTTACGTCTGAAAATAGGTCGTGTGAACCCAGCCTATCAGTCTGGAGTCCAGGCTGTTTAGCTCACAGAGCATTGTCTAGACCGGATACAATTGTGTCCACTTCTCAGCGCAGAGCAGGTCTAGGTCTGTACCGGCTTGCAGTCTGTGAATGTTACAAGAGTGTTCTTGTTCACTCACAGATATTTTAAAAATGATAAAAAATGAAAACATAAAGTATATTAGTAAGGCCTCATGCACACAACCGTATTGGTTTTGCGGTTTGCAAAACCACGGTTTCGTTGCAGTCTGTCAGACCGCAAAAAAACTCTTGTGCATCCGTGTGTCATCCGGACTCACGGATCCACAATGATTCACCCATATTGGTGAATCCGCAAATCTGGACCGTAAAATGACTTGTCCAGAGTTTTGCAGTCAGTATTTGCGACCCCTACACCCATTAGTGTAAATCACGGTCGTGTGCATGAGGCCTAAGTTGTAGAACTTTTCATTTATACATTGACTAACATTTATTTATATAAAACTGGAAAACCTCTTTAAGGCCGGGTTCCCATGTAGCGTAAATGCCGCTGAATTTCCGCAACGGAATTCTGTGCGGAAAGTCTGCAGCATTTACAGTAGCAGCAAAGTGGATGACATTTAGAAAATATCATGGCCACGCTACGTGAAAAAAACGCAGCGTAAACGTTAATAAATTGACCTTCGGTGCAGAATTTAAATCCGCAGCATGTGAATTTATGCTGCATTTTGGTTGATTTTCCGTTGCGGGTTTTCCCCATTGAATTCAATGGGGAAAAATATCTTGCAACAGAAAGCCTAGTGTTGCGACTATTGCGGAGTATTCGCAGCGATTACGCTGCAAAATTGCAAATACGAAAAAAGAGAAAAAAGTATACTTACCCAAAAGCCTGTTTCTTCGTTCAGTCCGGCCTCCTGGGATGACGTTACATTGTGACCGCCGCTGCAGCCAGTCACAGGCTATAGCGTTCACATGGGCTGCAGCGTGACCCAGGGTGGCCAGATCGGACTGCACAGGTGGGACGCGTCGCCATACCAACGGCCTAGGCAAGTATGAGCTTTTTTTTACTGCCGCTTTCCGTAGTAATTTTTTGGAAGGAATGTACTGCAGGTTCCAGGTTGGACAAGCTGCGTGATATTTATGCAGCGTATTCGACTCGTGGGAACCCGACCTAAGGCCAGGATCACACACGCAGTTATTATGCAGTTATTGGTGCTATTTTTGTTATTTTTTTTTAGCCAAGCACAGGAGTGAACACAAAAGAAAGGAGATGCATCAGTCGTTCTTTGATACCTTTACTTCCTTTTGGTGAAGAAGGTAGATGAAGAATAATTTGATATTTTATTATGTATTTTTGAAAATATATATTTCAGTCAATGAATTTGCTGTATAATAATAACAACAAAATTAAGGGACTGTATCTTTAAACAAAAAATATTTATCTATACTAAATAAAAATATACGTTTAAAATTTTTCTATATAATAAAATGAACATTTATTAAAGTCAATTGGAAAAAGGCCCCAAATCTCTGTAAGTATATAGATAGATATATAAGAATGCACAACAGAACCAAGTGCAAAAAAAACATCCACAACAAATTTTACCCTTTATGTTTGTAGAAAAAACAGTTCACATAAAGTTTACACAAAAATATATTCTCACCAATTTTGTTTTTTATTAACCATCTATGTTACATTACACCAAGGAAGCATATAGAAAAGCAAGGCTGGACAAGGAAATCAAGGAACAAAATACCTCCACAAGCACCAATTAACAGAGTGAGTAAAGCAAAGTAAAATTTATGACGGCACAAAATAAAGAAAACATAAAAAGAAAAAAAACATTACATGTGATCATGACTGGCCAATCATGAACTGATACAACAAGCACAGCACCTCCACAATACGGTGTGTCATGCAGCCAGTTCCTTAGCTTTTTACATGACGCCATCATTTCACATTTTCAACTCATAGTTGATTGAACTTACGGATTGGGGGGCTCTTTTCTTCACTCTCACGTCATTACGTTAACTTTTTCGGCACAAGACCGTTTGTTGTGTCTGGTTAGGTTGGGATTGAGTTGAATGACAAAAGAAGAAAATATTTTTTGTTCTTTTAGGTGCATTTTTGTGTTGGGTTTAGTTTCTTTGGTCTTTGGAAAAGAGGAGGAAGGAGGAGGGGAGAGATATATAAGTAGCACGCATAGGTCATTTAGGCAGCTGCAATGACGGCAGGTGACAAAAACAAAAGCAATGTTAAAATGAAAGGAACTTTAGAAAAAAAGTGTCACAGCTATGGAAATATGGTAGCGACACAGACAAGGGAAGACATATTATGTGGTAAATAAACAAGGTAGACATGCACTTAATGAATGACAATACACACATAGCCTTGAAAATTGGATAAACATTTCCAGCCAGCACTTTCAGAAATTTTACAGAGTTTAACAAGTGTTGCATTGGCACTTTGGAGATATTGATTTGTAAAGTATATCAGCGACAGAAAAATACTGCATTAATACTGATTGGTATACACAAAATATAGGTTCTGTAGACCTACAGGCCACAAAGTGACCCTTAAGTCAGGAACTTAAAAAAAATTGACTTCTATACAAATCACACTAGGGGTAGTAATGACGATGGATATCGACATAACCTCAGACTACTGCTTCCGTGTATAGGCCCTAGGAAGCCTCCACAGATTCTGTTGGAGAATATTATTACGGGAGGAGGGGAGAGATAATGTTCATAAATAATCAAAATGGCTGCTGCTGAATTAGAGGCCCTGCACATGGCAAGCCTTCTTAGTATTTATCAGCTTCCTCTAAATTTTGACAGCTGATTGGCCTGTCAAGGGACTTCACATTCACTGCTGAGCAACAGTAAACATAATTGGTCAAAGCCATTACTGAAGCTCCAGCCTTTAGGGTCCTTTTACACCGGCCCCGTTTTTGCCGTAACAGCGAGTGCCGATCAACGAGCCCTTAGACTCATTTATTCCTACAAAAAGATCCTGAAAAAAAAAAGCTCAATAGGTCACAAAAATGTAAGAAACATAATTTAATTGATTACATGTAGAAGAATCAATTATAATATGCCATTAACTGTAAGTAAAAAAGTGGTGACTGATACACTTTAAAGAAAAAATCTAACAAGGAAGATTTGATGGTCACCTAGAAATTCACAATTCCGTCCCAGCCATCATCTTCCTCTGCCTAGTATCAAGTCAAGGACGGACTACCAATACGTATATATATCGATGTGAGTGACAATGCTGGATCTCTACAGGGACATGGAGAATGGGAAATTTTCCATTTTTAAGCAAGCTACATTCTTGTCTTTGAATGCAAGGCCATCTTTTTTATATAATTTGAGATCAAGTCAACACAGAAAAATACACAAGAGGGTTCAACATCCGATAGAAAAAAGTCCTTTTGTTTAGCTCGACACATAATGACACACTACGTTTCAACCCACACAGGTGTTTTTTTAAAGTGTTTGAAAAGGACTCCTGTGTGGGTCGAAACATAGTGTGTGATTATGTGTTGTGCTAAATGAATGGACAGTGTTTCTTTAGGATTGTGGCGACTTTTTTCTTGTATTGTGAATTTTGGATGATATCCAGAGGAAATACTGGACCACAGCGCCTCTGCATCCTGAGAGCAACACTGGGGCTGCTTGCAACTTTTATTTCTAACACACAAAAAAAAAGTGTCACTGTGAGTTAATTGAGAGAGAACAGGATCGTGTTGAAGTGGGTATAAACATGTTCTAAACTCTGAACTCAGGGAAGATACCGGAGATGTGGCAAATTGTAGGATGTTGTCAACAAGTGTGGCCAAACAGACACCCAACTATTTACTTTAGGCCTTAGCTAAAGGCCCTTTTACACCGGCCGATAAGCGGCCGGTGCAGTAAGCATCGATCAACGAGACATCGTTGATCGTCGCTCCCTTGCTCCTCTCACACGGAGCTATGGATGGGGACGAGTGATCGTTACTCCAATCACTCGTCTCCATCCATTATTATCATGTCGGCAGCGCGTCCCCGGTTTACACAGGGACATGTGTTGCCGACAACGATAATATTTTACTTTTTTAAAACGATACGACCAGCAGATGGTTGAGTGTTTGTTCGTTCATCCTCTGATCATTCCCCTGTCTACACAGGGCAATTATCGGCAACGAGTGTTATATTAAAGCTCGTCTGCCCGATAATCGTCCTGTGTAAAACCTCTTAAGTCACAGGATTGATTGCGAAGTTAACACTAGGCCAAAGATATGGATCTCTACTTGCATAGAAATATTCATTTTTATAACTTATGAGACAAAAACTTCAGAAAACTCAGCAACTAGTCATACGATTGACTGAATAATTTTTAACTATCTATTCAATTATCCATGCCCAATTGATGAAAATCTGTTTCATGTACAATCGCATCACTATAAATAGTAAACAAAATGTAAACTGCTAAAATATATTCATATTACATAAGAGGCTTTCTTTACACTGGGGTCATGGATTCCATTTTTGAAGGAATCATGGCAGATCTACTTTGACCTATTTTTGCCCTTACAGACATCGTCAACTTATAATGGATTTCAGAGAGAAGATGAGGGTTAAGCAGAGTAGAGGGCTGCCTAGGGCGCCACTGAAATTTTGGGGGCATTTATAAGAAACAAAGCAAAACTTACTGAAGGGAAGTGCCGACACACCTGTTTTAGGGGAATAGACTTTCACCGTGTGACAGTCGCCCACTATAGTCTTGTAGATGGAAGCGGCTGGTTGAAGAATCCGAGTGTAGAACAGCAGTGTATATAATAATGGTGGGAGAGGGAGCCAGAAAAGGAACTGCATGAGCCAGCAGACCATACTACAGATATGTGATATGGAGGCGGATGGCCCTGCATTGAGAACTGTACATGTGTGGAGGGGAAAGAGTAGAAGAAATTGGGGAGCGAGTTTATTGAATAAGAATACTGGGAATTGGTGGGGAAGAAACTGGTGGTAGGGGGAAAAGGACAATTTAAAAAAAAACAAAACAAAAAAACACCATGGAGAAAACCAATCATGGTTGTGCATATATAGTCTCATTATAAAGTCTCATTGATAGAATAGAAATATGTTTGCCTTATAATGGATCAGTAACGTTAATATATGTAAGGGCAGCATATTACAGCTGCAGATCCGTACTTCTAGTAGGAGTTTCACTTACTAGGAGTATGGACCAAAAGCTGTAACATGCTGCCCATACATAGAGCAGCATATTTAGGTGACAGATCCACTATAGTCACTTACTGCCTTAATTATAATGACAATAAGGCCCCACCTCTTATGATAAGATTATGAATAGTACATCAACCCAATGCCTATCTAAATAATCCTATTGGCCTTCTTAGTGGGATTATTAGATATACTTTAGGCCATTCTTAGTTTTCAACATACATTTTTGCAGCCAGAGTTTGATGATAGGTTTTTGAAACATTTAGTAGATAAAGATTTATTACAAGGACAGGCCATTGAACATGACACATGCTCCGGACCTCATTCTTTACTTTCACTAAAACTATGTTTCTTCATAAGTAACGAGAATTCAATACAAATGAATCAGTTGAAAGACGGATGAAAAAATAGGGCATCGCGCTACTGATGTTCAACGGCAATTCACATTACCATAGAATGAGATACAAAACGCAGTATGAGCCTACTATCCCCAAACAGGATGAACCACTGATAAAGTGATATATACTGTTTTCTATAGATAGTAAATCAACTGTCCCAATAACCTATTGTGGAACGTGATATTTCCACCACATATGCGAGACCAGACTGGACATTCTTTATGTAGTTTATTTAATCCATGTGCCTCAGAGATGATAACTCCAGTCCTGGTTAATATTTTATGATTTCCAATGATGGTCAACCCCTGACCATGGCAGCTCCTAGTGGATGTAGGTAACAGGGTGACATTAAACTTGCAATATACTGTAGTAATAACACACTTTATGGACTAATGTATTAAAACTTTGATCTGTGCCCCAGACATTAAAGGTCATGGACCTCTTACCAATCAGTCTAGCAGTGTTACATTTGGTGTGGGATAATACATAGGATCTGAGGAACACCAACCACTTGCATTTTTTTTTGTACTTTAGCTTTAAGGAGTCCAATGTGCCCCATCTGGTCACCATCCCATTAGCATGGCTTTAATACTTGAATGATCAGTCTGCCACTTGCACTAAATTCTAGCAACATCACATTGACCATGGTCACCAATAGAACCTCCAAATAAATACATACATTTCTAATGAATTTTCCCATACTGGAACCTAAGTTAGTTATCAGTCAAATTTAAGTTCAAGGTTGCGGTTGCACATCCAGGCCATGGAGCGTGACGGGGCCCAAAATATCCCTCTTTGCCATATGGGGAGGCCGGTACTATGAATAATGCATCATAGTTGGGGGCCCTGTTAGAGATTAGGCATAACAAAGAGATCGGTGAACATTGTATGAACAGCAACTTCTTCAAGATAAAAATCAAAAAAGGTCTCTTGGGGCAGGGCTCTCACTTCATCTAGTCTACGTGGCGTTTTTATGTATTACCAGTTGCTGGATTGTCTTTACATTTAGAAAAATTTTACTCTAAAGAGCATAATTCTGAAAAAATAATACAGAGCTGTGAACAGATGGTGAACCCCACTCCTTGCTTCTATTGTACATTATTATGTTGTCCTAATGTAAGGCAATTAAATTGTATCTAAAAGATCAGCATCATCTACAAAGCCGAGAAATAATTCGGCATGGACAATTTTTTTTCTGTCGGTATTAGAGATTTTTTTTTCTCCTCCAACAGTTTTATTTTTCATTATTAAAAAGTCTTTCATGTTGCATCTAACGTGCAATAATAGAGAGAGCTGAGCTTTGACAAAGTTGCTTGCGTGTCGTGCTGTGAGTGTTATTGTGTCTTGTTCCCCCTCTGTAGACACATCTCTATAATTCTGCAGCCACAGGAGAGAGACCAGTGGACAAACATATTACACTGCAGTCTCTTCATCTCAAATCTTACAGATCTAATTGAGGCCATTGTGTTTCTTTATACCCTTCAAGACCCCAGCGTCATCTTTGAGGTTATGAGTTCACATCACCCCATGAACTATTGGAGATGAAGAGAGCTTCTTGGTGCTGAAGTATTGCGTCGGATGGGATATAAGGGGCACACATGAAACAAATTGGCGTGTGATAAATAAAAAAATAGCAAAAAAAGATTTCAAAGCCATAATTGGCGAGAGAGTTTGATATTTTTTTTCTACAAATGCTATTTTCACAGGTCAAGGGGTCTGACCTGTTGAGGCTGAAATGAAACCAGAACAAGAGTGTATGGATGACCTCACATAAGTGCATTTGATGTGGAGGTTATAAGGTGATGTGAAAATGAGCATCAATGAGAGGAAGATAGTGTGTGGAGTATTAAAAAAACAAAAAGAAATAAAAAACAGAAAGAAAGATTTTCAGGGCACAATATCTATTTCTAAATCTTTATTGTCTTTGTAAAACCAATAGGGTGGCAATATACATTGAGTAATATGGCTAATAAAAAGATTAATAATATCATGTTTTTCTGAAAAGTTTTTTTTTAATTTACGTCGATAAGATTAGAGGATACGTATATAGAAAAATCGGGGAAGATCTAAGGGAATTTACTTGATAAAAAAAAGACAATTATAATAATGAAAATGAATGTTGTGTGGGAAAGTATTCGTACCAAGTTTTTGAAAATATGTAGCTAAGGATGTGGGATTAAATGCTGTAAAATGTAAACAAAAAGAAGTTTTAAAAAAAGATGGCGGATTCCTGTGTAAAGAGGAGATTGGCGTGGTCAACCTTGTTAGGACAGCTCAAAGGGACTCGGTCACCAGTTTATCAATTCCTTATCTCCTAACTAATCTAATAACTGCTTTGCTACTGATAACTACAGTGTGATTTGTTTGAAAAAAAGTTTATTATTTTAAGTTATGAGCATATTTCTAAATATGTAAATAAGCCTTTATCATACAACTGGGAGGTAACAGCAGCGATTCTCCTGAGGTGGCGCTATCTCACAGCCTCTGATGCTATCCTATCAGCATGAAGCTGCTTCACACAGTGAGAGAGACTGAGGCTGGAGGGAAGGGGGATCAATTCAAACAGCCATATCTCGGTCTGTGGACCACCTAGAACAGCGGTTCTGGTGTCAAATAAAAGATACGATTCTAATCTTTGCAGTTCTAGCTGGGACACAACCAGAGATATCGCCAGTTGAATACACAGTCGGGAATGGAGGCTGTATACTATATGATCAGGCTGTGTTGCTAGGCAGGGAAGGGGGAGAAGCTGTATGCTGATTGATCAGTATAATACAGAAAACATTAGACTGCCGAGAGTCAGAAGAAAGAGTCACCTGCTTTTTGGCTATTAGAGCCACATTGGCATATTTCGAAAAATGCTCATAACTTTGCAAATAATAAACTTTTTTTTTTAAACAAATCACACTGTAGTTATCAGCAGCAAAGCGCCTATTAGATTAGTTAGGAGATGGGGAATTGATAAACTGGTCCCTTTAAAGGGAATGTGTCGCTAGAAAAAAATTATTTTTCCCTTTTTAGTTAAACAGTTAGTGTATAAGTGATTAAACATTGTTGTAATTTTTTCACGAGTCAGGAAATATTATAAATTAGATTCTAATTTATAACATTTCTCAGTGCTGGTCACTAGATGGAGCAATTCCCAAAATTGCAGCATTGGCATGTGGTAAAGCAACCACATTGCTTTATGCTGCAAAATTTGAGAAAACTCACTCGCTCTAGTGAGCTCACAGAATCCCCCCTCCCTTATCCTAGCTAATGCCAGGAGAAAGGAGGGGATTGAACGGTCAAACCTCCTACACTGTGTGTCGCCATTTTTTGAGCTAACACACAGTGTAGTAGGTTTACATACAGTAGTAAACACACAGTAAAACACGTACATACACAGACCTAACTTACCTGCTCGTGCCACCTCCGCTCCCTCCGGTCCGTCCGCTCCCTCCGCTCCAAGTGCACAAGTCCGGAAGCCGCGACCGGAAGTAGTAATCTTACTGTCCGGCCGCGGCTTCCGGTCCACAAGAAAATGGCGCCGGACGTCGCTCGGCCAAAGACCTTCAATTTGGACTGTGTGGGAGCGTCCCACACAGAAGGCGTACAGCATGGTGGATGGAACGGGCCCCTGTTCGCATTCACTATGGGGCTGTATGTGCCGTATTCCATATCTGTATGTGTCGTTAATCGACACATACAGAGATGGCAAAAAAAATGGCAGCCCCCATAGACATGAAAAAATTAAAAAATAGAAAAAAGTAAAACACAAACACACAAATAAATAAAAAAAATTTAATAAAACACTAAAAGCAAATTGATATAAAATATTTTTTTTCCGCGACACTCGTCCTTTAAGGTGTTATGGTTATTTACTTAAAGTCTTATTACAAACAACACCTTCATATGAAAGCCAGGGACCCAGCCCGACACATTTTTGAGCAATGAGTTTCCTTGCCATGAATAACATATGGGCTATGGCTGTTAAAAATACCTCAGATCCAGGTAAGTCAGCTACACATCCCAGGAAAAATATATATGGCGACATATTATCACTGAAATCAATATGCGGGTTCCTCAAAGAAACAAGTAGTATCACAGAGTGGGAACTCTTTATAAAACATAACATTTATTCACTGTTAAGATTAAAATGCTCTGAGTAATTATTTTGAATGTAAATACCAATGACACAACCAGGGTTGAATCTAATAAACAATACACAATAATCACCTGCAGTATCCATAAAATGATATCTAGATAGCGTGGTACCATACGCCACCTATGGACAAACTACAGGGATGCAAACATTTCTATCACACACACAATTAGTGTCATTTCTAAGCACCAAATATTGCATAAAATAATCACAACACTGACACTTCATAACTGTCCCGTACCAGTAACATTTCATAAAACTATATGTGGCCCTAATAAAATGGAACATGCCACCGGAGACTCATAAAGGAGTTGTATAGATGTTATGAACCGCTCACCGAATCCCATAGACTTTAAAACCTGCCATAAGTAATCCCATTCTATACTGTCGAAGGCCTTGGCTGCATCCAAAGAGCACACAGCCCTTCTTCGGGGATTATCCACAGGAATCTAGAAAATTCAGATACAATCTCTGATGGTAAATAGCAGTCGATTTTTATGGCATAAATCTTGTCCTATCCGGATGTATTAAGGTTGTAATAATCTTAGATAATCGTACAGCCAAGGCCTTGGCAATAATTTTCACATCGATCGGAAGTAGGGATATCAGTCTATAAAAATCTGGTATAAGTGGATCTTTCCCCAGTTTCGCCAGAACCACAATAATAGCTTCTTTCATGGAGTCTGGTAGGGATGATGACAATAAAGCCTCCTCATACAATTTCAGTAATTCAGGAAGCAGTACCTCTCCAAATTTTTTATACAATTCTCCAGGCAGCCCATCTAGCCCTGGTGCCTTACTGTTAGCTAGTGATGCAGTAGCATCCTGTAACTCCTACAAGGTCAACGGGGTCTCTAGGGAATCTCTATCAGTCTCCGACAATACTCCCAGAGGTGTATCAGAGAGAAATTGTTGTATCTGGACAGATGTCATATTCAATCTGGATCTGTACAGATCTTTATAAAAAAAGATGAAAAACCTTGAGTATCTGTGCCGTCTCTGACACTAGTTCACCTTGGGGCGTATATTCATATGTCACATATGATGTTCCTTCCTGCGACTTAGCAAGTTTGGCTAGCATATGACCAGCCCTATCTCCTTCCGCATAATGGAACTGTCGAAGTATCTCTAAGGCTGGTTTCACACTACCTATTTTCAGGCGTAAACGAGGCGTATTATGCCTCGATTTACGCCTGAAAATAGGGCTACAATACGTCGGCAAACATCTGCCCATTCATTTGAATGGGTTTGCCGACGTACTGTGCCGACGACCAGTAATTTACGCGTCGTCGTTTGACAGCTGTCAAACGACGACGCATAAAATGACTGCCTCGGCAAAGAAGTGCAGGACACTTCTTTGCAACGTAATTTGAGCCGTTCTTCATTGCATTCAATGAAGAGCAGCTCAAGATTACGAGCGTCAAAGACGCCTCGCATAATGCGAGGAGGAGCTTTTACGTCTGAAACGACGCAGCTGTTTTCTCCTGAAAACAGTCTGTCTTTTCAGACGTAAAAGACAGTTCTCGTGTGCACATACCCTTATTCTCAGCTTCTGTCAGAAGATGTGCTTGTAAAGTCTCCCTAGCTTCCCTCCACGGTATCTCTCTTTCCTCATTCGGACCCTGGAGAAAAGTGGATTCCGTCTCATCCACCCTTTGTCTCATAGCTTTCCCAGTTGACTAGTTTTCAGATTCCTTTGACTAATAAGTTTAATAAGAATCCCCCTAGTAGATGCCTTCATGGCATTCCAGACTACATTACAAGAGGCTGTATTGACGTTAAAGCAAAAATACTCAGTAATACGACCGGAGATAATGTCACCATCCAACAGTGGAAGACAAAATGCATTCACCTTCCACATTTGAATACCTTGTTTAGCTGCACGCAAGAAATCCGCCCGCAGTAATAAGGGTGAGTGATCCGACAGCACCCTAGTCAAATATTCCACAAACCAAACCCTGGGTAATAGGAGATCGTTGATAAACATGTAATCTATTCTGGATAATGAATTGAAGTTATTGGAATGGCATGAAAAAGCTCGGGTTTGGGGATGCTTGAGTCTCCAGATATTAATCAGTGATATTTCTTGTAGTAGATGTCCAAACTGTGTTAACCCGTCCCGAATAGAGCTAGGATCCGTTCGTGTTTTATCCCAATAACCATGAACCAGGTTGTTAAAATCACCCATCATAAGTATAGGGATATTTTGAAATCTATTACCAAACATAAGCAATTTATTTAATACCACTCCTGAGTAAGGAGGTGGCACATATATTGCTATCAGTACACATTCAACAGTATAAATGTTACAATGTAAGCATATATATCTGCCCTCTCCATCTATCTCATCATTTAAGCGCTGAAATGGAACCATTTTATGTATGAGGATGCATACCCCTCTAGAAGATCCCGTATGGGTGGCATGGTAAACTGATCCAATCCACGCCCGTTTTACTATATTTATTGTTTCTCTAGTAAGGTGAGACACTTGTAAGCTAATAATCAATGGTTTTTGTAACTGGATATATTCGAATATGGCCCTACTTTTAGTCGGGTCCCTTAAACCTCTTACATTCCAAAACCAAAAATCTACTTGTTCAGCCATCGCGTATCGGTATATCTAGATTAGAGCACTGCTGTGGATCACCCGTCCCTCCCCACGACTGGGCTGTAAATAGCAACGGTACATAATACATTCCAACAAAATGCATCAACATTGAGAATATATCCCGTTCCAGGTGTACCAATCCCTCCCTCCCAAACCATTCCCCCAAAAACTTTAAGAAAGAAATACACAGTGGTATGAAACCACCTGACCAACATTGTCAGGTGGGGCCAAGAGTCCATCTTGTAACCTTCATGTAGACGATGCAGTATAGACATCCACATATTGCACATAGGGGATGCATTCCCTGCCGGCTTCAAGGAGTAGATCAGTAATTAAGAATCGTTCAGAACAATCAGCTCAGTACATGTGGACATCCCCAATAAGTCGAGCACACAGCAAATCAACACAGGAACATAACTTTCATACGTTTGCATTGTTGCCTTGATTGTTGCGTCTTAGCCTTTTTTCCCACCGATCAGTGTTCCCTATAAGGTGTGCGGCTGCGCGGCCGTGCACCTTCCACGGTCCGCCCGCTCATTAAAGTTTAAAGCCTGCGCACTGTCACGGACGGATTCAGTGGCATCGCTAGCACCAGAGGGGGCTCCGGTGCTAGCGACAGCCATATTCACTTGTATGTGCATCCTCAGGACACAGATACGTGTAGCACTATATACAAAGGGAGGGGGGGCTGTGTAGCACTATATACAGGGGGATTGCAGTGTAGCACTATATACGAGGAAAGGGGTGCTGTGTGGCAGTATATACAAGGGGAGAGGGGGCTGTGTAGCGCTATATACGGGGGGATTGGGGTGTAGCACTATATACAAGGGGAGAGGTACTGTTTGGCAGTATATACAAGGGGAGGGGGGCTGTGTGGCAGTATATACAAGGGGAGGGGAGATTGTTGTGTGGCAGTATATACAAGCGGAGGAGAGGTTGCTGTGTGGCAGTATATACCAGGGGAGGGGGGATTGCTGTGTGGCAGTATATACAAGGGTGGCTGGGTGGCTCTATATACAAGGGAGCTGTGTAGCACTATCTACAGGGGGCTGTATGGCACTATCTACAGGGGGGCTGTGTGGCACTATCTACAGGGGGCTGTGTGGCACTATCTACAGGGGGGCTGTGTGGCACTATCTACAGGGGGGCTGTGTGTCACGCTATCTACAAGGGGTCTGTGTGGCGCTATCTATAGGGACAGTGGTGTAAGAGATGCCTATAATTAGTGTTCATATCTGTCTATTGTACTGCTGTACTTATAATATTTTAGTATTTAAAAAAGTTATTAAAACTAATTTAAAATACGTTTTCTTATTCTCTTATTTAGTACGCTCTATTAGCATTTACTGGGGGTATTACTTTAAGTCATCAGATTGCCCACCATTGATGGGGAATGCTCCTTAACTGCTCCGCTCAGGAGCTGCCAAGACTTAGAGGGAACATTGCCACTGATCCATCCAATCCAAGGCCGATTTTGCATTTTCAAAAATTGCGCAGAACCCATGGCAACCACACACAGGTGGGCAGGGAAAAGCATGGCGTATGGTACTTGAAGATTCCTGAGGCGGAGATTAACATCCGCAAATTTCACCCTTCTCTTTTGTATGTCTGCAGAATAGTCGGGATAGAAAAGCCTAAGCAACTTTTAATCCAATGATGCTGCCCAACACGGACTGTGTTTACCCACGTGTTTTGCAAAAAAAATTATATAAAACCATATTTATGTTTTATTTTATGAAAAGCCACAATTATTTCCCAATGAACCATCTCTTAACCAAAGTTGTAGCTTGAAGATCTTGGCCTCATCCTTCAATAGTCATGGGCAGAGAAATCTTTGCACCTCATAGGGGACTGGTGACAACTGCAATCTCTATATGTTGTACAGCTACACCACTGCTTTGAGTTAAGCGATGGCTTAGTGAATGCTCTCACCCTCCTTCAAAGTGTAACTAACTTGTCAGGTGACTTTTCAGAATAAGCTGTCATGTGTGAACATGAGGAATAACACTATTTCTGGCAATTATATGACTTGTTTATGGCGTTTTTAAGCAGTTTTCCCCTCCGCAGGCTCTATCTCTAATTCTCAGTTGTCTCTGAGCTAGTGGGCAAAGCCTAACAGCTATTATGTCTTCGATAAACATCACACATAGAGAAAAGGGAGAATCCTGCTCTCATTTCTATATCTGTCACATATTTAGAAGCTGCAGTGTTGATGAGAATCCAGCACTGGGGTGACATATAACACTTACTAGCAGCCCATTTCTCATCCCTGTTCCTTTACCTGCTCGCCTGTCCCCTCTCCATAGACTTCTATGGGCAGCAGCGCGTCTGTTCCTCTCTGCTCCTGGTTCTGCTCTCCTCCCCTCTCCATAGACTTCTATGGGCAGCATCCAATTGCTGCTGTAGGATATTAAGTCTCTATGGATGAAATGTCACTGTCACCTGCAGCCATTGGACAATGGTGCCATGTGATGTTACTATGGACACAATGTTTGCATGGCTTAGTTATCATTCTAGGGCTTGACATATAAATTTCAAAAGTACCGTCAGCATATTAGAAACTTTGAAGAAAAAAAAAGCGACTCGGTTTAGTGCATGTTCCAGGGAAATCTTGCATTTGCAAGTCTCTGGTCTTATTTAGTTTGTGTTTGGGAAAGACAAGAGTGAGGTGTATGATGTTTTTCAGTTCCAAGACATGTAGAAGAGAAGGCCATATAGGCGCTCATCGAAATACCAGCCACTGTCATTACAAGTAATGATCTGCCAACTTCTCACATTGTAATGGGTAAAAGTTGATTATACTGTTGATTTCAAGTCTTTTTTTTTTACTAAAGTTTCTCAGGGCTTAATTTATATGTGAAATGTCAATATTTACTTTTTATGAAAGCCGGAATTCATAATTATTCTACTTTTAGAAGCGTAATCCCATTTCTAATTTACTTTTGTTGGAGCTCCATCAACTGACTCGCATTTCTTTTTCTTAGCCCATGTTGATTTCATTCTTGATATCACATCTAACATTTATATATTAATCCATTTATTTATTCTGAGGTTCATTTAAATCCTTCTTAAAACCTGACATTTCTATGAATCATTTTCATTTACTTTTCCCCCAGATTTTATATTGGCTGAATGTCTCCAACAAATTGTCAGATTTCCTTTGTAAGGAGTATCAATCCCATAGCTTCAAATATTTTTCCATATACATCCCTTATCCCAATTTAATTATGCGTTATGGTATTATGGTATCACCAATATTTTAACTAAATTAGTTTGGGCCATTGCCTCGCTACAGCTGCTGCATTAAATGGATGACACTAAACTACCTTAATACTGCGTGACTGCTTTTGTCCATATAATAATATCCTGCCAACAATACTTCCACCCACCTCCCAAACCTTTAATATTTATCCAGTGAATAAAGTCCCAACATGGATGGTCTAGAAGAAGGAGTCTGTTAGGAGACATTTTTCCTTAAAGTGCAGCAACTATTATATTTACTCTATTTCTTAGTACAAAGCAATGATTTGTTTCTCACATACAAGCTTGTAAAAATAATTTCTTCCTATTGCCACCACTAGGGGGCCAATATGTATAGAACTGCAGACCGACTCTATCGGCCTGAATAGGGGAGTATGCAGATTGCCCCCTAGTGGTTAGAACAGGCAGCATAAATTCTTGCTAGTAAATTTGTGGGAGAACATTGATATATAAAAAAATGGAAACTCTAGCTTTATTATGTATATTGAGAATATGCTCCAAATCATTAGTATTGCTTCTTTCTGTGAAAAAATAATGCAATGCTAGGTATACTCTAAATATGCCTCGCTCAGCCAAAAAATGTCTATAAAGCTCAAGTCTCCTGTTTTTACTGTAACATTTATTATACTTGAACATAGTAGTCCTGTATGTCGGGCCTGAAGCTGCAAACAAGTCAATGGCATTCTGTATATAATACTTTATATATAATCGTAGCTATAAAATCCACTGTCATCCAGGAATTATCAAGAACCATGCACTGAGTAAGCAATTTCTCTACAAGATGAGAACCAAAAGCAATGACTCTGATTGGTCTGTCTGATGGATTTAGTGTCTTCATAACAAAATTAAAATTTTAGCAAACAAGGGCCGGTACTCTGGCCTGCGCTGAACAAATGACAACTCAAAACTGCTAACTCCTTTTGCTTATTCGTTGCTGCGCGCTCCCCATCCTTCACTCCCCAGATTATATTTTCAGCTGAATTTAATGAAGATCATTTATTAAAGAAATGCTCAGACCCTGCTCTGGCCTCAGACAGATGCACTCACTAATATGAATCATTTCTTTAAATTGGATTATTTTGATGGAGGATCAGGCTCCTGCATTCTGCAGAACGGGGAGCCGCGTCGACTCGCACAAAATCGTGACAGGGAGGCAGTTTGCGCTCATTAAAAAACAATCTCGTGCTCAGAGCAGGATATAGAGATATGGCATCGTTATCATTTGCAGTTAGTGACACTGCTCGGGCCCCGCTCCGTGCAGTAACTGCTGCGATCCTAGGGAAGGAATAATGAGCACAAAGCTCATTTCACTTTTGTTTACTTAGACCCATTGTAAAATTTACCAGAACACGTCCACGGGTGTCGACAAAATACATTAGAGACATCTTCTCACTGCTGCTCCATCAATGGAATGATAACATTGAGACTTAATGAACAGTGGGGAGTATCTGCCTGCTAGCATTTTACAATTCACAATATGTACAAGTCATTCCCTTAGGAGAAGTGACAACTTAAAGGCAAACTCCGGTCAAAAATGAAATCTCAACTATCATATATTGTTAGTATATATGCCAGCTTCCAGGGGATCCAGCAGCTGAGGGCGCCACCTACAGTTAAAAATGAATCTTAAAGATGAGGGATGGATAGTGATCACTGCTTTACTGCTGCTGGAAAATGAAAAGAATGGATAAAGGAGGATGGAGAATGATATTCGATGTTTATGCTGAATGTGGATAGGCCAAAGAAAGACCTTGCTGGCTGTCATTGCAGAGAACCGAGGCCCTATTCCTATCATAGAAAAAATGATATCCAGCACTCGTTCCAATACAAGTAAAAAACCAAATCCTTTATCTCATCTGGTTAAAAACAAGTCAAAACATTTCTAGGAAGGACACTTACGCGTTTCGAACCAGAGGTTCTTAGCGATAATTATAGACACATCTGATACACTCAGGTGTTATAACTCATAAGACGGATATGGAAACTTTAACTATGACTAAGAATGGTGAGTAGACCGTATCTCTTTTTTTTTACTTCATTCCTAGGCACCCCACAAGGTTATGTTTCTCACTGTGACAATACGGTTTCTACATTGTAACAGCTTGCGGCTTCATGAAAGGGTATTTAAAAATAGTGCACCATGGGATATAAATATGAAGATTTTCACAGTTCTAAAATTTTCATGCCCGGTCATTATTGGTCTTCTTTGGTCATGGGGATGGGGGTGGGGTGTCATTAATGCAACTTTATGTGATCATGGCTCTTGGTATTTCAGTATTAATTTAATTATTTGCTTCAGCGTAATATTGTAAGCAATTTTTTTCCTTTCCCATTACTTAGGACTTACTTATCACAACAAGAAGATGCACCCAGTGATACATATATTGTAAATCAATGACATGTGAAGTATGGGAGACAAGGTTAGAAAATAAAACATCATAGAGTCATGTCAGAAGTTCTGGTTGGGAATGTTCCCTGCTCAACAATTGCTAGAATAAAGGGTCCATGGCCCTTGTCAGAACACATGCCCTTTTGGCTCCCTGCTGCTTCGTTTGGGAGAGAAGATAAAGAAGGACCATGGACTATAATGCATTCTAATAGCCCATATTCATCTCTCTCAAGTGATGTTGAGAGAGGACGACAGGCGCTGAGGTAAGGTACACGGTGCTCAGTGCTGAAGACCCTTTGTTCAAGCGAGAAGTAGGAGTCATGGACCCCCCCCCCCCCCCACAATGAGGACTATGGCAAGTATGGAGCTACACTCTAGTAAGCTTAGACAAATCAGTTATAAAAGACTCTTTTTTTTTTAACCCTTTGCATCTTGACCAGCCTCATGTAAATGTTGTTTGGTCATGTAGGGCAGATCATGGAAAAATATACCCAATGTTGAATTTTCTTAAAAAAAACAAACAAAAAGGGTGGAGAAACACATATTCTAAAATGAATTCACTTTGAAGGAGAACTACCAGCAAAATCTACATTAACCTGAATTATTAGAGGTTGACATTACAAGCTTCCTGTGAATAGAGCTTCTGACCGTGTCCCCAAGACAAAACTTCCTATTCCTATTCCTGACAGTTCTGTGTTATCATGGGGACACTACGTTTTCTTATTTAATTTCTTACAGTGTTATAAAAATAGATTCTGATTCTTTGCTATGTAGTTCAAAGTCCATATGATAATACTACGCTGTCATACTACAGGAGCAGGAGGTATTGTCATGGGGACAAAATTAGAGATTTTCTCAGCTGACACTTGTAACTTTAAAGAGGCTCTGTCACCAGATTTTGCAACCCCTATCTGCTATTGCAGCAGATAGGCGCTGCAATGTAGATTACAGTAACGTTTTTATTTTTAAAAAACGAGCATTTTTGGCCAAGTTATGACCATTTTTGTAATTATGCAAATGAGGCTTGCAAAAGTCCAAGTGGGTGTGTTTAAAAGTAAAAGTCCAAGTGGGCGTGTATTATGTGCGTACATCGGGGCGTTTTTAATACTTTTACTAGCTGGGCGCTCTGAAGAGAAGTAACATCCACTTCTCTTCAGAACGCCCAGCTTCTGACAGTGCAGATCTGTGACGTCACTCACAGGTCCTGCATCGTGACGGCCACATCGGCAGCAGAGGCTACAGTTGATTCTGCAGCAGCATCAGCGTTTGCAGGTAAGATCGACTTACCTGCAAACGCTGATGCTGCTGCAGAATCAACTGTAGCCTCTGGTGCCGATGTGGCCGTCACGATGCAGGACCTGTGAGTGACGTCACAGATCTGCACTGTCACAAGCTGGGCGTTCTGAAGAGAAGAGGATGTTACTTCTCTTCAGAGCGCCCAGCTAGTAAAAGCATTAAAAACGCCCCGATGTACGCACATAATACACGCCCACTTGGACTTTTACTTTTAAACACACCCACTTGGACTTTTGCAAGCCTCATTTGCATAACTACAAAAATGGTCATAACTTGGCCAAAAATGCTCGTTTTTTAAAAATAAAAACGTTACTGTAATCTACATTGCAGCGCCTATCTGCTGCAATAGCAGATAGGGGTTGCAAAATCTGGTGACAGAGTCTCTTTAACCACTGATAACTTGGCAGGGGAATATGATATTTCATAGTTTTTTTTCATTGTTAAAAATAAAGGAGTGTTCATATACAGTTCTCCATAAAGGATCCATGGGCTTGGTTAATTTTTGCAGAAACATAAAGAATTTACATATAAACATATTTAAAAGAAGTAATATATTGTTTTGCCTTTTTACTGTCGGAAAAATGTAATGTATTGAAAAGAGATATCACAGTATAACACAATGCATGACAGAACAAAACTAATTTCGAAGCAAAATGTATTTATCTTAAGAA
This sequence comes from Rhinoderma darwinii, assembly GCF_050947455.1. Classification (NCBI taxonomy): domain Eukaryota; kingdom Metazoa; phylum Chordata; class Amphibia; order Anura; family Rhinodermatidae; genus Rhinoderma; species Rhinoderma darwinii. The sequence goes on from NC_134687.1 coordinate 594,079,662, forward strand.
AAAATGGATAGTCCCAATTTCAAGGACTATTAAGCTTTTTTTTTGTACATGATTTTGCTCTGAATTCTATATTCTTTATTCTAATGTGCATGGATTTCACACTGCTCTGTGTACTTTGTCATTTCACTATAGGGAGAACACTCCACACATTTCTATCAGAAAATAAACAGAAACAGACAGTCTTCTAGACTTCAGGAGGTTAGAATATCTCAAATCTGGACTCCAGCTGAGCTTTTCATTTTCAGGGATAAAGTTATAATACTGAAACTCTTAGATTTATTTTTTCTTATGATGAAATAAAGTTTAATGGTTCAATATTAATACAAAACCACAAGGAAAAAAAAGATCTATCTCGTATCTATCTATCTATCTATCTATCTATCTATCTATCTATCTATCTATCTATCTATCTATCTATCTATCTATCTATCTATCTATCTATCTATCTAATATCTATCTATCTAATATCTATCTATCTCATATCTATCTATCTCATATCTATCTATCTCATATCTATCTATCTCATATCTATCTATCTATCTATCTATCTATCTATCTATCTATCTATCTATCTATCTATCTATCTATCTATCTATCTATCTATCTATCTCATATCTATCTATCTCATATCTATCTATCTCATATCTATCTATCTCATATCTATCTATCTATCTATCTATCTATCTATCTATCTATCTATCTATCTATCTATCTATCTATCTATCTATCTATCTATCTATCTATCTATCTATCTCATATCTATCTATCTATCTATCTATCTATCTATCTATCTATCTATCTATCTATCTATCTATCTATCTATCTATCTATCTATCTATCTATCTATCTATCTATCTATTTCCTTAGAGCAGTCTTTCTTCAAAAACTGGGACTGTACATAAGCTTACATGGGATGGTAGAGACTGTGCATACAAAAATTGTTCTTTGCCCTGCATAGTTTTATGAGTGTCAAAGAGAAAGTTACAGTTGAAAACATATGACTTATGTGATGTCTATACAGTTGATGTTTTTGAGTATAAAAAAAACGACTGTATATTCGACATATGACAGACATAGCACATGACTAAAATTACGCAATACCCACTGTGGGGAGGCTTTTCTGTGTTAGGCCATGGAGGGCTAGTGGAATTAAGGGGTGAAATAAATGCAGACAAAAGCAGGAAATCCTGGATTAAAACCTCTGCAGTCCACATGAGAACTGCGAATAGGGAGAAGGTTTAAAACTAAAATATGTTGAGGCCCCTGAGGGGCCAAATTAGAGTGTGGAGCTCAAACTGATTCCAGGCTAGACTCAACCACAAGCTGTATACAACATAAGAGAGCTTGAAGAATTCATGAGTAAGGACTCATGCACTCAATAGGGCCATAATCCAGCATTCATAGACGTGTTTTTCGGCCCTACTCATAATGCTTCTGATTTCATACAGTATGGAGGGATACAGAGGTGTTTTTTGTCTGCATTGCTTCTATCTAGAGACAGAAGTATCTACATAATGAATAGTAAGGTGTTATAGGACCTCCATATAAGCAGAACAGTGTGCATGGGTGCAAAAGCCTCTCTGCAATTACTACTAAAAGATGTCTAAAAACGTACTTAAAAATGAGTAGATAGTTATGCATTGAAATATTTTGTGGAAAATAATATGACTGTTTAATTGCTCTTCTCTTATGACTTAAAGAGTCAGTGTTGGAAAAAAAAAATCCTAATTAAATCCTGATAAAACATGAAAAAAGACCCATAAGTGCTACTTCCCTTCCCCCACATATACGTAAATGTGATATTTACAATTATTTATGAATGAAATGTTATTATATAATTACATTTTTGGATCAATAATGGTAAAAAAAATAAGACCTCAAATATTTCAGGTGAATTTTCTTATAAGATCAGCACAGTGTGAATGGGTTAAGGAACTAACTGGAGATAATGTCATAGAAGGAGAACTTGTGTTCATCACTTAGGCTCAAATTAGCAGCCCAAATTCCCTCATCCATCTTCTCCAAACTGCACACAATGCTGACTCGAACTCAAACACAGTTATATTTAAAGAATCTATCATGTCAGCTGTGATTTAGATGGTGGATTTCTTAATTGTCTTCCTTTATTTCTCCATATGTCTTTTTCAAGGCGTTAGCTGTTCCCAGCGCTGTCTTAAAGCAGCAATCTGAATTTCCTGAGAGCGCGGGTCCATCAGTCTTTACCATTATTTAAAGTGTCATTTAAAGGAAGAGAAATGCACTGTAACGCCAAAACAGCCTCCGAGCAATTTGTTTTCTAAAAGAAAAGCTTAGTACGCACATTTGTACGTTAATGATCAACTCCTCCAATCCCAACCAGCCAAAAGGGCAATAAGCAACCACCATAAACAGTGTTCATGAGTAAAATAACACCTTCTACTATATTCATTCTAGTCAATTCTTGGACATCAAAATGTCTGGTTTTCAGTCCCTAGTTCCATTTGTAATAATATAAAGGGGTTAGAATTAAAATGGGGATGCCATAAATTATTGCGTCAGAAAATAGTCCAAATACCTTTTGTATGCCCAATACAGAAGACCAACCAACCACCAACAGAGAGTCCAAAGAGCAGAAAGAATCTTGGAATATTTAATATACTGGCTTGGAAAAGAACCATCTTTGCCCAAAATGTCCCTATTGTTTACGTGATTGTTGCTTTCCAATGAATTAAAGAAGGAGCTTTTTGGGATATTCCTGGTGCCTCTGCTCATTGTAACCTCTGTGCCACTTCTTCTTTTGCTAGTGGCAAAATGAGCAGATACCAGGCATTACACCAGCCTAATCTGCTGATAATGTGGGGTCCTAAACCCAAGAACCTTCACAGTCAGTTTTTAGAAGACAGAATAGATAATGAGGTTGTTCAAACTGGACAACCCCCGAAAAATAAAAGCACAACTAGGTGGAGTACCCATAGAGCAGTAATGGTGTGAAAGTATGGGAAGCAGTAAGTCATAAATGTTTACCTTTGGTGGTCGTGCACAGGTCTAAGCAGACACAACACTATTGTAGCTCATATAATGTATTTAGGAGCAGCCTCTGCTCCCGGACACGTGCATCAACCGAGTGACAAACCAGACAAATCATAGAAAAATGTGTGAAGTCCAGCGGGCACCAGGGGTAAAAGAAAGATGCCCCCTCTCTTGGGCCTAGGACTAAATGTCCATTTCAAATATCTTATATTGTAGGGAAGAGAGGAAACCCCTGGCCTGTGCTGGATCTCACATATTTTTCTCCGTAGCCCCTAAACTTTGCTATAAAATACACATAGGAGCTTCAGGTTACACCTCTAGTCATGAGCAATGTTTTGTTATTTAGTGACTGAGCCTCGATGTGCTTCAGTCACAAGTGTGAACATCATTGTTGGAGAAATCTTCCAGAGGACGATAGGAATTTGTATTCCAAAATGAATGTTACATTAATCCAGTTGTAAAATATGAAATAATTTCTGTACCTAAATGTACTATTTTTATTTTTTTGTACAAAAATTTGGTTAATGTGGAAGTAAGAGAGAAAAAAAATCCTGGCTTAAACACACCTCCTTGCCCCATCTCTGCCATTAGTTTAAGGGCAATTCTGTCCTGAGATGAAGACCTGTGTTATGTGAGACAGACTGGTTGCTAGGAAACCATTTGAGAAGACTGTTGTTATGTCGTGCATCCTTAGCAACCAGACGATCACACATGATTGATTATGCTGTTTAGCCTAAGAGCTGGATTGGAACTGCATTGGCAGCAGAGAAGGGGATGAAGGGCAGCAGTAAAGCCATGCTGTGCTAATCACATTGATCTTAAAAATAATTTTGGTAGAGAAACACTTAAATTTCAAGAGATTATCAGAATGTATTATATAATTCTTTAATAAACCAAATAATTGCTGAGTAAGATTCTAGGCTTTATAAATAGCTATTCTGGAAACTCATGCTAAACATACAGTAGTATCAGGTAGGAGTACTGCTTGCTCTTAGATACAGTCCATGACCATCATGATTGAACAGTACTCCAGCGCACATTTGGTCCACCCAGTAAAGGTCATATTTGATTTCTTGTTAACTTTTTGATCCCTCTTTTGACAGTACTTGTGGTACTTTCTCGGTTACCTACCTGTGCTAGTCCTTGTTTCCCGCGGCTCCTGAAATGTCTCAGTAAGGGCGGTTGGCATCTTTCGGCCTCTTCAGTTGCACTTTAAGCCTCTTCATGCCAATTTGAAAGCCATTCATAGCTTGTATGGCAGCCTGGGCACTGGCAGGATTGTCAAAACTCACAAAACCTGTCAAAACATGAAGCAATGTGGGGGCTTAACAAGCCGAAAGCTACCGGGGACAATACATATAGAGCGATACCATTAAAAATGACCATGTGGAGGAATATAGATAGATGAAAGATGGACAAATTACATACATTGAATATCCTACAAAGCAGCACCCATGATTAAGATAACTTCAGCAACAAATCCAAGATTCTCACCCTATCAGATGGCTTCAAGTAATTTACAATCAGCAAGAGAGAAGAAACACATGTTAAAGTTTTATAGGATGACCTACTGAACAATAGGCAATGTATAGCATAGTTCAGATTCTACTCTTAAAACTTTTTTACCTATGAGGATGGAAATGGTTAATTTTGCCAACCAACTAAAACGATTATGAAAAAGATGCAAGAGAACATTACTTCTGGTGAACATGTCTGAAATCTTTAATTAAAGTAGGAAGCATAGAAATGGCTTGATAAGGCCATCTCAATTGACAAGAGTATACATTATATAGGTGAAATCTACTTAGCTGGATTTACGGGATCTATATTTTCTATAGGCATTAATATAACTCTAGGTTCCAAACACAATATGGCCGGTGTCCCTGATAAGATTGTTAAATAGATTGGTGCATTCTTAGTAATGGATCATTATAGAGTGATATATGATTTTTGGAAATTAAGGAATTTTACTGTCCTGTATAAAGACACTCTATTAACCCTTAATTACTAATTATGGATTTACTATGAAGAGGAATATGCAATAAACAATTCTACAAGAAATAATTCAAATAAATGTATTTATATTCTTACAATATTTTGTGAACTATTAAAGGAAATAATTTGTGATATTCTGATGAGATATTTGGGTTTTTCCATTGGCATATGGGTAATCGTACTGAGTTATCATGATGCACTAAAAAAGCAACTGAATGTGAACTTCAGCTTCACTACATCTGTATCTGAAAAAAATCGACCTTCATGAAAGCCTATGATAAAGAAAGGGAGGAGTCTGTTGCTGGACGAGAGATCAACCTCTTCTATCTGCTACGTCACCAACTGATAAATCCTGCATTCCCTCGGGTGTATATGTGTTTATGAGTTTTTAGAAGGGCTCAGTGCATGAGGTCTTAGGAGGAGTCCTTTTACCTTTATGTTCTTCTACCAGTTCTGCAGTTGGGTCAGGATGAGGAAAGTGACAATAGGTGACAGCAAACTATGGAGCTGTAATGGCTGCCTATAGCTGTAGTTATCTATGAAGTTTCTATAATTGACATGGCCCCATTGGCATCTACCTAGAGAGGATTTGTTTTTGGAGGGAAATGCTTTTGGACATTGTAAGGTAAATTCAACATCAACTGTGGAATTAATATATTTTGTAATAGAAGTAACAATGGAGTTATATCCGCATTGTCTTCGTTAATAAACTTTAGAATTTTCCTTTGTAGCTTGTAAAATAACTTTTTAGAAATTTACTTTCAACCGTTTGGCACAGTGGGACATAAACTTTCCACATGAAGTCGTTCTTGGCTTTCTAACCTGCACCAGATTGTTCAGCCAAGGGTTTCTGCCTGATTTCTCCTTTAACGGCATGAACAATAGGGACGCCTGCACACTTGCTCCAATTTTTCCCACTGAAGTCATTGATTCTTCATAGTCATTACCCTGAGAAATAACTACATTTTGGTATGATCATTTTTAATACACATTTTGGCAAGTCTGCTTGCTCTGCAAGTGCATTCTTTGGGCCACATAAATACATTTTCAAGCATTCGTACTGCAATAAACATGAATGCTCGGTAGATTTTTACCACTCAGTGCTGATAAATTTTGCTTTAGTGCCAAATATGGCCATTCCCCACCCCCAAAAAAAAATTAATAATTTTCTTATTAATCAATTACATAAAAAACTGCTGCTATCAATTGTGATCTACCAGCCTAAAGGGTTTGGTTCTTCCTGTCCTTTTTAATATTTTAATTTTGCATGGGATCCTCAAGGGTTGGGCCTTTATGATAACTTTGACAATGGTTTAATATTGTTAAGATGATTTTGGCTCTGGAATATGGAGCATTGTGCATGAAAAACGGTGTGTTCAGTGCCAGGAAGAGGCTGCTCAGAGTGATAATATTTAAGTGTAAATGATGAACTAAATATGTGCACAGTGTCAGTCTGAAGCTGCTAAGACACATTATTTAGGTAGATGATGATCTGATTAACAGGTCATTGCATAATGTGATACTATTTGTGTCTCTTCAAGTATGGGGTGGAAATTCAGCCTCTCTTTACCTGTAGGTCATTAGGGGAATTAATAGACGAGAACTTGTAGATTGTCTTGTACATAATAAGTCTAAAAAATATATCTAGAAAACAGTACAGAGATTTAGATGATATGGACAGATCAAATACTGTTGTATTCTGTAAAAATATGCAGGGCCAAGATCCATCCAATATGCATAAGTGTTGCTCAAAAACTAAAGCTCCTTTTTTGACAAACAACTTTTTTTTTAACCCTGATCCCTTTGCAGTTTGTCATCTGGGATTGGTCTTTGGAAATGGAGAATTACTGTACATTCTTGGTGTGTGGTGAAAAAGATGGTGATGGCAAATGGTCTTAGCTACATCTATGCACGTACAGCTTTTTAAACTAATGTTATAGGATATTTCTGAAATGGCTGCCCAAGTGAGTGAGGGGCATTGTAGGCCTACAGTATGGAATTGGTCGCAATATGTTGATCCTTGTTCTGTTCCTTGTTATTTTACATTTTATTTGAATTTACATTTTAATTTTAGTTCAAGCACATTTGGTAAAGTGGAGGAGAAAATTGTTAAAAATATTGTCATTTTTGGATTCCATAAATGAAACTTCAATAATTATTGGTGGGAAAATGTTAATATTTAAAGTGTCATTTATTGTTATTTTCTTTCGACATTATGTTAAATATTTTCCAAATATACTATTGATCTACAATAAGGTAAAAATGAATTTCTGTCGAGCATTATTAGAAGTGTTCAGTAACACTATTCTTGAGTAAATATGGTTGCAACTACAATACGGCTTCCTGGACTGAGCTACATGATGCATATACTGGAGTTTACCAGCAAAGGGTTACTGTACGTGATATTCGTTTTATCTACTTTTTATGAAATGTTTAAAGTGTGTTTGGCCAGTGTTAAAGTCAGTAGCAAAACTGTCATTTAGATTTATTTTCCCAATAAGCCATCAACTTCATTGTAACGGAAAAATGCCTTCATTGCACCTTTGGGAGAACATAAGAAATTAATCTAAACATCAAATTAATTATGGTTTGTAAATGAGAAATTGCCTGCACGCCTAACATGTTTTGTAAGAGTCCTCCCTCGTGGCTAATTGCATTGACTGTTGCCTGCATTTTTTGGGGTGGGATCTGAGTCTAAGATTAATCATCCGGCAGCAAATAACCACAATGATCTGCAACTGTTCTACACTATTTTTTTTACTTGGCCCGGTTCTCTTATTGTTGGGCCATCGTAAGCTTTTCTATACCTCCTCCTTGTCTTTTAAAATTTTATGCAAACTCCAAACCAGGATCCACTGCACCTTCACAAAGGAAACAGTGGGCTATGTATCAGCGGCTCAGATGCCAGAGACGGTGCCAGACTTATTAAAAACAAATGAGGAAAGTATTGGCATTTGTTGTGGTCCATTTGTCATTTGGCTGGGCTCATTTCAGGCTGTGCTGAACTATACAAGCTGCGAGCAAGAGTTATAGAGCTACTTGTTTTTATTCAAATGTAGAAAATACTAATTGCATTATTAGTCCTTGAGAAAAGTAGTATGATAGTTCATCAATGAGCAGATTGCTGGCCATGCATGGTTTGAATGCATTGCCCAAGTTGAAGACTAGATGCTATGCAGTTGGTGTATGAGTGATGTAATGAGAGCATCTAATGGGCGGAACGGAAATGCAAGTTATTGAGTTATAGAAATCTTCTAAACACTAAAACCTCTGGGCAATGAACTTAATCTTATCCTTATAGAGTACACTGTTTAGGTGCCATCGATGAAATCCATCAGAGTTCTAAAGATGAACAGCTGTCTACCTATGTCCACCTATGACCAGCTTAGAATTGAATTGTAGGATTCCTCTTCACAAAAAGATTTGGTCATTAAAAATATCAATTTTCGAATGCCATTTGAGATGGTTTGGATTAAACAGTGAAAAATCTAGAATGTTAATAGAATTTATTCTGAATGTGTGGCCCAAGTTGAAGACTAGAAGTAAATCGATTGGTGGATGAGGTAGATAACGAGCAGATCTAATGGAAGGAAATGAAAGTTATTGTTCCACAAAGATCTCTCATGTTGGAAAACATCTGTGAAATTAACCTAATCTTAAACTTAGAGTGTTCACTAAGCATCAAACTTTAAGAACTGAATTGTGGGATTGCTCTTCACAAAAAGATTTGTTCAGAAGAAAAAAAAATGAATTTGGAATCTCATTTCAGATGATTTGGATGGTAGGGTTAAAATTCTAAAATATTAATAGAATGTGGAAGGTGGAAACCTCTGGGCAATGAACTACATCTCACCCTAGGGCCACTTTGACATGGCAGTATTATTGTCAGTATTTTGACACATTATTTATGAGCCTAAACAAGGAGCAGAGCATAAATAGAAAAAGTATAATGGAAAGATTCGTACCTCTTCCGTGTTTTGGACCCACTACTGGTTTTGGCTTAAAAATACTGACCAAAATACCCCTTGCGGTGATGCTGTTGAGATCTATAAAATCTATATCAGGAGGTCTACAGGTGTATAGATGTCTCACCATCTTCCAGTGTTTTTGAGAAAGCTGTCAATCTATAGCCACTGTTAAAATTATTTGGATGGAGAAGTAAAAGTTGGGAGATGCCCAAAAAATCTAGAATAATTTAATATTTGATAGAATTTTTTTACAATTTGCTAGCTTGTAATTATAAGGAATCTCCTATAAAATAATCCTAGAATATGGGTGGTAGAACATTATGTATTAATGTGGTCAATTTTAATAAACACATAAAAACTTCAGAAATTCATTGTAACCTTAACTGCCAACTTGTATTTTTTTTTAATTTCTATACTCTCCTGCTTGGTGATGCCTATTGGCTAATTATTATTTTTTTGGTACATTTTTTCCCCTGAAATTTTGATAAATTTGTATAATATACAATAATTTATTTATTAGGAAATATTTTAATCTACCGGTGCTGCAATAAGGATGGCCTTCAAATCACAGAAATGGAAACATTTGCCACTGTGACTACACAGCACGGCACATCACTAAATCCACTGTAGTAAAGAATTACGCCACATTACCACATCATCACGGCACACCAGTTAAAAAACATCAAGAACGTCCAAACACCAAATGTCATGTTCCTCCCTCCCACCCTCAACCCGTCATCATTTCTGTCGTTTGCAAAGGTCTTCCTTGACTTGGAAGACCAGCCCTGAGGAGTGGGTAACATAATCGAAGTGTGGTGTCATCTTATTTTTTTTTTTTATATATTTATATATAACATAAGTAGAAGCCTTTATGAGACTATGGTGGGCATGTCCTTAATCGTAATATATTGAGTGTTTGGTATTCTATAGTGGAGATGCAGTATTTTTAAAACTTTATGTATCATTGAAATTAGGACTAATCTTACAAAAATATTATTTTTACATAATTCGCGGGTATTTCTCAAAACTGGTTATTAAATTTCACCAACTTTATCAATCACTATAAACACTTCTTTAAGCAATCTTTACTCTACTCTTAAAGGAACACTCTGCAAAACTGATACACTGCATTATGCCTAGTTTTGCATTGACTGTTTCTGCAATATACTGGGCTATAATTAAAAAATGCAACAAGAACATTTTAAAGGTGATCAGGATAACAAATACAGAAATTAATAGAAGCAATCAATATTACTTAATGGAACAGCTCCGGATATAATTATAACAATATTTCTAATGCCTGAAACGCCTCATGAAGGCTCACAAACACACTGCTATTTGACCCATCGCTTGTGAATTAAAAACTTTGCTTTACATTCTCTGTCGCAGTATAATCATTTAGTACAAAAACAGTATTTAGCTACAGTCAATTCATCATGTAAATGGCAAAAACAGTAAATTATGAGTTTTTATCAGTTGATTTCAGGCAAATATCATAGTTTATGATTCCTGGTTATCACATTAAAGGAGTTCAGTGGTTTTAGAGTTCATTGGGCTGAAGACTACATATTTAAGATTTTTGCAGTTTACTAAAAAATTTGGACTCTGAGGTGAGGTCTGAATCTGAGTCACAGAATTCACCAGTAGTACCCACAGTTGCATACACAATTATGCAGGCGTCTGAGCTCACATCTCCCATTAACCTTTCCCGGTTCAGTATTTTGTCCGAGCTTGCATTCTGAGAAGTGTAGACTTTATGTACTCTACAGTAATCTAATGTAGAAAAAATAACTCTTCCATAATACAGTGCATCAGACTGCATTGCATATTTGAAGCTTAGGGTCTGTTCACATCAACGTCTGGTTCCGTCTGGGATTTCCGTTCATCCATTCCGTCAGAGGAACAGATGAATAGATAGCAAAACGGAAAATATACCGTAGCTTCCGTTTTCATTACCATTGATTTCAACGGTAACGCTTCGGTTGCAGTTGGTTTCCGTTCCGTAAAGAGTTTCAGTTTCTTTAACAATAGTGTAAACGACTGCACTATTGTTTCCGTTAAAAACCCAGAAACTTTACGGAACGGAAACAAGCGGAAACCAATTGCAACGGAAGCATTACCATTGAAATCAACTGTAATGCAGACGGAAGCTATGGTTTCCGTTTAGCTTTCCGTTTATCGGTTCCTCCAACGGAAAGGTCGAATGGAACCCATGAACGGAAGCACAATGCTGATGTGAACAGGTCCTAACACAACAATAATTTTTACACTTCGCTATAAATGGCAGTTGTCTTTTCTCAGAAGTGATATTTCTGTGTTTCTGACTAAATATTTCCTCAGTGGAGTATAACAGGTTAACATTGAAGCTCTTCATGTAAGCCACTATGCTTCCTTAAAATAGATCTGAATTATAAGCTGTTTCAATTATATTGATATAATCTGAATGATGTAAACTTGAAGAAACACTTGGCTTTTCTAAGAATAAAGTATTCTTATGAATACAAGACAATTATTTGCTATGTCCACATTTCCTTCTCCTCCTTTTTTTTATACCAAAACGCAAAAAATAGATAGATTTAGATAGAAATAAAATAGATTTCTTTAATATCTGCCTTACTCCCTGATCAATTAAATGGAACAAATATGAACATTTAAAAAAATAAATATATATATATATATTTTGGAAGTGAAGCTCCTCTTTTGTTTGTTTTCTTTGTAATAAATGTTTTCCTTTTTATTAGTTTTTACTAACCATAATGAGTAAGCTCATGATTACTACAAGTACTTTGAGTGCACAAGAGTGATGCAATTGAATATGAATCTGGCCAGTTCGTGGCTAAAGTGGGTTGTCTCGCAACAGATGCCTGTCCATATGTCTGTATAGGGCTTACGGATGTCAAAGAGGGGATTCCCTTGCTTGGGACCCTCTCTATTAGTTAGAGCATAGAAACTCACAAAGAGCAGCTCTCACTCTGGTGGACTCGAGATGTCCATGTATTACCTGGTTAACCATTCAGACGTTCAACTATTTGAAAGGCTCATGTAACATTACATTACATTCCCCTGTAGTATCAGCAGTGGAAATATGTGGCCAGATCCGGCTTCCCCCAGCAATGGGGATAGCAGGGGTTAGAGAAGATATTTTTTATATGGATACCCCCTGAAGTTTCACTCAATAACACTTGAGTGCTGCATTGTGTACTCAAAGGATTGGATGCCATGTATATATATATATATATATATATATTTTTTATTTTTTTTTTCAAAGCATACTGTGCCACTAAAGGGGTCATGTGGGGACCAAAAATTATTAGCAGTGTAGTCACTGCAGTATGTGAGTACACTCGCTAATATACATTCCGGTCCCCTGTCTGAGATTTTCATAGACTTTTATAGCACTGCCAGGGTATCTAGTTCCACAAACTTCTTTGATGACGATACGACTCTTTGTCATGTGACCAACCCTGCTGTACTCTATGTAATCGATGTACTACTGCTTATACATGGAGTACAGCGAACACACGCCACCATTACATACTAAATGGTAGAATGGTGGCTCAGTGGTTAGCACTGTTGCCTTGCAGAACTTGGGTCCTGTATTCAAATTTCTTCAAAAACATATTTACAAATAGGGAATTCAGATTTTGAGTCCTACTGGGGACAGTAAATGATGATAAATTCTGTGAAATATGTAGGCGCTATATAAATATTAATAATAATACTAAATGGGAAAATACTGGGTTAAACAGACTTAAGCCTTATTCATGCAAACGGGATAATCGGCCTTGTGATGGCCCTTTTTTTTACGGCCGTCACACAGCTGCATTAAAATAAATGTACTTCTATAGGGCTATCCAAACAGCTGTTTTTTTAATGGACCGTGTGAACGGCCCTTGAAAGAATAGGATGTCTCCTATTTTTGCCCGTTTTCCCGGATCTCTCAATAGACTCAAGTCTATGAGGGATCTGTGAAAACGGGTCCCGCACGGATGCAAATCAGCCATTAAAAATTGCAGTTTTTATGGCCGATTTGACATTCGTTCATGTGAATAAGCCCTAAGGGATATTAGTTGACAGAAATGTACCTGAAGCAACCAGTGTCAGGCAGCTGCTGCCAAAGCAAATAATATCATGGGATACATCATATGGGAATAGATGCACATGATGGGAAAATAGTCCTATCACTCTATAAATCTCTAGTCACCGCACATGGAATATTGGGGATATTCAGTTTTAATTTAAAAATATCTGGAGTAAGATGGACTTAATTTAATGAGAGGTGCACACCTCTTATTAAATTAGGCAAATCTCTGGATGTCTGTGCGGTTGAAATGGCTGGTGAAGACTTCTGCTATAATTTAGACCACAATCTGCCATAAAGTATAGTAAATTAGTCAGGACACAGCAGGCCATACCCCCATTCGCTTAGCCTCGCCAACTTTTTGGAAAAGTTGTTGGTGCGGAGCAAATGCATTAAAAATCAAAAAATGTTGAGCAATTTGCGAATTTGATAGATTTGCCACATGTTGTTTTTTTGTCTTCCTCTGGATCAACATTGCAAGAGAATGAGTTAAACTGGATGAACGTATGTTTTTTTTTCAGCCTTAGTATGTTACTGTACAGTGCCTGGTGTAACTGCGGCACATCCCAAAAAGATGTACATACCCTTTAGAGGCGCTTACCAGGATCTTATATTGCTGGCCTATTATTAGGATTCAAACCCGGGGAACCCCACTGATCAGTAGAACAAAGGGGCCCCTGCAATATTTCACACCATGACATCCATATGTTTGTGGCTGCGTCTGGTGATGAAGATCAGCCCATTAAATTGAAAAACATAACAGTGCTGATGTCATTGTGTGGGTAATGCAGTGAAGAGGACACAGCGATCCAGTAAGTACCACTGACCCTATGTTTTGCTAATCGTCCTGGGGCTTGGATACCCACCAAAAATATATATCCTAAGGATAGGAAATCCATGCGTATTCTTAAAATTGTGTACACATCCCCTTTACTGATGTACTCAACACAGCAACATCTATACTGTATATGTGTGGCTGGTACTGCAGCTAAGCCCAGTCAATTGAACAGACTAAGCAAGACTGAGCTGCAGTCTGGTACTGCCACATACTGCGTATGGATATTGCTGTGTCAGGTATAGAAGTTACAAGAATAAAGAAGGTAGGCTTTACTCAGAAAGTGAGGATAAATCACCAGTGGTTTATTCCACTGGTGATTTATCTTCACCTTCTGAGTAAAGCCTACCTTCTTTATTCTCTTGCTTCTTTTGGGGAAAGTTGGGACTATGACCTCAGTTTGGCGCGCACCATAGGATCCAAAGGAATTACGAGGAGTGCTGTTCCCATCTCTACTTTCTACAGGTGTAGCAGTTAATTTCAGCCTGCTGATTGGTTGCAGTCCTGGAGGTTTGAACCCCACTGATCATACCTCAGTCAGCTATCCCAAGGATAGACTATCAATGTAAAATCTAGTATAAAACCCTTTAATACCTTAGGAATGTTTCACTGTGGTCACTTTGTGTTTCAACCATTAAATTGAAAGGTGAGATGGGGCTGACCTTAAACATTTTTCCTTAGAAAATAGAAGAACTTAAGTATTTTTAAATCTTCTTTTCTATTTAGTTTCTATTGTTCTTTAGATATAAATGTACATCCATATAAGTGTATGCATTCTGCTCAGCAAGGATCTTCTCTAGGGTCCAGCGTCCTGACATTTCCCCTATACAACAATTCTCCCGCTATTAAGAGGTTAAATGTTACTTCTTGGTCATCTTGGACAATGTTTTTTTCATATGGTTGATGTTTTTAATAGTCATAAAAATTAATATTTTCTATTTTATTAAATTTTTCAATGTTCTACAAGTGAAACAAAATCAAACATCGAATAAAATGTGCACAAAATAGTAATAAAAGTTATTATATGGAAATGTATACATAATTTAACAAACATATATGAGGATTAAAAACAAAGGTTCACCTCATAAATTATGCAATAACTTTACCAGCATTTCCCTAATTTACATCTACTACACAAGTTTTTCAATTGATCAGAAAATTGGGGAGAGCGTCAGTTTTTGCTGTGTCCGTTCTGTCAATATACAAAAACATTATACTGTTGCAATGGGATGACCACCATTATAAGAGCTACTCTTCTCTGCCCATGGAGTGGGTACAACTTCTGAAACCATCAGTGAACATCTGATATCACTGGGGGAAGCTGCTGCTGGCAATCCATTTCAAATCAGTATTAGGGCATGGCCCCACGTGGCGGATTTCCTCCGCAACTGTCCGCATCAATGCCGCACAGAATCTGTGTTGCAGATTCTGTGGCGGATCTGCCCAAAATGTGCAGTAAATTGATGCGGATTAGCTGCTGCGTACTGCGGTAAAAGTGCTTCCCTTCTCTCTATCAGTGCAGGATAGAGAGAAGGGACAGCACTTTCCCTAGTGAAAGTAAAATAATTTCATACTTACCGGCCGTTGTCTTGGTGACGCGTCCCTCTTTCGGCATCCAGCCCGACCTCCCTGGATGACGCGGCAGTCCATGTGACCGCTGCAGCCTGTGATTGGCTGCAGCCGTCACTTAGACTGAAACGTCATCCTGGGAAGCCGGACTGGAGACAGAAGCAGGGAGTTCTCGGTAAGTATGAACTTCTATTTTTTTACAGGTTGCTGTATATTGGGATCGGTAGTCACTGTCCAGGGTGCAGAAACAGTTACTGCCGATCGCTTAACTCTTTCAGCACCCTGGACAGTGACTATTTACAGACGTCTCCTAGCAACGCTCCCGTCATTACGGGAGCCCCATTGACTTCCTCAGTCTGGCTGTAGACCTAGAAATACATAGGTCCAGCCAGAATGAAGAAATGTCATGTCAAAAAAGCAAGACGCATCCGCAGCACATATAACATTTTCATGACAGCTGCGGACTTCATTGCGGAATTTAGAATCTCCATTGAAGTCAATGGAGAAATTCCGCCGTGAGTCCGCAACCAGTCCGCCACAACTCCGCAACAGTCATTGCATGCTGCGGACACCAAATTCCGCACCGCAGCCTATGCTCCGCAGCGGAATTTTACGCATCGTCTAAACGAACACTGCTAAATAAAAGTGGAAGTCAATGGAGAAAAGGCTCCGCTGCGGATTAACGCTGCGGAGTGTCCGCTGCGGAATTCAAGAGGAAATCCGCCACGTCTGGCCATGCCCTTACATGCCGGCCATTAAAATGGTAGGCAGATAGGCAAGCCCCCTCTATGGCTTCCATATACTCTATAGGGCACATGCAAAAGGGTTGTCATGTTGAGGAAAAACCCTTAAAGGAACGTTTTGTGTAATATCAATATAAAAGAGAAATAATGGCGAATGAGAACCTCCACATAAAGCTCATTTATAGCATTAGCATCAAGAACTGTAGGGCTTACATATAACATAAAATAAAGGAGAATTACTTTGGTCTCTCACCATCTTTAAGATTTTGACTTGCTATCAGTGAATGGAAATATTCTTGTTACAGATTTAATGCTCACAGTTGAGGGTTTGTTACAATTGCATCCAGTTCTAGTGAACTGAGCAGCTTGAGTTCACAAAGGATTGTCTAGACTGTCCTATCATGCATATGGGGTCAAGGAAAGAGGATCATACTCAGATATAACGATAGAACTGTCAGGATCTAGTAATTCATACCCTTTTAGTGATGGATCGCAGTGCTTGAAACATTAGTGAAGCTGGTTTCTGCCAATTGTCCTAACTATTGAGTTCCCTCATCGGTCATCTCTCAACCACAATTGTGAATATGTTTTACAGTCATCATCCATGATATTGACCCATTATTGGATACGGGTACATCTGTCAGAAGAAAAGATTCTCTTCAAAAATTACCATAAGGTGTTACGCCTTATCCACACAACCGAGTGTGCCGTTCTATCTTTCCTCGGATCGGAGACTCTGACCATTTTTCACAGACCCTATTCACCCGTCAAAGTGAATGGGTCCGTGAAGATTATCAGGTGCCACTCGGATGCCATCAAAAACGGCCCGAGTGGCACAATGGTTGTGTGCAAGAGACCTTAGGAATAAGATTTAGTAATTCATACCCTTTTGGGGATGGACCACATGGCTTGAGAGACCACTTAAGTTGGTTTCTGCCAATCATCCTAACCATTGAGTTCTCAAATTAGTCATCCCTCAAGTACAATTTGCAACAAGTCCCATGGTCATTATCTAGAACTACTCTACCATTAGTGGCTCTCAATAGTCATCTTTCAACCATCTTTCAGCATGTGCAATGGTTATAGCAAGGTTTTGATTCTTTAGTACACATGGGATAGTCATCATCCATCATATTGATCCATTATTGTATTTGGGACCATGGTTCAGAAGAAATTATCATATTGACCTGTTCATTACCTATTGGTAATAGACCATACCCAGGTTGCCAGTTTCTGGCCATATTCCTAACCACTGAGTTCTCTCATTGGTCTTTCAATATGTTGCAAAGTTCCAATATGTTGCACCCATAATGGCCCCAGAACCGCTGCATGATATGCATTAAATATGCATTGTGTGATATGGTCCTATGGATGACATATTGGTCATGGTCCATATCATAAATCTACAATAACAATTATAGCACATACTGTGTACAACGGGTCATTATACAAACATTACCTCCCATTCACTACATAAATAAGTTATAGTCTTTTATGTTCTCTTTGCCTTGCATGTTTTATATAGAAGGCTAAGAACCTAAAACAAGCCTGTGCTACATGCATAGACAGCCTGTTATACAGCAGATGAAGCCTCCAGAGACCACTTCTGCTACATATACTGAAAAGGTCACCCAGTCAGGAAATCTAGTGGTTGCTCATCTGAACTCATAGAAGAAGACAAATAGATTATTTTAGTTCGTTTTTATGATGTCTATTTTATTAATTATTTATAGTTTTGTTTGTGTTTTGAATCATCTTCTGTCCTACAATGGATTAATGTCTATGACAAATGTTAGGTGGGGCCTGATTACAGTGGATCCCCAGTGATCATCTGTAATCTGCATGGAAGTGTTTTATTTTACTGCAATGCCCCCACAGGGGATATAAGGTGTTGCATAACAAATTGATAGAAGTTACTCCCCTTAATAGAATTCCCTAAGAGGGTATGTGATACAAGGCAACTCCTTTAAAATCAATTATCGTTGATTTTTCCACTCCTACTTCCAAGGCACTACTCCCTCCTTAAAAAAAATACTTTCTAATGTTCACACTGCTAATTTTCGAAAATACCCCATTATTTTCATGTTCACCTATTTTTGGAAAATGCCCATAGGACCCTTGATTTTCTTCTTTGTATTTTTTGCCCTAATTTTTAATGAATCTACAGTATCTTTAGTGTCATCATAAAATAATATATCATTATTATAAATGTAACATAATGATGAAATATACTATTTTAGCAGTTGAAAAATGAAATTTACTATTTTTTCCTATAATTGTTAACTTCAATTTTTATGACATGGTCAGTCGCTTCTGTGTCACTCGTGGGACTGTATCACACACTTATATTTGTTCCCCCAAAAACAAATTAATTTCCTATCATTTTCCGCAAACAGCTCCTTAGCCTCAGCTCAGTTAATGCAGTTTTATAGATATCTGTAGACGCGTGCTACCTAGGAGATAAATGACAGAGCACAAGTGAAAACAGGGTTTCAAATATCATCACATTTTTCCCTTGAAGCAGAGTCCAGAAGGAACAGCTGACTGTTTCCGATATCAGGATGAAAATGTACAATTTCATGATGCAAAGCATTGAGTGAACTTGTACCCAATTTTTCCAGCCTGTTTATTTAACAGCATAAGGTGAAATTAAACAGTTATTCTGTGAACTGAATCTTCTGTGCTGGAAATATGTTCCTGTAGATATCTAAAAATGTTTTCTAAATGGGATATATGAGCTAAGAGAACCTCTGGTCAACACAACATTGCTCCATCCCCCATAGCAAATCTCCTACCCTATACTATGAATCTCGTATGATACTGGTAGACTCAACTGGGGCCCAAATATCAATCATCCAGAAATATAATACAAATAAGTTATACGCATACAGAAAATATTTTCAACATATTACGCAGTTTTTGCAAGTTTAACTCTCTATGCAGTCAATTATGAATGTAGGTACACCAAATCATGGCATCTATGAAGGCATGAAGTCTCGTGCGACCTTCTCAAAATTTGCCACAGATGCCACGTTTTGGCGGCATTGCAACACAATCTAATGTCATACAAAAGACAATGACCCTGTTTGTGTTTTAGCTTCAAAGGTTGGACAGTGCATATATTGTTTCCCCTCTTTAGGGTATTATTGGGTTAATAGAAAGGAAGGTCTTTAAAGGACTGGATTCATTTTTTTAAGCCAACTTGTAAAATTCATAACTACCGTATAAGCCGATTTACGAAATTTCAGCCGAAGATGTGAATTACATAACATATGTTATTTATCCCAAACCATTTATCCTTTAAAATTGAACCCTAAAAGACAGCAATTTCTGTAGAGGGAAAACAGGAATCCATATTTTTGCTGAGTACCCCACCACATCCATCTATTCTAGGACAGAAGGGCCAGGCTGGTGAGAAAGGCTGCGTAATCCTTGGGCTGGCACTTTATTTATTAATATTGTGATGCTCGTAGTGTGGAAGAGTATTAGGTGGCTGTTAATATGGCACAAATATGGGATGGCACAAAGCAGGCATTGGTACGAATACCAAACTTAAAGCTAACCTGTGGTGGAACAGCTTCTCTATGAACCGTGGGCACCTTTTACATGCCTTAAATGCTCTATATATTTTACTAAAGGTCACCAATATTGTTGAAAGTGGAGTCATGCTTTAAAGAGCAATTTCATCTCCATAGTATTTATACATGAGCATCCATTGCCATTAAAAATACATATTCCAATAGTATAAGGATAGGTAGGGGTCTAACCTCTGAGAACCCTGATGATTCCAAGAACAAAAGGACATGGATTCTTTTGATGCTGGATGGCCCTGCCATTCACCTGCGGTGTACAGAACTTCTACATGAATCCATTCATTGAATGAGGTTTTGTTGAAGTTCCCTGCACAGCTGTTGGATAAGGAAAAACTGCGGTTTGGGGAAAAATTTGAAAAATAGCTAATTTTAAAGATTGGTGAAGGTCCAAGAAATAGGACCCTCACTGGGTCAGTGATGGGGAAAACACTTTTAAGTGCTTTATAAGTAGTTTTGAAATTCAGGACCATAAAGCTTTGTGGCTAGGTGTCCCATTGAAACATTTCCTGCCCTAGGTCGGTTCTCCATCTGGGTGGTGGAAAGGGAAAAACGAAGGAGCTCAAATTGTCCAACAGGGATGGAATTTTTCTTTACTTGGCAGGAAACCCCGCACTATAACGCCCATATGCCCTAATAGGTTATATGGACGGGGGTTTTACACCGTTACATAGTTTGTGGGTTGAATTAAGCCCAAACTCCATCAAGGTTAACTTTTTATACATACAAAGTGCAGTTGACTCAGAGGAAGACCAGAATCTCCCATGAATGGCATGGAATAATTTGCCATAAAGTGTAAAAAAAAATGTCCTGTCTTCCGCTGGCAATGAGACTGATCCCTGGATTGCCATCCTATATTAATACCTGCATATTGACATGAGACACCGCCTTTAAGCATTGACAAATCATTGCCATATTCTGCACTATACATAGTGAACTGGCATTGTAACTCTCTGACTTTTTGCTTCGGTTGACATTCCTTCTCTGTAAATACATTATGATGTCCCCATCAAGGGCTTCTCCAGCTGTTTTGGAGCTACTTTTCCCAGCAGGTTCCTCAGCAGCCGGTCAGTGAGCGTTTGCCTACAGCTGCTCTAGGGTTGCAATATGTGATCTCTTTTCTCTCATCTGTTTAAGTGATAGGAAACATAAAAACGGATACGTTCCTGATATAAAGTGCAAAATTGTGATAAATAAAAAACAAAACACTACAGGGAAATTTAGTCCTGGGCTACTTGGAGGCTTTTTTTTTAGTGCTACTGATTGATTTTAACTATTGAGTGATGGGGCTGTCCACATGATAGCATACAACTCAATGGATTCCTTTGGACTGCAACTGTAGGTCGATAGTTAAAATCAACAAAAAGTCTCTGTGTAGTCCAGCTAAAATCGAAATGAGCCAGAATTTGTCTCAATTTGCACTAAAAAGAGCTGTACATGCCTCGCGCCAGATTTACTATGTGTTTTAGACATTTTTTGCAACTAATTAGATCATTTTGAATAGTGTCTTGAAAAGGGGTCATGGAGAAGCGTAAAGTGGTGCAGCTTAAAATGTGCCAAAGTGCAGCAAAATTGTGCCAAAATGCTTCACAAAATATTGGTCTAAAGTAAGACAACAAAGAGGTGGCGTAAGGAAGAGAATAGTGTCTAGCAAGTCTAGCAAGATGCGCCAAATTTATCATACAGCATGCGCCACTGTGATAAATTTGGCGTATCTTGTGCCTGCCTGGTTTTAAAGGCTATGCAAACCCTTGAAGTAAATTTTTTTTATTTTTATATATATATAAACTGTATATAATAACTTTTTATTTAGAAATGTCTTTTTGAGATACAGCTTCTATGTATCCTGTATCACATGTAAACATTACAAGTGATGTTTACATCTAGGATAATATGACACATATCAGGTCATTTAAATTTCAGATTAAAGGAATAATTTAACCCCTTCATCACTGACAATATACTTTTTTTCAAAGCCCTGGATTTTGCATTTGCATGAAAAACGCTGCAGCTGCAGAAGTAAAGCAGTAATGTCAATGGGAGCTCGAGTCCCCAGACATGAAGAATGGGGGTTTAAACATGTTTTTGACCATCTGGTCATGTTCTGCTCATTTCTAAGCCTGATACAATTGAAACAAAGTGCGCCGCTTCTATATCTCATCATGTCCTAGGTGCCTATTTATCCGTAGCACAATGGACTTTCAGGCGGGCATCCAGGCTGACTTTCATATCTGCAAATTATTATGAATAGTTTCCCTCTTATAATGCCCAACGTGCGTTCACCTGTGATGGGCCAGACTCACAGATCCCATGCAATATAATAAAAAATATCAAGTTGTTTTTCTTTTTTTCCCCCCTTTTCTGCATTCTATAAGGCCCTTTGGTCTCACAAAAGAATTTCTGTCTAATGATCTGTGTCAGGTTTAACAAGATTCATCATTAGAACCATCCAGAGGAATGTTTGACGACATCAAAGGGAACTTTTGCCTCATGTTCCGGGTAAAGCGATTCGCATCTGTTAAGGAGCGGAACGCAAAAAAAAAAAGAATAAGTAAAACGTTTGGATTTGATTCGTGTCCCTGAAATACCTTCCCGCAGTCATGTGGCCAGTGCTACGATACCAACATTTACTGTGACTTTTAATTAGGTTGGGAGGAAACTTTTCTTCTGAACTAAAAGAGAATTTCCCCCTAAAATATATATATATATTTTATTTAAAATCTCTAATATTTACTTTATATGTACAGTATAGGTCGCTGAATCATCCTGTGTCCAGGAAAGCTGGATGACATTCCATAGGTTTGTCATCCATCTTTCCTATAGCCCTAAATGTCAAATCGGTTAATTTGGTTAAAGGGTTTTCCTCATTCTTATCAGCCGGGTCCCACTGCCGATCCTCAGAATCCCTTCAGAGTTCTCCCAGCGCTGCGGCCCTTTCATCCTGAGGATAGGTGCAGGTCCCGACTGTCGGGATATGATATCGCTTTCCGTGATTGGAAAACCCCTTTAACAATATCGGAAAAGTCTCTTTGAATTTGCAAATTTGGCATTAAGGCAGGAGCGTAGCTAGTGGGGGCACGTGCCAGGGGGAGTGCCAACAAGCCATTTTGCCTTGGCCAGAATATTTAGATACAAACATAGTGGCAGCAAACGGAACCTTTGAAGGAAACCCTAACTACGGCTCTCCATTTAGGGGTGACGGAAAGCAGGGTAGATATCACACAGCTTTCCAGGCCCCTGAATGGTGGTTATGCAATGAGACATCGATGTGCCATTCAGAGGGTTACAAAACATAAGTGCCAACCTCTGTGGAAACCATAATGGCAGCCGTATTGCTTATCATCCAGCTTTCCTATAGCCCTAAATGTTATCAATATTGGGGATGTCTCTATGAATTTGCAGATATGTCATTTAGGGGTCTTGGAAAGCTTGGTGGCAAGCCCAGGGGTGACTAATAACAACTATATTGGTTATCACCCAGCTTTCTGTAAATTGGTCTGGGTACGCAATGATACATAGAGTGGCCATTCAGGAGTGTATAACAGTTGGGTGATGACCCCATAATGACAGCCATGTTGCTTGTCACCCAGCTTTCCCTGGAACAGATAAAGCTGCAAAATGGCTTAATATAATTCTTAAAAACTTGACAGCAGAGGACGACTCAAGGACTTCTATGTACTGGGGATTGTGGGATTTTAGGTGGAAATGCTTTTTATATGGCACGGGATCAGTGTCGCCGTGGGAGCTGTTTTACCCGACGCCATAGAAGCTAATTTTATTATACAGATAAATTCACAGAGATTGCTCCTGAAAAATCTTTTTTCACGGTCTCTGTAAGTAGAATAAAAATAAGCAAATAAAAAAATATCATCTTCTCCTTTGATGTCTTACATTTGCATTGCCGCCATGAATAATTTAACCCCCAGAATGCCACGGGGAACGTGGCCTCAGCTGGGGGGGGGGGGGAACTGGCATCAACATTAACATGTGGAAAACAAATTAGAGCGTCCGAGCCGATGCCAGAAACTCCGGGAGTTGTGTTTATCAGGCTTTCCTGGTTGCAGCACTGATGGAAAAACAAACGGATTTATCAATGGGAAATCCCACTGACAGCAACAGTTTGTTTCTCGCCTTTGATACGGTTTTCTGTTGTTTTGCTGGTAACGTTTTTGAGCAGGGAAACTTTCCCTATAAGGACCAAATAGGATTGTGCAGCGAAATATCCCGACTGTGAGCGGCCGGGGAGAGCTCAGTAGTCTAAATGACTGAATTCATTTGGGGGATAAAGTTCTACGTCACCTATGTGAAAAAGTAACTGCCGGTTTTCAACATTGAATTCAATGGGGAGGTAAAACCCGCAACAAATAGCAGATGTTGAGATTTTTGTGGTGGTACAGCTGTGATTCCACCGCAACTCACAAAAAAAACAAAAAAGGATTGTTTGATTTAAAACAAATAAAAAGGTTTATACTTTCCACCCGGGCGTTGTCATAGCGATGCTTCTTTCTGTTCTCTGTACAGTCCGGCCTTCGGGGATGACGTTGCATCCCATGTGACTGCGGTGGCGAATTACAGACTGTAGCAGTCACATGGGCTGCAGCGTTATTCCAGCCGGCTGGCCTGGATGAGAGCAGAATGAAGCATCGCTATGACAACGGAGACCGGGGTAAGTATAAACTTTTTTTTAAGCCACTGTTTTCCCACATCAGACATTCCGGCCGAAAAACTGCACCACAATTTGGTATGGTTTTTCGGGCGTAACTCCCTGCGGGTTCCAGGACAGATGTACTTTTACGCAGTGTACCCGCCCTGTGTGAACATGGCCTAAAAATATCCTGGTGCAATACTCGGGCAAAGCTGCACTTGCAGGCTGCGATACGTGTAGGGATCACATCGGTGGTATTCAGGGTCATGTAATATCCTTGTAGTTCTGTTCTTTGGGATGTCACATAATTGAGACACTTTTTTGTATGCACACGACACTTTATGTTGTACTTGGAACTTTTGGTCCATTACATTGTATATAGATACTGTATATTTTATATGCTTGTCTTATTGTTTTCCATTAATTGTTTTTTTCCCCCATATTTATTTTTGTTGTATTACCTTATATACTCTGTTTCTTAACAGGGGTGGGTACTGCACTGGGACCATTTATTTTATAAATATTTTATTTTGTTTTGCAGTCGGTCCTTTAAATTCTTGAAAAAAAACTTTTTTGTTGTTTTGGTTGATGAACTCCTATTTTTAAAACAAAGGAAACACTAAAAAGTCACCAAAAATGCACAGTGTGAACCCAGCCTAAGTGTTTCGGGTGCACACCTATTCTTTGTGTCTTTTCCCCCCATTTTTTGCATGTGTAGCACCCTGTTTTGTTTCTTTTTTTAATGCTTCTTTGCTGTTCGTTAATTTAGTTTTGCTATGCTGGTGTAGTGCACAATTCATTGATCCTCCAATGATGGCAAATTTTTCAGGTCCTGAGTAGCTTTACCTTTTCGCCAAGTCTCCTACATTTGGAAAAATTATTCTCAGTGGAATTAAATGGAGGCCCAAAGCCTTAGAAGTGCCATGTAACCCTTCCAGATGGGTAGAATTCAATAACTTTTTCTAATTTTTTTCTGGAATTTCTTATGATCATAAAATAAAAACATAGAAATATAGAAACGTGGTGTGACTACTTTACTCTCATCTTAACATTCAATACATATTAAGTTAATACAGTCAACTGAGTTGAGTCTCTTATGCATATAGTCAATTGGTCGATAGGCGAGGCATAGCAGTTTGGGCAAATGTTAACTTTGCTCCAGATATTTAGTATAAATCCAGAAACTGTTTAGTGATTACTCAAATAATGAGAAAACATTCAGTATTAGAAATATGTAATAACAAGAGACATATTTTTTTTCTCAAAGTTCCCAGAGTTAGGACCCTGTAAACCCCCTCCTCCCAAAATTTACAAAATGTATACCCATTAGTCTACATACTGGCATATGCCCAGGTTGAATATTTCCTATGAGGGCAGCTAATAATGGCAACACTTATTTTTATTTACAAGAAGAGTGGTGGTATAAAATAAGTATCAAAAACGTTGGGGGAGATGTAGCATGGTCTCACTCTGGGTGAAAGCTACTTTTTTCGTTTATGCCTGGAATTACATTTAAAGGGATTGTCTGGTCTGGAACACCCATTTCCAAATACCGTATTAGAGAATTCTAAGTGAATTGAGAAGGTGGTCTATGTAGGACCCTTATCTCTTAGCTAGAGCAAAGAATGGCTACAGAGAGCATCTCTCGTTAACACAGGCAGCCCAATGATTTCAATGTAAACTGTGTAATGCCTCATTTATCCTGAGTAGGCGCTGCTGGAAAATCAAAAACTTGTTGCCAAGTTTCCCCACAGATTATAACTGATCACTAGGGACCCAAGCAGCGCAACACTCAGCTATGACCCCTTTAGTTAACCCTAGAGTTCAAGAATTGGAAGTGAAGAAAATAGTCAGAAATACTATGTATATGAATGTTTTTGATGATAAATGTGGCTTTGTCCAGTTTTGCAAAAACCAAACCTTGGCTTTAAGGTGAGATAACTTCCAAAAATCAATACTGCACTAGATGAATGGACCAATTTGGTAAAATTCAAGCTTCACCCAACTATAGCTGATTTAAGGTCACGGAATACATTTAAATGGAAACACATGATTAGATTTGTGACTTGTAGCCAATTTAACCAATCAGAGCACTGATTGCTGTGATCACACTGCCGTCACATTCACCTGCTTGATTGACGTTCCATTTTCTCATGTAATGCTACAACAATGATGCTACCAGCCGGCTGTTTTAGAAATCTACTAGTTCCTTACCAGAATCAGACAGATAAAGGTTTTAGGTGTAATCTATGACAGAATTCATGATTAAAGGGATGTGTGGGAAAAATGTTTAAAATCTGCTTGTTTTCCAGAAACAGCGCCACTGCTGTCCTGTGTCTGGTATTGCAGCAGAGCTCCATACAAATGAATATGGTTACGGTGCCATATGGACACAGCCGGTTTGGGAATACAACCAGACACTTTTATCTAATCTCATACAACCCCTTAAATAATTTCTTATCTGGCATTCCAGAATTCAGGGTGCTGTAAATGGTGCCTGTTGTTCAGCGGTGGGAAATCTGAGATGGTTACATGTAGCAGTGCCACACAATTCCAAATACCACCATACAGTGCTGAAGAAATACCGACATACAGTGATCAAATAATAATGTCATACATTAAGTAATCTAATAACTGTGCTATACAATGTCTCAATAAAACTTGGGTGCCAGGCCATCGATAGTGCCCTCTTCAGCAGGGACGACATATGTGTATGTGTGTGTGTATGTATGTATGTATGTATGTATGTATGTGTGTGTGTATGTATGTATGTATGTATGTATGTATGTGTGTATGTATGTATGTATGTATGTATGTGTGTATGTATGTATGTATGTATGTATGTGTGTGTGTATGTATGTATGTATGTATGTATGTGTGTATGTATGTATGTATGTATGTGTGTATGTATGTGTGTATGTATGTATGTATGTATGTATGTGTGTATGTATGTATGTATGTATGTATGTGTGTATGTATGTATGTGTGTATGTGTGTATGTATGTATGTATGTATGTAAGTGTATCTGTGTATGTGTTTGTATGTGTATAATGGCAGGCAGTAGCTCACACAATGTCTGCCGCGTACAAATAGTTGGAGAAGCTCTGTGACGGATTCTCTCTCCTTTCACAAATAATCGATGGATATCTATGTGGCCTGCCTGTAGTCATCAGCAGTAGCCAAGCAATCTAGGATTTGTTTTATTTGCCCACACTAACATAGAAGCTGCAGGAAGATACAAATGCAAAAGTAATAAAGATATAGTGCAAATGTTTTTTTTTAGGTTTGTTTTTACGCCCTTTATGTAAAATATAAAATACAAGGTTGAGGTTCCCTTTAAATAATGTCAGAGGGCAATTCTAACTACCCCCTCCAAGGGCACTGGTCAAACTAGTGTAATCATGATTTTCCTATATATAATATAACACACAGCCTCATGCACCATGCATGAGATATGCAGAAATATAGTCCACGTTACATTGTCGAGATTATATATGTACCACAGAAGCAACCCTGGGCTCACTGATAGCAACCACTTCCTGTACGCTGCTCAGTGCTGGATCTTTCTCAGAAAACCGGTCCTCTTATGTCACATTTACTGGGGTCCAGGAAGATGAGCCACATGGATCTGTTTGTTGGGGTCTTCACAATGCAGAGCTGCTTTCCCTGACAAACACAATAGTGACTCTGCGGGGCCAATTGACAGTATTTTTGAACTCTAAGGGTATGTTCACACGGCCAAATTCCGGACGTAATTTGGGCGTTTTACGCCTGGAATTACGTCCGAAATTATGGCTTGAAAGCGTTGACAAACATCTGCCCATTGAAAGCAATGGGCTGACGTTTGTCTGTTCACACGAGGTGTATATATACGCGTCGCTGTCAAAAGACGGCGCGTAAATAGACGCCCGCGCCAAAGAAGTGTCATGTCACTTCTTCAGACGTAAATGGAGCCGTTTTCCATGGACTCCATGGAAAACCAGCTCCAGTTACGTCCGTAATGGACGTGGCGTTCAAGCGCCTGCACATGCCGTTACAGCTGAAATGACGGGGCTGTTTTCTCCTGAAAACAGCCCCGTAATTTCAGCCGTTACGGACGCTGCCGTGTGAACATACCCTAACCGTCGTTTCAGACGTAAAAGCTCCTCCTCGCATTTTGCGAGGCGTCTTTGACGCTTGTAATCTTGAGCTGCTCTTCATTGACTTCAATGAAGAACGGCTCAAATTACGTTGCAAAGAAGTGTCCTGCACTTCTTTGCCGAGGCAGTAATTTTTTACGCGTCGTCGTTTGACAGCTGTCAAACGACGACGCGTAAATGACAGGTCGTCGGCACAGTACGTTGGCAAACCCATTCAGATGAATGGGCAGATGTTTGCCGACGTATTGTAGCCCTATTTTCAGATGTAAAACGAGGCATAATACGCCTCATTTACGTCTGAAAATAGGTCGTGTGAACCCAGCCTAAACCCGTTAATTTCTTAGTGTGTGAACTCTACAAACAGCTCACCGTATCTCAGCTTCCTGGATCCCTTTTAATGCGAAGTAGGACGAATAAATTACCAGCAGCCGCATTTTCAGACTCAGTTTCAATTGAAAAAACAATAAAAAGTTTATAGTGAATTTTCTATATTTCCATAATATCCTCCCAGTATATCAACAGCTAGTATTTTTAGGCTGGATAAACATCTATTTTCACACTATGAAAATGTTCTCTTTAAAATGCCTATAAACAGGTATAGCAGGGCTGAGTTTGCCATCTGGCATAACTTATGGTGATCTTAGGGTATGTTGAGATATGTAACTTTTAACAGGACTACATAGTACTACTGCCATATCTGAAAACAGTAATACATGTCGGAATACAGTGTAGCCTACAATGTATCCCTTACTCATTGCGACTAGAAGACCATAACTTCTTTTAACGCCAAAACCTCTACTTGTAGTTTATTTTGGTGAAAGCAACAGTCGGTGTTTATACATATTGAGTTTAGAGTGAAAACCATCCTCTTGAATGCAAAAAAAACCAGAAAACTGCAGGAAGGGTGGCATTTTTAGGACAAACGCCACTTTTTGAAGCATTTTTATTGACGATTTTTTGCGGCAAAAAACATCGTGGGCAAATTTTATCTTGAAGTCAGTGGCGAAATGTAAAATGCACTAAAAACATGGCCTTGTTTTAGGTGACATTTTTCTTATTTTGTCTTGCGTTTTTTTGGTCAGTTGCATTTTTTCAAAATCACAGCAATGCTGGGTTTGGCGTTTTTTCCAGCATTTAGTGCCCCATAGACCTCCATACGTTTTTTTCCTCTTCCAAAAAACGCAAGTGTAAATGTGTTTTGCGTTTATGGTTTTTTTGTGTTTTTTTTTTCCGGAATAATTCATGTGTTACAAAGAGGAATCTTAGCATCTCATGATCTTTGAATCACATGATTTGCAATGTGAAAAACGCCACATAAAAAAACATAGCTAGTAAAACACACTATTTGCAAAAAAAAAAAGCAACCAAAAACACCATAAAAACTTTTTTTTAGATGCGTTTTTCTGGCCAACAAAACGCCACACAAAAAGTGTGTGGAAAAAGCCTAACTGCATTAGAAAATGTGCTCCAGTGCCAACTCTGCTACATCTGCACCGTAGCTTTAAATCCAGAACAAATAAAAGCTCAAATACAACAATGTTCTAATAGACCAGCATTTGTGGGACTGTTGTTATGTTATACTACTAGATCATTAGGTATTTCACAAAGGTGTATATACTACGGGAAGCCCCTGCAACTGATATATGGGCCCAGTTTAGGTTTGGGTCATGTCACCCTTTTCTTTAACAAACAATGGGAAGAAGTGGGTGAGGGAGGGGGGACGACAAGTCCTATGCCCTCCTGTTAGTAACAGGGGACAAGGATGCACAGTTTAGAGGGGGGGGGGGGGGGGTTCAGTTTGGGTTTTGCTATGGGAGACCCCTCTCTTTATATACCCCTGGGCTATTCTAAGCAAAAATCCAGATTCCAGTCATTCAGCACTAGATTTCTGCCCATTTTTTGCAATTAGTAATTAGAAAATAATGAATACACAACACATCAATCACTATAAACCATAATACCAAGACAGCAGTGTGCCAGCCCCATAGACATGCTGCCCCAGGCACCAGCCTATATCACCTTTTCACAGATTTCTTATGCATTATTTTATGGGTCATTTACAAGAAACTTTTCTGGTTTTATGTAAATAAATCTTAATCATTGTATAATAAAAAGTCCTGCAAATTTTTAATATGCTTTTCGTTTCAGTCCATCACATTTTCAAGATCTCTGCTTGCTGGCATTTAAAGGGAACCTGCCTTGGTGATGCAATGCCTTTACAGGGGCATGGCTCATTTTATTAGGGAGCTCCAATAAAAAGGCTAAAGGCTCCTTCATATGTGTATATTATGGATTCATATAGTTTTGTTTTTTTTATTAAAAAAACTTTGCCAGTACATTTAAATGGTTTTATTCACATTTCCGCTTTTTTGATCGCATGGTGACTTTTTCAATAAGCAGCATGCTTCAGCAGATCTGTATGGGTAACATTTTCAGAAGTCAATGGATTGAATTTAAAAATGCATTTTCCGTGTTTGCATAGTTCACACATGCGTATTTGTTCCGTTCTTTATCATCCGTATTTTTCCAACATTACACAACATTACAGAAACAGCCAAAAAAAAACAACCAAACATTTAATAAAAAAACCCCGAAAAACTACAGATGAAAAAAGGACAATTCAGAACACATACAATATGTACCAGGACAGTATTTCTTCCTCTAGAAGTAAACAATGACGATTCCCATGCACTAACAGCAAGCAGAGATTTTGAAACACAATGTATAATCCAGAGTTAAAAGGATTATAAAAGGATTATCCTAACCACAGGATAGGTAATAACATGCTGATCGGTGGGGGTCCGATCCTTACCAATCACATGAAGCAGGGGTCCAATTCCTCCAACTAAATGGAGCGGCAGGTCAAGCATGTACACTGCCGCTCCATTCACTGTCTATGGGACTGCGGGAGATAGCCGAGAATATCGCTCAGCTATCTCCGGCAGTGCTCAGAGAATGAATGGAGCAGCAGGGCGTATGATCGGCCTGATGTTCCATTCATTCGGAGGTACGGGATCCCCGTTCTCGTGATCGGTGGGGCGTCGGTCGGAACCCCGACGATCAGCATGTTATCACCTATCCTGAACATGGAATACTTATAAAGTGGTGGCCTGGACCCCGTCACTGGATGACGCCATATTTATTGAGTGAATAGACAGTGTAAAATGCTGAGTTCTCATTGGTTTCTGCTGTAACAACGGTCTAAGTGACTATTAGTTGCCTTCCACCACTTGGTTTAGTCCCTATCATGAGCAGACATCAGGCTAGAGGAGAGAATATTACAATGAAATCAAGCAGTTGAGCAGGTGAGCGTCTAGAGAAAAACCCTTTTTATAAATTCCTGGATGAAGCTTATTATGTTTGTTATCTTTACCCACCAAAGCATTTACTTTGGTTTGTCGCCCGATCCACAAACACTTTCGAGGAGATGACATTACCGAAAGGCAGGAACATCTGCATCAGCTCGGTGTCCCCAAATTCCTGGGGCAGATGGTAGATAAACAGGTTGCAGCCCTCGGGTCCTAAGAAGATAAAAACAAACAATTTGTTACAGCAAGATTACGATTTACCCACCGGATTATTCGATTATAACAAGGACATTATTTGACATTCTTCATCTAGATATTGTGGCTGGACAAGGGCAAACAATGTTGCTCTAAGTTGGTCGACGTTTCCTCATCTGGCGCCCAGCACCTTGGGCACATGCCCCGCCTGACTCCCCCTTCCTCTAGCCATATCCCTGAGATATAATCTACTGGCATTCACAAATCTACTGTCAGATCTATGGAGCTCACATCTTCCAATAACCCCTGCTGGTTCAGTGTCAGCTCATAGCAAGATCTGCGGATCGAATTTATGTGCAAAGGTACAGTAAAGTGTGTAAAGTTTCACATCTTATGCACCCAAGAGGAAGTTAACCATTTTACGGCGTGTGAGTAACGGCTCTATTGCATGGGCCAATGATCGGGCATATGAACGCTCGTTCCCGATCATTGCCCTGTGTAATAAGGGCAACGATCAGTCGATAAACATGCAAACGCTCGTTCACCAGCTGATCTGCTCTTTTATGCAGAAGTAAAAATCAAAGTTGTCGGCAGGACATCGCTCTGTGTAATTAGGGAGATGCGCTGCCGACATGATGAAAATGCATGGGGACGAACGTTCAGAGTAACGGGCGCTCATCATCCCTATACATATCCAATCATTGCTCCGTGTGATAGGAGCAAACGAGCTCTGATCAAAGAGCAGTCTCATTGATCGGCGCTTGTTTACACGGCCCTTAAGAACTGTATAGGTAGATGAAGTAGAGCTACAACTTCCAACCCCTTTTCTATGCAACCATCCTGATAGCGAGACTGAATGAGAATTGAGCCTGGCTCTTCACATTGGCAACCAGTGCGGATGAGGTGTGGATAGGACGTGTGTCCACCAATATGTACATTATGTTCCTTCTCAGTTTAATTGTTTTTAAAAATAGGGAGTATGGCAGCAAATATATAAGGAAATATAAAGAGCAAAATAAGTGAAGAGTAGAGATTACCCGTTAGTCTTAATGGTCTACTCCTCAGACTCCAAGAGACCAGGCTGGTGGAACAGGCATAGGGAGCAAAGCTTGAGATTCCTCAAACAAGTCCACCAATGTGTATATATGGTGTATATGGGTCATTCAAGTTTCAGAATATACCTATATCTCCTGACTGTTTTATTAATTTCATATAGCTGGATATATTATTAAAATGATTCCTGTTGTAGTTAGTGAAATAATAATGCAAAATAGTGATTCAAGAATGCCTAAAAAAAACAGGACAAATGGGATAAAATTGCTGGTTTCTCTATATTTATGAACATATGATGTCAATTGAATGTCGGCAACCAAAACTTCAATCCATCCATGATGGTATTACCATATCATGTATGCTATCCTTATGTCTAGCCAGCATAGTCACAATGTCTTATCAGTGATCAGGTTAAAACAATTTAACTCAGTTGATCATTGGACACGGGGTGTGTGAGATTATCCATAGTTTCTTGTTGAACTTACTCTAGCATACAAAATATATCCAATGCTTAATATTCTTCAAGAGGTCATAGTATCCTAGGATAATATAAATAATCAAATTATAGAAAGTCCAGAAAAAATGTTGGAAAAAAAAATAATCAAAGGCATAAACAGTATGGGTCACTACACAAAGTCAGCTGATGGTGGAGAAAGCCTTAGATCATTGGAAAAAAACAATTAGATATATCATTTGGTATTTGTATCAAATGTCATTAGGGTGTTTAGATATATAGAGTGTGTTTTTAGTTAGGCTATGCCAGGATATGTATCTGGGTCTGACGGTCTCTCATTACAGGGTCTCTCATTACTATGGGTATGTTATGTCTATCTACTTATTCTATGATTTACTCACTTGAAGTACCATGTATCCATCTGTTCTTATTCTCGTAACTGTTTCATGGTAGATGAGTGTTTGGCAACAGAATCGCTATATACACATCAGCATTAATACATGCTATTTGACTACAATATATTACCTATGCTGTACTTTTGCTCCAATCACGTTACCAACCAGTCTTGTTGCCCCACCTGAGTTCATGACATTATACTCTATTCCCATTTCTTTGTACCTTATTCCCTGTAATTTTTGAACGTTTTTATTCATGCTTTGCATGACTCATTTTTTATTATGTTAAATTTGTCTCAATAAAGTTTGTGATTATTTTGCTTCACTTTTTGTGTTAATTGTACCCAATTCTTTGTAGGTGTTATATCAGGATATGTATTGGACGACCCAAGGGCCTTGCCCACCTCTCATGCCCATATTTCATTCACCTTGCTGGTAAAATGAAAGAAGATGGATCAGTGCCATGACAGATGCCCATTTAAAGCACATTAAAATTATTCTGTCTCAGCGTGAACACAATTAGGGTCTCGGAACATTTCCCGATACTAATAGAAAATGAAGTCTTGATGAATATTTGCTAAGCACAATTTTCCCCCACTAATTTGCTAAGAGCGTTGTCGTGAGGGAGCAGCTGATCTCTGCATTTCATACAAAAGCTGAAGTTCAGAGGTGACAGAGACACTTCATCTAAAGTCGAGGGTATGCGGGCAATTTTAATTAATGAATAGAGACAATTTTAATTTAACTCTTCATTGGGAGCGGCTCATTGTTTTACGGGCGCAGCTTCAAAAGTGTTGGATAATTAGAAGAATTTACTTGCAAGCTGGGAAAACAGGCAGTTAGGACAGGCAAAAGTTTATGAATTAGGGTATAAATATGAGCCGTGCTTTTCCTGTTAAGTCTATATAACAGGATAACAGCTAGTAACCAGTTTTATAAAGCATTGACATCAGAAGTAGACTGACCAGTTGGCCAATTGGGCAGTGCCCATAGGCTTACCAGCCTTCCTACTGACCCATGTAGATGACTAAGAAACCACCTGAATCTCTCAATGAGTGCAATAAACACATATTTTCAGATCTCATATATCTTATTGTAGTGAATACCATATTTTCATATATATGGGGTACAAGGGGCCATTGAGTTCAAAAGCATGTTGGAGAAACTGTTAGTGCGATGTTGTGTCTGGATGGAGGCCAATTAAACCTGGCAGCTCCATGCCTACTGAGATCTATTAGTATGTCCCTAAAGCCTTATATATATATATATATATAAGAATGTCATAAGAAGTCAACTGGCCTCCAGATGTATTACATGCAACAATTCACATTGTGCAGTTGTTCTTGAAGCTACATGACGAAGAGTAAAGGGTAAAGAGAGAACAAATGAACCCGTCAGAATCGAGTTGTGTGAAACCATTACCATTAACAAAAATTGGACAAATGAAAAACATTTGTTACCTTATATTATATAAGATCTCCTGGAACCGTTTATAATAACCTGTTCTATCTACTAATAGCAGATGGCAGATTACATAGCGGACACCAGATATATCAGTATGTTTTTGGATTATAGAAAAAAATGCAGAATGCCAATAGAAAACTCAAGAAAACAGGAGTAAATGCAAATCATGTAAATCTGTGACCCCGAGCATGCAAGATGGGGAAGGGTAAAAGCGGTGCCCTTAGCTCTCTTACCACAATAAGGACCCTGTGATGCCCCAGTAAACATTCACTTATGTTCTGCAGCTAATTAGATTTTTTCGGTAGTTTACTAATGTGACCAAAATAGATATATGAAGAAATAAAATCAATTCATGTTTAATGTGGAAGTGATAAAATGAAGATTGCATCATTAATGCTGCCATCCCAGTTACAGCTAAATAGCGGTGACATTTAGGTGCTTACATCTTAATGATGGATGCCTTGTTACATAAAAGTCTAACAAGTACAAATAATGTCCGACAATAAAGTGTAGGTTCATTTGTAAACAGACTTCAGATCCAGTTCCCTCTTGTATATTATGTCAGTTCAGGTAATGGCTGATTATGGATTTCAAGATGAACCAATACCAGACTCAATGGAGGCAGCCATCCATTTACTGGCTCCAAAGTGTAGGCAAGACCACTTTCAATTTATTGGATTATTGGACATTTTTTCTCCTTGACTATTTATGGAGTATTCCAGGGAGTAAAAACACATTTAATATTATCTGTAAAAAGATCCCTATTGACTGTGTCCTACACGTTCACTACTGGTTGCCAGAGGAGACAAATACTTTTATGGCCAATTTAGTTAGCGGTGCATGATCAATGTCATATATATATTCAAGGTGCGAAACTTTATTATATGTATTATTAAAGAAAAATGCCTCTTTCTCCACGTATGAGGCTCTTCTTCCACAGCCCCGCCCCCTCCTAAATGTTCACTCACTCTGAATTTTCTGCTAAATCCGTCTTCTCAAAATAAGACAGACTATTAGCTCACTGAGGGATCAAGTTACAGCTGCCCATAGTAGTCTATGAAGAGGGAAACGGGAAGGAGGGAGCAGGAGCAGGGTGTGCGAGAGAGTGAGAGGCAGAGAGATTCACACCCACAGAGACGTTGCTGCGCTTCTAGTAAGTTTTCTATCTCACCCCAGTGCAGGATTCACAGCTACACTGCTCATTACTGCTGTGTAAGCTCCTACATGCTGCTGATGTTTCTATATATCTGATAGAGATAGGAGAGCAGAATGTTCTCTTCTCTATGTGTGCTGTGTATGGGAAACATGATAACAGTTAGGTTCCACCAGAGAAAACTTAGAATCAGAGATAAAGTCTGCGCAGGGGAAAACAGCTAAAAAATGCAGGATACAAGAAATATAATAGTCAGATATAAGGGAAATTTATCAACTTTTCTACGCCAGTTTTCTTGCATAGAGGAGTCGCAAAAGGGCCCAAAAGTTGCAATTTGTGGTGCACCTTCTGCACCACCTTTGCCACTTTTGTGGAAAAGGGGACAAATTTATTATAATTTACTCCCCAAAAATTGGAGTGTAGCAAGTTAGAGAGCTGCGCTGGGCCCCGACCATACTACCCCCTCTCCTTCCATTGGACAGTTAAATAAATAAAAAAAGAAATTAAACTCACCTCAGCGCTCTTTTCCCCTCTGGCTCCCTCATCACTTCAGCGCAACTCATACAACATAATGACACCGGGCAGCGTCAGGACGTTGTATGCGACACAGCCCTTATGACGTTGAAGTTCTGCGTCGCCTAGAACGTCCTGTTGCTGCTCAGCGTCAGGTCCTTGTATGCGAGACGCTGGAGTGATGATCAATAGTACAAGTAAAGCACTAACCAATATATCAAAAAATATCTTTATGCTTCAGGCTAATGACATCAGGTCAGCACGGCATTAACACGCTCTAATGTTGAGTATTGTACTCCTGGCAATTTTGCCCTTTTCCAAAATGGCCATGTTCGCTCGTGTGTTGCGTGTGTGCCGCTCTGGTCCCCTCCCCTCGTTGCCGTCTGATGCAATTGGCTCTCCGCTGTTACGGGGTGATGTGAGCATGGCGGCGCTACACGTACACATGTGACGAACTAACAAGGTCCTCTAGGTTCATGTGACATCTGTTTGTGAAATAAATGGTGCTGTTTGATTGGAGTATGTGATAGCGTTCCCTCATATATGTACTCACGATTCCTTACTGACCATTACCCCTTGAAAAAGCTGACGGCGAAACGTACGTCGGGATGTCTTATTGTGGTTTGTGGTTGATCCATTAAGGGGCAGACAGGCAAAACATGGGTTGGTATCCTATATGATCTTGGTCTCTATATCTTGGATAACTCTCTGACCTTTTCATTTGTACTCTGTATCCAGTGATTACATATCTATAGATCGATAACTCTTTGTGAAATTTTTGTACAGTATTTTTAATACCTTGATAATACATTGACTGATCACATGTGTGTGTAATATGATACATTTACCGCTCCCTTATACCACTACCACATTTTTATTATGTGTTGTTTTAAAGTGTATGTGATGGTCTATGTATGTTTTTAAATATTGTCTAAATAAAGATATTTTTTGATATATTGGTTAGTGCTTTACTTGTACTATTGGTGACTTATACTCTTGATTTGTTATTCGTATATATCTTGATAGGTATTCTATTTCCAGTGGTGATATATATGGATGTTATTGCTGAAACAGGTTTTCTGTTGGCCTGGAATTTATAGGTATTGGTATATAGGTATGGGTATTGATATGACGCTGGAGTGATGTAGGGAGTCGGAAAAAAGAATAGGAGTGCTTTGGTGAGCAAGTGCTTTTGTTTTTGATTTTTGTCCGAAGGGGGGAAATTAACGGCACGTCATTATGCCACACATTTGTGGCGCATGGCCCGGCCAAAACATGCGATGCATTTATTGAGAGGTTGCTGCCTCTTCAATAAAGTGTCAGAGTTTACTCAACGGACCTATGTTAGTCTATGGGGACGTGCAGACTGTCCGTGAGTTTCACGCAGCGTGTGTCCGCTGCGTAAAACTCACGACATGTCCGATATTTGTGCGTTGTTCAGGCATCACGTACCCATTGAAATCCGTGTGACGCGCATGATTCGCGCAACAGCAGTAAAAACTATGAATGAAAACAGAAAAGCACCACAAACAGAGTGTCATAATGATGGCGGCTGCGCGAAAATCACACAGCCACGCATCATACGCTGCTGACACACGGAGCTGTTATGGACCTGTTGCGCACACGCTCGTGTAAATCCGGCCTAAGACTGCCATTTGAAACGCCATTCTTAATCAGCTGCCCCCATAGTGTTGTTCCTCATGAACACACATATGACAGCTTATTCTGAAAAGTCATCTGAAAGTTTAGGTACGCTTTAAGGGTATATACACAGGACCTGTTTTCGTCCGTTTTTCGGGCCGTAAACATCCCGAAAAATGGCTGAAAAAGTAGAACGCCTCCAAACATCTGCCCATTGATTTCAATGGGAAATACGGCATTCTGTTCCGACGGGGCATTTTTTTACGCCTCATTTTCGAAAAACGGCATGTTAAAAGATGAGGTATCTATCACTGGGCAGAATCATGAATTGGGAAAAGTTAAAGGCTATATGCACCTTTTTTTATATATATATATATATATATATATATATATATATATATATATATATATGTACGCCGGTGTGTTTGGTGCAACATTGTAATTACATTTTATAAAAAATTATTTTTGCTTTATTGAGATACAGTTGCTTTCTATCCTGTATACAGAGCAGCAGTATCTAGCGCTGAGACCTGAATCCGTCAGGTCTGCAGCGTTGACGGGTTCAGTGTCAGCGGGTCAGTGATACACATTTTTATTTAAAAAAATTGAAAGGCGTACATTACTCGAGGGAGTAACTTTTTATTTTTTAACTGATCTCCAACTAGGGCAATTTCCCTTTCCTGAGGTAGCTTCCCTAATGGTGAACTGATCATAGGATTCTGGCTGCTGGAACCCCAACATTCAGTTATTATTGCTGAATAAAGCTGGTGCCACGTTTCCTCTGCAGTGATGCAGCAGGGTAATTCTAGTATAAATGGTGCCCATTGAAGTCAATGGGTAATCATGTCCTTATTGATCGTGCCGAGCCCTCCAAAATTGGAGCTACTCTTTTCAGCGTATTTCCGGTATGGGTAATAAAGGACGTTACAGGGTGTGGGGCCCCTCTATGATCTCACATGCCCTAATAGGGCATATGGACAAGTGTTTTCCCGAGTGGACAGCCCTCTTAATCATTAGGAACATCATGTCTGATTTTGTATGTTTCTGAGATGGAATCAATATTTTTGGTCAGAATTTTTCTTAAATTAGGGGAATTTGGAGAATTAACTAATCAAAACAATTATTCCCCAATAAATGATGGCAAGTAATGTAGAGAATATACAATAGATCTGACCATGAGCTGTAGGGCAGTGAAACCTGTAGAACGTTTTATTAAAGTTTAAGAATATCTCTAGAGTAGACTGAACTGTATATCAGGCTCAGCAGTAATCAGGTCTCTCCAGCCTAGCCTCATCCGATGCGCACCTCTGGTGAGCCGAGTCCCATTACCACCTCCCTGCACTTATTGATTAAACTTCAGCTCATCCCAGCAGCTCGGAGATTGATGCCACAACTACCACATGTAGAACATTACAAACTGTGTCCTGTACAAGTCATTAGCAGGTTAGGGACAATTTATAGGCAGCTGACCAAAGCTGAACGCCTAGTATAAACATCAAGCTGTCACAATATTGTTTTCATCTGTCGAGGGAATATTTATTCAGGGGTTTATAATGTCTGTACAATGATGGATAATAAAAATGAGCATAATACATATTGTGGGGTATAATACACAACATGAGAATCAATATATTCCTGCATTAGGGTGGGTCTTTGTTCTGGTGGAGAGCTATTATGCACACTTTTCCCAGGCAGTATTGGCTTAAAGCCTCTTTACCTTTTCACAGGGAATGGGTTTCCTCAGGGAATGGGTTGGACAAATCTTAAGAGCCAGGTGATGAAAAAAAGCCTCGAAATATGCTATTAACCCCTAACTTTTTGGGTTGTTTTCTATTGATGTTAATTATGATAGTTTTAGGCCACTCAAAAAAGTCCAAATGGTTCCTAAGTGGCCCCTAAAGTCTAATGGTAAAGAACTTGGCTATTTTAAGGTCTATCTCTCAGTCTTTGGGATCCTCACTGTGCAATATTTCTGCAAACTTTCTGAACTACATTT
Organism: Rhinoderma darwinii; assembly: GCF_050947455.1. Taxonomy (NCBI): domain Eukaryota; kingdom Metazoa; phylum Chordata; class Amphibia; order Anura; family Rhinodermatidae; genus Rhinoderma; species Rhinoderma darwinii. The sequence goes on from NC_134687.1 coordinate 594,120,408, forward strand.
GAGAAGTAGATAAATGATGGTAAACCATCAGAGTCTAAAGCACGTGCATTATAGCAGAGACTGCAAGAAGTCTTAAAGTGTAAATAAACTTTTAAAAAACGTTTGACATGTCAGAAGTTTTGATCAGTAGGAGTCCGAGCCCTGGGACCCCACCGATTGCTAAAATGAAGCGCAGAAGCGCTCGGGTGAGTGCTGAGCTGCTTTGTTTCTGATCGGCTTAGAAAGCGGTGTATGGACTCTAGATTCTATTGAGCCCGTACACCGCTCAGAGGAAATCTGATCAGAAACGAAGCAGCACAACGCTCAAAGTTTAGTTACCCTTTAATTAGAAAATAGCCATCAATTGCCAAGAACATCTACATAAAATGTGGCTCCGTGATCCACATATGGGTGGTTCCTATATGTTTTAGGAGACTTGATAGGATGTAAGGCACACTCCTCAATATCTGGAATTCTTTACATCTAGTTACCTTCATCTTTCCTATAATAACACAAATGTAGCATGTGGTTGATACATTCTGCCAACATGCATTGGGTGAGCTTGCATGGCACCTGAATCCTTTTTCTTCAGATAATAAGCAGGTGACATAGACTGTCACTTGCTTATTATCACAAATTCTCAACTGGCACTGATGTGGCCCTGCTTTTGTGTTATGTTACATGATAGTGCTTCTTGGCTTATGCATATAAAATCTGTACATAACTTTAAACAAATTTAACTCTTTCACCATACGATAGGTATGCAAAATACTATAGCTTTTCTACAGAAGGAAGAAATCTATCTCTGTAATGCCGCCTATAGGTGGCTATCTGGAAGTCAATTTCTCACCCATTTTATTAGCCAAACCAGAGACACCATCTGTAGACAGCACTGCATCTGAGTTGTTGCTCCCCATCAGTACAAAGTAGTGTTCTGGTTGGTTGTGTGAGATGTCGTATGTACAGACTCTCGGAAGGTGCTGATTCTCCTTGCGGAGTCTTTGGGGCAATGCGCTCTGGGAAAAAAATATGCAAAATAGCTCTCCTCCAGATAGAAGAATACTGTCTCTTTAGCACCATCTATAGGTAGCTACCCTGTAAGCCTGATCATACCATAGCATGCTTCTTGTTTGCCCCTGGGAGGGCAATTACAAGTCTTTCAGGCTATGGAAGGGAGGGATCTCATTGATAGACTGATACAATTAGTTAATGTATGTAAGGAAACACTTTATTTTTAACCAGTGGCGACTTGTAGCATGTAATGGACTCACCTTCTCTCTGTTGCTGTGGGATCATTGGAGGTGGCTGTGGAAAAGCTTGACTGATCTGTCCATAGGCAGCAGGATAAGCAGCTATTAAGGAAACAAGAAAGAGAAGTCAGCAAGACTCTATTAACCTTCTATTCATTCCCACTGTAAAAGGTCTAAAATGTTACTGGGCTTTCTGACCCAATGGGTTATAATTGTTGGTTACAGTATGTTGCATGAAATTGCGGAACACGTTGCGATGCCAAAGGCAATACTTTCATAGGCTGCGGTACTAAAGAAATCTCTTATTCAAAAGCCTGATGTTGTCAGATCTGACACTTTCCTTCTCTTTCTACATTATACTGGTATTTGCAGTTTTTCTATTCTGGTTCACCTACGTGCCAATTATATTGTACGGAAAGTAAGTGCTCTGAAAAGTAATGGTACAGTATGTTCCCTGAGCTGACATAGCAAGAATCGTAATAATGTATATTTAAGGCTTGTGTACGAAGAAATAATGGATACAAATTGCTATATTTATGTGCCATTCCACACTCATCAAGATTTGCTAAATCCAATCTGCTTGATTCCTATGAAAGCCACAAGAATAGATTATGCATGGTGACAGATTATAATCATGCTCAATACAGGTCTTAATGGCAATTTTTGTACGGCAGCACTCCGTTACCCTTTGTTTTTTATCCAATTATTTGTGAATTTGGAACCACAGTTGTGATCCTTATGTACAGTAGAAATGCATTATCTCTGCTGCCCTCTGCTGTTCAGATTGACGCTTGCTCTGCCAGCTGGGTATCCGTTCAATTTTTATTAGTGCAATGTTTATGGCATTACAAAATGCACATCTATAAATGTTTGTGGGCATGGAACGCTACATTAATAACACTTATGATATTGTTCTTTATTGATTACCAACCTGTATTTTAATTTCTCAATGATTTTTATTTTACACTTTATCTCATGGTATAGAAGCGAAATCTCTCCTGATAGTTGTGTGCCTAGTGCTTGCGGAAAAGACAGATTATTTGTGTGATTAGGTTTATTAGTAAGTTAACCCATGACCTCCCTTGGTAGATATCAGTGACGGTAGAATTCTAGAATCTTGCTCTTACTTATGGGAAGAGCAGCAGGATTGTGGCTAGTTTCGAGAAGTGCATGTAACACCTCACTCAGATGCAAGATTGTCCCTCAGTGGTTAGATGATCGTATGGTGTTCTGCTGCTAAGACCCCCTGTGGTCAACTATTACCCCCTGTGGTCAGCTATTACCATCATGAGAGGTTATTGCTTCAGTGAAAGTAAAGTATTACTCAGTTCCCATTAAAATCTACAGGTCATCAATGTAGTGAATAGATGCAGGTGGTCCTCCAGAGCTAGAATTGATATTGTTAAAGGGGACCTGTCACCTCTCCTGACATGTCTGTTTTAGTGACTATTTGAATTCCCCATATAATCACAATTCTGGAGCATCTTATCTTAGAACTCTGTGTTGTGCCTTTCCTCTGTTATACCTCCTAGAAATGTATGAATTTATTGACAACAGGGTGATACCATTCCCCTTGTCAAAGGGGCGTGTCTCTACACTTTCTCACTCTGTCAGCCCTGATTGGACAGTGTCAGACTGTGTAGAGACACACCCCCAGCTAATAACACCCAGCTGTCAATATATTCATACATTTCTAGAAGGAATAACAGAGTTCTAAGTAAAGATGCTCCAGAATCGTTATTTAATGTAGAAAACAAGTATTTACTAGAAACAGACATGTCAGGAGAGGTGACAGGTCCTCTTTAACACTTTTCTACTCTAGCTTTGCCCACTCTTCAACTCAATATGCCCTACAGAAATGGTTTGTCTAAAGTGAGCAATCCCCTTAAAACACAAATCGAGTCATTGCATCATTTTACATTATTAATACCTATGGAGGAAGACAAACACAATAGGATGGGAATTTGCAGAATTCAAATGTATAAATATCATATTTTTATGCTTTTAGCTAAGTTCAATGATGCATCATTTACAACCATGATATGTAAGACTTCTCCACTTTGGGCGGAGCTTAGCTGGAATGTGACTGTGAGTGCTGATCAATGAAGCCTGTGCGGAGCAATGGAAGTGGCAGCCAATCTATGCACATTTAGGGCCCAGACAACAGGTGTCACCCTTTGGGGCGTTAACCTATTACCTTACGAAAGGAATTTACCTACAGTGCCCGACTCAGATTTAGGTAGGAAAATATTGATTATATATGGAAAATTAAAAACTGAAACACAAATAAAACATACATCTTACATACCTATGCATCTTTAATAACAAATATTATTAAAAAATATCATAGAATGAAGACAATTTGCATTCAGCGTATACAATACAACAATATGAGGGATCTTTCTACAACCTTCACTTATTTAAGACAGAAAAATCCTGTTAATTTAAGGTCAGGTAGGTGCAGGGCAGGACTTGCCCTCTCTACTGGGGTAAGTTGATTAGAGGCAAGGTAACCGGTGACCTTACTGAGATTGACAAAGACTTTTTGAACTCTACGTAAAGGCTTTACATTTTATTGAATTACTCTCTTAATATGAAAGGTGAACACTAGAAATAAATAGATGACAGTCAGTGATTGCATCGAGATTTAGGCTTACTGTATGTTATTATATTGATGTAGGTCTCAAGACTTTTCCAAGACAGGCAGAAGACAATTGTGCTACTGAGGATATGTATTTTAAGGTCCTATTACGGCCGTGAAAATGAGCGCCGATCAGCGAGACAGCTTGTTGATCTGCGCTCTTTTGCTCCTTTCAGCAATGATCGGTTATGTATGGGGTCGTGCGATCGTCACTCCGATCGCTTGTCCCCATACATTTCCATCATGTTGGCAGCACATAATAAGATAATATTTCTTGCTGCATAAACGAACAGATCAGCCGATGAACGAGCGTTTGCTTGTTCATCGGCTGATCGTTGCCGTTTACAGTAGACATCTTAGAAAATCCTTGTTTTAGGCTGAGTAACATTCTTTCTTTTTTTCTTATTGTAAACGGATGGATTTAGTTCACTGATTGGGGTCTTAAGGCGTCATGGACACGATCGCATTTTTGAAGATAAATTGCGGACTCATTCATTTCTATGGCCCCAAGCTCACGACCCTGGTTTTTAGGGATCAGTTCTGGGGCCGAAATCTGGACAGCATAAACTCAGGACAAATCATTTTGTGGTCCAGATTTGCGGGTTCACACCACTGGGGAAATAATTTTTTTGTTTGTTGTGGATCCGTGGATCACGGATGCAAAACAAAGGTTTTTTTGCGGTTTAATGGATCACAACGGATCCGCGGTTTTGCGGCCCGTTGTGTGCATGAGGCCTAAGGAAGGAAGATGTTTCACCAACCATTAGGAAAGTTCAGACATCACCCTGTCAATGGCCATTATTGGTTACTAAAGGACCAGTCCATGGTAAGTCGTCATTTAACAAACAGCTATCAGCCTTAACACCCCTATAAACAAGCATTTAAGGCTTTACCAAATGTACATGCTGTTTAAAGGGGTTCTCCACTTTGGACAATCTCTGCTAGTTTAGAAGGGTCCCTTGGTAATAAGTTTATCACAAAGTTTCCCCCTGCTGGGCCCCCAGTGGTCATCTGTAATCTGTGGGGAAACCTAACAGTAAGTGCTTTAATTAGCTGCAGCGCCACCTCAAGGGAAATTAATCATTACACAGTGTCCATTCACATCAATGGGTTGTCTGTGTAATACAGGACGGGACAGGTCCTCCAGAGCGAGAGATGCTCTAGGTTACTGCTCTCCACGCTGGCCAAGAGATGGGGGTACTGAACAGGGGACCCACCTCTATTAACAGAATTCCCTAATAGGATATATAAAAAAATAATTCTGAACTGTACATTACCATTAACCCCTTCCCAACCACCCAACGTAGATTAACAGGCTGCAGCACTGGTCCTTGTGCCTGCAGCCCGTTAATCTACGTGTGCTCCTAACAGAGCACACAGGCGCTCCCCACAGCCCGGCATCTCCCAGTACGGGCTGCTACTAGCAGCTTGAGTACTGGGGGAAAACATCGGATCGGATCACAGCGGTGATCCGAACCGATTAACCCCTTAAATGCGGCAGTCAATAGCGACCGCCGCATTTAAGTTACTATAACAATATCGACACCCCGCTATGCGATTCTGGGGCTGATTGTTGCTATGGCAACCGGAAGCCTAACAAAGGCTTCCAGTCAGCCATCTATGGAAGGCGATTAGGTCCTGCCTAATATGCCCCCTGTCAGTGTGAAACTGACTGGTATAATACCCTGCAATACATAAGTATTGCAGGGTATTATAACAACGATCCAACAATTGGCTCTTCAAGTCCCTAGTGGGACTAAAAAAAAACAAAAAAGTAAAAAAAAGTTCCAAAACAATGTACAAAAGTAAAATGTAAAAATAATCAAATGAAAAATCGCCCTTTTTCCCTTATAAAACTCTTTATTAGAAAAAATAAACTATGCATAATTGGTATCGCCGCGTCCGTAACGGCCTGAACTATAAAAATATAATGTAATTTATCCCGCACGGTGACCGCCATAAAAAAAATAAGAATTAAAAAACTATACCAGAATCACTATTATTAGTCACTTCTGCTCCCAAAATATTTAATAAATAGGGATCAAAAAGTCTCATGTACCCAAAAATGGTACCAATAAAAACTACAGTTTGTTCCACAAAAAAAAAGCCCTCACACAACTTTCTTGATGGAAAAATAAAAAGTTGTGGCTCTTAGAATATGGCGACACAAAAACTAAATATTTTTTTTAAAACCGTGATTTTATCGTGCAAACACCGTAAAACATAAAAAACCTATATACATTTGGTATCGCCGTAATCGCATCGACCCCCAGAATAGATTAAATATGTAATTTATAATGCACGGGGAACGCCGTAAAAAAAAAAAAGAATAAAACACAATAGAAGTTTTCACGGCCTAATTATACTAAATTCAGCAACAAAAACCCATGGGATCAAAATGCTCACTATACCCCTAGATAAATTCTTTTTAGGGCTGTAGTTTCCAAAATGGGGTCACTTCTTGGGCGTGTCCACTGTTTTAGTCCCTCAGGGGCGTTGCAAATGCGACATGACACGACAAAACCAATCCAGCAAACTTGAGCTCCAAAGGCCAAATAGTGCTCCTTCCCTTCTGAGCCCTGCCGTGTGTCCAAACAGCCGTTTATTACCACATATGAGGTATTGCCATAATCAGGAGAAATTGCTTTACAAATCTTGGGGTGCTTTTTCTTCTTTATTCCTTGTAAAAATTGATAATTTCTAAATTGTATTGGAAAAGATTTAGATTTTAATTTTTACGGATGAATTCCACTAAATTTAGCAAAAAACCTGTGGAGTTAAAATGCTCACTATACCCCTTGATAAATTCCCTTAGAGGGGTGTAGTTTGCCAAATGGTGTCTTTTTGGGGGTGTTTCCACTATCTTGGCCCCACAAGACCTCTTCAAACCTGATATGGTGCCTAAAATATATTCTAATAAAAAGAAGGCCCCAAAATCCACTAGGTGCTCCTTTGCTTCTGAGGCCGGTGTTTCAGTCCATTATCACGCTAGAGCCACATGTGGGATATTTCTAAAAACTGCAGACTCTGGGCAATAAATATTGAGTTGTGTTTCTCAAATGGATTTTCTGACAAAAAAAAAAAGACATTTGTAAATTTCCCCTCTACTTTGCTTTAATTCCTGTGAAACACCTAAAGGGTTAAGAAACTTTCTAAATGCGGTTTTGAAAACTTTGAGGGGTGCAGTTTTTAAAATTGGGTGACTTATGGGGGTTTCTAATATATATAAGGCTCTCAAAGCTACTTCAGAGATGAACTGGTACCTATAAAAATAGGTTTTGGAAATTTTCTTGAAAATTTGAGAAATTGCTGCTAAAGTTCTAAGCCTTGTAACGTCCCAGAAAAAAAAAAGTATGCTCAAAAAATGATGGCAACATAAAGTAGACATATGGGAAATATTAATTAGTAACTATTTTGTGTGGTATTGCTATCTGTTTTACAAGCAGATAAATTAAAATTTAGAAAAATGCTAATTTTTGCAAATTTTCTCCAAAGTTTGGTGTTTTTCACAAACAAATACTGAACTTATTGATCACATTTTTCCACTAACATAAAGTACAGTATGTCACGAGAAAACAATCTCGGAATTGCTTGGCTAGGTAAAAGCATTCACAAGTTATTACCACATAAAGTGACACATTGTCAGATTTGAAAAAATCGGCTGCATCCACAAGGCCAAAACAGGCTCAGTCCTGAAGAGGTTAAATAGAGTTCAGGAGATTAGTAAGCAACCTGATACTTCTGCCAATTATATAGTATGCGAAAAGTTCATCCAGTCCAACCTATGTGGGATCTATCAGGCTCCACAGACATTGAATTGTTGGCAAATCCCACTGAAATTGTTGGCATCCAATGGCAAAAATAATGTCTATGAGCAGCATTATAGGTAAAAAATTAAAGGTTTTGTAACTAATTAAATTCTCCTGTATTGGCCTGAAGACTCTGATGCCTTATTGAATAACTTGGTAAAATGACTCCATTCACTTCTGAATTACCGAGGCAATGATGCTTGAAGAATTCCAACTTTAATGAGCTAAATATATATTGGCGTGTGAATAAAATATTAATCATCTTCATTCTTCTTCGGTGTGAAAATATGAATATTGCTCAAGATAAAAGTATAGATATTAACAGACCTCACTGTAATATGCGCCAATAGAAAGTAGAGCTCCAATGAAGTCGAGGGGTTATAAGGTGTCTAACAAGCTTGATGATGGAAAAAATATTGGGTTGGATACTAGAAATTTTGTTCTTTTTGGAAAAGTGTTCTCAGAGGTCACATCAGGCCTGAGGTGCATTTCTAAAAATGTAACAAAATCCAAGGCACTATAAAAATGATACAAGTGTGCTCCTCACAATAGCTCCAAGAAGTCTCAAAAACATGATAAAGACTCTTAGAGAAAATCTTAGCGATTCCCTATTCATATGGCCAGTAGAAGCCAAGGTCTACCTGATAGCATTTGTTCTAGAGATGGAGGGGATAAAGACGTGTTTTCGGGAGATAGTCCTGCTTTACATATATCTAAATGAACATTTTGGAAGACACTTGATTTTTTTTTTTTACATTTGCTCTGAAATGTTGGCTCTTTGGGTTTCACCTTTCGAAACTGCATGTGCTTTAGAATTCTGAATGAAAAAAAATGGATGGTCTCTTGAGAAACTCAAAAGCCAAATCTCAAAGATCGAGACTTAGCTCAGTTTTTGCACAGGTTCATTGTATGCTTGTTTTCTAGTCATAATGGAACTCTTAAAGTCATATATGACAACATGTGTACATTCATCTATCAACATGGTCTATCACATAAATACATCAGTAGGTCAATATTAGGATTTATTAGGAGAAAGTGTTAATACTAACGACCTGCGTACTGCTGCACTCCGGCATAGGCTTGCTGCAATGGATCTGCCGCGGTGGGGCTCTGTGCTGTAAAATCAAAGAAGAACCAAGAATTAATAAAAAAGCCCCATAACTTTTTGAAGATACATACAAGATTAAATACAACACATTAATTTCAAAAACTTCACGTACACAGATATTTCCATAAGAATATATGTGGAAGACTAGCCATTCATAATATGTGAGGGACTATACTCAGGACTTTTCGACACATACTATACTTTGCTTTCCATAAAGTGAAACTAATAACAAAAAGGGTTTATAGGTGGGAAGCGTGAAAAATAAAAAAAAAGTAACAAATGTCCAAGATAGTTAGAGTTCTGCAATGTAAGGTGGTGATGTCCGGCAGCTACCAAGTGGAGATGTGCTGGTTATACTGAGAGCATAAGTCTTATCACAGTGGACTGTTCCAATGGTGTGTGCCATGGTGGCTGGTGTGTTTATTGCCTTATTTTACTATGTTATTTCAATTAACCATATGAAATAGAAAGAATACTAGGTTTAGTCCAATAGAGTGTTGGAATTGATGAGCCAACCCAATCTGTAAAGCCTCCCATAGGTACCACGGCATGGAGATCAACTGTAGTCAACACTGTAATACTCACAAGCCTAAATCTATAACTCCTTAAAGGATTGTAACACTCAACCAATTTTCACAAAATCATCTCATAGATGTATTCATAGGTATAACCCAACATAGAGGAATGGAACAAACATGGGACTAAAATTACCTGCAGATAGTCATAGTATAGATATATTTACAGACATGATTCAACCTACAGCCAATTTAGAGAGTGACTAGACCAATCCACAGACAATCATAGCACAGACATATCCGTTGATGTAACCCACCATATAACCAATGAAGAGAACTGTGACAGCCACAGGGCTAGAACCTATCGACAATCATAACATATACATATAGCTAGGTACCAACAGCCAATATAGAGATTGTGGATAATCGCATTGCTTGAACAACCTGATTTTACTTCACATGCAGCCAGACACTCACTTGGCTTGAACAACCTAAAGATGATCACTGCATATGACTCAACCTAAACCAAATTTGGAGATTTAAGACAATTACATGGCACAACCAAGCTACCGACAATCATAGCATTGACAAATTCCTAGGTATAACTCAATGCGGAGCCCAATCATAGAGCGGGGAATGTCTTGGACAAAGCAATCTGTAGGATCAGCAGCCATAGGTTTGACTCAACAGGTAGGAATCCACCGAAAGCAAATTTAGAGTATTGGAGGCAATTAAATAACTCTACAAACCATAAGTTCATCAATGCATAGACATTCATAGATATCACATAATTTGTAGTTGGATACTGGAGAACCTGGACCATCAAATGACTCGAACATCCAGCAGTTAATCATCGTATACCAGTTGTGGGCATCTGGCAGCCCCTGGATCCCCTCCTTCATCTGTGTACAGTACACAAATAGATTTTTTGCAGGACTAGATCAACTGGCATCAGGACTGGCCTTAGGGTTGTGCGATCTGTACGGGCACACAGGACGCATCACCAGTTCCTGCTTAAAAGTGGTGCCACCAACACACGAGTATTTAGACTACTAAGTATCTTAAAACAAATGGTATAGCATTATTATTAGATTACTTTATATATGGAGCTGTTATTTGGTCACTGTAATGTGGTATTATTCGAGTGGTGGCATTTACTTGGGCATTGTGCGGCATTACTACTTAATATTAGTACAGTATGTTATTTTCGTAATGTCTGCTTGTTGCTGCACTGTATAGAATTTTAATATAGGCAACTGTATGGAAGTCTTATTTGACTTATGCATGGTATTGTTTTTGGACACTATACTGTATCGCAGAGGTCAGGAACTTGTGGCACTGGTGCCACAGCCGGTTGTTTGGGCATGGTTTGCAGACACAATTCCCTCTCCCGGTGACCAGCGTCGTTGTGTGCTTGGCAGCACTTAAGACAGGGAGAGAGAGAGAGAGAGAGAGAGAGAGAGAGAGAGAGAGAGAGAGAGAGAGGTGCTTCATTATGCGACTGGCAGCACTTTCACCAGGAGAGAGAGCAATGCTTCATTGTGTTTGTCACTGCTGAACACTTGGTAAGAACACAATGCAGCACTGCTCGCTCTCCTGGTGTTCAGCGTCCCCAAGCGCATAATGAAGCGCTGCTCTCTCTTGGTGATCAACGCCGCAAGGACAGTTCAGTTACTGCTCTGTAAAAGAAAAAGTTAGCAAAAGTTTGCTGCTCTCCTATGTGCACCCCCGCAAACTGGTGTTCAGTAGTGTGGTATCTCCTATGTGCACCCCCTCCAAGCTGGTGTTCAGTAGCCACGGTCTCTCCTATGTGCAGTTCTGCCTAGCTTGTGTTCAGTAGTGTGGTCTCTCCTATGTGCACCCCCTCCAAGCTGGTGTTCAGTAGCCACGGTCTCTCCTATGTGCAGTTCTGCCTAGCTTGTGTTCAGTAGTGTGGTCTCTCCTATGTGCACCCCTCCAAGCTAGTGTTCAGTAGCAGCGGTCTCGCCTTTCTCCACTACCAAATCTGGTGTTCTGTAGCTGGGGTCACTCTTATGTGCACACCCCAAGCTGGTGTTCAGTAGCTGCAGTCTCTCGTGTGTGCAGTTCCGCTTAGCTGGTGTTCAATAGCCGCAGTCTCTCCTATGTGCAACCCCCCAGCTGGTGTTCAGTAGCTTCGTCTGCACCACAGATAGATCATCTTTGGAAGAAAAAAGTCAGTGACAAGCGTCACACTGAAATGTAAGTTTAATTTACTGATCAATTAATTTACGTCCTATATGTGGTAACAGTTTGTCTTATATGACTCATGTTTGCACGGCACACCGAGTACTTCTTCATTGTTTTTTTTGGCACACCATACAAAAAAGTTTGCCTATCCCTGCTGTATGGTGTTGATAATAAGACAATGTATAGTATGGTTATTTGTACACTATATGAGGGGGGGGGGTAGTAGAAGGTACTGTACAGGGCATCCTCCAACCTGATGCCAGCCCTGACTGGTATGCTATGCTCTCAGTATATTCAGTACTGTATGGCTGCCCATTAAAAATAAAGACTATAAATTCCAATAATGTTACAAATCCGAGTATATCTTACCCATTTGTACCTTTCACTCATATAAACAGCATATTACAATGTATCTCTCAATATTTGAAGTACATGAGTTACAAAAACATGGAAATTTCAAACACGAATTGTCATACAACACAGCTTACTAAACACCACCATAGACACTGCAAAGCACTAATACACAAAATAATAGATAGGACAGATTCTATTACAAATTTAGGAGCCAAGCAGACACTTTTGGAAGCCAATGGAGAAGATTATCCACAATGATCTATATATGAGACCCTAAGGAAGGAAGAAAAAAAAGACACCGGGATTTAGGTCGAAACCAGGGACTTTTTTTCGTCAAGGTATGGACTATATACCTTTTACATGGAGTTTAAAAATCATTTTTGTTGTTAGTTCCACTTTAAATCATCCATAATATATTTCACAGTAAAAATAATGCGGTTATGGCTTATCGTTGCCCATGAAATTTCACAGGGTTATATTTCACGCTGTAATATGCCGCCGCCGAGAGGGAGACGTATTCCACATGGCACAAATACAGACATAAATGACACATTATTGGGAGAGGTAATAAAAGGGGCAAAGACAGTTGTAACATATTGACAAGATTCTTCATAAGGGAACTGATTCCATTAAATGCCCTTGAAAATGGAGCTGATTTAATCCTCAGACTGGGTTCAACAACAAATAAACACTTATCTTTGAAGTGATGTATGGAAAAGGCGAAACATAGTATCTATATATAGATCGGCATATTATGCATCCTGCTTGTAATGATGAACATATGTCAAGTAATAGAAACACTTATTGGATCATTGGTTACAGATGTCATCTGCTCGGAGAGGAGGAGAAACATTATCCAACATGAAGTAACTACATAAATGATATTGTGGTGAAATGATGGCTTCTGCGGAGTTCTCCAAACTGACAAGAAGCAGAAAAGGGAGAGGTCTCCGTCAACACATGTAATGATGGGCATTTGTCCTGTGAATTTTACAATGAAATTTAATTAAAAGAGATCGTCCGAAAGTAGGAGGTGGGGGGTCTGGTGCTGCAAACCATCACCAGGGGTCCCAGTAGCAGAGATAATAAAGTATTACATAATGTCCATTGAAATAAAAAGGCCATTCATGTAATGCACTGGGTCCCCTGGAGTAACTGTTTGTTGCTTTGGAGGACTCTGTAGCAGGTCTTCCAAAAACAGCACCACACCTGTCCTCAGGTTGTGTGTGGTATTGCATATTAGATCTCATTTAAATCAATGGAGCTGAGCTGCAATACCAGACACAACCCATGGACAGGTGTGGCGCTGTTTTTAGAAGAAAGCAGCCAGGATTTTCTAATCCTAGACAACCCCTTTATAAATCACTGCAAAATGAAAAGTTCTTCTACTTTATAATATACTTTGCGTTTCAAATCCTTGTCATCATTTGCAAGATCACTGCTTCCTTTCAGTGAATAGGACAACTCTTATTCATATCCAGAGGCTGAATACAAGTACAGACCTAATGCTTCTCACAGCTAAGTGTTCGTTACAATTGTATCCAATTGTGAACTAATTACATCAGTAGCACAAATCTCTCTCGAGTCTTAAAGGTTATGTAGACCTACAATTTTATTATTATTATTATTATTTTTTTTATATATAAAAATGTCTATCAGTGTGTTTGGTGCAACTTTGTAATTAGTCCCTATTAAAAAATAATGTTTACTTTTTAAGATACAGCTGCTTTGTATCCTGTATCTGTCAGGTAAGCGGCACTGACGGGCTCTGTGACAGCGGGTCCTGCGGGCCCCTGACATGCAGGATCGAGCTATTACCGATCACATGTAAGGTCATAACTTAGATGTGATAGATTACAGGTGGATCCAGGGTGTCAGAGACACGCAGGACCCGCTGACACTGAACCCGTCAGTCCCGCTTACCTGACGGATTAACATCTCAGTGCTAGATACAGCTGCTCTGTATAAAGGATACAAAGCAGCTGTATCTCAAAAAGTAAAAATAACTGATAGACATTTTTATTAAAAAAAATTAAAAATAAGTCGCTGTGAAAGGTGTACATAGTCTTTAAAAGTTTGTTACAATGTTTCAGTGCAGGTAAAATGTATCAGCCTACAGTCCATGCTGTTTAGCTCATAGATGATATTATTGACTGGATACAATTGTAACAAACCCTCAGCTGTGAAAATGATTGGGACTATACAGCACCACTATACAACTGTCACAGCGAATGTAATCCTGTTTTCCCAGAGTTCTCAATGGCAAATCTGTCTAGTTATGTAAGTATACTCCACCCATTGCCTAATTTTAACGTAACTAAGCAGATTTGCCCTTCAGGAATCTGGGAAAGCTGGATGACAACCACCTATGAGAGCCTCTTTATTGGTTTTGACCCTACATAAAATTGTTGCGTAGAATAGTAACAGTGACGACGACTCAAGAACTTATATTTACTGGGGGATATTTTTCATTTTGGGGAGAAATACTGTACCATGTACTTTAAGTCAACCCTTCTGCCAAGTGCTGGAAACTTTGTCTTAACAATTATTGAGGAGCAGGTCTTAATTTGCATAGTCTGAAAAATACACATTTCCTTAATTTCTCCAAGGAATGCACAAAGAGCATCGAACAAGCAATCAAAAAAATGAAAGACAAGTCCCTGACCAACTCCGTCGGCTTCAAGGACGTGATGTAGGTCAAGCGAGCCCCCATTTCTGCTCGGTGTAATATATTCCTATGTGACATTCATTTCAACAAGCTATGTATTTTAACCTGAATAAGAAATGTGCCTCGAAACGCGTGGGTACCGACGATTTTACGCAGAATTTAATGCAATGCCTCTGTTTATAGGACAAATAAACGAAAGCATGGACAGGACACATCTGCATTGTTACAAGTGACCTTCACAAGCCTCCCAGCCTTCGCCAAGGTCACCAGTTTGGCAATAAAGCGCCGGCTGAGACGCAGTTTACCTTCTACAATCCAATTTAGGGAGGGTTATTTTTTTTTGTCCATGCTTTAGTCAATCTAACTCCACAATCGTATCATTTCATGGAACAAGCTTACAAAATTTATGTAGATTAAAATTCATGGGCGCCATAGTGCGCCGTCCGTATTATTAAGATTGATTAGGACGGCCGATGGCGTGATTAAAGAATTCGCCGTTGACTGTTGTAATTAATTAGGCATTCACACACAACAATAACCAAAAGAAAGTGCTGATCAGGGTGGAAACGGTGAGAGGTCCCAGATTTAATGCTCACATTTAACTGCGGATGAGGCCACCAGCTCGGCTCTACAGTCATTCCAGCGTCAGGCTGAGATACACAACCCATAGACCTGTCCTTGGCCAGGTCACCTTCACACCTCATGCCCGCTAAGTGGGTCAGGATAATTATTCCTTTATTTCTCCGGTTCTCAAGTCATTGCTCTGTATGACATCGCTAAGAACAATTAAAGTGACCGGAAGGACCCCAAAATTCTTGCGTCTCAATAGCCCCTGTATAAAATCTTCTTTTTGTCACTGTTTCTTGTAGTTTAATTTTAATTATTCTGTCTTTTTGTAAAGGAAATCAGCTCTCCGACTAGTAACTTGCTGAAGCGCTTCTATATTTGTATCTGTACAAGCTGAACTGCAGTGTAAAGAATGGAGGAGGGTCAGAGCAGCAGCCTGAGATTAGACTGGAGGTATATTTCTGACTACCTTCGACTACACTAGACTATTTAGTCAGACTAGAGACACACTGATCATAGTTATGCCCTAATGAAGCACAGGTGCAGCTGAGGTATAAAGCATGGGGGACGGACAGAAAGGTAGTGTGAGTCTCTAATGAGACAGGAGTTGGATTTTGAACAAGGACATATGCAATTCAATGGGGCCATTCAGACATTGTGTTTTTCACGCAGCGTGTGTCCGATGCGTGACACTCATCGTGACACTCACTGCATGTCTTATACTGCGTTTTTTGCGCATCACGCACCATTGAAGTCAAACAGCACACGGACGCACATCCGTATGCTGTCCGTGATTCAACTCCTTCAGTTTTTTTTGCTGACATAAAAAATGCATGACATACAGATGACATACGTGTGTAAAAAACGCAGACGCGCTCCGTACACGGATGCCACACGGAATTGCAATGCAGGAAAAAATGCTGCGGTTTTTTACGTGCGCAAAACGGACACGCACGTGTGAATGAGACCTAAGGTCTTCCTTTACATATTTCTTTTGTTTAGGTTCTATTCCTGGTTTTGGATTAAAAAAATACATGTAAAATCTGCACCAAATCTGCACTGTGTGAACAAGGCTGAAATCCTTGCAATCAAAACACAATTTGGTGCAAGTTAAAGAGCATTTCCCACAAATATTAAAAAAAAACTCTAGTACACATACATAATTGGGTCATTCTTTTCTGCCCAGTCTATCCATTCAGTTATTTCTTAGTTATATCTGATTCTGGGAAAGCTGGGTGACAAACAAGATGGTCGATATTAGAGCCTGCACAGGAGTTGTCACCCAGCTTTTCCAAGCTTGTATATAGCAAAGTTATACATCCGATGATGAGCAGGAAACATTAATGTCAGCTTTGCCATTCAGGAGCCCAGGAAAGCTGGATTGCAGCCACTATAGAAGCTGTCAATTTGGTTTTAACTCTAACTGACTGGAATTTTGACAGAAAAGAATGACACAAGGACTTGGATTTTAGAGGGGATGCCGGTATTCTTTAGGCATAATGTTGTGCAATTATTTTTTAAAGGAAACTTACTTGATTCTGTGAATTTCCAACAGATGTAGCAGAGATCAGTGTGTCGTCCAACAGAACATAGCCTACATTGATATTACACTGCAGGTTCAGCTCTGCTACATCCATATTTGATTATAACATAGTGCATAAATGTCAAACCAAATTTTAAAAAAAAACCCCAGAAAGAATAAAGTGACACTATGTATCTTCCTTTGTTCTTCATCCCACTATTCAGTCACTGGGATTGTAACAACCTCCTTACTCCACCAGAGGTCAGTACAAGTTACAGAACTCACAGGTGCGGACCGACAACTTCATTACACTCGGGTCTTATGTTTATGGATTGTAAGCTCCTGTGGTCAGGACTTCTTGTGTTCATAGGATTTATTCTATGTTGTTTGTTCTATTGCTTCTATTACACTGTAATGTTTTATGTGTAATCTAAAATAGAAATAATAATAATGTAATATTTTTTATTCTACAATGTGTCGAGCTAGAGAAGACGATGTTAGCTTTTTATGGCCATGTGCAGACGTAGAGGATTTGTTGCGGATTTGCTACAATTTACAATATAATTAATGTAATTGGGTTTTCAATGAAGGAAAGGAAATCTGCGTGCTGCAGATTTTAAAATTATGGCAGAATCGTTGCAGATTTGTATTTCACCCTTTGCAATGCATATATAATGCAAATAATTCTGCCCCCACTACACTACCGTATGATAGATACCGTCTACCCATATTTTCTGTATTATTCCCCCGTAGATTGTAAGCCCTCACTCCGTATGTACCCGTCTGTCACTCACCAAGCTCACACTTATTGTACTTGTCTCTAAATAAAAATAGATAGATAGATAGATAGATATGAGATAGATAGATAGATAGATAGATAGATATGAGATAGATAGATAGATAGATAGATAGAATTTCCTTTGTTTTCTCTGTTTTACTCCTGTTCCTTTAATTAATATATCATCAAAGAGACTATGAATTGTATCCCCCTCCCCCTCCTGATCTGTCGGTCTATGTGGTGACGCTCAGGCACCAGGGATAAAGTTGATGGATATTTTATTTTGATAACTATCTCAACTCGCAGCACAAATGCTCCTATTATAGCTGCCAAGACCCGGCTTAATCACCTCCATTTATTACTGCACAAGAGTGAGTTGGGGAGAATTCTCTCATTAAAATCTCTAATATTCAGAGTTAAAGATGCTAAATTAGATCTTTCTTCCCTTCCCTTTCCAGCGACTGCTTTATGGAATATGTTTGATTGTTACAAATGGAATAGAATGATGATCCCAGGCGCTCGTGGAATAGATTACAGATGTCTAGCTGTAATTTACTTACTCAACTCTTTAGGAAAACTTAAAGGAAAACTCCAGGAATAATTGGAGTCTCCCATTGTGTTTGCTGAATAAAAAAATCTCAGTCCTTGGACTTTGGTAAGTTTTGGCCTAAATATTTTTTGTTCACGGCTTAGAAACAGATAGTGGCGGATCATCATTAGGGCGGTTCGGGCGGCCGTCCGGGGCCCAAGGCTCCCAGGGCCGCCCGAACGGCACATGACCATACGAGCCCCCTCATGCCCGGTGGCGTCGCTAGCACCAGAGGGTGCTCCGGTGTTAGCGACAGCCACATTCACTTGTATCTAAGTCCTAGGACTCAGATACAAATTAATACTATAGGCTGCAGGCCGCGTTAGGCCTGCAGCCTATACGGCACTGGGAAGACTCCCTGCACAGGCCGGCGTGATGACGTACGGCATCACGACGATCTGTGCATGCGTTACGACTGGCGGATGCACTATATACAAGGGGAAAGCGCTGTGTGCACTATATACAAGGGGGGAGCGCTGTGTGCACTATATACAAGGGTGGAGGGGAGCACTGTGTGCACTATATACAAGGGGGGAGCGCTGTGTGCACTATATACAAGGGTGGAGGGGAGCACTGTGTGCACTATATACAAGGGTGGAGGGGAGCACTGTGTGCACTATATACAAGCGGAGAGCGCTGTGTGCACTATATACAAGGGGGGAGCACTGTGTGCACTATATACAAGGGTGGAGGGGAGAGCTGTGTGGCCCTATATACAAGGAGGGAGAGCTATGTGGCCCTATATACAAGTGGGGAGCGCTGTGTGGCCCTATATACAAGGGGGGAGCGTTGTGTGGCCCCATATACAAGGGGGGAGTGCTGTGTGGCCCTATATCCTATATACATATCATAACACCCATTTGTTAATGCTTGCACAAAAAGTTGGTGTTAACAATAGTTACGGCGCAGCAGGGTGGCGGTGCGAAAGGGGGGCCCAAGTTTGGGTAACAGCCCAGGGCCTATGGTCTACTTAATCCGCCACTGGTGTCCTGTGGGTAACAAACATGAATCTACATATGCTAGAATAGGGTGATCCTATAGCGGAAATTAAAATATCGCCCCCTGCTGGTACTATCACACCTTACATCCCTGGACAAGAGGGCCTGATGGTTATTGCCCTCCCTTACCCCTGATGTAAAGCTCTGTGAAGGGTCATAAACCTCATACTTAAGGGGGTAGTGCCAGCCAGAGTTAGGGCCACTTATTGGCCCCGTACCAGCAGCATGGACTGTCTCTATGCACCCCAGTTTAATCCAGGAAAGGGACAAATTACAGGATATTGTTAGTAAATAGGAATAAACCATGCTGTGGTATTGCCAGAATAACCCAGCAGTCTTTTATGGTTGGCCAGGCCAACCATAATCTGACATATTGATTATATAAAGCCATCAATTCCTATAAGGCACGACATTGCCATTCAGTGGCCGCCAAGCAAATATGCCCGACCATAGTTATCCTATAGCCCAGTGCCGTGTTTCCTTCCATTATTCTCATTAGTGGATGACAAAGGTCATCGGCATAAAATTCCTGACTGAGCTTAAATAAGCTATTTAGTTCTTGTTAATTTTCCTAAGATAAGATCATATTCACCTAATATTGAAAAATCCCCAGTAACTATAAGTCCTTGAGTCATAAATTATTTTCTTGTTTGTATCAGTTTCTGGGAAAGCTGGGTGACAACCAGATGGCTGCTTACATCGAGGTTGTCATCCAGCTTTACAGCAACCCTGAATGGAAATTTACCTAGTTATATAGAAATATGAAATTGCAGGATTTATCGCTGAATTGCTAGACAGATTTGACATTCAGAACTCTAGGAAAGCAGGATGACTGGCTGGTTTTCACCCAACAGGAAAAGTCACCCAACTGGTGTGCCCATCCTTGGTTATAATATGTAAGACCTATTAGCTTTATACCTGGGTAGGGGTGGATTCCATTGGCAAACACAGCTTCTGCAGTGGGCTGTCCGTTGGCCTGGGGTGGGAGGCCAGTGAATCCATTAACCCCGATTGGTGATGAAATGCTAGGCACAGATGGTGCGGTGATTCCTGGCGGTGTGCTTCCACCTGCAGAGACAAAAAGCAAGTGGTCACTTCCCCAATAATGACCTGTGTACACAGGGTTACGTATGACAGTGCCATTTGTACGTTACTCCAGATTCTGCTGCAGAACTCTCCCCTGTTCAATGATCACCACATTTACCAACAGGGGGCACGCATCACCTGCCTTACGCATAGTGGCACCTGTTAAAAAAAAAGTGGTGCAGGGTCTCCATATATATGATGTTCAACCTAAACTCCATATTTTTCAATGTAAGGATCCAATAAATTACCTCTTTTTAGTACATAGCACTGATCCCAATATACACTGAAGAAGAGAAGACCGAAGAGACCATTGCTAAGTCAGAAGCTGCAAATCCATGCCATATATATACACTAGTGCGTATTTAAGTAGTGTCTGCACATTAAAATAACTTTTGATATGTCATAGAGACATATCAGAAGTCTTGATTGGTGGACCTCCGAGTGCTGAGACCCCCACCGTCGCTGAAATGAAAAGGAAGAATCGCCCGGCTGAGCGAACTGCACCTTCGTCTGTGATTGGCGCTGCTCATTAGGCTGAAGATGGGGCCACAACCGTTTTATGTAAGCCCGTTTTCAGTGCAAATCACAGCCGAAGGCGCAGAGCGTTTACTTGAGCGCTTCTGCACCTTTGTTTCAGCGACAGTAGGGGTCCCAGCAAACGGATCCCCACCAATCAAAACTTCGTCTCTATGACTTACAGTATCAAAAGTTTACAGCCCAGGACCACATACAGTCCATTTACCAAGTGGTCGTCAATAGGTTAAAGTGGATACAAAGACAGCATTGCAAAGACTAAATACAATTGCAGCAAACCCTCAGCTGTGAGAAGTATTCGGGTCTGTTCACATCTGTGATGAGGTGTCCATCAAGATTTCTGGTAGTCTGCAGCGCTATTCTTGCAGTAATAAATACCGGATCACAGACTAGCTTCATAAAAGTCAATAGGGTCCATTAGTGTCTGTTTGGATCCATCAGAAAAAAGATCGGTCACAGTGTCATGACTTCCACTACGAACAGAAGTCATTATGCTAGTGTCCAAGGAGCTTACGGTCTATACAAGTTTTCGGCCTACGAATAGAAACAAAAATGTTCCCATTCACTAACAGCAAGCAGAGATCTTAAAAATGGTGAGGAATTAGAACTCTTTATTCTACAATGATTAAAAAATGGAAAACCCTTTTAACTCATCAAAAAAATATCATTATTCACAAATGGTGCAGCCAGAGTCGTAGCTTGGCTTTCTGTTACCCACGGCAAAAATCTATTTAATGTCTTTGCCTTATATCTAAATAACCTGCCAAGACAGAGTGACTTGTTGGCACACCGCTTAGCACCCAGCACCTGGTTGAATTTGCCCCAAGGTGACAAACTCAGCTCTGCTACATCTACATATCACTGATGTATACACCGGTGTATTTAAAGCCTAGTAAATGCAACCAGAACCTCACACGTTAAACTATATTCAAAATTAAAATTCAGGAGAAAAATGCAAAATGCTGCAGGCAAATCATTTTACCCCCTAGGCCTTCGTTTACCCAATGTTAATTGAGTACTAATTATGCTCATATTGTTCTGCCATCACCTCCATCGCTGTCACGCTGTCTAGCATCTAGAGACCCCCCCCGCACCCTTCCCCCTCACCCTCCAGCTAGATACACTGAGATTTCAAAAGTTCTAGGGATCTGACGTCTCCCTGGGAAATACAATGACAGTCGCTGTGCGAGGGCAAAATTAACACCCAGGCGAATGTACTTTTTCCGTCATCCATTAAAAAAACGGAAAAAAAATAAAAAATAGAAAAGGTGTGAAAATTTCCCCATCACTTGTGTTGACAGATTCTCTTTTATTATGAGAGCTGACACTGGCACCTTGATGTGACAGTTCCTTGTGTGCGCTCCTGACTGCGCTGTACATCGGATGAAAGCGGCGAAGATTTGAAACTGCCTTATTCGCTCGTTTTCGCTTACTAAGCACTCAGCCGCTGCTTCTTTCTTTATGTGAAGTGTTGCTGTTTCAGCATGTGTTCATGTATAGCATAGAAAATGCCGTCACCATCGTCCCACGTGTCTTAATGATATTTGGACAGCGATAGACTTGAAGAACTAGAAAGAAAGGGGAGGAGTGTTTAAATGCATAAGGCTGGATTCACACGAGCATGTTCGGTCCGTAAAGGACGGAACGTATGTCGGCCGCAAGTCCCGGACCGGGACCATCATAGTTATGTACGACGCTGGGAGTCCCTCCCTCTCCGTGGAACTACTGTCCCGTACTGAAAACATGATTATAGTACGGGACAGTTGTCCCGCAGCGAGGCAGGGACTCCTAGCATCATAGATAACGATGACGATAAGAGCCCGGCTCCCTGCAGTGTGCTCAGTCCGGGAAATACTGCCGACATACGGACCGCATATCCCAGACTGAACACGCTCGTGTGAATCCGGCCTAAAGGAGACGGGAACATGTGACTTGTGTAAAACTCATTAAATATTATATATATATATGTATATGCAGAAGATCCAATTGAAAATGCTTCCATGGAGGAAGTGAAACGTTGCTGTGTTGGGTGAATAAATTCACATTTTTTTGCTGAGTGCTGCTTCCAGTCTCTTTTTCTTGGATATATGTATATGCAGATGTAGTCATCTTTATCTTGACTTTTAACGCATTAAATACACAGTGGCAAGAAACTTTAATTTAACTTTTTCAATGGTTTTGTTTTGGGATATCACGCTGCAGCAAGTTATCAGTCAAGATAAACTTGGCTACATCTGTATAGTGCAGCCGTATTTGGATTGTATTACGCCACTTTAACGGTCCAACCCTGGAGAATAAAATGAGTTATAGAAACTTTGTAAAACTAAAATATAACTACTATAATACTGTCTCTATGTACAAGAATATAACTACTATAATACTGCCCCTATGTACAAGAATATAGCTACTATAATACTGCCCCTATGTGCAAGAATATAACTACTATAATACTGCCTCCTACATACAAGAATATAACTACTATAATACTGCCCCTATGTACAAGAATATAACTACTATAATACTGCTTCCTATGTACAGGAATATAACTACTATAATTCTGCCCCTATGTACAAGAATATAACTACTATAATACTGCCCCTATGTACAAGAATATAACTACTATAATACTGCCTCCTATGTACAGGAATATAACTACTATAATACTGCCCCTATATACAAGAATATAACTACTATAATACTGCCCCCTATGTACAATAATATAAGTACTATAATACTGCCTCCTATGTACAGGAATATAACTACTATAATACTGCCTCCTATGTACAAGAATATAACTACTATAATACTTCCTCCTATGTACAAGAATATAACTACTAAAATACTGCCCTCTATGTACAAGAATAAAACTACTTTAATACTGCCCCTATATATAAGAATATAACTACTATAATACTGCCCCCTATGTACAAGAATATATCTACTATAATACTGCTCCTATGTACAAGAATATAACTACTATAATACTGTCTCTATGTACAGGAATATAACTACTATAATACTGCCCCTATGTACAAGAATATAACTACTATAATACTGCCTCCTATGTACAAGAATATAACTACTATAATACTGCCTGCTATGTACAAGAATAGAACTACTATAATACTGCCCCCTATGTACAAGAATATAACTACTATAATACTGCTCCCTATGTACAAGAATATAACTACTATAATACTACCTACTATGTACAAGTATATAACTACTATAATATTGCCCCTATGTACAAGAATATAACTACTATAATACTGCTCCCCATGTACAAGAATATAACTACTATAATACTGCTCCCTATGTACAAGAATATAACTACTATAATACTACCTACTATGTACAAGAATATAACTACTATAATACTGCCCCCTATGTACAAGAATATAACTACTATAATACTACCTACTATGTACAAGAATATAACTACTATAATACTGCTTCCTATATTCAAGAATATAACTACTATAATACTGCCCCTATGTACAAGAATATAACTACTATAATACTACCTCCTATGTACAAGAATATAACTACTATAATACTGCCCCTATGTACAAGAATATAACTACTATAATACTGCCTCCTATATACAAGAATATAACTACTATAATACTGCTTCCTATGTACAAGAATATAACTCCTATAATACTGCCTCCTATGTACAAGAATATAACTACTATAATACTTCCCCTATGTACAAGAATATAACTACTATAATACTGCCTCCTATATACAAGAATATAACTACTATAATACTGCTTCCTATGTACAAGAATATAACTCCTATAATACTGCACCTATGTACAAGAATATAACTACTATAATACTGCTCCTATGTACTAGAATATAACTACTTTAATACTGCCCCATATGTACAAGAATATAACTCCTATAATACTGCCCCTATATACAAGAATATAACTACTATAATACTGTCTCCTATGTACAAGAATATAACTACTATAATACTGCCCCTATGTACAAGAATATAACTACTATAATACTGCCTCCTATATACAATATAACTACTATAATACTGCCCCCTATGTACAAGAATATAACTACTATAATACTGCCTCCTATGTACAAGAATATAACTACTATAATACCTCCCCCAATGTACAAGAATATATCTACTATAATACTGCTCCTATGTACAAGAATATAACTACTATAATACTGTCTCTATGTACAGGAATATAACTACTATAATACTGCCCCTATGTACAAGAATATAACTACTATAATACTGCCTCCTATGTACAAGAATATAACTACTATAATACTGCCTGCTATGTACAAGAATAGAACTACTATAATACTGCCCCCTATGTACAAGAATATAACTACTATAATACTGCTCCCTATGTACAAGAATATAACTACTATAATACTACCTACTATGTACAAGTATATAACTACTATAATATTGCCCCTATGTACAAGAATATAACTACTATAATACTGCTCCCCATGTACAAGAATATAACTACTATAATACTGCTCCCTATGTACAAGAATATAACTACTATAATACTACCTACTATGTACAAGAATATAACTACTATAATACTGCCCTCTATGTACAAGAATATAACTACTATAATACTACCTACTATGTACAAGAATATAACTACTATAATACTGCCCCTATGTACAAGAATATAACTACTATTATACTGCCCCCTATGTATAAGAATATAACTACTATAATACTGCCCCCTATGTACAAGAATATAACTACTATAATTGTTGCTATTATTTACTTCTAATTTCTCTTACTTGCAGGTACCCAGTGAAATGTATAGTTAATATATTTTCTTTTGTTTCAAGCAAATTACTGTAAAATAACATGGAAACCCACCATACTTACTTTACAAATTTAAAGTTTCCACAGATTAAAAATCAAAGTAATAGCAGCAGATTGCAGATATAATTTTATTGTAGTGCTTCTCTACCCTTACAATTGTCTGATAATCCAGAGCTTTTGATAATCTGTCACTTTTTATGTCTAATTGAAGAAATTGTACAGAGGTAAATTTTCATATCCTAAAATCCATAAGGTCATGTCTTCATTAGTGCTAACAATGTATTTTTACGCTGGACGCCCCTTTTCTCGTGGGCATTGGTTTAGCCCATGAAATACGTGTGACATTGTGAAGACCTTCATATCTGTTTATGTGACAGGTGACTTTCCTTCTCTTGGCAGCAGATTTTATATTGAACATGAGAAGCTTTTTTAGAATCACATTGATTTTGACTTCCTACCTGATGTTGGCGTCATTGGAGCAGCCGCCAGGCCGTTCATGTTCAGGGCAGCCATTTGTTGCATCTGGGCAGCTGCAAAGGCGGCCATCGGATTCAGGTATCCACCCTGTGCTACGGAAGCCATTATGGCGGCCTGTTGCTGCATCTGCTAGAACAAAGAGAAGAAGGAAAATGTAATCAAAGTTTCAGGCAGGACCCCCCCAACTCCCCAAAAATACACAAAAAATAGCAAATCACAATAGAGCAAAGACGAATGTCATCTGTGATGGCCGTGACTTGGGGACCTTATGGCTACAGTATGTAAAAAAGTAGTCTGCAACCTGTCACTCTCCAGCTGTTGGTAAACTACAGCTTCCAGCATGGCCTCACAGCCTGTGGATCTGGAGAGCCACAGGGTGGAGACCACTGATGTATAGAACGTCTTATAGTATTAGACAGAAGTCTCAGCTTCTTCTTTCACGCTCTGCAAAACAGTTATCTCAATAGCCGTGATGTGTTGGTCAAGACGGAGTATCTACCATAGAGGCAGCCATGGGGCTAGTAAGGGGCCCTTGGCGAGAAGGCGTCCCAGCCCTGTTTATTCTAACCCTTTTGCTATATCTAGATGAAGTGTAATGTTATTAAACCAGCGACCTAGAAATTGGTCAAGGGTCATGGAAAAAGAGTGAATGTGGTAACAAAAACCAGACACAATAATGGGCGGACAATTTTAATCTTTATATGGGGTCCAACTCTTCTATTTAGGCCACTGACTAGTTACATTGTCACAAATTGCCTTTTACCTGCACCAATCAACCAAAAGTATATAAGTTCTGGAAGAAGAAGGCCCATTTCTGGTGACTGGTGGAGGCATCAGGACTCATTTCTTGGATTATGGACTGTATGAGGACCATCTACCCGGAGACCGGACAGTCATTACAGGTAGCTCTGATGATATGTCGGGTAATGAGAGTCATAGTTAGAGTTTCCTTCACATGAATCAACTATTCAGTTTGCTGCCCTAGTCCTGTGTCTAAAACCCTGGCTGAGGCAGATGAGCTTGTTGACACCCTCCTGGCACCAATTACCTGGGGCACATGTCCCTCTAGCCCTCATTACCTACGCCCCTGGTAGTACTGTAGGTGGTTCTGAGTCATGTTAGCCTACTAATGAAATAATTTACTGGTATAGTATGACAGAGGAAGCTGAGAGGTATGTCTAAAAAGTGAGGACAATCGCAGACACAAGAATAGAGACTGTTATTAAATGGTAACTCCACCCAAAATAATTTCCCTATTACTAATCATTCCTGGTTTGATCAGATTTTTATGTTCCTGCATTGATTGCTTCGTGGTGCCATCTAGTTCATCCAATAATTGTAGCCTGACAAAGACTGGGACGTTGTCACAGCTCCACCCCTTTTACTAGCATCACTGTAATCTTGTCAATCATTTCCCTCCTTATTTCTACAATGAATCCATCGCCTGTCATCAAACTCCTTCTGAGCCCATTTCTGCTCCATCCCTTTCGTGACTATAAAATTCCTCCCATCACATACATTTTTTTGTAACTTGGGAAAATCATAAAAATATGAAAAGAGAAATTTTTACAATCATATTAATTTATTATTTTGACTGCCAATACCTGTAATTGAGTGAATGAGTCTGATCATTTTATCTTAAGGTCAACATTTTTTTTTTTTTTACAGATGTAACAGATTTGAATTTGTCATGTGGCACAATGACGTGATATCACTGTGTGTTTTCTAAGGTTTTCCATGGGATGCAGGTAAAATACTACATTGTATTAACTCAGTGCACACATGAATAGTTAAATGGCAAATGTAGCTCTACTACATTTGAATATATATTATAATAATATCTCCATAATATCTTTGTGCATCATAATAACTGATTTAAAGGGAAGGATACATTTTTATGTTTCTTACTCAGGGGAAAGGGGGTCTGTGAGCCGAGACCCCACCAATCACTAGAACAAAGGAACTTGTAGTCTCATTCATAATTTGGAGATCTTGGAGTTAGGTTGAAGGGGTCCGGTAAGCTTCCCAAAAAGGAGCATATTGGCCCCTTTGTTCTGATGATAATTTCCCTGCCCCCCACTGATGGAGCTGATGTCTCAATGGCATGTTAGATCTTCTTATTGTAAACTTTCGCCATAACATAATACAGTAAATTTATGGGTCATCCAAAACAACCAACCAAGCTCTGCTACGTCCGATGAGCCCAGCAATGCTACATCCGACTAACCCAGTATTGCTACATCTGACAAACCCAGCATTGCTACATCCGACCAACCCACCTATGCTAAATCCGAGCAACCCAGCTATGACACATCTAAGCAAACTCAGTATTCCTACATCTGACGAAACCCAGCTATACTACATCCGACCCACCCAGCTATGCCACCTCTAAACATACCCAGTATTGATACATCTGATGAACCCAGCTCTGCTACATCCGACCCACCCAGCTATGCCACCTCTAAACATACCCAGTATTAATACATCTGATGAAACCCATCTATGCTACATCCCACCAACCCAGCTATGCCACCTCTAAACATACCCAGTATTCATACATCTGATGAAATCCAGCTCTGCTACCTCCGACCCACCCAGCTATGTCACCTCTAAAATTACCCAGTATTGATACATCTGATGAACCCAGCTCTGCTACATCTGACTAACTTGACTATTCAACATCTGCTATGGCAATGAATGAATTATCTTGGTAAACATTATATTTTTTCCTGGCATATATCACAAAGATGAATTGCTCAGCACGGGATGGTTGGTTATCTGGACTGTACCACTCCACATCTGGCTCTGGGCACTGGATCAATAACCTCACCCCAGTCAACCCCACCCGCTAGCAGTAACAAATAACCAGCCGCAGGGCTTTCTGGTGCTCTTCTCGTCGCTGGAACTCATAGTCCATTGCATTCTGGGATAGAAGGCCGCGCTTTGTTGTTCAGGCTCGCCCGGCAGCTGCACCAGATTCTCATGTATATTTAACACATGTCTTCATGCCAATGCTCTTCTCCATGCCAGAGACGTCTGAGAATAAGGTTCTGGCAACTACATCCGTCATAGTGTAATATTAAAATTTAAATAAATTTAGATCCTCTGAGCCCTACATGCAGCTCATATAACCACTGCCACGTCCCATGTAGGAGTCTTTGTAAGGCCAGGATCACATACTCAGTTTTGATGCAGTTTTAGGTGGAGTTTTTTAATCAGCTTTTTTTTTTTTTAGCCCAAATCAGTAGTGGATGGAAAGGTATAAAACAAAGACTGATGCATCTACTTTCTTGTATGTCCCCTCCTGTGTTTGGCTTCAAAAACGGAACCAAAAACTGAATAAAAAACTGCATCAAAACTGTGTGTGTGATCCTGGACTAACTGGACATTACTAGTTATTAGGGGCATAGCTATAGGTGGTGCAGGGGTAGCAGTAATATCCAAGTCCTGATGCCTGACGGGACCCAATATTAATATACAAATGTGTCCACCCTTAACTTTTCTTGAACTGTGTTAAGTTATACAATTTGTTATGATACAAATTCAATACAATCTCGTGGCGTATACATTTTTTTCACATGGGAGTCTATTGACGACTCGTGGCATCCGTGGAAGGTATACTTTTTTTTACATGTTTGTTTAACATCTCGCTCCATACATCTCAGGATTTGTTGGACTTAGAGACAATTTAAGGAAGGACACATTTATTATTGACCTATAATAGTTAGGGGGTCCTGGTACATGTTTTGCCCAGGAGCATTACACCTCCGCCAATGATTTTCCAATTAATTTCATTGTATATCACAATCGAGGCTAAAGTACTGATCTATAGGAAGTTCATTGAATTGGTTAATCTGTAAATTTAGGGGGAACTGTATGGAAAGGAAGAGCCCCGATAGCAGAAATTTATATTGAGTTTTTCTGGTGTGATTTCATCATGGATGATCCAGAATTAGTTCTTCTGGA
The DNA here is from genome assembly GCF_050947455.1 of Rhinoderma darwinii. NCBI lineage: Eukaryota > Metazoa > Chordata > Amphibia > Anura > Rhinodermatidae > Rhinoderma > Rhinoderma darwinii. Next base: position 594,150,282 of record NC_134687.1, read on the forward strand.
AAAGGGTGACCTAATGCTCAGGCGGGTTCCTCTACCATGAGGTTAAGGTTACAGTACCTTACGCCCCTTGACCTATACATTATGAAGTCATTGAACATGACAGTGTGGGGGGCTGCTACGGATTTTGCATAGGACTCTGCTAGGGTAGTCTGAGATTGTTCTTATCCCCGTGCTAAAATTTATTTTGTCACCACTCTCCCATCTGTAGTGATGTCATCTAAAGGAATTTTATGTAAATAACGCTTAATGGAACATCTTTTGCAACGAGCCCTGCGCCTGTGTCAGTTAGACAAGATAATCACTATCTTTCAGGCTCCGAATTTAACCAAGAATGTATTCATTCACTGACAGCAAGAATCGATCATAAAAATGGTGAGGAATTGTAACACAAAGAATATGAGAAAGTTGCAGAACTTTTCATTATATAGAGATAAACTTTAGTCACTTAAATCTTCCTGATCAGTGGCTTATAATGAATATTTCTCTATTTTTATCTATTAGAGAGCGTCCAAATGCATCTTTACAAGCAGCAGAGTAGCGTCTTTTTATAAAAGAATGACATGAAAGCTGCTAGAAATGACAAAATCCAGGTACAGGCGGGAGATGTAATGGAGGCAATGATCTGTACATTGCCCTTTATGCGCCACAAATGGCCCACGTTGCCTCCTTAGCGAACTGTACACTTGAATATGGAAGGTGCATTAGTACTCGGCTCTCAGGTCTAATTACACCCATTATATTTGCACTTTTCCCATCACATAGACTGCGGCGGCTTTCAAAAAGTCTGCAGAATCCAGAACAAAGAAAAAAAATCCCAGCTTTCCGGTGCAGCCGCCATCCCTTTCTCTGGTAATAAACCCACATTCACTGTCCACTCACTGCTGCCAAAGTCTAACAAATTAATTGTATCTTCAAGAAAGTGGAACCTCATTTGCTTTGCGTTTGCAGGCAGTTAATTATCGACCTAATACATAAAGAAGCCGGAAAGGTGTAATAATAAACTACAGAGCGGTCACTTATTAAATCCAGAGGAGGAGGGGGCGCAAGAACTGCAGACAAGTGTTTACAATGCATTGAAAATCCAAAGAAGGATGAAAAGGGGCTCACGTTTAATTTATACATTGTAAAGAGAAGACTTTGAGCCTGTCAAGTTGTTAAAAATTCTGTTCAGCCATTATAATTCCATCCTTAGTAATATATATTTCTGGGAAAGCTGGGTGACAACCTAAATGACTGCCATTACAGACTCTACAGGGGTTGTCACCCAGGTTTTCCCCAAACTTTTACGTGGCAAATCCTCCTAGATATCCAGATATATATCTCCAACCCCATATCACTATATGACTAGATCATTTTGCTATTTAGAGCGCTCTTAAAGGGGTTACCACTTTTCAAGACTCCTGAATGCAATCCTGCCAAGGTATTCAGTTATAGATCTACCATTCCTATATCAATGCTCAGATAGGTAAATTTACCATTCAGTGACCTTGGAAAGCTGGGAGACAACGTCTGTAGGAGCTACATAAAAGTAATAGATAACTCAAAGACTTATACACTATACTAGGAAATGTTAGATTTTAGAGGAAATGTTGGTGATAGAGTTATGAGAATGATATCTCTCTGTCCAAGGGTGTGCACACAAAGGGGACAGCCAATGTGCTACCTATGAGGTCACCAGACGCATGGGTCACCTTTGAAATGTGCCACCTTTTTTTGGGTGCTCTAGGTGTATTGCCTGTGTGCTGTGTGGGTGATATATGGCAGCATGAGAGGGCACCAAATTACATGTTTGCACAAGGTATCATGCAAACCAAGGGTAGCCCTATGCGGGAAATGGGAACCCCAGCTCAAATTGGCCTCAACTCCTTTCCCTAAGGTGGTTTGAGTTTCAGGACTTCTTTCCTTATCCCCACTGCAATGTAGGGAGAGAAACCAGACGTGGAGCAACGCTATCCTTCTTCTCTACAAAGGATGGGAAGAGGGAAAAAAATGCTGTGCCATCTAGTCCTAGAGCGGGGTGGGGAGACGGTCCTTTTGGTAGGGCAAATAAATGCTCAGCTTTCTAGTCCTAAGGTGACATGATAGTCGAGGGCCAGATGGGTGTTGGACTTTTTAGTCCTAGGGTGGTGGAATAGGTGCGATGTATATAAGTGCTGGACCTTCTAGTCCTAGGCGGTGGGGTGGATGAGGTGCATATATGTGCTGGACATTGTGGTCCTAGAGTGGTGGAATGGGCGGGTGTATAGAAATTATGGACCTTCTAGTCCTAGGGTGGTGGGGTTGACGGGGTGCATATGTGCTGTACCGTCTCATCCTAGGGTTGTAGGGTGGGCAGTGTCAATATAAGTGCTCAACCGTCTAGTTCTAGGGTGGTGTGGTTGGCGGGGTGCATATGTGCTGTACCGTCTCATCCTAGGGTTGTAGGGAGGGCAGTATCAATATAAGTGCTGAACCGTCTAGTTTTCGGTGGTGGGGTGGGTGGTATGCACGGAAATTCTGGACATTCTAATCCTAGGGTGGTGGGGTAGGCAGGGTGCAAATAAGTGCTGGATGGTCTTGTCCCAGGGTCGTAGGGGCGGTGGATTGCATGTAAGTGCTGGACATTCTAGTCTTAGGCTTCAGGTGGTGATGGTTTGGGGTTATGGAATAAACCAGTATTAGGAAGGAGGTCCCAGTTTTGTTTACCTCTATCTATACCCTTGCTTTGAATCCCAATGACTTCATACTGTACTTCCCCTTAATATGTCACCCATCCAATGCCCTTGCCCTTCCTCCAAAAGACTCCAATTGTGAAATGACCTCCCCTATTTTTAATTAGTAAAATAGTATAGAACTGGGGAAGGGGGTGATGGGATTCTTGGGTCCTTGACTTCTCTTTGTACCTTTAATTCAATTATCCAAAGTGTTAGATGAACATTTTCTCTGAATATCTTTTAATAGTAGTTATAAGGAAACCCCTCCTGAGGCTGGCAGAGAACATTTAGATATATATAGCCAGCTTATATAAGAGCAGAACAGATGTGCCATCCTGCAGTACATTATGTTCCGAGGATGTCGGAGGAGAAATGAAAATAAAAACAACCCAACACGTTTATTAATGAACATCCGAGTGTCCTTCTGCCATAAAATAGCAGGGAAGTCCTCCTGGAGCCCGAGTGTGACAAAGAAGATCGGACTCTGCCAGATGAAGACCAGAGACACTGACTGCATGGGGAAAGTTCTGACAAAACTAGTTAGAAATTTGGAGAGCCCCGTCTCAGGGGGAGGAAAGTACATTTTAGGTTATCACATTCTATTTGCTTGCTAGAAAAGTCAGACGCAAGTGCTGCTAATGCAGTTTGATGCCTTCCCATGTAATGATCTTGAGGGGAAGGCTTAGCTCTCAATGTGGAGTCACTTCATGTCATTCTGAAGCAGATCACATAATTTCCAATGTACTCTTTGTCCCTGGGATTTGTAAACAAACTTCTCGGCAAACCAATAACCCTTCAAGTGCAGAGAGCTGGAAATGTAAGATTCTCGGTAGCTTTGGGACTGATATCTCAGAGTTGATAAAGTCTACCACAATCTTGAATGTTGTGATGTACGTGTCAGCTATAGAAATGGCCTGACCTGTCTTATCCATACTACATTGAGCAGGGGGGTATATTGACTGAAAAGGGGCCGACAGCATCAATGACAATGGGGCACCTTCTTGGTACTGTCGGTTTGGGGTAACTTGGTCTTACCAGGGGAATTGATACTTAAGGTTTCTCATCCTTAAGTTACTTTATATAGAATATCCGCATGTCTCCTTATGTTACACAAGAATTTGATAGACTTTAGAGTTTTTGGATGGAAATCATGGGCCTGTTGTGGCTGGGACAATTATTGTGTCAGACCCTGGGCCCAGAGAAGGATCGTCTGGTTCTCTGTTTGTCCAAACCTGACCTCATCCTAAGAGTCCAGCCAGAGTTTTTTCCCCCACCACTCACCACTTGGAGAGGATGTGAGATGACCCTTTGGGCCAGACCAGAAGAAGAAGGTTATATGACCCTTTGGACCAGCTTCTTTTCCCTTGTTTGTTGATACTGTGGGGCCTAAGCATATGAGGGGCAAATTTTAACCACCCATTGGAAAGGAGGCTTTGCTTATTTACCCATCTACAATGGCATATTTCACCTACATTGGTTGTATTTTTGGAATGTGTATGCTTCAAGGAAGGCAGACACTGGCTTATTAGTTTACTAGGAGGAATGAAGTATGTAACGTTTCACATCTCAGATAAGTCAATAACTAGAATTTTCTCCACTTCCAGGCGGAAGTCTCACCTCGGATCATCTTACATTTTTACAGCTTTCCTTGATATTCCATAAGACTCCTATGACTATACTCACACCATACCAGTGCCTCAATAAGATGACTGAGTGCTCAACTACAATTAACCACTGCTTTGATTTATGCATGCGTTCCCTTTCTCCATCGTCTAAATGTCAGATTTTTACTTTGTTGCAACACTGTTGTAGTACTGCGGAAAACAATGTACCAATGTCGCAGTATAAACCCTGGAACGGTGAACAACATTGTTTACATGGCAGCTTGTATTCACTCTGTTAGTACGAATTTTATTTTACAGATGATGTAGACTGGGGAATCCCATGGGATACAATGTATTGTGTTGTGTGTGGTCTCATTGGTAACATTGGACTATAAACTTACTGCCTGAGCGTAGGCGCCATAAGCTCCAAACTGGATAGCCATGGGGTTGAACATTCCCATCTGTCCAGCCATTTGCTGCATACGTCTCATTGTGCGTTCCTTATCTGTGTCTGCAAACTTCACCACCAGACTCGAGGATGCCCCCTAATGGAGAAGAGAAAAAATATTGTTAATAATATACATGATGAATATGAAAACATGGGGATAAAAACCATGACATTATAATTACAATGTAAATGTCATATTATCTATCTATCTATCTATCTATCTATCTATCTATCTATCTATCTATCTATCTATCTATCTATCTATCTATCTATCTATCTATCTATCTATCTATCTATCTCATATCTATCTATCTATCTATCTCATATCTATCTATCTATCTATCTATCTATCTATCTATCTATCCTATCTATCCTATCTATCTATCTATCTATCTATCTATCTATCTATCTATCTATCTATCTATCTATCTATCTATCTATCTATCTATCTATCTATCTATCTATCTATCTATCTATCTATCTATCTATCTATCTCATGTCTATCTAGCTCTTGGCAGTTGCGCAGCTTCTGGTTAAATCTGACATTAAAAGAGAATATTTCTATATTGACTGGAAATCCTAAGTTTAAATTAATGAATGGCGCACGTGTCCTCTGGAGCCACCAGGGTGCACAAGACCCATTTTTAAAGACATTATGTTGTTATTGATCAGGCTCCTAATTGCAGCTCATCGACAAAGGAATATTTTTAATGCATACATTTCCTGCTAAGTTCCAGCCGGCCCAGTCTTAATTAGAGTGCAACGTTCATTTAATTAACTGTGATCCACTGTGCTATCCGCTAAGCTGGGTGTAATGACCGCAGAGCTGGGGTGGGGATATGCAGGCGATTTCAGCTCAATTGAACATTAGCAGCCGTTTCCTTGAGTTTGCTTTAAAATGATTATTATATGGTTTGTTTTATTTTTTTGTGACTTTTTGTTGTCTTTAGGTTTGTTTTAGGGTCTGAACATTGTGAATTGAAGAGCCATTTACAGATCAGGCTGCCGATAATACGTTTTCATAATGATAATGATAATTTGCTTGTGCAAGGATCGTATACAACTGGTGAAAATGATCATTCATGCATACAAATTCTTGTTGCCTGTTGTTCATGTACTATGCAAATAAAACACTGCTTTTTTAAAATAATTTTTCCTTCTTTACTGCTAATCCAAACACAGTGTTTACACCCGCCCCTCTAAAAAAACAACTAAAAAAAATTCCCATTGATGTAGCGGGAAAACATGTATCCATTATGATCAGTCGGAATCTGTTTATTTCACCTGTATATAGTAACTGATAAAAAGCAGAATGCAAAACGAATTCAAACTGAGGTGCGTCAGTACATTTTATGCCAAATTTACCTTAGTGCGCTGTGCGATACCTTCTGTTGGCGACCCCCATATGGTGTACTGTCACACAGTGTACAAATAACAATACCATACAGTGTCTAATTATATGGTGCCCAAATAACTGCATCGTATGTTAACCAAATAACACATAGTTGTCTAATAACAATTCTTTATAGAACCGCCACCTCCATACGCTGCAAAAATATACTGTACTACATAAGAGTACCACACAATTCAACCATACAGTGCTCAAATAATACCAACATACAGTAACTAAATAACAACGCCCTACATAAAGTTATCTTAGAACCAGTGCTATAAAATGTCTTAATAACACTGGTATACAATTAATATTAAGATTTGTAGCGGTCACAAGCCTTGGGTGCCTGGCTTTTTGCAGTGCTCCCTTCAGCAGGGGTGACTGATGCCCCATATGTGACCGCACAGATTACACACCCCAAAGGTAGGCCCTGCCGTAGACCTCATGCAATTGGCAGGTTTTGGAATCAGCATTACACAGACCCTGAATACAACACCGACCAGCGACCATACTGTACCCTATGTGCCTCAGATTTTACACGAAGGCACTTAGGGGTTTCACATAAAATCTGTGAGAAATACAATTGTAGCATGTATCATCCCATTCCAGATTATGGAAATTTTTTCCGCTTGAATCATTGCTTCTAGTGTCATACAGTATCATACGGACAGAGGCACCATATAGGGGCACATGAAGTGTCTATGGGTTCATAATATGAACCATTAGCCTATATGTCTGCCGACAGAGTCTATACAAGTAACCCTGAGAAAGCATATGACACCACCCTTATTCCTACCATACAGGAATAGTCCTTTTTCTAAGACTTATCCTGTGGAAAGCAAGAAAAGAACAAAGCAAGGAGATTTTTAACCAAATGTAGCCAAATCTTTTATTTGAAGCACAAATGACCCAACTGAATCTACAGTATATCTAATTCTAGACATATTTTGAGAAGACTAAGATTTTTGGGAAAGAATTATGCAGAGAAAAGTTGGTAAAAAGAGGATGAGGACGACCATCAATAAGATGGATGGAGAGATCATGAGAAGGACTTTGGGAAGCCTGAAGAGTCAAACAGAAGACTGGACACCTTGGATAAACACTGGTTATATGGACACCAGAAGTAGTGAACTTTGGGAACAATGTGGATCGTAAGGAAAAATAAATAAGCAAATCCTTGACCAAATCAAAATGATTCTTCCACTCTAAACACCAGCCTTATCTTCTAATTTTCATGAATTATGAAGTGACCCAACATTAGAGAAGACACTTAAACTCAGAAGAATAGTAGACAAAGGAGAATAAAAACTGATGGTTGAGGAGAGCAGCAAAATCTTGAACATGTCATCAAATAGCGTGAACAGAAGGCGGAACATTATGGAGAAACACTGGTCATATGGGCACCGGGAGCCCTTGGACTTTGGTGGTGGCAAAGACATTTGAAAATGCCATGGACAGGAGTAGCCTATGGCAGAGCAGGGAGATACCCCCCTGCTCTGTCATAGTGTTCAATAGTATCTGAATCCAAAAGACGCAGAAACTATTGAATGTGGTGTCGCTACTGCTGTAGTAGCCATAGCGGCTGCTAGCAGAGCTTCCAGGCATGGGGAGCCCGTACCGGCTGGCAGCACGGCCCCCTCATGCCGGGGGCCCCGTAGCAGCCGCTATGGCTACTACAGCGGTAGTTACGCCACTGGACAGGATGGAAACCAAACAAGTAGATCCTTGAACAAATCTAGCCAAACCTTCCATTGGAGTCCGACCAGACTGAAGTTGTATCTCAATATGGATGCATTATAAGAAGGTCCAGCTTGTAGAAGAAGACAATTATACATGGAAAAATGGAACAGGAAAGAGGACAAACAGCAGCAACATAGATGGAGACAGAAAACCAACTTGACAGCACTCATGGGTTTTCATGTATCACGTGGTCGGTCTTGAAAAAAAAAAATATGGCGCAATTGTGTTTCCCATACATTATTTACTAAGGTATTCGATGATATTGTAAAAGAAACCTACAGTCATACAGGACTTCTCTACATGTCGAGATGATAGACAATTATGAACTGGCCCATACATTTTTTACTGCCATTTTTGGTGGGTTCACAAAGAAAATAAATGGGTTGTACTAATGATACAAGTATCACTAAATGCCACTCTACCAATAGATGATTACACTCTCTTGTTTTTTGCTATTACTATTGTCCTGTTTTATTCTGCTTTTAAGTCTACATTAATTCTGTTAAATCTCTTGATAGATATAAACCAATTGCCAAGCCCTGGGGGTAAGCTATATTAGACCATGGAGTGATGGGGGTGGTGGACAGGGGCTCCACTTGTGAATTACCTCATACATCAGGACTGGTGCAGCATATTGAAAGCTGATAACAGTCTTTGCACATTACATATAATCGTCACTAAGTGCTTTTTGTCTGATAATTTAATGAAAACCCAGATCATTTTAACCGTCCTCAGTGTCCTTGTACCTGTTTAGCACAAGATTCAATCCAGTAGATGAGGTTTTAATGATTCCACTGACTATCTGTAATTGTTCTGTAATTGGCCAATACGATTTCTAAAAAAAACACAAAAAAAAACAACAGACAACACATCGCACTCATCCTATTGGATAATTAATATTCAGCCACCATTCCAGGATAGAGGAAAAAAGTCAAATGAAGATCATTTGTATTTGTCTGCAAATAAGAGAACATAATAATATGAAATGGAAATAGGAGAAGTATCTGTCCCTATCACTTTTTATACATTGATGGTGGCCATTTTGCATTCTGGGCTAATATTTAAAAAAATATGCGATAAATGTATAGATATTAGGTGGATAGATAGGCAGATTGATTGATAGATAGATAGATAGATAGATAGATAGATAGATAGATAGATAGATAGATAGATATTAGATGAATAGATAGATCAATGGCGGATCATCATTGGGCGTTTTGGGTGGCCATCTGCGTTTTTGCCGCGAACGCTGTTGTGTATATCCTGTAAAGGACCTGCAGACAAAGGTCCCATGACCAAAGCTCCTAGAACAGCAGCAAGAGAGAAGACCGTGAGGTGAGGTGCAAGGTAAGAATAAGGGGATCATGGATTTGTTTAAGGGGTCTGCATTTAGGTGGTCTGGGGTGTGTATTTAGGGGGTCTGGTCTGGGTCTGTATTAGTTTAATGGGTCTGTATTTAGGGGTCCTGTAGTAGTTTAAGGGGTCTGATCTGGGTTCCTGTATATTTAGGGGGTCTGGTCTGGGGGTCTGTATTTAGGGGTCTGGTCTGGGGTCTCTATTTAGGAGGTCTGGGGTCTATGTTTAGGGGTATGGTCTGGGGTCTGTATATATTGGGTATGTGCACACACACTAATTACGTCCGTAATATACGGACGTATTTCGGCCGCAAGTTCCGGACCGAACACAGTGCAGGGAGCCGGGCTCCTAGCATCATAGTTATGTACAATGCTAGGAGTCCCTGCCTCGCTGCAGGACAACTGTCCCGTACTGTAATCATGTTTTCAGTACGTGACAGTTGTCCTGCAGCGAGGCAGGGACTCCTAGCATCGTACATAACTATGATGCTAGGAGCCCGGCTCCCTGCACTGAGTTCGGTCCGGGACTTGCGGCCGAAATACGTCCGTCAATTACGGACGTAATTAGTGTGTGTGCACATACCCTTAGGGTGTCTGGTGTCTGTATTAGTTTATTGGGTCTGTAGTTAGGGGACCTGGTCTAGGGTCTGTATTAGTTTAGGGGGTCTTGTCTGGGGTCTGTATTGGTTTAGTGAGTCAGGTCTGGGGTCATTATTAGTTTAGGGGGTCAGATTGGGGACTGCATTTAAGGGTCTGGTCTGGGGTCTGTAATAGTTTATGGGGTCTGTATTAAGTGGGCCTGGTCTGGGGTCTGTATTAGTTTAGGGGGTCAGGTCTGTGGTCTGTATTTGGGGGTCTGGTCTGAGGTCTGTATTCATTTATGGGGTCCGTATTTAGGTGGTCTGGTCTGGGATCTGTATTAGTTTAGGGAGTCAAGTCTGGGGTCATTATTAGTTTAGGGGTCAGGTCTGGGGTCTGTATGTAGGGGTCTGGTCCGAGGACTTTATTTAGGGTGCTTGTTCTGGGGTCTGTATTTGTTTAGTGGGGTCTGGTCTGCGGACTGCAATAGTTTAGAAGGTCTGGGGTCTGTATGTATTCTAATTTATTAGTTAGCGTGAAAGAGGTTGTCCGGGCACATCGATAGGTCACCAGTATGAAAAACCGGTCTGCGCCCAGACAACCCCTTTAATGTATGGTTCCGGCCTTGGTGTCTGAATTTCTGTGTTTCCATAGAGGCTGGAAATGACTGCGGAAGCGAGGAGCAAAGATGTCTCATCAGGAGAAGTCGCTATACTGGTCTGTGTCAGATAAAGAAGAAAGAGAACGACTCCCATCAGAGAAGACGTCACTTGTGAGTAACTGGATCTATAGAGGATCTGTCCGTTCTCCTGACATGTCTGTTGCAGGAAATCCTTGTATTCCACATAAAGTCTTTGTGTACCCAGGACTAATAGACAAATGCGTGTTACCATTCCCATTGTCAAGAGGATGTGTCAATACACAGTGTGATACAGTCAGCAATGATTGGAGACTGTCAGTATGTAGGGACACAGCCCTTTGAAAAGAGGAATCGTAACACCTGTTTGTCAATGCTCTCACAGAGAGGTGGTGTTCACTATAGACACAGCAGATCGGCGATAGGGAAGGGGGGGCCTATGTTTGTGGAACAGTCCAGGGCCTATGGTCAACTTAATACGCCAATGAGATAGTTAGATAGATAGATAGATAGATAGATAGATAGATAGATAGATAGATAGATAGATAGATAGATAGATAGATAGATAGATAGATAGATATTAGATAGATATTAGATAGATAGATAGATAGATAGATAGATAGATAGATAGATAGATAGATAGATAGATAGATAGATAGATAGATATTAGATAGATAGATATTAGATAGATAGACAGACAGACAGAAGGATGGATGGATGGATGGATGGATAGAAGGATGGATGGATAGATAGATCTTTATATGCTCATACTAAATAAAACAGAACATTGTTGGACACTTCCTAAACATCTAGCACTCCCTGCATCCTTCCCTTTGTCAATCTCTTTAATGTCCTCCTCTCATTCCCACAGCACAGAAAGTGCATAATTGACATATAAATACTAATAATTTACATAAGACTATACATTGATCAATGTATTTATATGTAAAGTGCATCAGCAGGGGCCCTTCACCGGAACCGCCTATAGGCACAGGCCTACTGTGCCCATAGCTAAACCCAGCCCTGGTTACATGACAGTCCCTCAACATTTATCATTGAGTTCCATTGGTACGTGTCCAAAATGTTAAAATCTTGCAAATCAAATGGGCAAAGTTGCATTGTGCCACTCAAGTCCTGGCATCGTACGCAAAAAAAATGACCCTGTAACCCAGATGGATGTACAGAGAATATACAGAGGAGGAAGAAAGAAAATCCAGATGTGAAACTTATGAGCAGAACTGGAGACGGCCATTTACGATAATAAAGCACTTTGCGGCGCGCCATTATTGCCATTTGCTATAATGGGTTAATTTGCCTTTTTGACGATTCCTACAGTAGCTGAAAAGCTCATTTCCTAAGTTGTCAGCAGCAGAAAATTGAGTTGTTGCGCACACCTACGTGTGACAGGTTGCTTTTCCAGTTTCGTTCTCACCTATTGATATTCAATTACACAGCATGGGCCTGCCTGTACTGTGTATCCGCAGAGCACTATAGGCCTCCCCCTCACCAACATTGTACGAAAAACACAAGACAGTATTCATATAGAGAAACTCTGAAACCAACCGCAGAGGGGGAGGGGGTCTCTAATGTATAATATAGGCCTTCATATTAACCCTTCAGCACTACTTCCTGGATATTTATAAACAATTGGTGGACTACAAGCCTCAGCATGCTCTGTAAGGCATTGTCACTTTTATAGTAGTTTTGTAAATACATTACATACATTATATTACTTATCTTGTATTGATCCAGCCTGTATTATACTCCAGAGCTGCATTCATAATTCTGCATTTCCTTATTTTTCAGTATTTGCATTCTGAGAATTATTGTCTTTATATCAGGCTCTATATAGTCACCTGTCAACAAGCTTGTTGACTGCTTCCAATACCAAACTGAAAATTTGTGATTGTAGTCCTGGAGTATAAGGCAGACTTTAACTCAGGATCAGTAAAAGATAAGTCAAGTAAGTGGCTCAGCTTTTTATGTAGAGTATATCTGTATACAGTATATCAGTTCTAAGGTAGACATATTCTTTAAAAGGGAACTTACACTAATCTTGTGCTATCTGGAGGGATTCAAAATACAGTTTCAGGACTGCGGAGAATTTATTTCCCCACTGTTTCCCCATTAAAGAGGTTGTCTAGGACTAGAAAAAAATATCTGATATAATTTTTTTTTCTAGAAACAGCGCCACTCTTGTTGAAAAGGCTGTGTCTGGCATTACAGCTCAGTAATATTTGCTTAATTACCAGACATTGACAATAATAATTCTGTTTCTGGGAAAAAATCATACCCCTTTCTCCAATCAAGGGCAACCCAGAAGAATGCAGTCACTATTCTGTAAAGAATGCAGCAGATATAGGTTAAAGTAATAAAGCCTGTGTCTACTTATGCATTTCAGGGTAGGTAGAGTTAGAACCTAAATGCTAATTTATTATATTAGGGAATTGCTTAGGATGCAGATACTTTTTTTTGTAGCAATGAATTTAAAAACACATGAATAAAAACAAATAAATAAAAAAATTAGTCTTTTTGCATTAATATAATTGTACACTAGGTGGCAGTAAAGACAATGTACCTTTCTGCAGTTTGTGGGGACTATAACAATACAAAGGGTCCGATGCTATAACATTAAAAAAAAACAGTCGTTCCAACTAAATCCTGGATTGTGCGGGAGTCCTCTGAAATATGAGGGGGGTTTAGGACTCTTGGTCGAGCAGGCAAATGTCCCACACAGCTAAGAAACAGCACGACATCTAATCAGGCCCGGGAACAAGGGGTGTAACTATAGGGTTTTTCAGAGGTTACAGTGGGCAAAAGGGGGCACAAAGGCCTCTCCCTAGGAAGCTCAAGTTACGTCTCTGCCCAGCAGATTGTAGATGTTTGTATATGTACCGTGTTGGCCAGAAGAAACCTCCATCATCAAAGGAGGAAAGATTAGAAAGAAGTATCTCTAGTGGGCACTGGTCAATGTATGGTACTAGACGGGCAGTGTCTGAAGTGAGAACTGGTCACTGTATGCCACAACGGGGCACTGTATAGCATTATTTGGACATTAAAATAAACAAACAGGTAAATAAATAATCGCAACCCAAACACGGTAAATTTCTTTAAAAAGCTTCCGGTGCAATTCAACTCTACAATGCTGCGGGGTCTTTAGAGAGCGCCAGCACTGCCACATGTGACTTTTTTGAGGCCTCTGTGACTTTTTATCTTTTTTTTCTTTAATATATTTTTGTTGACTTAATGCCACCCACCCAGCTTTACACCAGACCCATAAAAACACATTAAAGGACCAATTAGTCGCTTTGTGTCTGGGACGTGAGTCTGGTCGTCAGTCTCTCCCTCTCATCCCATATGGATGTAATGAATTCTACGGCACAAAACAGTTGGAGAGAAGAGAGACATAGAGTGAAGCCCGCTGGGTCCCTCAGGGCCTTTTAGCTGTCCTGCCAGCTGCCTGCCCCGTTACAAAGATGTGACTGGAGAGAAAAAAAACCGCTGCAGATGAGCACTTCATCCCCAAAAGGCCATCTTCTGTGCCTGGATGATTCATACCCCCTGTCAGGAAGCCTGGCTGCCTGGCACTTTATTTCCGGCCTAGCAACAACTGATTTATGAGCTCATTTATAAAACAATGGGCATGGAAGAGAAAAAAAAAGTTGTCCTGTGCCGCTCTTATAGCTGAAATTAAGGAAACGCCGCTGAAATAAGATGCCAATAATGGATCTATCTACAAAAAAACACAAGTTGGCAATGATGACAATTAACCCTCAAGTTTCTGATTCACTGCATTTTGTGGCTCCTATACAAGTGTCCTGGTTGAGAGAAGTCTCCCGAGCGGCAACTCAATGAGGCAATTACGATGAGTAAACTAGGGGGAACGATGATGACAACTGTGTTTAGCAAGTTTAGTAGTAGGAAAAGGTTGCCTCTTTCTGGTATGGGACCCTCCCTCCTTAGTATGAATTGATCCATCTTTTGCCAAGCCATGTCTTGTGACACCAGTATGCTTTTAATTTAAAGGAACACTCCATTAAAAAAGGTACATTGTCATATGCCTAGGGAGGGCCTGTGGGGGTGGAGCATGACACATGGATTCTTTCTTTCTTTGTTCTTTGAATTCCTCAAAAAAAAAATTATGACCTCGTAGGAGTCTAAGGCTTCATGCACACGACCATGGCCATGTGCACGGCCCGTGATTGCGACACGGACGGCTGTGGAGTGCCATCCGCGGGCAGCCCACAATTCACGGACCGTGCACACATTGATTTGAATGAGCCCAGACCGCAAACTCGGACCGTATAATGACCTGCCCTATCTTTTTGCGGTCTGGGTTTCCGGCCAATGCACGGACCATAGAAACCACGGTCATGTGCATGGGCCCATAGAAATGACTGGGTCCACAATTCACCCACACATTTGCGGGTGATTTGTAGCCGCAAAAACACGTTTGTGTGCATGAGGCCAAATGTCTGCTTATTTCAGATTAACTTCAATGAGTTTGAATTTCCAGATTTCTGAATCATTGCTTATAGTGGCAACTTTTATTAGGATTGTTGTTGCCTTTTTTAGATCATGAAATTAAGGGGTAACGTTTAATACCCCAGACATTGCTACGCAGAACAGATGACCCCCTTTCCTTCGGCGGATTACAAGCCAAACATTTCAGTATCTGCTGTATTTAATAGTAATGGGCTTTAAGTAGTGGTGGCCTTGAAATACTTTACACTCTGTGATCAGATGGTATTCCTCCTCATCATAGACAGTGGACGGTACAAATAGGAACGGGGCAATGGCTGTATTACAAGTCTCAATGCATAAAATATACACATATTGGGTATCGTCTCAACCGTAATAACACATTTATAGCGTCATTCATGTTTACACTGTTATGAAATAAAAACTGCCTTCTTTTACTTATTAATGTGAGGCTCGAGGTATTATGAATTTTGAACCTCCATGTGCCTCACATTAATAATAATTAACCCCATCATGTTTCTCATACATTAACCCAATGTTGTCCATTATGACTGAGGAACATGATGGGGCAATTACTATTAATTTGAGGCACACGGAGGTTCAAAATTCATCACACCTCGCGCTTCACATCAGAAAATGGAAGAAATTTTTTTTTCATTATTTTTGGCAAAGTATTGTTTTGGCATCGAGTATCGCAATACTACACAAATTATCGGTATCAAAGCTCAAATTCTGGTATCACGACAACCCTACCCCATAGTGGCTGCAGGGGCTACTAGTTTAACCCCTTTAGTAAGAGAACAGCTCTCCATAGTACAGTCACACAGAGAGATGTTGCTATTAAAACCTCCAATCTGCTTTCTTAGATTAATCTATAACAAAAAAGCAGATTAAGAAAATTATGAAAATCTAATTTAAATCAAATGTACCCCCCCCCCCCACCAATGCCGAATTGTGACACCAGCAGCACGGTTCCTGTTAATTTTCACAGTACAGCTGTCAGTGGGTCTGTAAATAGTGCTCTTCTATAGCCAACACTCTCCTTCCACACATCAACTGTTCAATTAACAGAAGAAGGGAATAAAGAGGACTGCAACCTTCTATCAGGGCTTTGATGTTTCCCGGCAATTTATGAAAGTGTACACAAATCTAATTACAAGCCCCACTGCTTCCCATTTACATGAATTTACTCCAGTTCCGAGCTGTTTATATCAAAATAATTGTTCAAAAATATATATATATATCGCAGCTGATCTTGGAAGCCAGCGCCCCACTCTGCGGAGCCGATCAGGAGGGCCTGGAAAGATGGGGATTGACACTCAAATGAAGGAAATTCCCAGATGCTGTTGTTTTTCTGTAAGATAATAAGGCGGACTCTGATAAACAGGTTGTGTCAATAACGTAAGAAAATGATTCGTTTAAAACGAAATAAGAAATCAGCGGCTCAGGCGGCGCCTTTGTTCAGCGCTGATAAGACTTTAGGTGACACGATTATTGCCCATTGTTGTGATTTATTGATTTGTATAGGAGACGAGGCTTTGCAGCTTTTTATACAATTGTGGCTTCTTAGCTCCGTCAAGCTTGCAATCTAACGTGCTCGGGACAACAAAGGGTCTTGTCCAAGGGTATGACAAGGTAGTACTCCAGTGGTTATAGTATAAGGCCTGTTTTACACGAGCGTGTGCGTTTTGCGTACGCAAAAAACGCGGCATTTTGCGTGCGCAAAAGGCACTTAACAGCTGCGTGTGTCATCAGTGTATGATGCGCGGCTGCGAGATTTTCGCGCAGCCGCCATCATTTTGACACTCCGTTGGAATGTTTGTAAACAGAAAAGCACGTGGTGCTTTTCTGTTTACATTCAGAGTTTGACAGCTGTTGCGCGAACAACGCAGTTCGCACGGAAGTGCTTCCGTGCGACCTGCGTGGTTTTCACGCACCCATTGACTTCAATGGGTGCGTGATGCGCAAACAGCGCACAAAGAAAGGACACGTTGTGAGTTTTACGCAACGCACTCGCGCTGCGCAAAACTCACGCACTGTCTGCACTGCCCCATAGCCTAATATAGGTGCGTACGACACGCGTGAAAAGCACGCGCGTATATTACGCTCGTGTAAATGATGCCTTAGGCACGGAGCTGCTGTTCTTGATTCCGTCAGATCGTTTATCTGCATGACCCAATGTATATAGTTAAGTGCTTAAAGGGATTCTTCACCTATACTTATTTTTACAAATTCCCTATTATGGCAAATGGGCGACCTAGGGTCTCCCATCTATGGGCCAGAGCAGAGAGGAGCTGCAAGTGTCTTCTGTTTTAGTGGACTCAACCCAGCCATGCATATACAGGATAGTCGCGCGTTCATTTAAAGAGGCTCTGTCACCAGATTATAAGTGCCCTATCTCCTACATAATCTGATCGGCGCTGTAATGTAGATAACAACAGTGGTTTTTTATTTTGAATTTTTTTTAGCAAGTTATGAACAATTTCAGATTTATGCAAATTAGTTTCTAAGTAGACAACTGGGCGTTTTTTACCTTATAATCTGGTGACAGAGCCTCTTTAAGGGCTCCAATTTCTCATGAATCAAATTCAATACAATGTCGCGAGATGCTAGCAAAACCATTGACAGGCTGCAATTAACATCACAACCACTAGGTGGCTACACATAGACACGTGACAGAGTATATAGAAAAATCATGTTTTTTTTTAAAGCTGGTCATCTCACGCCACACATCTCAGGATATGTTGAGATAAGAGAAAGGTAAGGAAGGAAACATCTGTTTATTCATAGGTCTCTCTGTTTTCACTTCTGCAGGTTATACATCGGGCCTGGAGTCCCCTTTAACCCTTTCCTGCTCTGCGGCATATATATATGTGGTTCTGGCAGAAAGGCCTTATTGTAAAGTGCCATAAATGTACATCGCAGGAGCTGAGCCCACACCATCAGTAGCGGGTCTTAGTTGCAACATACAGCCGACACTCTGCTGCAAAGGCTAGCGACCCGGCATCTAAGGGGTTAGACATAGGGAGGGTGCTCCCTCTATCACCCCATCAGCACTACCGCATCGTGATTGCCAGGTACCGATGGTTTTCCATGGCAGTTGGGGGCCTAATAAAGGCCCCCAGGTCTGCAATCTTTGTACTCCAGAAGCAGGGCCTAATAGGATGCCTGTCAGTTTTCACTGACAGGTATATTACACTGCAATATAGTATTGCATTGTATTGTAGAAGCAATCAGATAATTGCATGTTGAAGTCCCATAGTCTGCTTGCTGTTATTGCATACCTCCCAACTTTTTAATTCGGAAAAGAGGGCCATTTTTAAGCCACGCCCCCTAACCACGCCCAATAACCCGCATAAACACATCAAATCACAGCCAGATCCTTCTGCAAATAACGCAAGCACATTCTCACTGCGGATCTCTAGACTGTCTGGATATCACAGATATTATATTTCAGGTTATATCATCTTTATGTTACTTTTCCTATCTTGGGTATAACACTTGCTCATCACGGCGGCAGCTGCAGGACAAACCAAAAGGCTGAGAACAATGAAAGTCAAGAGGGAGACCCTGTGGTGGATAACTTTTCAATTGACAGGTAGCAGAGTTACATGATGGGGATTTTTTTTTTCCAGTTGTGTAACTATGCTACCGGTCAATGGAAAAATCCTCCACCAGAGCCCCCCTGCAGATTGCTCCACACACAGCCCCCCTGTACATAGCGCCAGACACAGCCCCCCTGTAGAGGGCTCCACATACAGCCCCCTGTAGATAGCTCCACACACAGCCCCCCTGTAGATAGCTCCACACACATCCCCCTGTAGATAGTGCCAGATACAGCCCCCCTGTAGAGGGCTCCACACACAGCCCCCTGTAGATAGCTCCACACACAGCCCCCCTGTAGATAGCTCCACACACATCCCCCTGTAGATAGTGCCAGATACAGCCCCCCTGTAGATAGCTCCACACACAGCCCCCTGTAGATAGCATCAGATACAGCCCCCTGTAGATAGCGCCACACACAGCCCCCCTGTAGATAGCTCCACACACATCCCCCTGTAGATAGTGCCAGATACAGCCCCCCTGTAGATAGCTCCACACACAGCCCCCTGTAGATAGCATCAGATACAGCCCCCTGTAGATAGCGCCACACACAGCCCCCTGTAGATAGCTCCAGACACAGCCCCCCTGTACATAGCTCCACACACAGCCCCCCTGTAAATAGCATAAGATACAGCCCCTGTAGATAGTGCCACACACAGCCCCCCTGTATAGCGCCAGACACAGCCCCCCTGTACATAGCGCTAGATACAGCCCCCTGTACATGGCATCAGATACAGCCCCCTGTACATGGCATCAGATACAGCCCCCTGTACATGGGATCAGATACAGCCCCCTGTACATGGCATCAGATACAGCCCCCTGTATATAGTGCCACACACAGCCCCCTGTAGATAGCTCCACACACAGTCCCCTGTACATAGCGCCACACACAGCCCCCTGTAGATAGCTCCACACACAGCACCCCTGTAGATAGCTCCACACACAGCCCCCCAGTAGATAGCTTCACACACAGTCCCGCTGTAGGTGCCACATTGCCGCCAGAGCGGAGAGTAGTAGAGGTAGGCTTTATTCACACGACAGGGTCCGAGTGTCGGCCGATAAAAACGGCCTTTTTGGGCCGTTTTTCCCGGCCGTTTTGCATCGGTTCCGATTCTGTTCCGGACCGTGTTGCCGTTTTTAACGGCCGATTTTGACCCGTTTTGCATCCGTATTTTTCCCTGTCCATTTTAAAATCGGATGAATTTCATTTAAATTTGTTGCCACACACAGCCCTCTGTAGATAATGCCACAGTCCCCCTGGTAGGTAATGCCACACAGCCCCCTGTAGGTAATGCCACCAAGCACCAAGCCCCCTGTATGTAATGCCACCCAGCCCCCTGTAGGTAATGCCACCCAGCCCCCTGTAGTTAATGCCACACAACCCCCTGTAGGTTGCACCATCCCCCCCTTCAAGGAGAAGTCACTGACTTCAATGTCCATATATGGACAGTGTAGTCACTGACTTCTCCTGGAGAGTAATCCCCGGCGACAGGGTCGGGATTCCGCTTCGGAAGTGAGTGACGTCACTGTGTGCATATATGGACCGTGTGGTCACTCACTTCTTCTATAGCGGAATCCCCGGCCACAGGGTCGGGATTTCGCTTCACAAGTGAGTGACGTCACTGTGTCCATATATGGACAGTGTAGTCACTCACTTCTCCTGTAGCGGAATCCCCAGTCCCCGGCCGAGGATTGGGGATTCTGACTCCTACAGGGAGCAAAAAAAGACCCTCCTCCTCCTCCTCACATGCACTCTGCACTGTGAGGAGGAGGAGGAGAGAGAGCGCGAGCGACGGAAGACACGGCCATCACTCGGGACACATTCCGGTGATTGCCGTGTATTACCCGGCCCCATAGATTTCTATGGGAGCTGGGCAGCCGGGTAAACGGCCGAAAATAGGGCATGTCATCCTACTGCAGCCGTGTGACAGCCGTTTTATGAACGGCTGTCACCAGGCCGGGAAACCCTGTCGTGTGAATAAGGGCTTAGCCGGCCCTACTGCTGCCACTCTCCGCTCTGCTTTGACGTCACTCACCGTCAGAACAAGGCAGGAGTCTTGCAGCGGCATTCTCACTGGTGTCGATGCCGGCCCGGGAGTGAACCAGTCCAGTCACCTGACCGGTGAGGTCAGGTGACAGGTCAGGTGACTGGACTGGTCCACTCACGGGCCGGCATCGATCCCAGTGAGAACACCGCCGCAAGACTCCTGCCTTCTTCTGATCGCTGTTGTAGTCAGCAGCGATCAGCTGTTCTGATGCAGCGCCCAGCGGGACATTTACAGACCGCCCGGGACGGCGGGACAGCGGTGAGAAACCGGGACGGTTGGGAGGTATGTTATTGCATGGGAACATGGCTTGTTACAGTGTATCAGTTTATCAGAATCCTACAGCTGTATCATTGGGAGAATTACAGAACATTTGCGGATGTAAATATTTTTTTCCAATTTACTGACAGCCAGCAGAGATCTTGAAAATGGTGAAGAATTTCATAAAAAATTGTACAATCCAATCAACTGGTAAAGAGTGATTAGTATTCTGCAGAATCAATAGAAAATAATATTTAGAATTGAAACACAATGGGGAAATTTATTAAGACAGCATTTTATACGCCAGTTTTAATAACCAGATCGCTGGAGTAAGATGCGACACATTTATTGAGAGGCGAGCCCCTCTTAATAAATGTGTCACACCTTTCATCTGGCCGTGCACCACAATTGTGGTGAGGTGAAGGTGAGTGTGGCGCGACACCGCAGTGGCCGTCTGCTCTGGGAGCCTGAGGGTAGGAGCGAAGTGAAAAGAAAAATTCTTACCTCAACGCTTTGCTTCTCCACTCACACCAGACCGCGGTTTATACAAAGTCTGTACGCTAAGCACCGTCAGAACTTATAAAGTGACGCAGCACTCAACAGCCAGAGTAATGTGTTACATAAAAAGTCCTGACGCTGCCCGGCCTCGCTGCCCGGCCTCAGTAGCTTGTATGAGTCGTGGTCTGCTGTGAGAGCCTGAGGGGAGAGACAGGGCGGTGAGGTGAGCATTTTTTTTTTTATTGTCCAACACGCAAGGGGGGGGGGGGTAGTCTGATTAAAGGGGGCAAGGTACACGTCCGGCATGGACCTCTACCTTGCTACGGCCCACAGAATGAAATCCATGACATCTAGGAGCTGGCGTTGATTTACGCCATTTTCTGGCGTAACTTCTAGTTAATTTGATGCAGAGGGCCCATCCCCTTTTAATAAGCCACACCCCATCTTTTTCAAAGTAGCGAGGGCAGCGTATATTGCCTAAAAAGTCACAATTTATCCCGCAAATCTTTTGGGCCTTTTGCAACTTTTCTAGGCCAGAAAACTGGCATAGAAGGGTAGATAAATTCCCCCCAACATCTATTAGAAAGCAGAAAAACTTCAGAAGGATTAAACTTTATTTGTATTTAACCTAAAAAGATATTTAAATGACAAGTTTTTTTTTAGCTCTGCTACATCTGTCGCTACAAAGCGGATGTACATTGTTTATAGAAATATTATTTCTCTAACTTTAAGCAAAAAAACGACAAGATTCCTGGATTTGATGAAAATTTTGCATGGTATAGAAGTTGTCTGTGAATTTACGGCACCTGTAAAGTGACAGATGAGGAGCGCTCGCTCAGCAATTTCACACATGCATGCACACACACACGCCTGTTGGTACCATGGGCAATGAGTGGAGGAGCTGCTGCTGACAATCTGTAGACAGATTCATTTGGAGGAATTCATCCTACACCTGTAGAAGTGACAGAACTTCCCCCTTCAGGACTCAACTCCGGGGTACGGGGAGGATCATTAGCATTCTGCTCATTGCCCCCATCCCCTAGCTGCTCCAGTCTCTAGGTTCAGAACTAGGAAGGGGGGTATCGTCCCAGCAGCTGCCAAGCAGCTGTGCCAGTCACTTGCATTGAGCGCTTGATAATGTCTTGTTTTCACAAAATATGTTCTGCTTTTGTTGCGGGCAACCATGTGTGACTCGGAGGTGCCACAGTCTTCAAGGAGACTCTTTGTACTCCTGATTACTTTCTGTTTTATTGAATATGTTCAGGTTGTTTTCCCAGCTTAGTACAATGACTGTGGTTAGTGGAGTGCTCTATACATACAGTAATGAGGACTGGAGTTATCGCCAATGACTGCTACTGAATATCAATGACTAATATCTACCTTACAGGTAAAAGTTTCTTCAAGTTTTTTTTTGATACTCATCTTAGAAGTTCAGATGTAGCGGTAATGAGTTTGTCACTGGGTACAATAAAAGCAAACTCCCACCACACTTTTCCTACAGATGTAGCCAAGTTCATCTTGACTGATAACTTGCTGCAGCGTGATATCACACAACCAAAGCCAGTTAAAAGTCATGTTTCTTTCCACTGTGTATTTAATGCGTTAAGAGTCAAGATAAAGATGGCTACATCTGTACATTTGGGAACAGAACAACCCTGGTGCTTGTTGCTTTCCACAAACTTGAGTTCGGCCCCCTCTTATAACGGGTTTTGCATGTTATGGTATTATATGATATCTGAGGTTTTTCTATAGAACCAAAGATAGTTAACTTAAATTGCTGTTTATGGACATTTGCGTAAAAGTGGCATGTCTTGGGGGCAGTGCTCTTGTGTGCGTCTTAAAATGTACCGTAAATTAAGATTTTAAAGTTGAGTCATCACAAAGGATGTATAGGATACTGCATTTATTTGCCTTTTCAGCACTTCTCTGAGGCCATGTTGGGCTTTGCTAAGCTGCCTGTTTCTAACCCTGTACAAGCTTTACTCACAGACCCTCCCTTTGCTTTCTCTTAAATATGAGGTAGAAAGAGGATGATTTATTATCCTTCTAATGGGTGAGTAAAGATTTCCCTAAGAGAAGCAGGATACAGGACTTGCAGGAACAGGCACTTCACTCATACTGGTCAGGATTTACAGATACAACATGAGGGACAAGGCAGCAGGGACGAGTCTATGGGAGGGGAAAGTAAGAAATATTCTGTACAGGAAGAGGTGGAGTCTGACCAGGGAATAGCTGTGGGAATAATTGTGTCATGGACATGACACAGAGAATACTATAAAACATTATTAGTATGGCCTACCAATGGAAAATGATGCAACCTTTGCTGTAGCCCTACTGGACTTGAAGTACATGCAATGTTTTTAGTCATGGCTTATGATCATAAGCCATGACTAAGGACCTAGCGAGGGTCTGAAACGCGTAGGCTACTGCCTATCCTCTCTTTCTCTCTGTACTTTGGACTATACCTACCCGTCACTAATTTCTGTTCGTAGCTTCTGTGCTTCGATTTTAACCAAGACCAAATAAAACTTGGAAATAGATTTCCGTTTTAACAGAATTTGCACTCTCAGCGCTGGTTCCAACTCCCCTGTTTCTGATGTATCTTTTGCGTGCACCGACACGAGGATCCGTGTGCTGATTCCTATACCCTTCTTGTGACAAGGTGAGCTGGAGGATTTTTTTTTTTCATATTTTTTCTGTACATGCAATGTTTTCTTAAGGAGCTCCAGGTCCTGCTCTTCTCTAATCTTCGGTCGAGACCTATGTTTCCTGTGTCTGTGATACAAGTATAATGTGTATAACACAAGCCCATTACAAGAAGGCCTGCACTGCGGAGATGGACATGAAGATATCACCCAAGATGATCCATCATACAAGATACTTCCATTGACAGCATGATGTTCAATGTTAATTAGATAAATAAGACTCTGCTACCTCAGCCATGGTAGAGAAAGAAGCTGAGATGAGCCTTGTAAGCCTAGAATAGAGAGTGGGATATACTATAGCTACCGGCATATTATTATTTCTTAGTATGAAGCCTGTGTTTTGAAGAGCCATTCATCTCTAAATATCCAACTCCATAGACGTCATCAGGAGAGACAATAGGAAGAATGAGTCCCTTATTGACGGTGGTGAAATGTCAAACCATAATTATGTATAGTAAATATCTTCTATGGAGAGCTCTCACCAATGTGTGAGGAAAGGGAAGTGACCAATGGCTAGCACATTTCCATATGGCCCAGTTTTTATCCCCTGTGAATAAGTGATCCTCGATACAATGTAAAGGGTTTTCGTACCATCTGGTATTATGAAGTTGATCCTGATCAAATTTTCAGAATGGGCAGGCGATTTATTGTCAGCGAAAAAGATGGTCTAAAATGTAGAACAACCATGGCTAAGAGTAAAACCCTCTGTTTTTTTTTTAGAGGAGTTTGCCCAGTGTTATCTGTCACAAAGGATCTGTGGACCCACTGGGCCGTACCGCCTTGGCGGTATGGCAGCTGGCCAACAGGGCTCAGGTCAATGTCTATAGATCGTACAGGTACCTGTGGCAGCTCGGACAGTAGCAAGGCAGACTTGGCTGGGACTAGGCAGCAGGTAGACGTCAGGTGAGGTGAAGCAGGTCAGGCGTGGTATACAGCACGGTATACAGCTCAGCACAGTACTTGACCAGGATAGTATGGAATGCAGGGAACAGGAACAGGAACACACTAGGAGACCATTGCATAGACAAACTAGGGAAACAACAACAATGCTCAGGCATCAAAGCAGGGGGCTGGACCCCTCTTATAGTCCAGGGTACTCACGGCCTGATGTTCATCAAAGTCCGGTGCGCGTGCTGCCCCTTTAAGTGCGGGCACAAGCGTGCGCCCTACGGGATCCGGCTGAGGTGAGTGGTAGCGAGCGCTGGAGTCTCCTGAGGAGGAGGCTGGGGCCATTGCCTGCCGACTCGTGGCTGCGGCTGTTAGGGTGAGATTGGAGCTGACAGCCCGCAGCCACGGACATGACATTATCTATCTATCTATCTATCTATCTATCTATCTATCTATCTATCTATCTATCTATCTATCTATCTATCTATCTATCTATCTATCTATCTATCTATCTATCTATCTATCTATCTATCTATCTATCTCTGTATGTATGTATGTATGTGTGTGTATGCATGTATGTATGTATGTATGCATGTGTGTGTATGCATGTATGTATGTATGTATGTATGTATGTGTGTATATGTATGTATGTATGTGTGTATGTATGTATGTATGTATGCATGTGTGTGTATGTGTGTGTATGTATGTATGTATGTGTGTATATGTATGTATGTATGTATGTGTGTGTATGTGTGTGTGTGTATGTATGTGTGTGTATATTTATGTATGTATGCATGTATAGTTAGATAGTTACATAGTTAGTACGGCTGAAAAAAGACACATGTCCATCAAGTTCAACCAAGGGAAGGGAAAAGGGAAGGAAAAATGTCTACACATAGGAGCTAATATTTTTTTGTTCTAGGAAATTATCTAACCCTTTTTTAAAGCCATCTACTGTCCCTGCTGTGACCAGCTCCTGCGGTGACTATTCCATAAATTCACCGTTCTTACTGTAAAGAAGCCTTGTCGCCTCTGCAGCTTGAACATTTTTTTCTCCAGACGGAGGGAGTGCCCCCTTGTTTTTTGAGCGGGTTTTACAAGGAACAGGATATCACCATATTTTTTGTATGTGCCATTAATATATTTATATAAGTTAATCATGTCCCCCCTTAGTCGTCTTTTTTCAAGGCTAAATAGGTTTAATACTTTCAATCTTTCCTCATAACTTAGATTCTCCACGCCCCTTATTAGCTTCGTTGCTCTTCTTTGTATTTTTTCCAACTCCAGGGCATCCTTTCTATGAACTGGAGCCCAGAACTGAACTGCATATTCTAGATGAGGCCTCACTAATGCTTTGTAAAGTGGCATTATTACATCCCTGTCCCGCGAGTCCATGCCTCTTTTAATACACGACAATATCCTGCTGGCCTTTGAAGCAGCTGATTGACACTGCATGCTGTTATTGAGTTTATGATTTACAAGTACACCCAGATCCTTCTCAACAAGTGAATCCGCCAGTGTAGCGCCCCCTAGGACATATGATGCATGCAGGTTGTTGGTACCCAGATGCATAACTTTACATTTATCTACATTAAACTTCATTTGCCAAGTGGACGCCCAAACACTTAGTTTGTTTAAATCTGCCTGTAATTCATGAACATCTTCCATAGTCTGAACTATATTACATAGCTTGGTGTCATCTGCAAAAATAGAAATAGTGCTATTAATCCCTTCCTCTATATCATTAATAAATAAGTTGAATAATAGTGGTCCCAGCACTGAACCCTGGGGTACACCACTCATAACCGGTGACCATTCAGAGTAGGAATCATTGACCACAACTCTCTGGATACGGTCCTTGAGCCAATTCTCAATCCAATTACAAACTATATTTTCTAAACCTATAGTCCTTAATTTACCCATTAGGCGTCTATGGGGGACAGTGTCAAATGCCTTTGCAAAGTCCAAAAACACTAAATCCACAGCGGCCCCTCTGTCTAGACTTCTGCTCACCTCTTCATAAAAACAGATTAGGTTAGTTTGACAACTTCTGTCCTTAGTAAAACCGTGCTGGCTGTCACTTATAATGCTATTTATTGTCACATAATCCTGTATATAGTCCCTCAATAGCCCCTCAAACATTTTCCCCACGATGGATGTTAAGCTTACTGGTCTATAATTACCCAGGGAAGACCTAGAGCCCTTTTTGAAAATAGGCACCACATTTGCCCTGCGCCAGTCCCTTGGCACTATACCAGTCACTAGAGATTCTCTGAATATTATGAAAAGGGGGACAGAAATAACTGAACTAAGCTCTTTAAGAATTCTAGGGTGTAACCCATCTGGTCCCGGGGCCTTGTGCACATTTATTTTATTTAATTTAGCTTGGACCATCTCTACATTCATCCAATTCAGTATATCAACTGATATATTAACAGCACTGGCACCGGCTACATCAGCTGCTCTTTCTTCTGTTGTATATACAGAGCTAAAGAACCCATTTAGTAACTCTGCCTTCTCTTGATCCCCTGTGATCAACTCCCCATTACCATTATCTAGGGGTCCTACATGTTCAGACCTTGGCTTTTTTGCATTTATATGCTTGAAGAATTTTTTAGGATTTGTTTTACTATCCTTGGCCACCTGCCTTTCATTTTGTATTTTTGCTAATTTTATTACATTTTTACAGATTTTATTAAGCTCTTTATATTTTACAAAGGCTACAGCTGTACCCTCAGATTTGTATTTTTTAAATGCCCTTTTTTTGTCATGTATTGCCCCTTTCACAGAAGGTGTAAGCCATGTGGGGTTTAATTTGAGTTGTTTATACTTATTACCTGTAGGAATAAATTTTGCACTATAATAACTCAAAGTAGATTTGAAAATCTCCCATTTATCATTTGTTCCATTATTTGACATTAGTTCTTCCCAGTCTATATCCTGAATTGCAGCCCTCATCCTGGGGAAATTGGCTTTCTTAAAATTAAATGTTTTTGCCCTCCCAGCCTGCGTTTGTTTTTTACAGTATAGGTAAAATGTAACTATATTGTGATCACTGTTACCGAGGTTTTCACGAAAATTGACATTCCCAACAAGATCTGCATTATTAGAAATGACCAGATCCAACAGAGCTTCACCTCTAGTCGGGTCTTCCACAAACTGGCCCATAAAATTTTCCTGCAACAGGTTGAGGAAATGTCTCCCCTTTGCAGTTGAAGCCGAACCATGACACCAATTAATATCCCGGAAATTAAAATCTCCCATTATCACTACAGTACCCGCCTGTGCAGCCCACTCCATCTGTTTATATATCTGACCTTCCATCTCCTCAGTTATATTGGGGGGTCTATAGATTACACCAAAAGTAATTTTTTCAGTGTTTACCTCCCTTTCTAGTTCCACCCACAAGGTTTCAACCTCCTCACAGTCTTCACCCACTATTGTCTCTTTCACACTCGCCTTCATATCACTTCTCACATACAGACATACACCACCACCTTTCCTATTTGTCCTGTCTTTACGAAAAAGTGTAAAACCCTGTAGATTTACAGCCCAGTCATGTGAAGAGTCCAGCCATGTTTCAGCAACACCAACTATATCTATATTTTCTTCCAGTATCAAGGCCTCCAGCTCCCCCATTTTGCTTGCTAGACTTCTGGCATTTGTGAACATACACTTTAACTTGCCTGTCAGTTTTTCACTTTTATTATCAGAAATGTGATTTGACATTAATCGGTCCTTTTTATTTACACTGATGTTTTGTAACGAAAGGATCTCCTTATCTTGTTGTCTAGTCCTCTCCCCACATTCTGTTTCTCCCCCCACCAATATAGTCTGACCCCTCTCTAACCTGGCTACCCCTTTTTTTTCTACATTGACCTCCCTCCTCAGCCCTAGTTTAAATACTCCGCCACCCCAGCTAGAATTCTCTCCCCCAGCACAGCGGACCCCCTTCCATTTAGGTGCAAATCATCTGCAGAATACAGTTTGTACCCCAATGAAAAGTCAGCCCAGTGCTCTAGGAACCCAAATCCTTCTCCTCTACACCAAGACTTCAGCCATGCATTTAACTCCCTAAGCTCCCGCTGTCTTTCCCGTGATGCGCATGGCACAGGCAGTATTCCTGAGAATACAACCTTGGAGGTCCTTCCCTTCAGCTTGTAGCCTAGTTCTTTAAAATTATTCTTAAGGCTCCTCCACCTACCATTTATTCTGTCGTTGGTACCGACATGTGTATATATGTATCTATGTATATGTATGTATGTATGTATGTATGTATGTGTATGTATGCATGTATGTATGTATGTGTGTATATGTATGTATGTATGTATGTATGTGTGTGCATATGTATGTATGTATGTATGTATGTATGTATGTGTGTGTATGTGTGTGTATGTATGTATGCATATATGTATGCGTGTATATGTATGTGTGTGTATGTATGTATGTATGTATGTATGTGTGTGCATATGTATGTATGTATGTATGTATGTATGTATGTATGCATGTGTGTGTATGTATGTATGTATGTGTGTGTATATGTATGTATGAATGTATGTGTGTGTATGTATGTATGTATGTATGTGTGTGTATGTATGCATATATGTATGTGTGTGTGTATGTATGTATGTATGTATGTATGCATATATGTATGTGTGTGTGTATGTATGTATGTATGTATGCGTGTATATGTATGTGTGTATGTATGTATGTATGTATGTATGTATGTGTGTGTGTGTGTATGTGTGTGTGTGTGGGGGGGTGTAATTGTTTCTTGCAAGGATGCACTCTGACAAGGTGGAGGAAATAAGTGTCATTAAAGAAAGTTGTCTTTTGTAAACTCTGAAGGAACATATGTTGTGTGAAGAAGAAAGCGCAGAGCAGCAATAATACTGACAGCTTCGGAGATAGAGGAGTGCGCTCACAGACAAGGAGCCTGAAACCTGACAGGAATACTGAGGGGTGTTACTAAACCACTTCAGGAAAGTTCTGGGCAGGGTTTGAAATGCTGAAGAGTGGTATCATGTTAAGGGAGTGCAAGGATCATCTAAAGCAGAGGTTCCTCAGCTGTTCCAAAACTACTGACAACCTGTGGCAAAGGGTCTTAACATGCATATAAGTTGACAGAATTCGCTGACTCTGTCAAGTCATTGCGCACCTTAATTCTTAATATCAGTTGCCTTGGTAACACACCAAGCCACCAGACGTAGATGCGGAAACAGCAGGACTTACAGTAGCCGCACAAGAAACAGTGAGTTACCAAGTGAACCTCGTAGTTTTTTATTAAAATATTACAGCACAACATCACAGAAAGCACAGCTGGGCTCTACCATCTTATTGTATTAGTCATGAACTCCCCATCTCAAATTGGGATTCTGTTTGAAAAAACATGGCAGAAACCTAAGGCTGAAAAATAAATGTGGAAAAGACTAAATAAAAACAGATTGCAAAAACTGAATATATATGTAGCTGAGCTGAGTGATCGAATTGTGATATCTTGGGGTGTGACATAGAAGTGCAGGTAAAACGTTTGAATTTTCTGTACTCAAAGAATCATTACCATGTGTTGGATATGGTATGGTGTTGCATAGGACTGCAGTTGAAACAACTGCATTATCTGTACTCATACGGTAAATTTACCAGCATGTGTTATCTGCGATGTTACATAGGGCTGCAGGTAACACCTACTATACTTCTTGTACCCAGAGATATCATCCCCTTCTGTTACATAGGACTGCAGGAAAACCCACTGCACTCTCTTGTATTAAAAAAGTGATTTACAAATAATGCCACCTCGAAATGAATAACTCAGCTCTGCTATACTTATTTAAAAATAATAATGATGACTTTATCAGTAGGTACGTGTTGAAGGTAATGATAGGGGTGGTTGTACAAAAAAGGATCTTTTCCTCTTGGAAAATAAAATTTTTCAGGTTTCTGAAAAACTCGTTGGACTTCTACTCTTAGTGCTCGTTTTATTATTGTCAGACTATAACTAATGTATGTTCTATCATCATAAAGTTACGATAATGCAGCTGGCACGGTCTGAATCTGCTCCACCATACACAGCACGGACACCTTGCCAGATTTCATCAACATAAAGTGAGAATCATCTGCCAGCACACATTGTTTTTCATGAACGTAATATCGATCGCTTTATGGCGTGTAAGTCACTGAGGCTCTCAGTTATACTGATACAATGTAACAAACTCTCAGCTGTATGGCAAAGACTAGCTCAAGACTTAAAAAACAAGTAGAGGTCTTAAACATTGTAAGAAATTGAAGCCCAAAGTTTATTAGAACGTTGCAGAACTTTTCATTATTAAAGGATTACGTTTAATTTGAAGAGTAGACCCTGAGTAGACAATCAGACCTTATGGACGACAAAAAACAAACTATAGAACAACAGGTAGTGTGCAGAATAGCAAACAAGTAGGACAATGTGCAGTGTATAGTGAAATGAAGATACAGCATCCTCTGTGGTACATTTACTAAATAACTATTACAGGTTCATGGTAAATGCACAGTGCAGAATAGTTGCAGTGTTATATGTGGCTAATAATATGCAGATGTTATTGCACTATATACACAGAATACACAAGAAGTTACAGCTCCATGGATAGCACATGAAATAAAGACATTAGAGCACCATGGATAGCTCACAATACAAAGGGTATACAGCAACATGGATAGCTCATGATACAAAGAGTACACAGCACCATGGATAGCTCACAATACAAAGGGTATACAGCACCATGGATAGCTCATGATACAAAGAGTATACAGCACCATGGATAGCTCATAATACAAAGATAATACAGCACCATGGATAGCTCATGATACAAAGAGTATACAGCACCATGGATAGCTCATAATACAAAGATAATACAGCACCATGGATAGCTCATGATACAAAGGGTATACAGCACCATGGATAGCTCATAATACAAAGATAATACAGCACCATGGATAGCTCATGATACAAAGAGAATACAGCACCATGGATAGAATATAATACAAAGAAAATACAGTACCATGGATAGCTCATGATACAAAGGGTATACAGCACCATGGATAGCTCATAATACAAAGAGAAAATAGCACCATGGATAGCTCATAATATAAAGAGTGAACAGCACCATGGATAGCACATAATACAAAGGGTATACAGCACCATGGATAGCTCATAATACAAAGAGAATACAGCACCATGGATAGAATATAATACAAAGAGAATACAGCACCATGGATAGCTCATGATACAAAGAGTATACAACAACATGGATAGCTTATAATACAAAGAGAAAATAGCACCATGGATAGCTCATAATACAAAGAGTACACAGCACCATGGATAGCACATAATACAAAGGGTATACAGCACCATGGATAGCTCATAATACAAAGATAATACAGCACCATGGATAGCTCATGATACAAAGGGTATACAGCACCATGGATAGCTCATAATACAAAGAGAATACAGCACCATGGATAGCTCATGATACAAAGAGTATACAGCACCACGGATAGCATATAATACAAAGAGAATACAGCACCATGGATAGCTCATAATACAAAGAGTATACAGCACCACGGATAGCATATAATACAAAGAGAATACAGCACCATGGATAGCTCATGATACAAAGAGAATACAGCACCATGGATAGCTCATAATACAAAGAGTATACAGCACCATGGATAGCTCATAATATAAAGAGTGAACAGCACCATGGATAGCACATAATACAAAGGGTATACAGCACCATGGATAGCTCATAATACAAAGAGAATACAGCACCATGGATAGCTCATAATACAAAGATAATACAGCACCATGGATAGCTCATAATACAAAGAGTATACAGCACTATGGATAGCTCATAATACAAAGAGAATACAGCACCATGGATAGAATATAATACAAAGGGTATACAGCACCATGGATAGCTCATAATACAAAGAGAATACAGCACCATGGATAGAATATAATACAAAGAGTATACAGCACTATGGATATTTCATAATATAAAGAGTGAACAGCACCATGGATAGCTCATAATTCAAAGAGGATAGATCACCATGGATAGCTCATACACTGTGTGCACAATTATTAGGCAAGTTTTGTTTTTGAGGATTAATTTTATTATTAAACAACTACAGTGCTGTTGGTCAGTTGACTATTTGCAACAAAACGTTTGATGGTTCTGTGATCACGCCCCAATATGTGCCGCTTTGACAGATGCAATAGGGTCTAACCACTGATAGAGAGGATCCTACCAATTATACTGCACAGAATATCAGCAAATACACTACACCAGTGAAGTCTACTAAGCATTGTCTGTTAAGATTAAGAATTTGCTACTCACCGGCATTGTCTGGCTTCCATGAAGGGCATTAATGGCTGCCTGCGCTTCTGCATGGGATGAGTACTTCACAAATGCACATCCTGAAAATAAAACGGTAAAGTTTGAGTTCAAATGGTGCCAAATTATGTACAAAATACTATATAATATGCAATGGTGAAATTACCCTGCAGACAATCAAGGAGGACAATGGTCAGGGCTCTGATGATCCTATTGCTTGCCTTTCTATATGTATATATATATATATATTTCTTTTTTTTTTTTTCTTACAAAATTGCTCAACCTTTAGCCCTATTACACATACAAATGTAGTATAGCTGATTTTGTCCACTGACAAAACTTTTTGTGATAATACAATTTCCGTGGTTGTCCATTGGATGGCTGCTAACAACTAACAAACTCACTCAGAGATATCAGCTAGATAATCAAATTATCAGCTATAGAGTTGAAAAATAAATTCAGCCCTGCTACATCTGTCACTGCATCTAACCCTTCTTCACCCTTCAACACCCACCTTTAGCACCAGTCCTTCTAAGCTATGCAATGACCAAACACTGTACCAAAATTGCATCGCAGGAACCTGTAGCACAGATTATTTGGTTCATTAGATCAAGTAATGGGTTTTTTCTTGTTTGTCTGTGACCTTCCCCTTGTCCCTCCCTAGGTTTCCTCCATTCACTCCTACAGGACAGTAAATATACATAGCCCAGACGACCTTCCCTATAGGGCTTTCTATAGGCAAAATCCTACTGTGTCTATAGGTAAAGCTTGCCCTGACCAGACAACATCTTTATACTTCCTGTGCAACATCTTGGATGGTCCACAGTACCGGTGACAACAGTCATGGTGGTCACTGATACAGGAAGCACCACAGATGATTGACAGCTGTGAAGGAGCAGTATGAATCTTAAGAGGTCCTTTGGGACTTAAACACTGCTGATCTATGCTGTCAATGTTTGATATGGGGAACTCCAACTCCAACCTCTGGGTTCCCTGCACAATGAAGGGTGCTGCTTATCCTAGCCACCCATATTGATGAGCCACTGTGCCCATCTATCTATCTATCTATCTATCTATCTATCTATCTATCTATCTATCTATCTATCTATCTATCTATCTATCTATCTATCTATCTATCTATCTATCTATCTATCTATCTATGTTCAAGCGTAAACAATAAAGGGGATGTGGAGCTTGCAAGGGACATGCTGATATCAGGAGCCACACAGCTTTTTCCATGTGCTGGTTGATGGGGTCCCTAAAGTCAGACCACTACCAATCAAACATTGATGGCCTCTCCTTAAGCATCAATGTTTACATTTAGGAGATACCCCTATATACATTATTATAATTAGCCTATATTTAACCATTTATAATACAGCATTTAGGTCAATGATTGGTGTATTTCATGGGATTATTGATGATGCAGATACTTGTGCTCCAGATCACGCAGCATGAAGTATAAAAGAAGTGTTGGGCCCTTTAGTGATTATAATTTTCTTCTTAATTCACATGGATGTCCTTGATACAACAAGATAAAACTAACCATTACTCAATGAACAACCTCCATCTGCTGGAGACTATCTTCATGGTTTGGAGGGTGAAATCTCTATTATTAATATTTATATACTTGTCTTCCATCTCTCTTTATGGATACTCATTTGCATGCAGTGATTTAGAGAAGACGATATGGATATAGCAATTAAAATGTATCGATCGGCCGACACCATGACCTTTCCAAGAATCAGTAAATATCTGTCTAAAAAACTACATTCCCAGTAATTAAAATGATTAAAATGAGCCCATGAGGGGTTTATTGAGAGAAAGCTGTGGCAGTGATCAGCGAGGGATCAATAATGCTGGAACAGGAAGTGTACCCCATTAAATGGCGTTATGTAATTATATCATCCATCATACGCCCCCAACGCTTCCTGGTCATTCTGCATTTTCCTTTTTCAATTTTCAACAGCTCTCAATTCCTCAGTGTAATGTTTCACTCTGCTGCGTTACTTCCCCTACATAACTAAGTGCTCTTTGTAAGTATGGAGACAAGTGTGAGATATTTAATCAAATAGGACCCCACACTGACCCCTAATGTACCTCACCTGCTAAATACACTATATGGACAAAAGTATTGGGACACCGACACATTACACCCACTGGAGCTTTTATGACATCCCATTCTTCTTTCTAGTTCTAGGTGTTTAATGGGGTTGAGGTCAGGACTATGTGCGGCCAGTCAAGTTCCTCCACACCAAGCTCCCCCAGCCATGTCTTTATGGACCTTGCTTTGTGCACTGGGGCACAGTCATGCCAGAACAGAAAAGGTTCCCAACCCCAAAGTGTTCCCACAAAGTTGGAAGCTACAATTGTCCAAAATTTCTTGGTATGCAGAAACATTAAGATTTCCCTTCACTCAAACTAAGGGACCTAGACAGCCCCACAGCATTATGCCTCCTCTTCCACTGCTCCAGAGTCCAGTGGCAGCGTGTTTTACACCACTCCATCCGACACTTGGCATTGTGCTTGGTGATGTAAGGCTTGCATGTCGTTGCTCGGCCATGGAAACCTACGCCATGAGTCTCCCGGGATACAGGTGCGGATGTTAATGCCAGTGGAGGTTTGGACTCAGCAGTTCTTGAGTCAGCAGAGAGTTGGCGACTTTTATACACTATACAAGTACTCAGCGACCTCGCTCTGTAACTTTACGTGGTCTGTCACTTCATGACTAAGTTACTACGGTTCCTAAATGCTTCCACTTTGTAATAATATCACTCACAGTTGAATGTGGAATATGCAGGAAGGAAGAAATTCACAAACTGACTGAAAAGTTATGCAATTTTCCGATCAATTTTATGGTTTACAATTACTTATGGATTGTTAGAAAAACATAAATGGTGATTTCTGATCAGATATTGGAGAACAAGGAGCCCATATACTGTTTTTGCAGAGGGGTCATTAGCTGTCTGTCTCCGTCACTGTGATGACACAAGCCTGGACCCTCTTGTCCAGGGGTGAGTGAAGCAGCACTAAGGGAGTGCCCCATTTCTGCCATTCTCATCCCTATTCCCATTTTATGACTTGCTGTTGAATGCCAGCCAAGTAGCAGGGTGGTGTCGTGGTCTGGTGGCTGAGACTGCAGTTGGGTTTCATAGATCTATGGTCAGTGTATATTAAATAATAGGATTTCACCTGTTGCTTTTAATAGAATCTGTAGACCGTGATGTGAGGATGTAAAACTGGAGAAGTCGAGGTTCAGAAGGAAACAGTAAAGTGAATAATGTGTTTTACCTGATAATGGACAATTATGATTTACTTCTTTAGTCTAGGGACAGATGTAAAGTATGTTATATAGTGAGATGTGTTTTTATCAACTAAACAAACAAATCTAAAGTGTAGGTTCACAACCGAGCAGTCACCAATAAAATCCACAGAACTAGTTTAATAACGGTGCAAATTCTTTACATGACTTATGTTGTACTGATAATGAGTTACAGATAATTTTATACTCCAGAGCTGTATTCATATTTCTGCAGGCTTCTGCATTGCCTGCTTTTTCAGTGTTTGCACAGAGCTTGCTTGTATTCTGAGAAGTATTGTCTTTACATCAGACTATGTATAGTCATTTGTCAATAAGCTTGTTGACTATTTCCAATATCAGCCCGTATATTTGTGATTGCAGCTCTGGAGTATAATATAGGCTTTAACTCAGGATTATGAGAAGATAAGTAATGTCATTTTTTTTTTTCAAATTGACTCAAAAATGGTTAAAGTCTCCCATCATTCCCTTCTTGTTTAGTGTCTGCATAGAGCTTGTTCTGGTGATTTGCATTCTGGTTAGTGTTATCTTTACATCTAGCACTGCACAGTAAGCTGATGTAGGAACAACCAATTGACTAGCTATTCCCTG
Organism: Rhinoderma darwinii; assembly: GCF_050947455.1. Classification (NCBI taxonomy): domain Eukaryota; kingdom Metazoa; phylum Chordata; class Amphibia; order Anura; family Rhinodermatidae; genus Rhinoderma; species Rhinoderma darwinii. The sequence continues at coordinate 594,187,492 of NC_134687.1, forward strand.
CATTCTAGGAGCTCAGTTTAAGCTTTTAGGAGTTGTCTTAAAGCAAGCTTGCTGGCTGTTTCCAATAACAACTACAGAATTGTGAGTGCAGCTCTGAAGTATAATGCTGGCTGCAACTCAGGATTAGTTCAAGATAAGTAATGCAATATATCCACAGTTACTCAGTTTTATATGTAAATATATTATACAAGCACCCTGTAAGGTTATGATCAAATCATCCCTAGTTTTGTATTGATACAAGGCTGATGATTCCATCCACGCTGTGTTTAATTCACACATAATTGCCTAGGCTGGATACAATTGCTACAAATTCTCAGCTGTAAAAAGTATTAGGTCTGTAAACGTTTTAAGAATATTTCCATTCACCGACAGCAAGTTCAAATCTTGAAAATAGTGAGGAATTAAGTATATTATAAAATTATATATTTTTATTATACAATGTTTGAACTGGAACTTCCCTAATCTGTTACTGGTGTTTATTTTAGACGTTAAAGTGTTCCTATCATTTTGGGCTCCCTGCCAGAAAAAACATTCATGAGTCCTACAATGCGATCTAGAACCTTCTCATCTCACTTTCTTACCTTTTAAAAGGGATTTGTTTTTATCATTCTTTCCCCTGTACGCGCGCCACGTCTGCTCTGCAGCACGGAGAAAGGGGCAGGATTACCTCCTGTGCGTTGTTTGCCAGTACTTGCCATACAAGCGCCTTTTCCTTACTACCCATAATGCAGTGCGGCTACATCAGGAACGCGCCACACACTTTGTACTATTCCACGACGCTGAGTCTCTGCAGAAGTCTTCAGCTGACTCACGATTACTGCCGGGCACAGACTAAGTACTGTTTATGCAGACAGACAGTACTTTGGAAATAACACGGGAGCGTACACACGAAGGATGACGCTGGTGTAAAAGTAACAAATACATCTTTACTGAAACGGGTTTGGTATACGGACATTCCATGACCACTTTCATGGGATCTTTGGTTTACTCCGGTAACACCACTTCGCAACGTGGTATTTACATAGAAATTAAATAGGCATGAAGGACAAGATTTAAATTAAATGAACGTATATTCAGAAGTTATTTTTCCTGGTATGGAGTTTAATAGCGTTTAAGTGATTCTTTTAAGTTTGCTTTGCTTTCTGCAAAGTGCTAAAGTCATAATCATCGACCATATTATCTAGATACGGTCTTCTCTATTTGTGACCACTGAACATCTTGTCGTAAATATCACTTGCTATGGTCGAGTGTCAAATTCTATATTATATCCCACAGTCGTCAGATATATGATTCATGATTCACTAAGCCCATGAGTGGCTGTAACAAAGATAGTTCTGTTATTAATATCCCGGACTAGTAATACCAAGGAGCAAGGCTTGATCGCAATATAACCCCATGATAAAGTAATCCATGGATCTTAATACAGGACTCAACAAATCTGTAGGGTTCCCCCTATTTCTCCACTAGTCACAGCAGTCCCATTTTTAGGCTACGTTCAAGTCACTGATTTGCAATAGGCAAATGTGTTGTGGATTTTTTACAAAATCCGTGGCAGAAATGTGTAAATGACACTCGGATTTCTGCTGTGGATTGCCAGCGAATCTGCACACCAGTAAGCTCCATTGTAATTTGGCTTTTCAATGTGTAATCCGCAATATTGAACATGCTGTGGATTTTAAAATCTGCAGCGCGTTCATTATTCTGTGCGGATATTTTTGTTATTGTGTGAAAGGGATTTAAAATACTCCATTCACATACATTGCCGGCGAAATGTGAGACAGATTCTGTCAGGATTTAGGTGCGGAATTCATGTCTATCTCCTGATAGAATCCTGAACTTGCAAACATAGCCCTACTTCCCCAGTAATAACCAGAAGAAAAATAGTGCGCTATATAGGAGCAAGTTTGTACGAAAAGTGGTTGATAACAGAGAGCTTATTCTCACGCAGTCAGCTTTGTGAGTTGTGCATGGGCACAACACTTTCTAAATACAAGGCATATGTGGGGCCGCTGTCTCCCTCAGTCCTCAATTGCAAACACAGCTATTTGTGTGCGAAGTTGACAGCAAGATAGATAAAAAAAAAAAAAAATGTGGGAGCTTGAGCGGGGCCGCATTCGGGAGAAAGCAGGGTCAGGCAGTCTCACATTTTATTTTAATAGTCTTACATCCCCAGTAGTCACTGCAGGCCCCTATTCCACTAGTAGTCACAGCAGAGCCATCCCAACCTTCTCACTATGCAGTCACAGCAGAATTTCCCCTAGCCCCTACTACTCTCCTGTACAATTCAACTTTGTGCCCTCTGCTGAGAGGACGCTAGACATGTACAGCCTTTCTGCATCTGACTCTGGTCGTATTGTGACAACCATTGTGTGTATTCTCAGCCTGCCAGGAGTCGCATGTGATCTCTTCTGCCAGGAAAGATGGAGCTTAATGATGTCAGTGACAGCATCCATCTCTATCCGTTCAGTACCTATGGAAGTATCCAGCAGCCTAATGCATGAAGAGTAGAGAGCCAACTGATTCTCTGATTACCGGGACAGCTTCAATTTAGAAGGGGGTTGTTTGATGAGACAACTCCTTTAAGAAGCTCACCAGTTTGAGTAACTCCACATACAGTAACGATGGTCTCAGCTTCCTGCGAGGATGGCTTTTGGGGAGAAAGGGAATTGGGAACTACTGCACTTAAATATAAAATTTCAACTTTTGCAAAGATAAATCGATCAGAATCCATAGGAGAATTTGTCATAGCCTGCAAACCGCAAGTGGTGGTAGGGACTAGAAGAACTTTATATTGTTCCATGGGGAAAGGAAGTGACAACCTTCAGGGCATATTTATGGTTCAGGGCTGCAGTTCTATTAAAGGGAAGAAAAAACAGTACAGATGCCATTCATACTGCACTACGTAAGTCATCTCATATTGCTATTAATTTAGTATTTAGGTGGGGGGGGGGGGCTCTTCCCATATTGCCACACTCCAGGAGTTATCTAGTAGACAGGACCACTGGAAATTTGGAATATAAAGTCCTTGTCAGATCCATATTTATAACCGTACTTAAACCCCCATTAGATGTGATATATCGGGGGCTCTCTGACTGCCCATGAACATTACAGGATGTGATTCATTCACTGAAATAGAATAGTGAGTGGGCGTTGTGCTTCTCTATCTTCTTTCAACAGCTTGAAGCAGCCGTTGGCATCAAGGCTACATGATATATAGCTGAACATTGGATGTTCCCCAAAAATGAATATGTAACATGTCTAGGACACTCTACATGTCCTTGTTGATTTTGATACAGGAAACACTTATCCTATGCCAACATCTAACACCTCCGCCAACAAATAACTCCTATGCCAACATCTAACACCTATGCCAACAGTGAGTAGGACCTTCCAGGTCAACTGAGGTCTAATACAGAATTCAACCCAAAGTATTTAAATGAAAAGGAGACCTAGCTCCCCCTCTGTGCCATTGAGTTTACCTTTGCTGTTCCCATCTGGTCCTCGAAGGATTGTACATTCTTCAATGTTCCCAAAGGCTTCAAATAGTCGGCGGACGTCATCTTCTGACTGCTGTTTATTCAGCATACCCACAAAAAGTTTTCTGTCTTCTGGAACAAAATTAAGAGATGCTTACCATATTTTACAAAAATGGAAGGTAGAGCATCAAGCATTTAAAAGTCATAAAAAGGTAGATAGATAGATAAATATTAAAGATGAACGAACTTCCCAAAATTCATTTTGGGTCAGATTAGATTCGGTCCAAATTAATTTGCCGCGAATCGCAAGTGCCCCGATTGCCCTGTACACTCATGTGATCCTTTTTCTAAGATGTAAAATGGCTACCGATGCTTGCCAACGGGCACCATTTTGAATGATTCGTGCGCCGCGTACTCCAAAAGTTTCAATTTTGCCAAATCTGTAATGTTTGTTAAATTTGGACCGAATTCGATTTGTGTAGAATCGATTCGCTCATCTTTAACAATGAGATAAAAAAAAATATATAGATAGAAAGGTGGATATGAGATAGATAGATAGATAAAAAATAATTGACATCACATATTGCTAATAAAATTCTTGACGTTTACTTAGTGCTGCTGATCAAGATAAAATAGAACATTATTTGCTTAACAAGAAAAAAAAATCATAGAAGACCAGTCTGGAATTTGGAAATATAGGCCCAATACCAAACTGGTAGGAATGCCCCATGCCAAGAAAGGTGGTGGAGACCAGTAGGGTTTCCTTCTCCAGATTACAAATACAATGATGACAAACTTGTCAAGAAACCCTTTACCAAGCATTAAACCTTTGGGTTCCTCTTTCCAGAACCTCCTGATAAAACTTCTAACTGGAAAGGTGAATGACGGAGCTGCACAGCACAGGCAGTATTCTGAAGATGGGGAGATAATTAACTCATCTGTAATTAGCTAAAACAAATCATTAATTGCTTCCTCTCAGAGCAGGCGCCAGTCATTGGAGGCATGGAAATGGCAAGAAGTTTCATTCAGGTGATAAATTCCCCCTGATTTCTACTGTAGAGTTCATAAAATGGAATCAGTCATTTATACGTGTAAACCAATGTGTGTGATCAGTCCCCCAAGCCGCACTGACTCTGAGCCTGTCTCACTAATCTCCAAGAGCAGCGGTCTCATGAAATGCAGCAGTCCTACTGGTAGATGTCATCACAGTCTCACTGTGATGTCATCGGACTCCCCAATCTCACAGTTTTCCAGACTGATATCTTTGTAGCTGAAGGTTATGAATCGAGCTACAAGAAGTTCTATCAGATGAAAGATTTCCGAAAATTATGATATTCACAGAACCAGGGCAAGATGATGCCTTGTGCTTGTGTATATAGATTATAGATTTCTATTAGACACAATGGGGGTACGTAAATAGTTGCAAATATCAGCCAATTAGATTTCAGCTATCATTATTCAGAAGCATTTTGGAAAATTGGTTCTAGAATTGTATTGTTTGCTATACTTTTCTTCCCTCAATGTATGTGGCTGTAAAATTCTGGAAGGGTTGAGCTGTGTTTGACTACAACCTAAATCCTCCAATGTCACTGTATGGCTCTCGTAAGGTCTACTGGGGGATGACTTGAACATCTGCTATGACCAGCACACAAACCAACATTAAATCCTCAAAATTTGGATATTTAAGCACCACCTCATTGTGTACAGGAACACGCCCAAACCTGTTCGGAACACCCACTGTCAGGCAGATTTGCATAAACCCCATCCCTTTTCGGTCCGGTTCGGTATCCTGCCAAAATCGGAACTGTTGGCAAGTATGGACATGGTGTGCTTCTAATCTTTTTGATGTCTAAATCAAAATGTGAAATTGTGCCCCTCTCCAAATAGGAAATGGTAATGCCCAAGGCAAAGTTTTCACCTTGTCTCCTGGATAGTGCACCCCTGAGCATTACTTAGGGCCGGTTCACATCAGCGTTCACTTTCTGTTGAGGGGTTAAATCGGAGGTTTCCGTCGTGGAACCCCGCAACGGAAAGTCAAATGGAAACCACAGCTTCCGTTTGCATCACCAATGATATCAATAGTGACGGAAACATTGCTAATGGTTTCCGTTTTTCCGACGGAATCAATAGCGCAGTCGACTGCGCTATTGATTCCGTCGAAAAAACAGAAACCTGCCGGAACGGTGACAAATGCAAACCATTAGCAGTGTTTCCGTCACCATTGATTTCAATGGTGATGCAAACGGAAGCTGTGGTTTCTGTTTGACTTTCCGTTGCGGGGTTCCATGACGGAAACCACCGACGGAACCCCTCAACGGAAAGCGAACGCTAATGTGAAAAGGCCCTTAGACTTATGCTGCTTTTAGGCTCAGTATCCTCATTGAAATGTTATTTTAACTCTTTCCTTTCCAGAGCACACAGAAACACTGCTCTCCAATACAGCCACTGGCTGGGGGAACACTGTCGTATAGATTTCCCTAAACCTGCATTCCTCTCATTATCAATATCCATATTCTTCTTTGACCGTTCATCCACAGTAACGCATGCATAAAAAGTTGGGAACAACACTTTTGTTGATAATATATTTTTCAGAAAGTCAAGCTGGATCAATGCGTAATGAAAATAAGCTGTTTATATCAAACAACCTATAAGAAGTCGGAGGATTAAATACTATTAAACTTCAGAAAAATTGCAATGCACCTTACATCTATTCACACCAAGTTCCGAGTATAAATAAGACCTTAGTCCACAATATTTTTAAGCATTAAATTGCTCCAGCATATCCTATGGGGAGAAGTGTAGGCTTAACATGTGCCCTTGAATGATTTAGAGACAAAACCATTAAAGTAGAGCAGCAATGGAGTCTATTGTGTCACCTTGGCTACTCTTTCCATGACTTCTTTCAATGTTAACTTTTTAGCCCTTACTTTTAAGACCACCATATTATTACTCTAAGCCAAAACATGTTGCTTAGACCTTTCCAGACAGCAATTTAGATTCATTTTCGTTCTTTCCCTTTCATGTAAAAATAATCTTATAGGAAAATTGAGAGAGAACAAACAGTATTCTTCTTAGTCTTGTGTTGTGGTTCGGCTAACATATAATTAGCCGCCATAAGCCACAAAGTAGAAATGTACAGCAAATTAAGAAGAAGCTTAAAATTGCCGCTGTTTCCTTCCCATACCCAAGCCATGGACACAAAAGACAGAATTTTCTTTCGCATGTGCCCTCAATGACTTTTCACTTCAAATTAAAGTTGGCTTTCAAGACTTCAGAAAGGGTAATTGAAACACTTCTTCACAATTGCTCCATCTTAAGTTCTATCTCCCTCATCTCTGTCTGTATCATTTGCGCTCGGAGTCTAGACAAGCGGCATAGCCAGACCTCACTTAATATTAAAGTCTGTGATTAAATAGGATTTGCCAAAAAAAGACAAAGAGCTGAAGACCTGCCAATTGTTAATCCCTTGTTCACTGTGCTTAAAAATTCAATTTCTGTCTTTCGAGAAGGAAGAAAAGAAGGCGGAATATACTATGGGTGTCTCATTTTGATGGGGTCTACTGATTTTCCCATGCACTTCAAATCTGAAGCCTCCCATTAATATGCATGCACATGACACTCTTTTGCTCTCTGATTGTAACACTTTTTTGTTCATGATTTTAATCAAACTCAACCACAGTTGGACAAAGGCAAGACACAATGAAGAATTACCAGAAGCAGCGAAATGTAGAGTCTTGCCTAAGCACCCTAGTGACTCTCAGTCACAGAAGCCCCGGGTTCCAATTTTGTAGATGTTGCTCTTCCTTTGTAGATTTTCATCAATGAGGATCCAGGAGTAGGGTCATTGTATTGCAGGTCCACCATTAAAAACACACATCTGTGCCCTTTGTAGGACGATAGCTCTCCTTCATTAACGTGTAAGCTCTTGAGGCCATGGCTTTTGATATTTTTAAAATATGTTTTGGCAATTGGATACTCTGATGTACCCACTGACTGATCAAGCCTTTACATGTTAAAGGGTAATGTTAAAATGCCAATATTTCTTCAATTCTTTAATTTGGACTGCGAGAGGTGGAAAGAACTCTTATAAGGGGAATGCTATTTTAAATAGTCAAATGTATGCAAATGGAAAAATTCAAGGGCAGACTTATTTTTGGCATAGTTCATTTGGCTATTATGGGGACCATGAAACTTATGTTGGCGCCATACTGCTTCAATATTACAATTGATTTCAAGAGGTACCATGTAATGCTTCCTTTCTCCTGTGGTTGCGTTGCAAGAAAATTGCTTGGACTTACAGGTTATCTTTGGGGACCCAGCAAAGAGATGCCCAGTGATCAGCATATTTTTAGAGGATCTTTCTAACTATAAGGGATTGTCCAAAATGGAGACAACCCCTTGAACAATAACGTGTCTGAGGGATTTCTGCTCTGCAGTCCACGGTATCCCTGTATGTACAGCAGCAGAGCCTATGGACAATGTCATGTGACCATGCATAGAAAGACATAAAGCCATTGGTTTTGCAGTCGGAAATTGGCCAGGAGACAATAAAAAAAATAAAAAGAACAATCCCTTTAAAGTCCCACAATTTACTCCATCAAATATTTGATATGCACTGTGCTTCTTCAATGAAATATGCCCGTATGTTGACTTGAGAATGGGTTGTCCAGCCCAGAATTTTCCAGTCATAAATTTATTCTCATCAATATAAGAAGCGCTGGTGCTTTAATCTCTTGGTATGATCATAATTGTCATTATATTGAAGTGAGCACCTGCCTGCCTTTGCTTTCCATCGCTTTTCGGGAGAAAATCTGGCATGCATTGTGCTGAGGGCCGGCGGACAGCTGGAGGAGGACATTCTTCCTGATATAATGGTAATTCACACATTGTCAATGCTTCTGATAAAGGTAGAACTTCCCACTGAATCACGTCTTCTAGGAGACTGCAGTGTAACATTATATCAAGGTGCAATGTAAGATTCACATGCTCCAAATACACCCTCTCATATTCTGTAGACGGGTTATTACCATGATATTAATGTCCAGGGTATCAGGATGGAACTGGTTTAAACCATTGAAAACCCTGCCTTACATCTAAGAATTATTGAGTCTTATTTTTAAAAAAAATTTGCGTTCTTGGTTTTATGAACCCCAGCATTCTCATTACGGTATCCACACCAGCACTTCTTACAAAGGTACAGTGGGTGCATACTTCTGCTGTACAATTAGACCACACATAGGTCATCAATCGGCAAAAAACACTCAAAGTCTTCAGAAGATCTTCAAGAAACAAGTCCTCCAAATGTTGACAGTCTAAACTGGGAATACATCTTCACCTCTAAACTTTGCTCTTGCATTGGCTGAATCTCTACTCGCTACTGTATCTTATTCTACAAATACAATTATACCGTGCTGCGTTACATTAGTGCAGTATCGGACTGGGCTTCGTTGGGTTTACCAGAGGAATTGTGATGTACCATACACATTGGGCACACAGGACATCATCAATAAGATCTAATAGGTTGTTTGTGAATGAACCTATGCGAAATAGATCCTTGTGAAAGTGATTGGCTCCAAATGGGATTGTCTTCTGCTTGACGTTTAAGATCCTGTTGCATTAGGGCTCTATTATTGTACCAGAAACTGAGCCTTCTGAAGGACCCTTGGTACTCTATAGAGCTAGTCCAACTCTGCATTATTGTTATTATTAAAATTCCCCCCCAGATCTTCTCATCAGAAGCTTTTCAAGCCCCTGTTGTATATAGTTTGTGAATATGTAATGGTCAAGACAAGTATGTAGTATGTTACTAGGTGATGCATGCTGACATTTTTTCACGTTAACCCTTCAAGAAAGTCTGGGTCTGATTGCTTGCTATAGTTGCATCAATTTGTCAATAAACAACTCCCAAATTTTAGAGTTCATCCAGTTTATGTATTTAGATCTCTCAGTTGAATTGCTTATTGCGTTGTGATTTCTCATAGTAATATAGCAAGGATAGGACACCCCAGGGCTTCAGATGAAATGGTTCATTAAAACAGCTTTGGAGTTCCTAAAGTTACTCAGTTATACTTTGTAAGACTCTTGGTACCTTACAGCTCCCTGGGGGCTGATCTAAATGAACCATGCGTACCCTTGCCTGACACATCTTATTGCTTTTGAATGGCACATTCCACTGATGAGCTCTGTGCTTATGCTGGAGCCTGGAACAAGATTTCCTCATCTCTGTCCATTTTGCAACCTATGGTCCTCAAGCAAAGAAGCACAAATGTGACTTCTGATGGTCTGGAACCAGGCACACAAAATAACAGCAATACATTATGTGTAACTGTGCCCTCTCCTGTGACTCTTTCTAATATAACTACAGTCTATGGAGTCTTATCACCTTCCATTTCAAAGCTACAGGTGAAAGAAGATACAAACTAGATTGATGTGTGTAGTTCCTTGAAGTCCAAGTGCAGTCAAGTATGAGAATGTCCTTATATCTTCTTATCCGTGGGGTTAGTAATGATATTGGTTTGTAACGATTCATTTTGTTTGTCCACCTAGCAACAAAATGGATCTGCAAAATTGACAACCACTTTTATAGGAAAAAATGTGCTCAGACAAGTTGTCACATTACCCAACAGGGGGCAACAATGAGCACAGGCGGAAGCTTCTCCCAGGGTTAAGAAAATATCGAAATAGGTGCGGACATTCAGTACAAAATGAAAACAAGAATTACTAGTGAATTGTTTTGTGTTTCAATTGTTTTCCCTTAAATTCTATTATTTTATATTATATTATTATATATTATTTTATATTAATTTATTTCAAATTATGCTGAATTTATTTTAAGAGAAACACCATTAAGTAAACAATTTTTGAAAATCTGTTTAAGTCTGGAATTTGATAACCCTGCCCTATCAATCCGTGACATCAGAAGCCCTCCCTAGATATCCCTGCTCCAGCACTCTGTGACAACACAAGCCCTCCTTAGATATCCCTGCTCCATCACTCTGTGACATCATCACAAGCCATGCCTAGATATCCCTGCTCTCAGTGACATCACAAGCACTCCCTAGATATCCCTGCTCCATCACTCTGTGACATCAGAAGCCCTCCCTAGATATCCCTGCTCCAGCACTCTGTGACAACACAAGCCCTCCTTAGATATCCCTGCTCCATCACTCTGTGACATCATCACAAGCCATGCCTAGATATCCCTGCTCTCAGTGACATCACAAGCACTCCCTAGATATCCCTGCTCCATCACTCTGTGACATCAGAAGCCCTCCCTAGATATCCCTGCTCCATCACTCTGTGACATCACAATCCCTCCCTAGATATCCCTGCTCCATCACTCAGTGACATCACAAGCACTCCCTAGATATCCCTGCTCCATCACTCTGTGACATCACAATCCCTCCCTAGATATCCCTGCTCCATCACTCAGTGACATCACAAGCACTCCCTAGATATCCCTGCTCCATCACTCTGTGACATCACAAGCCCTCCTTAGATAACCCTATTCCATCACTCTGTGACATCAGAAACCCTCCCTAGATATCCCTGCTCCAGCACTCTGTGACAACACAAGCCCTCCCTAGATATCCCTGCTTCATCACTCTGTGACATCACAAGCCATCCCTAGATATCCCTGCTCTCAGTGACATCACAAGCACTCCCTAGATATCCAGCTCCATCACTCTGTGACATCAGAAGCCCTCCCTAGATATCCCTGCTCCATCACTCTGTGACATAACAAACGCCCTCCTTAGATAACCCTATTCCATCACTCTGTGACATCAGAAGCACTCCCTAGATATCCCTGCTCCATCACTCTGTGGGCTTACATGCCCTCCCTAGATATCCCTGCTCCATCACTCTGTGACATCAGAAGCCCTCCCTAGATATCCCTGCTCCATCACTCTGTGACATCAGAAGCCCTCCCTAGATATCCCTGCTCCATCACTCTGTGACATCACAAGCCCTCCTTAGATAACCCTATTCCATCACTCTGTGACATCAGAAACCCTCCCTAGATATCCCTGCTCCAGCACTCTGTGACAACACAAGCCCTCCCTAGATATCCCTGCTTCATCACTCTGTGACATCACAAGCCATCCCTAGATATCCCTGCTCTCAGTGACATCACAAGCACTCCCTAGATATCCCTGCTCCATCACTCTGTGACATCAGAAGCCCTCCCTAGATATCCCTGCTCCATCACTCTGTGACATCACAAGCCCTCCTTAGATAACCCTATTCCATCACTCTGTGACATCAGAAGCCCTCCCTAGATATCCCTGCTCCATCACTCTGTGACATCACAAGCCCTCCTTAGATAACCCTATTCCATCACTCTGTGACATCAGAAGCACTCCCTAGATATCCCTGCTCCATCACTCTGTGGGCTTACATGCCCTCCCTAGATATCCCTGCTCCATCACTCTGTGACATCAGAAGCCCTCCCTAGATATCCCTGCTCCATCACTCTGTGACATCAGAAGCCCTCCCTAGATATCCCTGCTCCATCACTCTGTGGGCTTACATGCCCTCCCTAGATATTATTGTTTAAAACAATATCTGATATTACATTTGCTTGTTTTAAATCCTCATTCCCCTAGAAGGGTTTTACCAGTTAGCAGCGCCAGGGAATATCCGTTTTTTCCTCAAACTTCTCAAATCCTCAAACTCAGTGACATCAAAAGCTCTCCTAGATACCCCTGCTTTATCACTCTGTGACATCACAAGCCTTCCTAGATAACCATACTTTATCGCAGTGTGACATCACAAAATCTCTCTAGATAACCCTGTCCCTTTCATCACCAGTCCTCCCCAGATAAACCTAGCCCCCTCAGTCTACTCTGAATCTGCCCTCTACGCGCTTCCTTTTGTGTCTTATTTGAGACAGTACTGACATTTATCCTATTCTTACAAGTGATATGGAGGTGATAACATTCAATTTTACCATAAGCTGTAAAATGAGATACTTTTTAGGGCTCATCTGTTGTGTAGCCTATTTGGCCACTAGGTGTCAGCACATGTAAAAACTGCAACATTTTATCATGTATTTTATTATGAATACACACACACTTCTATTATATATTATAATATATCTATTATATATACAACATTGTTAGGCACTGAAAGATTTAACAATATATAGCTCGCGAACCGTATTTAAGTGAAGTGGACTGAAGCGACCATGAAGACCAGCCTTCCTTTTTTACTGTGATCAGAGCCTGTAAATAAAGCTCTACGTCTCCTCTCTTTGTTGTTCTGACCCTCCCGATACCCCCCTCAAATTGATCGAGAGTTAGGTGAGCAGGTGAAATAATTAAATGGGGAAAAATGAAGGGTTCACGACTGAAAACATGATTATGACTCCTCCTTCGGCTTTCTGTGTCTGGCTTTTGTGTTACGAGGATCCTTGTAGAATTTCTCTATCACCCCGCAGGAAAGGCTTTAATAACTGAAAGTACAGAGTGTCAAAAGGAATTTTTCAGTCTTTGACAGCTCATAAATTACAGTTCATTGGCTTCTTCTGGGGCTCTGATTTAAATTAATAGGCAGTCAAATCTATATTTTTTCTGCTTTGTCCCTTGACGCTATGGCGCAAGGCTTAAGGGCTAACAGAGCAGAGGAGGATCATGTATTATCCTTGGTTCTAGTAATAATCTATTTGTATTGAGCCAGCTGGGTAGAGGCCCACACATCATGTCATTTCACAGAGTCTTTGGGCTGTGAGGCTTTATCTATTAAATCTGTCAAAGAAATCCCTTTCTTTCTTAAGGCAAGTTGGGTTCTAGAGCAACAGGGTCACCAACCAGGCACATAACCTATAATAGGAGACACAAGGACCGTGATAGAGTCACATGAAGAGGATCTAAGACTTTCATGCTATATGTCTTGATGTTGTTAATAAATATTAACCACGCTCATTGAAAAAGACACGCGAGGAGTCAAGAAGACGAAGAACAAGATAGATGAGGACAAACGACCGGATTCATGAACATGGCATTGAGAAGTCTAAAGATCCAAACAGAAGACTGAACATCCTGGAGGAACCCAAGTCTTCAGGCATTAAATCTGACTTGATGGAGGAGAAGAAGATGGAGATGATGAGGAATAGAATGTAGCAGAGCATCTTGACTTAAAGGGAAGGTTCATCATTCTTAGGTGTCAGTAGATAGGATCGGTGGCGGTCTCAAAGCTTAGACCTCCAAAGATCTCAATAATACATCGCTCGTCCCCATACATTATTATCATGTCGGCAGCGCGACCCCCTGTTTACACAGGGAGATGTGCTGCCGACAACGATAATATTTTACTTTTTTTAAACGATACGACCAGCAGATGATTCAGCGTTTTCTCGTTCATCTGCTGATCATTCTCCTGTTTACACAGGACAATTATCGTCAACGAGTGTTATATGAACGCTTGTCTGCCCGATAATCGCCCAGTGTAAAACCTCGCACGGCCCACAGCCCAACCTATTCATTTTGACTAATCTCTCAATGACAGTAACTTCGATAAGAGCACCATCAAAAATATCTCTGAGCTATGGAAATCTTTGAGTCATAGCAAAGTCACAACTTGCAGACCTTCAACACCCCCTTCCAATCCTATCCTCCATGACAGGTCATACATAGATAAAGGTGAATGTTTGCAGTCATTTAAGGATTTAATACTCTGCAACTTATAGATACACAAAACCACATTCTCATGAGCCAAAGTGGGGCACGTCTACTTGTAGTCAACATTTATGTTCAAACTGATGACATTGTATATATCTTGACTTTTAATGCATTAAATACACAGTGTCAAGAAACTTTAACTTGACATTTTCAATGGCTTTTATTGTGTGATCTCACGCTGCAGCAACTTACCAGAGTACAGATAAACTTGCCTACATCTGTCTGTCTATCTATCTATCTCATATCTATCTATCTATCTATCTATCTATCTATCTATCTATCTATCTATCTATCTATCTATCTATCTATCTATCTATCTATCTATCTATCTATCTATCTATCTCATATCTATCTATCTATCTATCTATCTATCTATCTATCTATCTATCTATCTATCTATCTATCTATCTATCTATCTATCTATCTATCTATCTATCTATCTATCTATCTATCTATCTATCTGTCTATCTATCTATCTCATATCTATCTAACTATCTATCTATCTATCTATCTATCTATCTATCTATCTATCTATCTATCTATCTATCTATCTATCTATCTATCTATCTATCTATCTATCTATCTATCTATCTATCCATCCATCCATCCATCCATCCATCCATCCATCCATCCATCCATCTATCTATCTTCAAGCGTAAGATCGTTCTTACCGTTAAGATAAAGTAATGATGCTTCTGAAGCATGTAGTATTAACAATTTAATCTCTCATTGGTTATGAAAGCCCATAGACGCACAACACATGGTGCTATCTCAATGTGTAACATGTGGTTTTCCATAGAGGTACAGGTCAACCTCTCACAATAGCTGAACTGAAAAAATAAATATGATTATAAAAATTTGCATGACAAACTCAACCCTGCTACATCTGAAATCAGAATGATGGGGAGGATTGTTCCATGTACATAATGATGTTGAGGACGGTTGTTACTTGAGATGATTAGATGGGTCAGCCTTTCATGGTTTCCCTCTCTTCTCTTATTTGTGCAGCCACGTCTCCATTGTCTTTGACAAATACAATCATGATTTCAGTGAGACATGATGGGGACAGCGGGGAGGCAGATGGGACTTGTGTCTGATCAGGTTTGCTGCTGGTGGAATGACCTGACAGTGTCAGCTTGGGATGATCATCGTATATATAAGGGGTCCTCATCACAGGAATCAGTCTCCCTTACTGAAGACAGTATCATCATCTAGACTGTGCAGTGTTGGAGATCTGAAGTGCACATTATATAAATACAGTAGAGACGAGTTTGCCATTTGTCACATCTTACGGTGATATCACAATGTAATGTTACAAAGGCTGGCAGGTAAACCTAGTACATAAGGCTTCGTTCACATCTGCGTTAGGGTTCCGTCTGATTTCAATGGTGACGGATCGGGTGCCAATGGTTTCCGTTTGTCTCCGTTGTGCAGGGGTTCTGTCGTTTTGACGGAATCAATACTGTATTGACCTGTTTTGGAGGTCATGGAGAACTGTCTTTGGTCACCCGGTCACCTAGCTTTATATAAGTATACATAAGCCATTCTTAACTCTCTCCTCTTTCCATGTCAATATTTCACATGTGGTGCACCCGTGAACTGACTTTAGTTTGTGTACTAGAAGAGGGAACACCTACTAGGGACATCCACATGACAGCCCACAGGCACCCTATGTGACTAGCAATTATAAATGTACTTTTTTCAGGCTTGTGTTATGTCCTATCGGTTCTGCTGTATTGGTGAACCCCGCAAGAGAAGTGACGGCTCCCTGTACCTGTATGTGAGCATGTGGCGGTGGGATGTAGGTGAAGGGGGCTAAGAGGTGTAGTGTTTAGCATCAGATTACATGGATAATGTGTATGACCACATATTTCTTGGCTTTTCAGGATCACACAGTCTTCAGAGAGCCCAAGAAATGGGCAAGTATTAATTGACCTGTTCATTAAGCCCTAATAACGGCCGATGGACGCCATTATGTGTGCTCCAATCAAATCTTAATGAATGACTCCCAAACTTCATTAAATATTTACAATATGAGCCGGCGCGTCCTTACATTATATAAAATATGCAGCGTCCAGAGCTCCACACCGTCAAGATACCGGAATAAAGTTTCCAGCAGTATATGATGACCTGGATAGCCAAAACACCGTGTATTTGTTGAGATAACACAATCTGAGTTTGTCAGATGCAGCAGAGCCTACTTTGTTGCATGTGTTGGAGAGGAGTTTGCCACATGCAGAAGAGATAGCTGAATGAATGTCTTATGTAGCAAAGACAAAGAAAAGTGTAGTAACTTAGCAATGTAATTATAAATGGACAGGATAAAAAAACTAATTCAGCACTGCTACATCTGTATATCCTTATATCCAATCTATTCATTTTTTTTTGTCATTTTACTCTTTGGCGGCATTGTTTGTGCATCAAGATAAGTCACAGAGTGCAGAATTAGAAGGTTTGTTTCCAATCCTGCGTATCAACACATTGTAATATCGCCAAGAGTGGTGCTAAAATGACAAACTCAGCCCTGCTACATCTGTAGTTATCATAGAAAAAAATTCTACATGGAACATACAGAAACATGTGGTCTCATACGATCAGGCTGGGAGATATAAGGCCTGGCTATACAGTGATACTTCATTGACTAAATAAACCCCATAATTCTGGATGTGTATCATTGCATTCTCCACGGCGCATTTCACACTTTTGATGCTCTGATTGCCTGCAAAGCGAGAAAGTCCATAAAAAGCCTCATTTTAGTGGAGTGTGACATATTTCACCCAACGCAATGGGTCATTCTGTGTGCTCGTACATGCACTATTGAACAGCACTTGGATATTCCCCTTTGGTGAATGGGCTATGGAGAGGCAAAAAACCATATTCAAACAATGGGCTAAGCCAAGCTTGTTCAGGGCCGTCTCACAGGCACAGCAAAGTTTGTTCACAGCAATCGGCGAGGGTGTTCATTACACAGGGGCAGCTATGCAGCAGTTATTGGGCCCGTTGGAAGGGAGATCCAGCTAAGGCTGGCCCCATTCCCCTTTGCTATGAGGTATGGGAACCTACTTATGACTTTACAATCACAGCAACATCAGCAACCAAGTAAGAAGAATAAGCTCTGACCTAGAATGGAGGGGTACAATATCATGAACAAGCAGTGGCCCCATCTGTGTTTGTGCTATAGTGCCCCCTCTGCTCTGTACACATCTGGAGTACAGTACAAAGTCTTCTACTCACCAAAGTGAGACCGTTTTTTTTGGGAAGACTGTTCAGCTCCTGGACTATTACTTTACTGTTATCTGGCCCAATGTCTCTGTTGCCTATTGAATTCTCATTAAAAAATATATATATATTTACAAGATTATGGTCACCTCTACAAAAGAAGTGTAAAGTTCACTTAAAAAAATACATGGTAATATATATTCACTATATAATGTGCAGTTTATACTAACCTATCAGTTTCTTTAAGCTGCACAGTGTTAAATAAAAATATCTTGTTCTAAGTGGAAACCATGAGCAAGCTACCATTGGCACCTAAAATTAGTTTTATGCGTCTTTGTTTAGCACGTGATGTCCAGTGGATGCGTTATGGGTCTGGTTAGTTCATTAACACCTTAAGGGCATGCCCCCACGTGGCGGTTTTCCTCCGCAACTGTCCGCATCAATGCCGCACAGAATCTGCGTTGCAGATTCTGCGGCGGATCTGCCCAAAATGTGCATTAAATTGATGCGGACTAGCTGCTGCGTATTGCGGTAAAAGTGCTTCCCTTCTCTCTATCAGTGCAGGATAGAGAGAAGGGACAGCACTTTCCCTAGTGAAAGTAAACGAATTTCATACTTACCGGCCGTTGTCTTGGTGACGCGTCCCTCTTTCGGCATCCAGCCCGACCTCCCTGGATGACGCGGCAGTCCATGTGACCGCTGCAGCCTGTGATTGGCTGCAGCCGTCACTAAGACTGAAACGTCATCGTGGGAAGCCGGACTGGAGGAAGAAGCAGGGAGTTCTCGGTAAGTATGAACTTATATTTTTTTACAGGTTGCTGTATATTGGGATCGGTAGTCACTGTCCAGGGTGCAGAAACAGTTACTGCCGATCGCTTAACTCTTTCAGCACCCTGGACAGTGACTATTTACTGACGTCTCCTAGCAACGCTCCCGTAATTACGGGAGCCCCATTGACTTCCTCAGTCTGGCTGTAGACCTAGAAATACATAGGTCCAGCCAGAATGAAGAAATATCATGTCAAAAAAGCAAGACGCATCCGCAGCACACATAACATGTGCATGACAGCTGCGGACTTCATTGCGGAATTTAGAATCTCCATTGAAGTCAATGGAGAAATTCCGCCATGAGTCCGCAACCAGTCCGCCACTGCTCCGCAACAGACAGAGCATGCTGCGGACACCAAATTCCGCTCCGCAGCCTATGCTCCGCAGCGGAATTTTCAGCCTCGTCTAAACAAACCCTACTAAATAGAAGTGGAAGTCAATGGAGAAACGGCTCCGCTGCGGATTAACGCTGCGGAGTGTCCGCAGCGGAATTCAAGAGCAATTCCACCACGTGGGGCTTTGCCCTAATACTCCCTGCAGTCTGGATCATGAACCGTCAATGCAAGAATTATAGATTAGTTAGGATATATGCTGTATAAATTCCTGAGCATCAGGTATTCATGTATCATTGAATTGGGCTATTTTGAATATTCACACAAGCTTCAATTAGAATAAGAATAAAGCAATAACCAGATCCATCAGAAATCTAGCCTACTTGCTGACAGTTTCCAGATATCACAAAACGATTTTCTTCTTTTAAGAGTAGAATTATTTTTTAAGAATCAGTGAAAATTGGCAGATACTAATGAAAGTCTATTACAAAGATCCTGGAGTTTTATATCTGTAAAGCTCATGTCTTCTAAATGCTCTATTAGGGCATATAAATGTCATAGGGGATCAGGACCTCCCTCTATGAGCCACAACAAGGAGCTACTACAAAGAGCAGCCACGTTGAAGTCAACTGGACTATGCATTACCTGACCACCCATTCATTACATGGGGCTAGTGCGGGGAAAATGAGTGGCCACATAGTATCCCCTGGTGAATAAAGCTGATCACTGATCGCCAAGATGTCTTCATGCTAAGAAGAGGTTGTCCATATAGAAAATATAATACTTTCTCTGTCTATTTCCTAAAAAAAAAATACAGACATGTTTATGGCACTACCAATTTCATTACAAAGTCTACTAAGAACAGAATCACAAGGCTTCTACATATATATGAAGGGGGACACTGAGGGTAAATACATTATGCTTAAAGGAGACTACAGTAGAATCTTGATCAGCCACTTTGCCCTGTGGTAAAACGTGATAATCGTGCAGTAAAGTGAGCGATACGGTGAAATATTGTCTATGTCCACTTTAACTCTAACAAGAGGACATTATGTCCACAGGGGCTATGTAATTGAATTACAGGTTTTCTCTGCATAGTCCTAGCAAAGGACCGGCCTTGGCATTCCTCTCACTATTTTCTCGGTATGAAACACAAACCGCTCATGAAGCCCTTATAATTCAATTAGATGAAAGCCTCAGGGTGTCGGGTCCGAATGAAGACGGAGTTCTAGAAAAACAATGAATCATAAAACGTATTATTGCTGAAGGGGGTCTCGGAACACATTACAAGGGTCATGTATCAGTGGCCATTGACTGCCATAGGAGCAGAAATTATGCAATTTACCCAAAAGTCAATGTTCTGTGACGAAATCAGAACTACTGCTCCTCTGGATGGAGTTTTAAAGCCGGTTGAATGGGAAAGATGACGAGCGGCTGTTATATTATCGCAGGTAGGAAGAGAATTGAGCTGCGGGTATGATGGAGAATGGATAGTAAAGGGCTAAGTCGTTGGCTTGACTCTTTCGGTAATGATCAGAAATCTCAATGGTTCGTGGTAATATCGATGGCTTCTAGTCAAAACTTCCCAAGTGAGGACAACTTTTCTAATTGATGTCAAAGACTTTCAATAGCTCAGGATAAACTTAGGGGACTTTATTTCTAAATCTAAAGCTGATATGTCATTTCTGACATTCAGGGTTTTATCTGTGCACTTGAACATTCATTGATGAATATGGAGGTGAAAAAAAGAGAGGGCAACGTTAGAGTCAATATATAGTTATAGCATTGATTATAAACTATTGTACATTACCTACATATACGTTTGAATTCCTTGTTATTTGGAATACCCTTTCATTCAACCCTAAGAGGGTTAATAGATGTTTTACAGGCTTTTCTTTTCCTTTGGAGACTTCCCGAGTAAAAAGCTGCTACAAAAAGATGACAGTATTCCTTCATTAAAGTGACTCTCTAAAACGAGGACACTGTCAAACAGCTCCCTATATCTCAGGGCTTACAAAATACCAGCAAGATTACCATTGGTAAAGTGGAATATTGGGGTTTACTGCAGTCACCCCAGAGGAGGTCCTCCAATAAGAAATTCTCTTTTTTAGCTACAGTACAAAAATCATTTGCTTTAGGAATATTTGGTGAGGGTGTGATGGAATGTGGTCTTTATGAGATTTAATTGCACCCATTGAGACGTTATGACCATTTAGGCCAATGATCGCCAATCTGTGGCTATTCAGAGAAAAAAGAAAGCAAGAAGGCGAAAAAGAAAGAGAGAGAAAGAAAGAAGGCAGAATAAAGAAATAATTAAAGTGAGATAGAAAGAAAGAGTAAGAAAAAAGAAAGAAAGAAGGCAAAATAATTAATTAAAGAGAGAAATAATGAAAGAAAGAAAGAGCGAGAGAAAGAACGAAAGAAAGAAAAAAGAGAGAAAGAAGGAAGGCGAAAGAAAGAATTAAAGAGAAAGAAAGAAGGCAAAAGAGAAAGGAGGAAGGCGAAAGAGATAGAAAGAAAGGATAAGAGAGAGAAAGAAAGAGGAAATAAGGAACTAAAGAGAGAAAGAAAGAGTAAGAAAAAAAGAGAGAAATAAAGAAGGCAAAAGAAAGAATTAAAGAGAAAAATAATGAAAGAAAGAGAGAATGAGAGAAAAAAAGAGAGAGAAATAAAGAGAAAAAAGAAAGAAAGAATTAAAGAGAGAGAGAGAAAAAAGAGAGAGAAGGAAGACGAAATAAAGAATTAAAGAGAGAGAGAGAGGGAGAAAGAGAGAAAGAAAGAAAGAAAGAAAGAAAGAAAGAAGGAATGCGAAAGAAAGAATTAAAGATAGGAGAGAAAGAGAGAGAGAGAGAAAGAAGGAATGCGAAAGAAAGAATAAGGGCATGGCCCCACGTGGCGGTTTTCTTCCGCAACTGTCCGCATCAATGCTGCACAGAATCTGCCCAAAATGTGCCGTAAATTGATGCGGACTAGCCACTGCGTATTGCGGTGAAAGTACTTCCCTTCTCTCTATCAGTGCAGGATAGAGAGAAGGGCCAGCACTTTCCCTAGTGAAAGTAAAAGAATTTCATACTTACCGGCCGTTGTCTTGGTGACGCGTCCCTCTTTCGGCATCCAGCCCGACCTCCCTGGATGACGCGGCAGTCCATGTGACCGCTGCAGCCTGTGATTGGCTGCAGCCGTCACTTAGACTGAAACGTCATCCTGGGAAGCCAGACTGGAGGAAGAAGCAGGGAGTTCTCAGTAAGTATGAACTTCTATTTTTTTACAGGTAGCTGTATATTGTGATCGGTAGTCACTGTCCAGGGTGCAGAAACAGTTACTGCCGATCGCTTAACTCTTTCAGCACCCTGGACAGTGACTATTTACTGACGTCGCCTAGCAACGCTCCCATAATTACGGGTGCACACACATAGTCACCCGTAATTATGGGTGCACACACGTAGTCACCCGTGATTACGGGAGCCCCATTGACTTCCTCAGTCTGGCTGTAGACCTAGAAATACATAGATCCAGCCAGAATGAAGAAATGTCATGTTAAAAAACCAATACGCTCCGCAGCACACATAACATCTACATAACAGCTGCGAACTTCATTGCGGAATTTAGAATCTCCATTGAAGTCAATGGAGAACTTCCGCAATGAGTCCGCAACCAGTCCGCCACACGTCCGCAACATCCATTGTATGCTGCGGACACCAAATTCCGCACCGCAGCCTATGCTCCGCAGCGGAATTTTCTGCCTCGTCTAAACGAAGCCTACTAAAAAGAAGTGGAAGGCAATGGAGAAACGGCTCCGCTGCGGATTAGCGCTGCGGAGTGTCCGCAGTGGAATTCCAGAGCAATTCCGCCATGTGGGGCTTTGTCCTTAGAGATAGGAGAGAAAGAGAG
The DNA here is from genome assembly GCF_050947455.1 of Rhinoderma darwinii. Classification (NCBI taxonomy): domain Eukaryota; kingdom Metazoa; phylum Chordata; class Amphibia; order Anura; family Rhinodermatidae; genus Rhinoderma; species Rhinoderma darwinii. The sequence goes on from NC_134687.1 coordinate 594,209,916, forward strand.
TGAGAGAGAGAAAGAAAGAAGGAATGTGAAAGAAAGAATTAAAGAGAAAAAAGAAAGGCAAAATTAAGAAAGAGAGAACGAATTAAAAAAATGAGAAAGAAAGAAAGAAAGAATTAAAGACAGAAATAATAAAAGAGAGAGAGAGAAAGAAAGAAAAAAGAGAGAGATATAAATAGTAGATAATGGTGGGAGGACAAGTAAAGGAAGAGTGTTGTGTAAGGTGGGAAACAGCTCCAAACAGTTTATACCAACTTTTATTTAGATGGTAAACGTCACAATTATCATTGGACACACAGACCAGAGAATAATAATAATAATAATAATAATAATAATAATAATAATAATAATAATAATAATAATAAATAAATAAATAGATAAAATGGGGAAACTTTGAAAACTCTCATTTGAAAAAAAACAAGCAAGTTCTAAGAGAGCAACCTCCCCAAGCAAATCGCACGTAAACTAACACTGCCCTATAAATCTATGGGCACTCAATGCTAATTGATCATTCGTCGTCTCTGCAGAATAATCCGGACATTGGCTTATTGTACCGTCTGATTACATGTTGGTTTCTTATTGGCAAATGAGTCTAGACAGTTTGTTCTTCTTCAGGATAGTAAATAAATCTACAAAAGCCCAATATTATACAAATTTCTTATGTTGTTGAGTATAAATAAGTACAGATGTAGTAGTGCTGAGTTTGTCATTTGGCACAACTCAATAAGATATCAGTTCACCATATAATAGTTCTGGTTTTCTCTAGTACTGCAGGTAAATCTACTGAGTAATCACAAAACACAAAAGAAACAGTTCAATGACAAGTTCAGCTCTGCTACATCCATTCATTAGCCTTGAATGACAATTTGACATAAACATCGTAATTCCCATTGAAAGCAATGGGCTGATGTTTGTAGGCGTAACGGAGCCGTTTTTTCAGGCGTAATTCGAGGCGTAAAACGCCCGAATTACGTCTGAAAACAGTGCGTGTGAACATACCCTAACTGTTCAAATATCTTGTATTGATCTTGATTCACATCATGTCATACTCCAGTCACAGCCAAAGCTGCATTTAGAATTCTGCTAATTTCAGCCATCAATCTGCCGGTCCACACTTTACTAGATTGAGTGTCCGCAAGTAACAAGCAGTTAATAGGTGTGTGTGTGTGTGTGTGTGTGTGTGTGTGTGTGTGTGTGTGTGTGTGTGTATGTCTGTAGTGGTTGCTAGCAAATTTCTCAATGAAGCTTTGGATGGGACTGGAGATCAGTACAAGATAAGTAAGGTAATATCATATTTAGAATTAAACTTGATAAGTTGATGCTCCTGCTGTTCCAGTAGATTTTTGCCATTCTACTAAGTAGTAGTGATACTGCTCCATGCCACCAGCGCCTGATCTGGCAGGATCAGGAATGATTACTGCCGTCTTCCTTATGCATCCTAAGGGCAGCAGAGGATGTAATGAAGCCAAGGACTGATCTTCCTGCTTAGAATCATTAGGAATGACACAGCTGATGCCTGCGATGAAATCCATGTTGACATCTGTCAGAATGGATACAACCATCTCGGCTCCTGTGTGTGGGCAGGTGTATTCCCGGGAATGCCAAGAGACATAGAGGGGAGGCTTGTAACATTTTGCTAAATGCCATTTACACAAAAATAAAAGGATTGGATGGAGGCGACTAATGAGCGGAGACAGCTTAACAAAATTGTGTTGCCAGGATTCCGTTACTGTTATCATCTTGCTGTAAAATGGTGCGTTTCATTGTGTCGGCGCACATCTGTGCCACCAATGTGCTTGATGCCTAGTGAAGGTGCTCCATGCAGCACAACTCTTAGCTTCTTGACATATATTGTGCTAATATTGGATACTTATTATTCCGCTACAAGAAGGAGGAAGGAGGGGGGCACTTTCTTATTTCCTTTTCTTGGAAGAATGACATTTCCTCTCCATGTTTTGGTGCAATATAATTAATGTCAAAACACTGACACAGCAGGTCAGGAATATCAGTGTCTCGAATAAAAAGACACGACTGAGGAGAGTGACTGGTGCTGCCATTTACATCCATCATCCAGTAATCTATACTCAATAATTCCAGCAGGATTGGGATTGGAATATACATTATTATATGGTTGCTATTACTTTCACTCACATTTGATAAACAAAAGTCTTTGTGCATCATCAGAACCCATGAGGACCTTAAAAGAATGAAGCCCACACTGGAGGTTCTTCACCAGATCGCCCAGATCAACCAGACAATGGCCAACATGTTGTGCCAACAATGGTTGTGCCCATCCACCATGTGGCTGTAAGGAGAGAATTTTTGGGTGTAAGGAAGTAGGCAGGGGTATGGGCCACCTGGTTGAGATTAAGGTTATCCTTGATCACCATGAATAAAACCTGAAACTAGTTTTAAGCGTACTGTCTACCAAGAATGGACTGGTTCATCAGAGGACCAGATTAACTTTGGGTGAGCCAAAGGTTTTGATATTATGAAGCTAAGCCACGTCAAAACTTTCAAGATCCAGCCATGGGCTATCCCAGTGATCTCCAACCAGTGCCTCTCTAGTTGTTACAAATCTCAGGATGCTGGGAGTTGTAGTTTCCCAACAGCTGGAGATACAGTTTGGAGACTACTTGGCTTTCTCGTCATTGGTTTTACTGTAAATAAAAAAAGGTCATAAACTGCGTTTAGTTATTGCCCCCACGGGGTTGTCTTAGGCCACGTTCAGAAGTGGCAGAATTTTTAAGCTGCAAATGTTGGTGCAGATTTGGGGCAATTACGCAACGAATCTGCACCTACATTTGCATATTTGACAGGTAATTCAGACGTTGCAGATATCACAGCGGACTTGCCACAGATTTCAGTTTTTGCTTTTCAAAGGCTGAAATACGCAGTGAAATTCCGCTTCTTCTCCGCAATGTACTGAGCATGCTGCGGAGGGAAAATTCTGCACCGCAGCCTAAATTCCGCACAGTTATTTTCTGAAACGTCTGAACTAAGTTTCCTAAAAATCTGTAGAAACAAATGTAAAAAACGGCTGCTGCAGAATTCCACTGCGGACTGTCCACAGCGGAATTCCACAGAAATTCGACTGAATGTGGCCTTATGAATGGAGGAAGGTTCCTGTCTGAACGAGCGGCTCTCATTCATCTTTATAACCACCATATAATACTACATTTTTCTCTGCCACTGCCTGGCTATGGATCCCCCGGGAAAACCAGCCATTTGCGAAGGGTGCTGGGAATTTGCCAATCAGCCGATCTATCCTGATGAGACAACCCCTTTGAAGCCCTCTTCTCTTTACTTGTGCTCACGGTCTCTGGTCCTTTCTTTCTCTCTTAAGACTCTAGTTGGTTGGGACACAAGTTCTACCCTTGGCATATATGGAGAAGTAGTTATCCCAAACTTGAGTGATTTCTTTGTGACTATTATTAACAATGATCTCCTGTCCTCCTCGTGATCGCCTGTTGTTTAGGATTGCTCAATTATTGGATGTACTGTATGTTATTTCCTATACAGAATGTCTTTCAATAAAATAATTAGATGCTATATGTTACAATGGTGAAGTACCCACTTTTTAGAGTAGAGTATTATACAGTCTTGGTGACATAGCAGTTTTATTGTACTTGTCTATAATTCATTCATAATGTAAAGGGCATAACATCTAAATCTTTCTTGCCATATAGATATATCAGAACATAATGTTGGTGAGGGTGCTTCAGATTAGACTCCTAGCAGTGAGCCACGGTGCTCAGATCAATTTTCACAACCCTTACAAAGTGCATTACTCCGCAGGGGGCGACACTGAGCTCCTCCTACTATAAAGTGAATATGAAATCTGTGCTCCATCCTTATGCGTGATGGGATAAAAGTTTTCTACCCAAAGACCACTTTCTAAAATATTTCTACCATGATTTAGCAATAAATACTACACCATTCAATGCTCTGTATAAAAAGTGGAACCGCTCTCTAATGCATGAATAAAATGTACAGTGTAATTCTATATAGTTACACATGACCTTAAAGACGTATTTCATGTTAGATACATTTATATAAATAGCATGTCAGCTTCACAGTTCTTAAAGGGGTCTTCCAGCCTCACAAAAAAAAGAACAAAAGTTGTGCTTTGAAGTCCCCCATTGTTTGAAGTCCCCCATTGTTCCTTTATCGGTTATTTTCTGGTACTCCGCCGGTCTTTGCTTACTTTAGCTACGATGTCTCGTCTCTACATGTGATTGTGGCAGCCAATGACTGGCCACTGTGGTTCCGTGCTGACCTCAATGATGTCACTTCTGTGGCCAATAAATATCTCCTTAGGTCACTTGTCAAGGAGGCACGTCATTATTGGAACGGCGTATAAAAAAAATTGGCGTGGAATCATTTTTATGTTTACAATTTCTACCTCTCTCTTAAGCCGTGGTCCTTGGTATGTACTTGAAGGGGGGGGGGTATAGTAGGAGGAGTAGTCATAAAACACCAATATTTTCTGACTGATGTTGTAACTCTTTACATAGAAGACGGACAAGTTGGCCTCTCCTTGCACTATTGGTGCCACCGGTGCAACAGGTTCCAAGGTGATCTGGTGGCCACATCACACCAGACATCTGACTGTCTATGGTTAGTGAGAGAGGTGAAGCTCCTCTGCTATGATGCAATATTCATACCAGGAACACCTATGCTATTTACAGCACTGGTTTTTGGCATTCAACACCCGTTGGGTACAACCGCCCTCTCGACACTAACTATAGCTACAGCACTGGTCCGTATTATGTGATCTATCTGTCCTAGTAGCGTCTTGGTCAAGTGACATGTCTCATCTTCCTCCTGTGTACCCCTCCTCCTCCTCAGCTGCCTCTCCCTATCTCTTCACCAAGAATTTAATATAACGACGCTCAGACCACACCACTCAGCAGTCCAGGCGAATCAATTATTTTTTTTTCTTCCACCGGCTGCTGGTTACCGAGTTATTTTCTATAATTTCTGATGTGTGCAGCTTAAATTAGCTCTCAGAGCTGATCCGGGCGGCGTATCTCTCGTATTTTTAATCATCGCCGCTGAAAATTCTTCTGTGCGCCGCTGGATAAGATAGGTTTGATGGTAAGTGATCAGGGGTCAGGTAGATACGGAGGCTCTGAAAGAGTTTTGATGATTGCAATTATAAGCCTACGCTTTGACACGGCGCACAATGAAAGGCCTGCAATTAAAGAGCTTTTATTCCGAGCTGCCAATAGCGATGGTCGTGACGGCGGTGGTGGCGGCCTATCGTAATTCACTTTTTCTATCAGGGCTCCATGCACACTAAGGCTCCTAAGCATGTAGGGAAAAAGAAAAATATATATATATATCCCTGTCTGGGTTTATTATATCTCTCCAAGTGTAATTGCAAAAAGAATGTTTCAAGTCCCATCTATTTAAATGTGACATTATGAGGGTTTTCTTTCAGCCCGGGGGTAATTTTAGATCTGAGCTTACGAAAACCGCACTTATCTCATTTCAGCTGTAGATTGGAGCAGCTTGCCAGTGAAATGTTAGAGATTCCGTGTTATGTTTTGGTTAATAGGTTTCTCAATTTCCTTTTGAAACCTGCCCTTCTTGTTTCTCTAACTTTCAAGCAAGCTGATTTATTCATAGTATAAAATGGTCTAATGCATCGTGTTAACCCTCTGTGCTCTGTGCTTCAACAGCGTTCCCACCTAAAAGGAAAAAGTCACCTGGAAATATCAGTCCCTGAGTAATCTTGGTCTGCCAAAGAGGTGACAACTGGTAATGGTTGCCAATATAGCGCTAATTGGGGTTGTCACCAAATGATCTAGAATGGCATAAAAAAAAAATGGAATCTCTTCTGCTCCCTCTCTTCTATGGCTCTTCTATGTAAGAGTCAGTCTTCACTGTAGTTCTAGTATTTTATTCATGAGCCAGGAAGCCCAAGATGTACAGATCCCTCCTAGATAGGGGAGTGTGGCACTGTATAGAACAGTTGTCTAGACAGCACTAAGATTTTTTCATGAAATTACACTTTCAGATGTTATGGTGCCATCTGGTTGAGATCTTAACAAATTTCATTGCAGATTTTAGCCCTTTCGATAAGAGAGGTGAAATTCGCTATGAAATTCGCTGCAGATTCCACATTAAAATCCACATGTTATATACAAAAATTAATGCGAATTCTCAGCAGATTTGCTGCAAAATACGCAGGTGGATTTGTGTCGGGTTTTTATGCTGGATCTGCAGTTACTCCTAATATGTTCAGATGGGATGGAATTATTCATGGTACAAAAATAAATAGAATCTTAAAAAATATACTTATTTATATCATATATCTATATATATATATATATATATATACATATATATATATATATATATATATATATATAGATCTATATATATAGATATATATACAGGGTGGGCCATTTATATGGATACACCTAAATAAAATGGGAATGGTTGGTGATATTAACTTCCTGTTTGTGGCACATTAGTATATGGGAGGGGGGAAACTTTTCAAGCTGGGTGTTGACCATGGTGGCCATTTTGAAGTCGGCCATTTTGTATCCAACTTTAGTTTTTTCTATGGGAAGAGGGTCATATGGCACATCAAACGTATCGAGAATTTCACAAGAAAAACAATGGTGTGCTTGGTTTTAACGTTACTTTATTCTTTCATGAGTTATTTACAAGTTTCTGACCACTTATAAAATGTGTTCAAAGTGCTGCCCATTGTGTTGGATTGTCAATGCAACCCTCTTCTCCCACTCTTCACACACTGATAGCAACACCGCAGAAGAAATGCTAGCACAGGCTTCCAGTATCCGTAGTTTCAGTTGCTGCACATCTCGTATCTTCACAGCATAGACAATTGCCTTCAGATGACCCCAAAGATAAAAGTCTAAGGGGGTCAGATCGGGAGACCTAGGGGGCCATTCAACTGGCCCACGACGACCAATCCACTTTCCAGGAAACTGTTCATCTAGGAATGCTCGGACCTGACACCCATAATGACATAAATAACTCATGAAATAATAAAGTAACGTTAACACCAAGCACACCATTGTTTTTCTTGTGAAATTCTCGATAAGTTTGATGTGTCACATGACCCTCTTCCCATTGAAAAAACTAAAGTTGGATACAAAATGGCCGACTTCAAAATGGCCGCCGTGGTCAACACCCAGCTTGAAAAGTTTCCCCCCTCCCATATACTAATGTGCCACAAACAGGACGTTAATATCACCAACCATTCCCATTTTATTTAGGTGTATCCATATAAATGGCCCACCCAGTAGATATATATATATAGATATATAAAATTACTTATATGATAAATACATGTAAAGTAAAAAATGTATTACAACACAGACAGTAAACAATAACAAATGAAACAACTCAAAATGACGAATATATATACACCGTGTTCCAAATTATTATGCACATTGGATTTAAGTGTCATAAACATTAAATTATTAGTTTTTCAATTAAACTCATGGATGTTATTGTGTCTTAGGGCTCTTTGGATCATTTTAATCAATCTCAGACACCTGTGATAATTAGTTTGCCAGGTGTGCCCAATCAAAGGAAAACTGCTTAAAGGGAATGTGTTGCCAGAAAAACATGTTTTTTTTTTAAAAATTAAACATGTAGTGTGTGGGTGATTAAACATTGTTCAAATTTTTTTTATTTTTTTCGCGAGTCAGGAAATATTATAAATTATTTCTAATTTATAATACTACCCATTTTTGGTCACTAGATGGAGCTAGTTCCCAAAATTGCAGCATTGCAACATTGGGTTAAAAGCCCTCGCTCTAGTGAGCTCTCAGCATCCCCCCCTCCTTTATCCTGGCTAGTGCCGGGATAAACGAGGGGTTTGAAAGGTTTAACCTCCTACACTGTGTGTCGCCATTTTTTGAGGTAACCCACAGTGTAGTAGGTTTACATACAGTAGTAAACACACACAAACACTAACATACATTGAAATCTCTTACCTGCTCCTGCCGCCGCGGTTCCCTCCGGCCCGTCCGCTCCGTTTGCTGCCGCTGTTCCATGTGCACAAGTCCGGAAGCCGCGACCGGAAGTAGTAATATTACTGTCCGGCCGCGACTTCCGGTCCACAGGAAAATGGCGCCGGACGGCGCCAATTTTGAATAGGACTGTGTGGGAGCGGCGCATGCGCAGTTCCCACACAGACGCCGTACACGGCAGTCAATGGGACGGGAGCCGTTCGCAGTCCCTATGGGACTGTGGCTGCCGTATTCCATGTCTGTGTGTGTCGTTAATCGACACACACAGAAATGGAACAAAAAATGGCAGCTCCCATAGGGAAGAAAAAGTGTAAAAATAAGAAACAGTAAAACACAAACACACAAATGAATATAAACGTTTTTATTAAAGCACTAACATCTTTAACATATAAAAAAATTATTTGTGATGACACTGTTCCTTTAAGAAGGACGTTCCACATTATTAAGCAGGCCACAGGTTTCAAGCAATATGGGAAAGAAAAAGGATCTCTGCCGAAAAGCGTGAAATTGTGCAATACCTTGGACAAGGTATGAAAACATTGGATATTTCAAGAAAACTTAGTTGTCATCATCGTACTGTGAAAAGATTTGTGGCTGGGTCAGAGCACAGACGGGTTAGTTCAGATAAAGGCATAATGAGGAAAGTTTCTGCCAGACAAATTAATAGGATTAGGAGAGCAGCTGCTAAAATGCCATTGCAAAGCAGCAAACAGGTATTTGAAGCCGCTGGTGCCTCTGGAGTCCCGCGAACCTCAAGGTGTAGGATCCTCCAGAGGTTTGCAAGTGTGCATAAAGCTATTATTCGGACTCCCCTAAACAATGCTCACAAGCAGAAACGGTTGCAGTGGGCTCAGAAGTACATGAAGACTAATTTTCAAACCGTGTTGTTTACTGATGAGTGCCGTGCAACCCTGGATGGTCCAGATGGATGGAGTAGTGGATGGTTGGTGAATGGCCACCATGTCCCAACAAGGCTGTGACGTCAGCAAGGAGGTGGCAGAGTCATGTTTTGGGCTGGAATCATGGGGAGAGAGCTGGTAGGCCCCTTTAGGGTCCCTGACGGTGTGAAAATGACCTCTGCAAAGTACGTAGAGTTTATGACTGACCACTTTCTTCTGTGGTCCAAAAAGAAGAACCGTGCCCTCCGTATGCAAAATTATCTTCATGCATGACAATGCACCATCTCATGCTGCAAAGAATACCTCTGTGTCATTGGCTGCTATGGGCATAAAAGGAGAGAAACTAATGGTGTGGCCCCCATGTTCCCCTGACCTCAACCCTATTGAGAACCTTTGGAGCATCCTCAAGCAAAATATCTATGAGGGTGGGAGGCAGTTCACATCAAAACAGAAGCTCTGGGAGGCTATTCTGACATCCTGCAAAGATATTCAAGCAGAAACGGTCCAAATACTCACAAATTCAATGGATGCAAGAATTGTGAAGGTGATATCAGAGAAGGGGTCCTATGTTAACATGTAACTTGGCCTGCTAAGTTTTTTTTTTATTGAAAGAGCTTTTGATTTCTGTAAATATGACCTCCTGATGCTGCAAATTCAACAAATTACCATTTTAGTTCTCTTTACAACCTTTAAAATGTGTTGATCTCTGTTGTGCATAATAATTTGAAACAGTGCATTTTGAGTTTTTTTACTTCTAAAAAAAAACATCTGTTATCATTAGGAGATTTGTTCAATAAAATTTGCATTATACTCCAACGATTGATGGCTTGAAGATTATACTGACTGTCATTTGCATCGACTATTTAGGAAAATCTGCGAAAAACAAAATTTGCATAATAATTTGGAACGCGGTGTGTGTATATATATATACGTACGTACAAGACAGATAAAATGGATATCTATACACATACATATATATATATTAGATAAATTCAAAAAGTCATCTTATCCTGTTTTAGCCGTCTATTTGGGATCGTAAAGTTTTTATTTATTTAAATCTCCAATATACAGATTTTAATAAGGAAAATAAATCAGGATTTGGGGGAGCCGGTGGTTATGAGCACATTTGCTTTTCAGCATCTCCATTTTAAAGTGGGTCTGGTGTTAAGAGCAAATAACCAGATGAAAAACAAGAACGGCGGAATGGAAATGAATTCCTTAAATTATGCAAGAAAGCCTTCTGTTTCCCAGTCATTGCAATGCAATGAATTTGAACTCTGGAGTCAGCTGCTACTTCTCATGAATTCCATTTAGACTATGGAGACAGTAGGAATTAAAGAGACAGGTAGTCAAAGCCAGAAAACATTGCACTTCCAGCTGGCACATTGTGCGTTAGGCTGGACATTAGAGGACATAATGGGGCAATGTTCAGGATATATACTGTATATACTATATACTGTTATATGTTCACTTTCCTATTTGTGCCTAGCATTAGGGCTTCTCACCTGCTAACCTATGGCCCTCATCAGCAGCAAGTGAGGTCACTGTACTGTGATCCATGAAAAAGCCTTACACAAGGTGGATCAGCTGAGTTCTGTAAGCCCTTCAATATTAAACTCAGATGTTATTTTATTTTTCTGTATGTGTAACAGATGCTAGGAGACAACTACTAGCGGCAAATTAAGCCTCCCTTCCCATTCACTCTTCTACTGGTCTGCCTATGCAAGTGTCAGTCTTCACTATAGTTTTGACATTATATTCATGAAGCCAGGAAGATCAGAAAGAGTTAAAGACTTCAACCAGATTGAAGAATATTTGAAACTGTGACACTGCGTATGGTATAGTGAGGACAGATGAAATGACATAGTAATAATATATATCATATATTGTCAATTCGGTAGACATCTATATCTATATATAATAAATATATAAATACACACACACACACACACACACACACACACAAAATACTTAGCACTTAGATAAATATAAACCTGGGCTAGACGCCTAGACCCCATAAATAAATCCCTGAGCCCAGACTCTGTAGATACTTAGCTGTCCTCATTCCTTCAGCTTGCAGTCCTCTTCCCTCCGCAGGCCCGGCATTAGGACGTTGTCTGCGGCAGCACCAGGGACTGAAGAGGACTGCAGGAACGAGGAGAGATGAGTATTAAGTCAGGACAGAGAGCGTCTGGGAAACTTGACAGATCTTCCAGGAGTCTAGAAGGTCTCCCCTTTTTCCAGAAGCCTCTTGGACATTTTGGGAGCGTTGTCAAATATGTTGTTGTCATAGTCCCTAACCTTTATGGCTTACCAAAAAACCTGGACATGCCTTTTTTAAAAGGTGCCTGTCCATACAAACTTATAGCGATCTAAGGCCGGTTCAGTTGAATTGTGGGGGTTCCGGGTCTTGCGGCTATAATACAGATGCTAAAATGCCCCAGTATTACAGCCTGAAGACAAACGGCACCAGTCACGAAAATGGAAACAAAATGGCCAGTGTGAGTGTTGCCCAAAGCCGGCGTCAGCACAAGTTACGACACATTCATGAGATGATGAGCAGAAGTTAAACATTTTTTTTCCAAAAAGTGTCATTTTCAGAGGCAGCTGATTCAGGCCGGCTGTGTCATACTCACAACTATGATCCATGATCTCAGTGTTCTTCACAATCCTCACACTGTGTACTTTTTTTTACTTTATGCTCCATTATTTTTTTTTATGTTTGTTTCCTTTGAATGGGGCTCGTGTTCTCGGTGTTCTTTGGTGTAGAAGGTTACATTTATTAAAAATCAGGATCAAGCCACCCAAAGAGTGTTTGTGGGACGAACGGGGAGAAAAAGTTTGCAGTGAAGCGACGATCCGGGTCCTCGATGCCAATGTCAAGTTGAATTATTAAAGCGGCAGCTTTAGTGCATCCCTCTCCGAAGCGAAACCTTTCATGTGAGAATTATAAAGACTTTATTATCTGCTCAGGAACCACTGCCAAAAATTGATTTTCCTTTTTCTTTCTTGGTTAATAATTAATACAAAGGGACAAAATTTGCTTTCCATTTTATGTCCATGCTGGCCGGCTCTATTGACACTATGGAAATCCTTGTGGAGTCTCAGTGATCCGAGACCTCCCCCGACACAAGGAGAACAGCGAATATCAGGTGACCAATCCTAACATATAATTGTGGATCAAATTCGATTTTATTTGTACTCTTTGCCATAAATTTAGACCCCCTTCCCTCAACCAATCAAATGGGATTTTTTTTTACGATTGGGACAGATTTACATGTACAAAGCCAATTCTATCATTGAAGATTTCAATTTTTTTTGTTTTTAACCTTTCGAGTAAATGTTCGGACAGATTAAAACCTGTTCTGATTATTTCAGTACCATAAATATTACCTGCCGTAGAGAATGACAAATGTTCATCAATATCAAGTCAAGAGTATTCCGTAAAGGTATTATAAGTATTTTGAGAACACTGATACAAATAAAAGTGATGCAAAAAATTCATGCTTTTTTATTAAGCAATTTATAGATATTGTATATAAGGTATAGGGTGAACGCTGACAATGGTGTGAGCATCCAAGAACATTTATTTTAGAAGTTCCAGGTATAAAGCATATAAATCTATCTAAGATAGATAGAGGAGTCCTTATTCAGCTACTGTATCTATGTATTCTACAATATTGTTTGGAGAGGGAAGTGCACAATGACACAGTATAGATTACTGTGCTATTCCTTATGTACTGCAAGGGTGAATAAAATATAGGAAAGTATGGGACACACAAATACTAAAGAAGAATACATAAAAGAAGAGATACTATAGTGCAATAACACCATGCAAACCAGTTATAGTGTATAAGGGAAGATAGATGATAGATAGATAGATAGATAGATAGATAGATAGATAGATAGATAGATAGATAGATAGATAGATAGATAGATAGATAGATAGATAGATAGATGGATGGATGGATGGATGGATGGATGGATGGATAGATAGATAGATAGATAGATAGATAGATAGATAGATAGATAGATAGATAGATAGATAGATAGATAGATAGATAGATAGATAGATAGATAGATAGATAGATAGAACCTATGAGATTGATCAATAGATATGAAATTAATATTTGTCTCTATCTCTATCTATCTATCTATCTATCTATCTATCTATCTATCTATCTATCTATCTATCCATCCATCCATCCATCCATCCATCCATCCATCCATCCATCCATCCATCCATCTATCTATCTATCTATCTATCTATCTATCTATCTATCTATCTATCTATCTATCTATCTATCTATCTATCTATCTATCTATCTATCTATCTATCTATCTATCTGTAGAAAAAAGAGGAGGGGAACCTCCAGCTCACCTTGTAAGTACAGGTTGGTGTACTATGGTCTCCGCACGGATCCTCGCGTCGGCACGCGTTGTGTGAGATACAGGAGGCTTCCTCAATCCTCTCACTTCTCTCCCAGCACTTGAGGACATCACTCCGATTGACCTCTTTTAAAACAACTTTCATTAAACTTGGAACAAGTTCCTTTTTAGTTGCAGCTACGCTGGATCCAAACTATCTGTTCCTCCTGTATCTATCTATCTATCTATCTATCTATCTATCTATCTATCTATCTATCTATCTATCTATCTATCTATCTATCTATCTATCTATCTATCTATCTATCTATGTAACTGGGAAACACTGGGCCCCATAGCAAACTTTTGACTGGGCCACCCTCCCCTGGGTGCCACACAACCCCCCCCTTGTACATAATGCCCCCTATAGATAGTGCCCCCTTGTAGATTGCGCCATACAGCCCCCTGTAGATAGTGCCATACAGACCCCCTGTAGACAGTGCCATACAGCACCCCATGTAGACAGTGCCATACGGTACCCCCCACTGTAGACAGTGCCATACAGTCCCCCACTGAAGACAGTGCCATACAGCCCCCTATAGACAGTGCCATACAGCCCCCCTGTAGACAGTGCCATAAAGCCCCCCTGTAGACAGTGCCATTCAGCCCCCCTGTAGACAGTGCCATAAAGCGCCTCTGTAGACAGTGCCATACAGCCCCCCTGTAGACAGTGCCATAAAGCCCCCCTGTAGACAGTGCCATTCAGCCCCCCTGTAGACAGTGCCATAAAGCCCCCCTCTAGACAGTGCCATTCAGCCCCCCTGTAGACAGTGCCATAAAGCCCCCCTCTAGACAGTGCCATTCAGCCCCCCCTGTAGACAGTGCTATACAGCCCCCCATAGACAGTGCTATACAGCCCCCGTATACAGTGTTATACAGACCCCTATAGACAGTGCTATACAGCCCCCCATAGACAGAGCTATATAGCCCCCACATAGACAGTGATATACAGCCCTCCCGTAGACCGTGCTATACAGCCCCCCTGTAGACTGTGCCATACAACCCCCCCATTCCGTAGACAGTGCTATACAGCACCCCCGTCCCGTAGACAGGGCTATACAGCCCCCCGTCTCGTAGACAGTGTCCCTGTGCCTGATAGGCTGCAGGCTGAACGTGGCCTGTAGCCTATGGCAGAGCAGGGAGTGCTATTGTAGTGTACAATAGTATTTGCGCCCTAAGGACGCAGATACTATTGAATGTGGCTTCACTACCTCTGCAGCAGCTATAGCGGCGCCACCCGTAATGGGGAAGGGCAGAGACGGCGGGCGGTACAGGCCTCCTCATGCAATGGGCCTCATAGCAGCTGCTATGGCTGCTACAGTCGTAGTTACACCACTGTATCTATCTATCTATCTATCTATCTATCTATCTATCTATCTATCTATCTATCTATCTATCTATCTATCTATCTATCTATCTATCTATCTATCTATCTATCTATCTATCTATCCATCCACCCATCCATCCATCTATCTATCTATGATAAATCCTGGATTTATTTTTGTGTTTTAAGACAACTCAGTAGTATAACTGCAGTGCTATTTAAAACTAATGTTAATACATAAACATCTTGCCATCATTTGTGTCAAATAAGAAACTCAGCTCTGCTATATCTGTAATCCGCAATTTCCAATGCATTGTTCACTACTCCAGCGTTCTCTACTAGAACCGACAAATACTTTATACTGACAATTGTCTTTATTTTCTATTCCCTGAGCACTTCACTAAATGACTGCAGAAAAAAGTGACTGCTCGAGACTTTGACAAAGGTCGGGGAAGTGCTCTGGGTGCCCCTCCACTCGCTGGCCCCGGCGCTCACCGTCTGCCATGACATTGTGTTAAACACACATAAAGATCCTATCACAGTTAAGGATCAATAGTTTTTAGTGGTGCAGACAGTATAATCACTTTCGGAGAGCATAACCGATATATTTTACGGCCTTTACTACACTATTATTTTGATGTATCAGTAGATTACATATTCATATTATCACATTATCAATATTTGGAATATCTTTTACTCACAAATGGGCTGAAACTGTCTGTGCTCTCCAAGCAAATGGCCAAATGAAATGCCATTATATTAACTATATTGCTGAAAAATGCCTCCTGGAAACGGCCTTCGAAAGCACGAACAGTAATTAACCTCTTTGTTCCTTGCAGGGAATGCAGCGTGACTCTTCCGACACAGCCTGGAATCTCAGGACAGTGAGAACCAGATGCTTCAGCAGGCTAGAAATGTCTCATAAACCCTCTGAGAAGGTTGTCTACTTATACGGGTGTGTAGGGTTCTAGAGCCAATATTACGATTAGATCTAGAGTTCTAGGGCAATTACCGATACAGATGTAGCAGAGTTTGTAATGTTGCAGTTACTACAGTGCTTAACTTTGAACATCACCAATAATGTCTGATTGGTGGTGGTCTGACCAATGTAAACCTGCCGATTGCTAGGAAAAAAAAAAAAGAGTCTGACCATATGGTTAACCATTGACTATAAGGCCATGTTTAAAAGTTCAGGATTTTTTCAGGATTTAGGCACGAATTCTGCGCCTACATCCGGTCAGAATCCGCTTAAATTCTGACGTCAATGCATGCGAATAGAGTATTAGTATTTTATACCCCGTTCACAGACTCGGGGAATAATGAACGCGCTGCAGATTCTAACACCCACAGCATGTTTATTATTACCACGGATTCCGTGCTGAAAAGCCACATGGTGCGGATCCGCTGGCCAATCTGCAGCCGATATCCAAGTCCCAACTGCAGATATTTGCCACTGATTTTCTAAAAAATCCATGCTGGAGTTACCTATGGTATTTCTGTGCCATGTGAATATAGCCTTATACTGTAGGGCGACCATATGGCCTATTATAAAAATCTGGGCATAGCTGAAGGAACAAATGAGTAGGCATAGGGCTTTCCTAGCATCAGTCGAACCCCCAACAGTCAGACATTGATGGTTTATTCTAGCGATATACCATGAATTGAAATAAGTGAGAGAACCTATAAAATAACCAAGTACGTGTTCTCCAATGTCCACCATTAGGGTATGTTCACACACAAACTCAAAAACGTCTGAAAATACGGAGCTGTTTCCAAGGGAAAACAGCTCCTGATTTTCAGACGTTTTTAAAGCCAATCCCGTTTTTTATGGCCGTTTTTGGAGCTGTTTTCAATAGAATCTGTGAAAAACAGCTCCAAAAACGTCTCAAGAAGTGACATGCAACCAATTCTGCAATATATGTAGTTTTGATTTAAAAAATCGGATTAGGAGAACCAGCTGAACCAGTCAAATCCCTCCCCTGCCTCCTGGTATGAATAACTTCACAACTAGGTGTTGCCATTCTTCTTGTCAACAGGGCATGTCACTACGCACTCTGAAACTGTCCAACTATCCAATCAGTGCTGCGAGTGTTAATCTGTGTAAGGACACACCCTATCAACAAGTGAAATGGTAGCACTTAGTTGGCAATTTATTCATTCTTTTCCAGGCGGAATAACTGAGGAATGGCATAACATTCTTTGAAAACATTACCCAGAATTGACAGGAATACAAGTATTTACAAAAACAGACATGTCAGGAGAGCGGACAGGTCCTCTATAAATTATTTCTCTTAGGGTATGTTCACACGGTAGCGTCCGTAACGGCTGAAATTACAGGGCTGTTTTCAGGAGAAAACGGCTCCGTAATTTTAGCCGTAATGGCATGTTGAGGCGCTTTTTGCTGCGTCCATTACGGATGTTAAATGGAGCTGGTTTTCCATGGAGTCCATGGAAACCGGCTCCATTTACGTCTGAAGAAGTGACAGGCACTTCTTTGACGCAGGCGTCTTTTTTACGCCCCGCCTTTTGACAGCGGGGCGTAAAAAAAAAGCCTGTGTGCACAGAAAATCGTAAGACCCATTCTAATGAATGGGCAGATGTTTGCCAACGCTATCGAGGCGGATTTTCGGACGTAAATCGAGGCGTAAAATGCCCGAATTACGTCCGTAAATAAGCCGTGTGAACATACCCTAAGCCACTTGCGCCACTGCGTTTTGTAAAACGTTAACATATAAGAAGATCCCATTAACACCGATAGCTTGATCTTTGCTTTGCATATCTATGAGCAGGCGTGATATAATATACCTTGCTATGGCCCTAGGGTGAAGAAGCGTTAGTAAAAAGGCCGTAATATTGTTCAGTTCCATTAGGACTCAAAAAAGTTCTGTGCTTCATCTATATTTTGATCTAAAAAGTTTTAGCTCCGGCCCCTGTAAACAAAGGCACCAGCACTAATGCAATAAAGAAAGTTAAATGAGGACGTGTTAATTTTTGCACATTAGCACCGTGATTGTCCATCAGTATAAATGGGTTGAATGTTATCTCTGCCATTATCTCCACTGTGAGCGGAATCTAAATATAAAAGATACCCGGCTCGGCTCGCGCTGTTTTTTGTAATGGGAACAAGCTGTCAACATATCTCAAGAGCAAGGAATCTCGAAAACCTTAAAGAGAGACCCAAGGGAGCAATTTATGGCCGGGACCGATACAGTAAACGCAATTTGTTTTAATTAAGGAGATTGCTTATTGCATAATTCACCATGCACCGGCTAAAATGACCGCACAGGGCAGTATTGGGGAATTACAAGTTGTCGTCGTAAATTTCCTTAACTGTAACACAGAAAACATTGCAGAAAAAAAAGATAGAGGAATAAAGGAGATAAAAAGAAAGCGATGTGTGCAGAAAGTACCAGGAGTCCATGTGCGCTCAATTCAAAGTGGTTCATTGTGAAGACACGGAATATTCATGAAAGCAGAGCGTAATGAAAATGAAAGACTGCCCACACAAACCAATCTGATGTCCATAGATAGATAGATAGATACAGTGGAGGAAATAAGTATTTGATCCCTTGCTGATTTTGTACGTTTGCCCACTGTCAAAGACATGAACAGTCTAAAATTTTTAGGCTAGGTTAATTTTACCAGTGAGAGATAGATTATATAAAAAAAAAAAAACCTGAAAATCACATTGTCAAAATGATATATATTTATTTGCATTGTGCACAGAGAAATAAGTATTTGATCCCCTACCAATCATTAAGAGTTCAGCCTCCTCCAGACCAGTTACACGCTCCAAATCAACTTGGTGCCTGCATTAAAGACAGCTCTTACATGGTCACCTGTATAAAAGACTCCTGTCCACAGACTCAATTAATCAGTCTGACTCTAACCTCTACAACATGGGCAAGACCAAAGAGCTTTCTAAGGATGTCAGGGACAAGATCATAGACCTGCACAAGGCTGGAATGGGCTACAAAACCATAAGTAAGCTGCTGGGTGAGAAGGAGACAACTGTTGGTGCAATAGTAAGAAAATGGAAGACATACAAAATGACTGTCAATCGACATCGATCTGGGGCTCCATGCAAAATCTCATCTCATGGGGTATCCTTGATCCTGAGGAAGGTGAGAGCTCAGCCGAAAACTACACGGGGGGAACTTGTTAATGATCTCAAGGCAGGTGGGACCACAGTCACCAAGAAAACCATTGGTAACACATTACGCCGTAATGGATTAAAATCCTGCTGTGCCCGCAAGGTCCCCCTGCTCAAGAAGGCACATGTACAGGCCCGTCTGAAGTTTGCAAATGAACATCTGGATGATTCTGAGAGTGATTGGGAGAAGGTGCTGTGGTCAGATGAGACTAAAATTGAGCTCTTTGGCATTAACTCAACTCGCCGTGTTTGGAGGAAGAGAAATTCTGCCTATGACCCAAAGAACACCGTCCCCACTGTCAAGCATGGAGGTGGAAACATTATGTTTTGGGGGTGTTTCTCTGCTAAGGGCACAGGACTACTTCACCGCATCAATGGGAGAATGGATGGAGCCATGTAACGTCAAATCCTGAGTGACAACCTCCTTCCCTCCACCAGGACATTAAAAATGGCTCGTGGCTGGGTCTTCCAGCACGACAATTACCCGAAACATACAGCCAAGGCAACAAAGGAGTGGCTCAAAAAGAAGCACATTAAGGTCATGGAGTGGCCTAGCCAGTCTCCAGACCTTAATCCCATCGAAAACTTATGGAGGGAGCTGAAGATCCGAGTTGCCAAGCGACAGCCTCGAAATCTTAATGATTTACAGATGATCTGCAAAGAGGAGTGGGCCAAAATTCCATCGAACATGTGTGCAAACCTCATCATCAACTACAAAAAACGTCTGACTGCTGTGCTTGCCAACAAGGGTTTTGCCACCAAGTATTAAGTCTTGTTTGCCAAAGGGATCAAATACTTATTTCCCTGTGCACAATGCAAATAAATATATATAATTTTGACAATGTGATTTTCAGTATTTTTTTTTATATAATCTATCTCTCACTGGTAAAATTAACCTAGCCTAAAAATTCTAGACTGTTCATGTCTTTGACAGTGGGCAAACTTACAAAATCAGCAAGGGATCAAATACTTATTTCCTTCACTGTAGATAGATTAGATAGATAGATAGATAGATAGATAGATAGATAGATAGATAGATAGATAGATAGATAGATAGATAGATAGATAGATAATAGATAGATAGACAGACAGACAGACAGATAGATAGATAGATAGATAGATAGATAGATAGATAGATAGATAGATAGATAGATAGATAGATAGATAGATAGATAGATAGATAGATAGATAGATAGATAGATATGAGATGTAGTCCTTCATCTTTCTTTTTGTAGGCAGTGCTGCGGTGTAATGGCGTTGCTGGACTGATATCAGGTATATGTGAGCGAGGACTTATAGCTGAGTCAGCACCGTCAGCTCTGCACATCCCAGGACTTCACTGCTTATTTTATATTACCATTTAAATGATTTCAAGACGAATAAGTAATAGGTATCTGGGAAGATTGTAACTTTTATTATTATTCAGACGTTGTTGTCTTTGGATTTTATGTGGCTTTTTTTTCTATTTCTATATTTTCAGCATCAGTAAATAAATGGGAAATGAGGTGTGTGTAGCGGGCAGTGCCGGGGCGAGGGATACATGGATCTGCAACTATTTGGCTACACAGTGAGATCTGTGAAGTCTCTGGAATTTATACTGGTATATGGGAAGCTGTAGGTATAGGGTTTTATTCTATGGGATCCCATTCACGGACAAGCAGTAGGAACTAGTTTGTGCCATATCAATTGTTTTGCATCTTGGTCCACAAAAGCTGTATAGACCCCATGTACTGATTCTTTGTAGCTTATGTGTGGGGGTTCGGGATTTAAGATTTTAATAAAGATTTTAATAAAGATTTTAATAAATCGTCCACTCATTTTCCACCTCTTTTAGAAGGTTAAAGTGACCTTTAGACCACTTATCCCCATTTAATAATGAATGGGCACATTATACACAAGGTGGTTTATACCGGGGTATACGCATGCTGGATTAATTGCTACCTGTAGGCGACAACAGCAATATGATCATCGCCACTAGATCATGTAGTTGAAAGCCAAAGTTGAAAGTGCAAAATGCCCCCAGAATAGTGACCCATTGGGCACAGGAAAATCCCTTGACGAGTTTGATGCATTTATACATGCACTTATTATTTCACATTATTCGAGCACTCACTTCTATTTCAGCTACTTTGCATTTACTTTGCATGTTTGTTTTGTAATTTGTATTTCTCAGGGTGCAATGCCGTATGGGTATTGCTCCTGGAGGTCTGGGAGTGGGGGAGGGTTCAGATTTTTAAAACCCTTAAAATCTTACTCCTTTTCGGGGAGCCAAACCTAGACTTTTCATCTGTAGCCAATGCTTGGGCGGCAAAGAAGGCAGACGCTGGAGCACAAACCGTTTCCATAAACCTCAGAGTAGGGAGGCACTTGTCGCTTGTTCTTATGGGGCCTATTGACTCAGAGTCAGGGAACAGTTCAGGGGCCCTTCTCTTTTTAGAGATAGTTTGCGATAGACCACGTCCAAGTGACCACCCTTATGTGAAGAAAATTCACGATTGTGGATAAAATGCCAGCACCATAAGGAAAAAACCTAATTCAACTTAAGACTATCTCCTCCATGGCCCCAAAGAGCCCTCTGGCTTTATATCATGCATGCTTTGACCAGTAGATTTGGAATACTTTTAAGTTTTGCAAACCTGACCCTTCCCTATGGTTTCTATCAATGGAGTAAGTACCAAGGATGCACCTTTAACAACTGGTATGTGGACCATAAAAAGCATGATTCATTACAGGCACCCCATTCCTGCTCTTCGTGGGAGGTATCAACCCTTGAGGGAT
The DNA here is from genome assembly GCF_050947455.1 of Rhinoderma darwinii. Taxonomy (NCBI): domain Eukaryota; kingdom Metazoa; phylum Chordata; class Amphibia; order Anura; family Rhinodermatidae; genus Rhinoderma; species Rhinoderma darwinii. The sequence goes on from NC_134687.1 coordinate 594,231,510, forward strand.
TCCCCCTTTCTAAACACACCCTAATATTAGCTAACAAGACATAGGGAATGTAAAGGATCTGCCAGACACAGCTTCTGTGTCGACGCCCGTGGTTAATCAGTCTGCACCTGCTCCTAGGTCTGATAGAGTGACTCGATCTGCTACCACTCAGGCTGGTAGGCTGAGGAGTGGGAGAACCTATCACAGCCTGGCCAGACGGTTCTAGCTCCCGCCCTCGGTCTATTTATACCATCATTTCCTGCTTGTCTTTGCCTGTGATTCTTTCCTGTTTCCTAGCTGCTGCTTCTGCTATTACTATTGACCTCAGCTTCATTTTGACCCTGGCTTTACTGACTCGGCTCGTTCACTACTCCTGTTGCTCACGGTGTTGCCGTGGGTAACTGCCCCATTTTCTTTAGCTTCTGTGTACCCTTGTCTGTTTGTCTGTCGTGCACGTATTAAGCGTAGGGACCGTCACCCAGTTGTACTCCGTCGCCTAGGACGAGCCGTGCAAGTAGGCAGGGACTGAGTGGCGGGTAGATTAGGGCTCAACTGTCTGTCTCCCTACCCCCTCATTACAGGGAAACAGCCAAAAGATGAAGCTAATCTTCTTTTCACCTAAGAAATGGAGAAGTACAGGGGAGCAAAGAGGAAAAAGAACTAGGTCTCCTGTCCTAGGATTGGGGAAGATAAGAGCATGACTGCCATACTTGTACAGTATACAGACTCTCATCTCCCGCCTGAGATCTTGCTCCATCCATTGACTTCCGCATTCGTTTAAGTTCAGATTTTTAACTCTTGACGTTCATGTAACAGGCGGATATAATTCATGATGAAGGGCTTTTTAATGTTTTGATGAAAGAAACTTCTTTAGTTTAAACAAGCCCTTTAAGGATTGCAGGTCCACCAGAGTAAAGTTGGACATGGTAGTGGTTGTCACAGTGGTGATTTAGGAGTGGCAGTGGGATGTTCTGCTACTCCGACCGCCTAAAACCAGCTATTATTGCTTGGGTAACCGCAGAATAAATATCACTTTTCTTAAAAATATTATATGGGGTCTATTATGCTGACGTGGTGCCTATTGGATTTTAGAGGACCCTGGTGGTCCTCCAGAGAGAGTTCTTTCCCTCTAGCTATTAGAGGGGTTCTGATCAGGGAACACACTTACTTTCAGCTAAACATGCCCTAATATTACATCTAAAAAAGATTGTGTAATGCAGCCCCTTTATCATTGAGACTATAATCCTAGAGAAGAGAGAAAAGGAAGTCTAAAATATTTAATGCTCCCAAGTGCTGCTCATTTCACCCTCCTTTTTATTTATTTGCAGAAATTATGAAATACATTGCTTTCCATCTGCATATTCATGGACCTTACTTTCAGCTTGTTAGTGGGGCTTTGCTGCAAGGCACTTAGTTAATATTTCATGATAATGACTGCTGTTCTCCAGCTCGGAGGTGCTATAAGTTTATGGTCAATTTGTGTTGATCACAGGTCCTGCCGAGCCATATAAGATCAGGAACTTTCTCCTTTATATGCCTTCATCGGCCAACTCAGTTCATTATCCTGGACCACAAAAGCAAGTCTTAGTTAGTGCAGATTTTGTGATCAATAATGTGAATCATTCTATGGCCTCATTATCTGGGAGGTACGAGGCCTTATGACAAGAATTAAATTGGGCAGGGGGCTTTATACACACAACGGTTCCTCTGGTGTGACCCTTGTGTCTATTTCGTCCTCCATAGTTATCAGTGCTATAGTAACTGTGCAGTTAGAGAACGCTGCAGGGTACATACTGTAGTCTCCTGGGAAGTTCAGACAGGGTCAAGCTGTTCTAGGTCCAATGGCTACGGTAGGGTCTCTATGGTAGGTATTTCCTTGCTGCAAATGCTTTTTTCATTGACTTGACTAAAAAGTAGTTTTATTTCCCACGCATTTGTGGGGGGACATAGCCCAGAGCCAAGGAGGCTTGGCACGGTCTGATGGCATGGGTGCTTTTGGGCCCCTGGGTTGCTCCCTTTGCAGGAGCGGTGTTGCGATGGCGGTGGCCGCCATTCGGTGCTGCAACCGCTAGAATAGGGACCCACTTTAAAAGAGGGCGCCGTGTAGTGGCAAGTGGGCTTATACAGTTTGATCAAAATGTTAACTAAGAACCTCATGTTCATGTTTAGAAATTATGCCTAGCGGCCCAGATCAACGTATACATTGTGGATTGTGCGGTCCATGTCTTTTTCCTCTAAATATTGCACTATTTACTACTATTTACTACTAATGTAGTTTATATATAGACTTGCTTTTTAAAATTTTAATTTTGTTTAGTATATCTTATATACTCTGTACTATATCCATTCATCTTGGTCTTTTCCTCCTGTGGTGTTCACAACCTGTGTACCAGGAAATACTGTAGTTTGATCAATTCAGATGGTACCATCATTTTAATAAAGAGATGCATGTAGGGTGCAAGAGACGAGACTAGGTCAGCAGTGCACTGTAGACTGTTGTCAACGTTAGCCAAACTTTATTTGAAGGCACACCTTCAAATTAAAAAAATTGGGAGCAATCCTAACCCACCATGGTTCGGATGTGCCAGGGAGTCTGTAGATAATATGTAAATAAATCTTTGTTCATGATTCTATGGTCACAGAGGGGCTAACCACTACCATGCAGCTTGTTTTGGATTATGCATACCTTCTCCCAAAATTATCCAAACTTGAGATGCTCTCTGTTTTCTACACATATGTCTACGTTTCCTAGCAGTGGCCACCCCGCTACCTTTCACAACCAGACACAGTGGCAGTAGGCAATCATACCTACTGCCTAATGGGCACCCAAAGGGAAAGGAAAGTGAATGGTGCAGTCTTCAGTCAGTATGTGATACAGAAATGGCATACTGTGCCTTTAAGGACCGCTCCTAGCTAGACACAGCAGGATTAATTTGCACCAAGGCTGGTGAACACCAGTATTGTGCGTACACTTAAAACTTGTATGGATAACTTCATAGGGCATGTTCGTTATGATGTTGAATTTTGCATTCAATATGTATTTTTTACTTTAGAACCCTGGGGTTCTGACCATATTTTTGCTTTCTTCTGGTCTTACTTTACTCCGTTTTTTACTTTCTTATTGTTTCAGTACAAAATTACAATGGAAAAACAAACAAACAAAAAAAAAGTCTATGGATTTCACAGTAGAAGTTAGTCATATAAGATCACAGACCTCAAGAATAGAAATCAGCTAATTTCTAGAAATTTGTTTTGGGTCAGATTTGGTCGAGATATCCAATCTGACTTGGTTCTGAAAAAATTAGCAGAAAATTGCAAGTGCCCTGAAATCTTGTGTTTGACTCTCTGATGTCTTCAAGGACTGTATCCTACACCTTTCAGCGTTAACGCCAAGCTAACAAACCCTAAAGGTTTCGGAATTCACCAAATCCAAAACTTTTGGGAAATTTAGTCCGAATTTGATTAGTGTATAACTGATTCACTCATCTCTACTCAAGACCTCTTCTTGTCACAGCAGACAGGCACCACTTCTGGCAGCTTCCTACACTCCTTTAGGCACCAGTTTACAGCAGGGGACAATACGAGCCGCAGGCTATCTGCATGGGACCTCTTTCCTATTTCAAACCGAGTCCTCCTTTCTTCTCTTAGTACTCTCCCTCCTCAACTCTTCTCTATAAATACTTTCTGCCCCTAGGTGCCGCAACCAACCCTCAGGGATGGTGCAGTAACCTGCAACGAAACAACTCCTCGTTTCCCTCTTGGCTGCTACAAGAACGGCTCTACTAGCAACCCAGGACTCCTGACTTTGAGAGTCCAGTGTGAATCTCACGGAAAGATTCCGCACCGAAAGTGCATTGGAATAGTAGAGCCGAGTGACAGAACAGGACAGGGAATACGCACACAGGGACCAAGATCACAGGAAGGGAAAACAAAACACAGGAAACCGGATGGGACCCAGGCAACATACCTCCCATGTGTCCCTTTTTTGGACGGCCAGTCCCTATTTTTACCCAAATCCCTCGGTCACTCTTTGCTCCATATTATTGACCTGATAAATTGATTTGTAATAATAAATTCACGATATTGTCCTAATATCCTAACTGCTTATTAGATTCCAACTTGTATGTATATTTCACGATTTGATGCAGTTTACATTTTAAAATTCCCATTGACAATAAAATGTATTCTTGGATGCTGGGTTATTAGGATAGTAGCCAGAGATGACCTGGAAGAAGATATATCGAAGGATATCTGAGGTTATATACACTCTATCAGCAAGTGTGGTTATGTGACGGGATCATGCCCCTTATAGAAAGTATTCATCTGTTGTTACTACAGACCAGAAGGGTTAACCATGGTGCTTTGATTTGACTAAGTTCTTACTATTCCGCACACAGTCTAACACTCCCGTTGATGATGAATATAAATGACTGCGAGGCGGGATGGACCAAGTCAATGAACCGCGTATCCTTTTTGTCTCCAAGTTACTATGTAACTATGTTCACTATTATCACTTCAAGCACTACTAAGCCGGAGATTCTGAGACTAATTGCCTTGATAATGATATTGAACATTACAAAGCTTTTTTGCATATTGCTCGGATAAATTTCAGCTATCGACCAATGATCTGTGACCCGAAGAAGAAAGTTCAACACTTAAAAACTGCTTGAGTTTGTTTAACCTCATCCAGTCATCGTGAAAAAAAAGTTTGCATTGGGACTGCAATAAAAGTCTATTGCTCACATGTTAGCAAGGTGACAATTTTAATGGACAAGATGACGGATAGCCTATCATCTCAAAGAATCCAGTAATTTTTTTTTTAGAGTGCAATGTTGAGCTTGAGTCACCGTGGAGCCCTAGCATTAATAGAGCTCCCTTCTTTGGACAACCTTGTTTTGTTACAAAGGTCCCAATACAATAGGTTGATCACAAGGTGTCCCACTGCTCTAATTCTGTTGGGAGCAAGTCCCAATAAGCCGTCCAACGTGGTCATGCCTCTATGGAGTTTCTCTAGAATGAAAGTATCACCTCTCTGATATATGAATAGATGAGTACCCTGAACATAGGCTCCCGCTCCAATAACTCAGAATTCCCTAATAAAGTATTAGAAAATGGGTTTTTGAAGCCAGGGAACTACTTTAATGTTTACAGGTCAAAAATAAAAACTCCTTTCTCCCTTATATGTATGTGTTTTTTACCTGCCAGCTGTAATAGCTGTGTGTTCCCTGTACTCACTACTACAATGTGGTTTCAACATTGCAACAGTTTGTGTCCATTGTCTCAAAGACACGTATGTTTCCAAATAAGTATCAGACTCCTATTTACCACACAGGTGTAAATTGGAAGGTGCACATGGTCATGTGACACCTAAGCTCCACCAAGTTTAGAAAGCCATAGAAAATTATAAATAGAAATAATGCATCATGGGACAGACAAAAAAATACAAATCAAAATTGGGATAATCCCTATAATGTGATTAGTATTGTTCTTTTTTTTTTCTTTTCGGAATTTAACTTGATTTTAATATTTCATAAGTTGTCTACATACGCGAGCTGGTAAAAGAAAGAAACATTATAAATATAATAAATGTATAAACTAATGAAATAAAAGTAGGTCTTATTTTTATGGTAAGAATAAGTAAATATGAATTTAATTTTTGAATAAATCAGATAACACTTTTTATGCATCACAATTATTTGCATAGCACTAGGACAATTTAGAAATTCTGGCTTTTTAAAATTTTTCTGGATTTTGGGGTTTATTTGTTTTCTTTGATGATAAGCTTCAATTTCCTCAATCCTTTTTCCACCATGAGCACAGAACCGAACAGATGATGACGAGTCTAGACGCGCTTTTTCAATTAAGTCAAATTAATGTTTTGTTTTATACTTTTTTTCCCCGCACATATAAATGAAGTGGCAAAATAATGGAATTAAACTTTTTGTGCGCTATAATAAGTACTTGAAATCAAACCAATTAAGTTTCCCGCATGTAAGCTTGGTGCAAAAGATTTACAACTCCCGAAAACAGCCAGAGTCGCTCCAGAACATGAATTCCACAAATAATTAGCCGGATTTTTATCTCTCACCTTCAATCTGCATCCACAGGCAAATAACAGATGTTGAAAGTAACTTTTAATTTTAATGCTATAAAATACCATTTAAATTGAAGCAATTCCATGTTGCTCAAGTCTGGTGAAAATAATAAGAGTTTATTCTCTTCAGATGGAGTCTGTAATCTTCCTGTGTTAGCTTAGATGGGGTGGAGGGGGTAGCGACACATTGAGGTCTCAGGGGACATAGATGGGCTTCATTTTATAGTTGCAGGTTTTACTAATTTATTGGAGCTCTTTTGCTCCATAACATTAAAGGGAAACCATCATTTAACAAAGTGGATGTTCAACATTAGATCAATGCGATATTTTGTCCTGATTATTATTTTTATAGTAGTTGGAGCTCTGCTTTTCAAAAATCCCCCATAGACATACATAATACAATTCTGTCTGTCTGCTGTCACCACTAGAGGGATGAACTCAATAATAAAACAGTATGCAGCAAGCTCCTTAGCTCCCACTAGTGGTGACTGTAGACAGCCATTTATCATTTTCTTCCATGGTTATGCAGTGAATTTGCAGGTCTATAAAATTGAGCTCCAATAGATAAATAATAAAGTCAATGAGCTACCGTTTTGTATATACATCCTAGGCAGTCATGGGTTACCCTATTCCCTCTTCCTCAAACTACTTGCTAACCGAGAGGCAGTAGAAGAGGAGGTAGGTGGAAGAGAAACACATGACTACAAGGTCAGACTATGCACAAGGTTTGTTGTCTGTAGCCATGGAGACACATAGGTCTGCATAGGAGCTGTATACACAAAACGGTATATAAATTTAAGTATTTACAATTCTCTTTCTGGTGTTTGGACTTTAATTAGAGACATGCAACTTTTTTCTTAAACATTATTTAGGCAAATGTATCTTTGAGTTACTTATTTCAAACAGCAGAATTCTCACTATCTCCATATAGCAGGCATAGTATTTACAGCATGACTTCAGGTCAGCGCAAGTATTTGAAACAGTCAGTTTGTTTAATTACAGCACATAACAATCCTGAATTAATTCTACAGCTGCCCCAAGGGAGAACTCATTAAATCTCATATCCAGTTTAGCTATTTTTGGCCCCAAACTCCCATAGATATTAATAGGAAATTTCATCCCGGACCGAGAGGCGGGAAGGCTGCTTCTAGAATTTAATATAATGTACAAAGTCATCAAAGACTGAGTAAAATCATAGACTGGTTACAAGAAAAATGTGTGAGACTGAATGAAACTCTATGGGAACTTCACTTAAAGGGGAAGCATCGGTAAACAAAATACTCCTTTACTGTCAATATGTAGGTCACCTCCTTCTTAAGCCAAGGAAATAGATCTAGCTAAGATAGAAAATCCCTTGATTCACGGAACCTCAGAAGCATGGGATGAAATAACGCCGTTGCTAGGGTGCACCCTTTCATATAAAGTCCCTTTATACTCGGCTGCTTCTTTTCATGTAAGAATTCCTTGTGTAAATATTGCATCATACGGTCTAGGAGACCACAAAGACGAAGATCTATGTGTGATGGAGGAACACGAGGAATATCACATTTGGGGAGAGGGGGCAATGTCAATTATTTACTACAGCTGTCTATGTTCTTCTTATTCCTATCAGAAAACCTTAAATATTCAGAGAATAGATTACAATCTTTCAGTACCCCCCCCCCCTAATGAGCAAAACAAAACACGAGGACGCCAAGAAAACATCTTATACAAAACTGCAATGGCAGCAGATAAGACGTGTAGGTAGGTATAACTCAGTCATTGAAGTAGTTTGAATATCTACATATCTGTTGGATGTGTGGGAACATTGCAAATTATTAGGACTATGTCACTTGTTTCCAGCATCACGTTAAAGTCCATCCTAAATCTCATAGAGGTAATGTGTCTTCAGAACATTACCTATTGTTTAAATCAAGTTTTTATGTGACACATTTTTTTTTAAACAATTTTTTAATTTATTTTAATTTTCCATTCCCATTTTCCATATTTTTTTTACCCTGGCAACTGAGCCTCACAACAGACTGACACTTCCTGTTCTGTAGAGATCACTTCTTAGCAGTCATCTCATTATCATCGCCACAGGCAGGATTACAATGATTACAATGAAAGGTAACATCTATATCTATATATATATGTGTGTATATATATATGTGTGTATATATATATATATATATATATATATATAACACACAGAAACCACTATCCCCTTTCCTGAGCTATAACCTCTACACAGGTTAAAGAGCATGCCCACTACACTCTCTCGTGAAAGTCAATGGGTCAGCTCCAAACTATTGCTTCCTATGTCCATGTAGCTGCTGTAAAGCATATGTTTGTGTGCTGTTAACAGAAGCTCAGGCAAGATGGCCACTTCCATAATCAAGTATGTAAAATAGAATTTAAAAAATCGGGCTTAATTAAAAAAAAAGAATATATATATACACACACACACACACTACCGTTCAAAAGTTTGGGGTCACCCAGACAATTTTGTGTTTTCCATGAAAACTCACACTTATATTTATCAAATGAGTTGCAAAATGACTAGAAAATATAGTTAAGACATTGACAAGATTAGAAATAATGATTTTTATTTGAAATAATAATTTTCTCCTTCAAACTTTGCTTTCGTCAAAGAATGCTCCATTTGCAGCAATTACAGCATTGCAGACCTTTGGCATTCTAGCTCTTAATTTGCTGAGGTAATCGGGAGACATTTCACCCCATGCTTCCAGAAGGCCCTCCCACAAGTTGGATTGGCTTGATGGGCACTTCTTGCGTACCATACGGTCAAGCTGCTCCCACAACAGCTCTATAGGGTTGAGATCTGGTGACTGCGCTGGCCACTCCATTACAGATAGAATTCCAGCTCCCTGCTTCTTCCCTAAATAGTTCTTGCATAATTTGGAGGTGTTCTTCGGGTCATTGTCCTGTTGTAGGATGAAATTGGCTCCAATCAAACGCTGCCCACAAGGTATGGCATGGCGTTGCAAAATGGAGTGATAGCCTTCTTATTCAAAATCCCTTTTACCTTGTACAAATCACCCACTTTACCAGCACCAAAGCAACCCCAGACCATCACATTACCTCCACCATGCTTGACAGATGGCATCACGCACTCTTCCAGCTTCTTTTCAGTTGTTCTGCGTCTCACAAATGTTCTTCTGTGTGATCCAAACACCTCAAACTTCGATTCGTCCGTCCATAACACTTTTTTCCAATCTTCCTCTGTCCAATGTCTGTGTGCTTTTGCCCATATTAATATTTTCCTTTTAATAGCCAGTCTCAGATTTGGCTTTTTCTTTGCCACTCTGCCCTGAAGGCCAGCATCCCGGAGTCGCCTCTTCACTGTAGACGTTGACACTGGCGTTTTGCGGGTACTATTTAATGAAGCTGCCAGTTGAGGACCTGTGAGGCGTCTATTTCTCAAACTAGAGACTCTAATGTACTTGTCTTGTTGCTCAGTTGTGCAGCGGGGCCTCCCACTTCTCTTTCTACTCTGGTTAGAGCCTGTGTGTGCTGTCCTCTGAAGGGAGTAGTATACACCGTTGTAGGAAATCTTCAGTTTCTTAGCAATTTCTCGCATGGAATAGCCTTCATTTCTAAGAACAAGAATAGACTGTCGAGTTTCACATGAAAGCTCTCTTTTTCTAGCCATTTTGAGAGTTTAATCGAACCCACAAATGTAATGCTCCAGATTCTCAACTAGCTCAAAGGAAGGTCAGTTTTATAGCTCCTCTAAACAGCAAAACTGTTTACCTGCGGTGCTAACATAATTGCACAAGGGTTTTCAAGTGTTTTCTAATCATCCATTAGCCTTCTAACACAGTTAGCAAACACAATGCACCATTAGAATACTGGAGTGATGGTTGCTGGAAATGGGCCTCTATACACCTATGTACATATTGCATTAAAAACCAGACGTTTGCAGCTAGAATAGTCATTTAGCACATTAACAATGTATAGAGTGTATTTCTGATTAATTTAATGTTATCTTCATTGAAAAAAACTGTGCTTTTCTAAGTGACCCTAAACTTTTGAACGGTAGTGTATATATATATCATTTGAATAGAGAAGAACCAAGAGGTCTAGCTTAAAGAGAATGTATATATATATATATATATATATATATATATATATATATACATTCTCTTTAAGCTAGACCTCTTGGTTCTTCTCCATTCAAATGAAGCCCCTTAAAGGGAATGTGTTGCCATAAAAACATGTTTGTTTTTTTTTAATTAAACATTTAGTGTGTAGGTGATTAAACATTGTTCACATTTTTTTTATTTTTTTCAAGAGTCAGGAAATATTATAAATTAATTCTAATTTATAATATTTCCCATTGCTGGTCACTAGATGGAGCTATTCCCAAAATTGCAGCATTGCAAAATTGGGTAAAAAGCCCTCGCTCTAGTGAGCTCTCAGCATCCCCCCCTCCTTTATCCTGGCTAGTGCCGGGATAAACGAGGGGTTTGAACAGTCTAACCTACACTGTGTGTCGCCATTTTTTAAGCTAACACACAGTGTAGTAGGTTTACATACAGTAGTAAACGTACACAAACACGAACATACATTGAAATCTCTTACCTGCTCCTGCCGCCGCGGCTCCCTCCGGCCCGTCCGCTCCGTCTGCTGCCGCTGGTCCAAGTGCAGAAGTCCGGAAGCCGCGACCGGAAGTAGTAATCTTACTGTCCGGCCGCGACTTCCGGTCCACAGGAAAATGGCGCCGGACGGCGCCAATTTCAAATTGGACTGTGTGGGAGCGGCGCATGCGCAGTTCCCACACAGACGGCGTACACAGAAGTGGATGGGACGGGAGCCGTTCGCAGTCCCTATGGGACTGTGGCTGCCGTATTCCATGTCTGTATGTGTCGTTAATCGACACATACAGAAATGGAACAAAAAATGGCAGCCCCCATAGGGAAGAAAAAGTGTAAAAATAAGAAAAAGTAAAACACAAACACACAAATAAATATAAACGTTTTTAATAAAGCACTAACATCTTTAACATATGAAAAAAAAAATTGTGATGACACTGTTCCTTTAACATTTAAATAACTTGCCATATTACTATCATCTAGAAGTGGAAACGCTAAGAAACCCGAGACTTCTCACGCAGGATTCTCAGAAGTAACAATAATAAATGAAATGAGTAAAGACACTGTATATGTACCAGCACAATGTCACAGTGGTTCAATCGTAAATCAAATTGTTCCTTACAATCTGTGTCTTAGTTATATTTAGGTAGTATCCTAAATTATCATGTGTTCCGATGTCTTCTGTTAGAATGCCATGACAAACCTATCTATCTATCTATCTATCTATCTATCTATCTATCTATCTATCTATCTATCTATCTATCTATCTATCTATCTATCTATCTATCTATCTATCTATCTATCTATCTATCTATCTATCTATCTATCTATCTATCTATGTCTGTATGTTCTCATTTGAAAAACAAGGGCTAATGTAACAGTTACCAAATAATGAAACAGATATTTAAAAAAAACAAAAAAAACAAAAACAAGAGTAATGAGGTAAGATTTGTATTAAAATTATACAAAACAATTTCTGTGATCTTATGGTTTAGAATTAGTGCTCTAATAATGAGAAGACTAATCTGAATTAATAAATGAAATATAGAAAATTCTTAGTGTCTATGTTCAGATTGGAAAGGGTTAAATAAATCTTTATATCCAGATAAAACCCCAAAGACGGCGCCTAATTAAAAGTTATGAGAATGATTAGGGGGTGGGGACAATGAAATGAAACCTGCAGATGCTTCAGGGATTACTTGGAAAATGATTGTACATGGAGGAAATCCAATGTGTATCTCATAAATCGTATCCACGATGTATGGCGCGCCCGCTTCTCTGCTCGCCGTCGTTAAGTATTCATTGGCCTCCGCTGTTAATTCTCTGTAGTAATTATGATCTTCAGGTTGTAATAATATAAACTGTGTATAATACCACTGCAAATGCCATCAAGAGCGGCTGGTGACATCACAAACAATGGGAGCCGAGCTAAAGTGGTTTGTCAATGTCTGGAGAACAACGAGGCTGCATTGCTGCGCAACTCACGCACGACGTCCATGGTAATTTATTACCGCGCATAATCAGCGAGGGATTCTCTCCTAACTTCACCACGACTTCCATGGAGTGTTTAGAAAACATAGGACGCTCCTTGTTTACTGAAGGCTTCGTATTCGAGAGTTTGGCTAAAAGCAACATCATGTTCTTGATGGAAACGACGAGCATCACAGGGAGCTTTATCAACAGTTTCACCATTCGGATGTATTCACACCTGTCAGTTTTGTGTGTTTTTATGCTGTTTGTGCAACCAGCAAAAAAAAAAACCTCAACATGATTAGCACAATTGTCTAGATAAAACCACCAGCCCTCTAAATGGTGATCACATCATGTAGGACGGTGAAACATCTCAGCTAAGGTCTGAATACAAATACCAAGATCTATTTTTCATATACTCCTACGTGAGAGAAGGAATGGATAACTATAAGGCCTTATTCACACAAATGTGTCCGTTTTGCGCGCGCAAAAGTTCAGTGTGTCATCAGCATATGGTGCGTGCCTGCGTGATTTTCGCGCAGCCGGCATCATTAAGACAGTCTGTTTTTATGTTTACAAACAGAAAAGCAAGAGGTACTTTTCTGTTTTCATTCATTTATTTTACTACTGTATCGCGAATCACGCGCGGCACCCGGAAGTGCTTCCGTGTGCCGAGCGCGATTTGCATGCACCTATTGACTTCAATGGGTGCGTGGTGCCCGAAACACGGGCAAGTATAGGACATGTCGTGAGTTTTATGCAGCGGACACACGATGCGTGAAAATCGCGACCTGTCAGAACGGCCCCATTTACTTACATAAGTCCGTGCGACGCGCATGATTTACACGCGCGTACCACGGACGTAAAACAGGTTCGTGTGAATAAGGCCTAATAAGGTATTAAGAGTGGCTGTATCTGTTTAGTGGTTGATCCCTCAGTTGGGATAGAAATTAGTCTGACATGAATCCTCAGAAATGTATTTTTTTAATGATGCCCCTCAGGATATGGTAATGAGCAATTGAACACATATCTAGATGTATGGATAGATGGAAAGATAGATGATAGATGTATAAGATGTATAGCTATATAGACAGATTTATGATAGATAGATAGATAGATAGATAGATAGATAGATAGATAGATAGATAGATAGATAGATAGATAGATAGATAGATAGATAGATAGATAGATAGATAGATAGATAGATATTAGATAGATAGATGTGAGATAGATAGATAGATAGATAGATAGATAGATAGATAGATAGATAGATAGATAGATAGATAGATAGATAGATAGATAGATAGATAGATAGATATGAGATAGATAGATAGATAGATAGATAGATAGATAGATAGATAGATAGATAGATAGATAGATAGATAGATAGATAGATAGATAGATAGATAGATAGATAGATGATAGATAGATAGATATGAGATAGATAGATAGATAGATAGATAGATAGATAGATAGATAGATAGATAGATAGATAGATAGATAGATAGATAGATAGATAGATAGATAGATAGATAGATAGATAGATAGATAGATAGATATTAGATAGATAGATAGATAGATAGATAGATAGATAGATAGATAGATATTAGATAGATAGATAGATAGATAGATAGATAGATAGATAGATAGATAGATAGATAGATAGATAGATAGATAGATAGATAGATAGATCTGCACTATAATATCACAGCTTACCCTGCAGCTGCAGAGTGTGAATAGTAGCCACTGTGTCACTGGGAGAATAAATGGCTGAGAATGAAAGAGATAAAGGCCAAACACCTGTCCCTGTAATCAGATACCTAGAATCCTGCAGTATGTGCTGTGACTTGTGGTTCTACAGCAGCGGCCGGAGGGCTCTGGATATCCCCTGTCTGGCGGAGGTTTATACTAAAGTCACGTGTGGTGAAGACATCTTCTGGGAAGCAGTTGGTATAAATCGTTTTCTTTCTCCATAACCATGTGAATCTCAACATTTATTGCAGAATTGCAATGTTCTACAAACAAGCAGCAGCTTCCTGGGAGCCGTCCGGTCAGTTCTTGCACACATAAGGACGTGTTGCCCCTCTGTGGATCAATTATTTACGCTGTATGATGGTCTACGGCATCATATCAGTAATAAAGTTCTGAATTATTGATAAAGGCTTGCGCCTTTCGATTAGATTTTGGAAGTCAGCGATTAGATTTGAGGCACCCTGCCTGCTCTTTCTCCTCATCCAGCTGCTCCCATATGAAAGGCGCAGGAGCTGGCACAAAACTGTCATGAATAAAACAGACTGGGGACGTGTAAAGTTTTCTTTCTTCTCGTTTATTTCCATCCATTAGAAGACGGGAGGAAGGAAAGGGAAGCCGACTCCCAGTCAATGTATCTTAGAATGCATTATATAAAATAAATACGGAGAGGTATGACATGAAGGCCCCAATGCAAAATCTGTAAAAGTGCCCCTCACCTACCATGTGCCATCCATAATACTACTGACTTCTAAAGGGGCTTTTAGGTTCAATACTTCTTAACTACCCGTACAACTAAGCTAAGGTACAGAGATAGCAGAGCTGAGTTTGTCATTTCACATAACTGGTTGTTTGTGTCTTTCCATAAATCTGCAGATACAAACTAATAAGATTCCACAGAGCATATAAGAAACCGTTAATGGACAACTCCAGATCTGCTGCATCTGTAAAGAATCCTTCTGTTTTATTCTAGAGGACAGATTACAACTTGTACCCATGTAAATGGAAAATGGGCACATTGGACATAGTAAAGCCAGCCTATAGTGTTAAACAACTGGTCGTTTTGTGGCTTAAAGTTGGTGTTGTGAGGGGTCTTCATGGAATTATTTTAGAGATTTCTCATATTTATATAGTACTACCATAAATCCACATCGATGAACGTCATGTAGTAGCACTACAGATCTGGGAACCCTATATAATACCACCAGAGATCTGGGGTGTTTATTTAATACCGTAAGAGATCTCTGGTCTTCATTTTGTGTCACATATGGCCAGGGACGTAACTAGGAAAGACTGGGCTCCATAGCAAACTTTTGACTGCCCCCCTCCCCTGGGTGCCACACAGCAGGCCTTGTAGATAGTGCCCCCTGTAGATTCTACCACACATCACCCACTTGTAGATTTTGCCCCCCTGTAGATAGTGCCATACAGTCCTCCTGTAGATTGTGCTGTATAGCCCCCTGTAGATAATGTCACACCCACTTGAAGATAGCGCCCCCACCTCCCCCTTGTAGAAAGCACCATATAGCCGCCCCTGGAGATATCACCATACAGCCCCCCTGTAGATTGTGCTATATAGACCCCTGTGGATAGTGTCACACCCACTTGTTGATATCGCCATACAGCCCCCTCCCTATAGATAGTGCCATACAGCCCCTGCCTGTAGATAGCGCCATACAGCCCCCCTCCTGTAGATAGCCCCATACAGCCCATCAATAGCTATCGCTATACAGCCCCCTCCCTGTAGATAATGCCATACAGCCCCCTTCCTGTAGATAGCGCCATACAGCCCATCTATAGATATCGCCATACAGCCCCCTCCCTGTAGATAGTGCCATACGCCCCCTGCTGTAGACAGCGCCATACAGCCCCCTCCTGTAGATAGCGCCATACAGCCCCCTCCCTGTCGATAGCGCCATACAGTCCCAACCCCCGACCAACTAAAAAACAAAAAACAGCCTGAAGCCTAGTTAAAGGTTTTGTTCTACAAAACACATGTTAGGGGATAGGGGATACATGTGTGATTGCTGGGGATCCGACTACTGGAACCCCCAGCAATAAGGAGAATGGGGGACCCAAAGTACCCCAAAGTGCTCCATGAGAAGCATGGGACTTCATATGTCTGAGGTCTTCAGAAAGTACTGCAATACATCTGTGGCCCTAGTATAGAACCCTCAAAGAGCCGGGGTCTTCGCAGAACACAATCACATATCTGTGTTCTTCAAATATCATCACCATATCATCACCACGACAGATGTACTACCACCAGAAATATGGAGTGTTCATATACTGATGCACCACCAAAGATATGGGGTCTTTGTATTTCATCACTCGAGATCTGTGATCTTCATACACTGTAGCACCAACACAGATCTAGGGGTTTTGTGTACTGCTACTAAAGATCTGGAGTGTTCATAAAGCACCACAAGTGATCGGAGATCTTTATATATGATCACAGGAGGTTTTGGTTCTTTATTTAGCACCATCACAGATTTAGGATCTTCATGGACAAGTAATCTGAGATCTTTGTATATCATCACTAAAGATTTAGTTTTTTTTTTATATAGCACCACCACAGATCCAAGGTCTTCATATACTATTTCCAGAGATAAAGAGTGTTGATATAGCACCACAAGTGATCTGAGATCTTAGTATATCATCACTAAAGATTTAGTTTCTTTTATATAGCACCATCACAGATTTAGGATCTCCATGGATTATTACCAGAGATACGTAATGTTCAAATACTGTAGCATCACCAATGATCTGAGATCTTTGTATATCATCACTAGATACCTGGGATCTTAATATAGCACCACCACAGATCCAGGGTCTTCATATACTATTACCAGAGATATAGAGCGTTCATATAGCACCTCAAGTGATCGGAGATCTTTGTATATCATCACTAGATACCTGGGATCTTAATATAGCACCACCACAGATCCAGGGTCTTCATATACTATTACCAGAGATATAGAGCGTTCATATAGCACCTCAAGTGATCGGAGATCTTTGTATATCATCACTAGATACCTGGGATCTTAATATAGCACCACCACAGATCCAGGGTCTTCATATACTATTACCAGAGATATAGAGCGTTCATATAGCACCTCAAGTGATCGGAGATCTTTGTATATCATCACTAGATACCTGGGATCTTAATATAGCACCACCACAGATCCAGGGTCTAAATATACTATTACCAGAGATATAGAGCGTTCATATAGCACCTCAAGTGATCGGAGATCTTTGTATATCATCACTAGATACCTGGGATCTTAATATAGCACCACCACAGATCCAGGGTCTTCATATACTATTACCAGAGATATAGAGCGTTCATATAGCACCTCAAGTGATCGGAGATCTTTGTATATCATCACTAGATACCTGGGATCTTAATATAGCACCACCACAGATCCAGGGTCTTCATATACTATTACCAGAGATATAGAGCGTTCATATAGCACCTCAAGTGATCGGAGATCTTTGTATATCATCACTAGATACCTGGGATCTTAATATAGCACCACCACAGATCCAGGGTCTTCATATACTATTACCAGAGATATAGAGCGTTCATATAGCACCTCAAGTGATCGGAGATCTTTGTATATCATCACTAGATACCTGGGATCTTAATATAGCACCACCACAGATCCAGGGTCTTCATATACTATTACCAGAGATATAGAGCGTTCATATAGCACCTCAAGTGATCGGAGATCTTTGTATATCATCACTAGATACCTGGGA
The DNA here is from genome assembly GCF_050947455.1 of Rhinoderma darwinii. NCBI lineage: Eukaryota > Metazoa > Chordata > Amphibia > Anura > Rhinodermatidae > Rhinoderma > Rhinoderma darwinii. The sequence continues at coordinate 594,249,162 of NC_134687.1, forward strand.
TCTTAATATAGCACCACCACAGATCCAGGGTCTAAATATACTATTACCAGAGATATAGAGCGTTCATATAGCACCTCAAGTGATCGGAGATCTTTGTATATCATCACTAGATACCTGGGATCTTAATATAGCACCACCACAGATCCAGGGTCTTCATATACTATTACCAGAGATATAGAGCGTTCATATAGCACCTCAAGTGATCGGAGATCTTTGTATATCATCACTAGATACCTGGGATCTTAATATAGCACCACCACAGATCCAGGGTCTTCATATACTATTACCAGAGATATAGAGCGTTCATATAGCACCTCAAGTGATCGGAGATCTTTGTATATCATCATTAGAGATTTTTTTTTTTTTATAAAGCACCATCACAGATTTAGGATCTTCATGAACTACCACCAGAGATATATAGTATTCATATACTGTAGCACCACCAGTGATCGGAGATCTTTGTATATCATCACTAGAGATTATTATTTATTTATAAAGCACCATCACAGATTTAGGATCTTCATGGACTACCATCAGAGATATATAGTGTTCATATACTGTAGCACCACCAGTGATCGGAGATCTTTGTATATCATCACTAGAGATTATTATTTATTTATAAAGCACCATCACAGATTTAGGATCTTCATGGACTACCATCAGAGATATATAGTGTTCATATACTGTAGCACCACCAGTGATCGGAGATCTTTGTATATCATCACTAGAGATCTGGAATCTTAATATTGCACCACCACCTATCTGGGGTAGATCTATGATATGTCCTATCTTCTTAATATAAGCAGGTGACCATTATTATTAGACTATATGGAATAATAGGATTAGGTTGGGGATCCTATTGTATGTTTGGCCATTCAGCAGCCGTGGCATTGGTACATAAGGACACACTTTAGGAATTCAGCGCTGTATGTGGTTAATTATCTGTGACTGCTTCATTTTCCGACGTAGTAAAATACCGCTCAATAAACACATTGTGGACCTCTATCATACGGCCTCAGTGGATAAAGGAAATATTGAGCTGCTGACAGATTACTATGTGTAACTTTGTAGAACCGTATACATCAGCTCATGGAAAAAATAACACAGATTGAAATTCCATCAAGGTCAGCATCTTAATCTCCGAAGGAGAACATACGGTAATCCTTTTGTAGGCAAAGGACTAATCTTGGCTGTTTTTAAACAAGCAAACCGAATTTGTACAGTATCACTATATTTCCAGAAGCCGAACCTTAAATCCCTGCAAAGCCGTATACATCACTTGTGCTGGGCACACGTGTGAGCGCTGGATTCATTTAAGTTATGATTCTTTAAACCTTGAAGAACACCAAGCAATAATTTAACTGGCCGTAAAATATTCACTAAAAATATGTAATTTTGCTTGGCTTTTATAGACACATTAATCACTACAGATGTAGCAGAGCTGAAATACTCATTTACATTTTGGAGTTGCGTCATTTTTGCTAATGAAACGCAGATAGGTTGAGTTAGGAGTTGACTTTATCGGGATAAGTTGTGACAAAAGGCAAATGCAATGATAATTTATAAGCGACATCAGCTCTGCTACATCTGTATATCATTTTACAAACAACACAGCACCAACTGCAAATAACTACCTGCAATATAGATGAACACTTAGGTGAAAGTAAGATTGGGACGGTGTGAACTTGGTGCGGTGTAAGAGCTCAATGATGGGGATTGTTATTCATGTCAGCCCTTCATTTGGATAATAAAGAACAACTTGTTTTCCGGAGACTAAGTTATGGATGGTTGGCAGAATTTATTTTATACATTACAAAATAATCGTAATATCTTAGAAGAATGATGTAAGCAAGGAATGCTGGGAGATTACATCTGTGAAGAATCGTGAATGCAGCTCTGGATGTAACTTAAAGCTCCCGGGTCCAGATACAAAATCTGTAACAGGCCTCTTCCAAACTATTATTATCTTTAACCCCTGCCGCCACAGCCATCTTCCGTTTTTGTTTCTTTATGCTTTACTACTTTTACAAATAAAAAGCTAATTGTCAAAAAACAAATTAGTTTTGTGTCACCATATTTTGAGAGACATAACTTTTTTATTTTTCCGTCGATTGAGCAGTGCGAGGGAGCTGTCGTTTTTATTGGTACCATTTTGGGGTACATGCAAATTTCTGATCACCTTTTACTATTTTTTTGACGGAGATGCGGTGACTAAAAAACAGCAATCCTGTCTTTTTTTTTTCTTTTTTTACGGCATCCACCCTGCAGGTTAAATAATGTTATATTGTAATAGTTCCGACTATTACGGATGCTGCAATACCAATAATATTTATTTATTTTTTTTAATTTATTTTGGGGAAAAAGGAATTTTTTTTAAAATATTGTTTAAATACATTAAAAAGAAATTTATTTAACTGTTTTTTTACTTTTTTTAAATTAATCCACCTACAGGACTTGAAACACAATATACTGCAATACTTATTTATTGCACTGTATTGTGTTTTTACCGGCTTCCAATAAGCCCTGCCTCCGGCCAGGCTGCCATAACAACCATCAGCACCCCGCAATAGAAACCCGGAGGGGTCAATGGGCTGTCAAAAGTGGTCATGCCCTCTTTCTAATGGCTTAGATGCTGCGCTTGCTATTGACCGTGGCATTTAAGTGGTTGAACACCCGGGATCGGAGTTATCTCTGATCCCAGCCTTTGCAGTGAGGTGCTGGCTGTATGGCACACCGAACACCTGCTCAGGAAGGTGTTAATAGAAATGGTCTCCTAATATGGGGCAGAGGGACATTTTGAACCCCCTCAGGCTCCATAGCCCGGGTGCGTGCACCCTTATAGTTATGACCTTGTTGGGACAGACGGCAACTCAGGATCAGAACAAGATAAGAAATGTATTAAAAAGTTACTTAACTATTTATACACATTGTGGGAACTGTAATGGGGGGGGGCATACTCTTAAAATAAACACTACAGGCAGAACTAGTAGAGGAGAGCTGGAGTGGGAGGTGCATGACACAGGGATTCACACAAAAGAGAGAATCCTTGTGTCATGCTCCGCCCCCTCAGGCCCTGCATTAGGCATAACACCACGGACAGCGTCCTTTCCTTTTGTATCTGTATTCATAGGTTTATTATATTTTTTTTATACATTCTACCCCACTTTGTACTATGCAATGGAAGAGACTGGTGCAATCTTAGTAAAAAATACTGTATAAATCACTGTTTATTCCTTATAGCCACTAAAATCTTTTACGGTTTTAGAAAATCAAAAGTGAAAAAAGGAATACTTTGCACATCCGCACAAAAATGTAAATTGCAGTAATGAGATCAGGCGTAATAACATTTATAAGTAATGCCCCGATAATACAGCTGACAAATGATCATGACAATGCACTGCTCTGTGCCCACTATGAACACACATTCTAGAAGTCACTTTTCATGCTTAAAATATGCCTGAAATATGGAGAAGTGATTAATTATTAATGTTGGCAATTAACAGAGTCAGTTGGAAACAAAGAGTTGCTGTTTCGTCAAAGCCAGTTTATCTCAAGATTTTCAAAGCCAAATAAGAGCTCTGATCGCCCGCGCTTCAGGATTTCTCCTGAAGGGTCATTACAGGACCACCGTAGAAAGTGCTTATAACTTTCAAGGTTTTACCAAGACTAAAATCGTGGTTATATAAATAAGTAATGGAGATGAATATAGATGTAGCAGAGCTAAGTTTGTCCTTTAACTTTTGCAGACGTTCAGTCTAATAGAAAAGCATAGGTAACGCATCATAATATCATCATCTGGCGCATTACATAGAAAATGAACCACAGATAGATTCACTGGTCATAATACTTGATGTTCACACTAACCTTTTCTGGAATTTGGTTAAGGTCTCCAATTTCTTACGATACGAATTCAAAATAATATTGCAACATGCCAGCGAAACCATTGACAAGATGTAATTCAGATTACAACCACTGGGTGGCCACACATAGATACATATAGCATAGACATATCTTGACAGAATGTCATGAAATCATGTTTTTTTCACAGCTGGACAACTCGCGCCACACATCTAAGGATATGTCAAGTTTAGATAGAAGTTAAGGAAGGACACATCTGCAGGTTGTTCATGTAGACACAATAATCACAATTTTTTTTTACACTATTGTCCACTATAGTCAGACAAAGAGGCAATAAATGTAAGAAATAAAGCAAAGGAGTAGATGTTGTGTATATCTGTGTATGTCAAGGCCAAGGACATTATTATAAGCTACAACAGACAAAAACACAACATACCCAACCTAATTTCTGGAAGACACTCATTGGGTCTCAGGTCTTTACTTGAGACCTACAATGCATTTCATTTTTTTAAGTAGCCCCGATCAGTCATAATAAATATATATATATATATATATATATATATATATATATATATATATATATATATATATACTGTATATAGCATATATTCAGCCTATCATTGAGTAGACATTACATACTCCCTTTCTATATCTGACAAGTACATTGAGACCATCGGCTCTCAAACCCTATACACAGGCACCTAAGGAAGTGTCCTGCGTCTGTAGCTGGAATACAAGCTTGCTAGAGGCCAGTTGGGCTGAAATGTCTCTATTCTCACGTGTATTTGTGACATATGATCAATTAAACCTGTGGTACATTGGACATCTCATCTTCTGACCTCCATAGCAGCAGTTTCCACCAGAGCTGCAGTAGCAGTCATAGACCATGTTCACACGGTACAGATTAATCCAGAAAGGATTTTGTAGAAAATCCATATCAGAAATACACAGCTAAAACTCGGATTTCTGCAGTAAACTGAACATTGGATAGCCCCATTGTAATTGAATTGAACTAATTCATGGTCGAATCCGTAGCTTGTTTATCATTACGCAGAGATATTTTCCTATAAAATACCACATTTACGTAAATTGCCAACGGAATTTTATCAGGATTTAGTCACGGAATCCTGAATGTGTGAACACAACCATATCCTTCTACGTCTCTACTATTTACACTGCACACCGCTTTAAAGCGAACCTGCCACCATGAACATATAGTCCTATCTGCAGGCAGCATGTCATGGAGCAGGAGGACCTGAGTGGATTGATATATAGTTTGTATCAAAATATTTGTATTAACTTAATTTTATTGATCTAAACCTCTGCTCATTCTATGCTTAGGATTACAGTGGGCGGTCTTACTCAATGATTGACAGCTTTCCCCATGTGTGTGCACATACAGAGGCAGCTGTCAATCACTGAGAAGAACCGCCCAGTGGACTCCTAGGCAAAGAATGAGCAGAGGTTTAGATCAATTAAATACAACGTTAATACAGATATTTTTCCGCAAAACCATATATCAATCGATTCAGCTCCTCCTGCTATATAACATTCTTCCTGCAGATCGGACTGCATTTTTAATGGGACAAGTTCCCTTTAATCAGGACTCTTTGAACCTCATACCAGATAAGCCTACTGCACTCTGAACAGCGAGATCCCGGCAATCCCTCAATCCCTACCGCGTTTCGTGATCCCTCTTTCTGGTGAATTTAAAAAAATTTTGGACAAAAAATCTAATCTCTTCTGCAAACAGCTGATAACAGTATTGATCTGTAGATGACCACAAAAATACAACTAAAAATAAAATACTGTAAATAACAGAACACTGAGCAATTCCTACAACAGAAGAGAGTGGCTATGCTATGAACATTTCCTAAATTATTCTTTGTGATCTTGAAGACCATTTCTGGAGTTTTACAAAAGTAACAAAATAAGAGGTTAACAGACAATAAAATCCAGTCTAAAATGAAATATACATGGTGCTATATACATTCCCGTACAGGTGGAGTGGAACTTGTTGGTACCATTGGGGCTCAACAAAGGAGATTCCATGTCTTTAATATTCACACTGACCACTGACTGGGAAGATATATACATTCTGAGGAACTGGGATAGAAAAAGACATCAACACAGATCAAAGGACGTCTTGTAAGTGGGAATAAAAAAAGAAACGGAAAAAAAGAGAAGAGAAGAGTAAAATCTCCTCCAGTAACATGGGAAGAGAATTAAGCTGCTCAGATCTGTTTTAAAGATATTCTGTTTGATCTTTTATTTCACTGTGCTGATTATTCAAGTCCCCTTTGATGTTTTTGAACCCTCTAGAACCCTATAAAGACATTAAAGCATTGTGCCGTCCATGGGCTGGAATAATACTCAGTGAATGGAGATATGGAGAGTAGGTTGTTGTGTCTCTTTGTATCTACCACAAAGAAATGTATCAAGAAGAGAACCCTGAATAGACTGTCCACCATATTTGGCCTATTTGATCTTGTGTTTTCCTAAGAATTTCTCCCTTCTTTATTCGATGCATATTTTCTTTTGTCAAATCAAATTCTTCACATTCATTTTATTAAGTTTTATTATTTAGATATGTCAAAAAATAACATCCATGAGCTTCTAGGTTCACCACAGTTCCCAACACTTGGTACATGGTCCTGTCACCTCTCCTGACATGTCTGTTTTAGTAAATTATTGTATTTCCATGAAATAACAATTCTGGAGCATCTTTTCTTAGAACTCTGCGTTGTGCCGTTCCTCTGTTATTCCTCTTAGAAATGTATGAATAAATTGACAACTGGGTGTAACCAGTTGGGGGTGTGTCCCTACACAATCTAACATTATCCAATCAGTTCTGACAGAGTGGGACTGTGTACAGACACGCCCCTTTGATAAGAGAAATGATAACACCCTGTTGCCAATTTATTCATAAATTTCCAGAAGTAATAACAGAGGAACGGTACTACACAGAGTTTTAAGAAAATATGTTTCAGAATCATTATTTCATAGGAAATATAAATATTTACTAAAATAGACATGTCAGGAGAGGTGACAGGTACGCTTTAACTCAATGAGTTTTCCTATTCTACCATTTTGAGCTTCAGAAATATCCAAGAGAGAGAGAGAGAGAGAGAGGTCACTCGGAGATGAAAAGCTCCAATCCTGTGATAGAACCTCTTTGTCCAAAAATTACTAAAATTGGAGAATTTGTTTAAGAATTGAATTTAAAAATGTTTACAAAATGAGATTAAGCCTGCTACTTTTTTTGTCCTACCATGTGTGACTCACTGTAAAATTGTGTGAATATTAATAGATTACCAAGACATCCAATTCCTCTTTTTTTATCCCTATTCGTTCAAAAATGAAAAATTGTATTCATTCATTGGAAAATGTTGATGATTTTTTTTTCAAACTCAAACCTTTGTTTGTTAAAGGACTACAAACTGCAGGTTTATAGTAGCTCATTTGCCAACAAGGCAAGCATGGGGAATTAGAAATGACTTATGAGAATATCTTTATATACACTACATAGACAAAAGTATTGAGACACACCTCTTAATCATTGAATTACTGTTTCATTCAGTTCCATTCCCACAAGTATATAAAATCCAGCACTAGCCATGCAGTCGCCTTTACAGACTTGTGTGAAAGAATGGGTCGTTGTAAAGAGATCACTGAATTCCAGCGCGGTCCTGTAATAGGACGCCACGTTGTATCAAGTCAGTTCATTAAATATCTTCCCTCCTAGATATTCCACGATCACATGTGAGTGATATTATTACAAAGTGGAAATGTTTAGGAACCACAGAAACTCAGCCACGAAGTGCAGACCACGTAAAGTTACAGAGCGGGGTCGCCGTGTGCTGAGACGCGTAGTGTATAAAAGTCGCCAACGCTTTGCTGACTTAATAACTGCAGAGGTCCAAACCTCCTCTGGCATTAACATCAGCACAAAAACCGTGCCCCGGGAGCTTCATGGCATGGGTTTCCATAGCCGGCTGCATACAAGCCTTACATCACCAAGCACAATGCCAAGCATCGGATGGAGTGGTGTAAAGTACGCTGACACTGGACTCTGGTGTAGTGGAGACGTGTTCTGTGGAGTGATGAATCACGCTTCTCTATCTGGTAGTCTGATGGACGAGTCTGGGTTTGGGGAATGCCATCCTGCTTGTTGTGGAAGAGTTTCTCACGGAATATAGGAAATGGAGACATTTAGATTGAGCAGGGCCCCACTTATCCAGGGCCCTATAGCAGGGCTATTTCTATGGTACATAAGCCATTACATGATAGATTAGAGGATGATGTGGTCTTTACATGACATTGGATTAAGCGACGAAAGGCAGAACATTAAAATCTCTCCTACATTGATCCTTCAGAACACAGATTAACTCAATTTGCTACCAATCTTCAATCTGAAAAATCAATTCTATCATCTCTAACAGCAATGTATACGCTAGATTTACACATGATGGGATTCCAGGGCACGGCTAGTCTCCTAGTTTGTTATCGTATTCAAAATGTCACTATTGGTCCATTGTCTTCTTAATCGGTGTACACGTCATTGACTGTTCTGAACATTCATCTGTATCCTCAATGCCAGACTACCACCCTCCAGCTATGCAGAATTTAATAATATATGGTTATTTTTACACTTTGGGTGGAAATGGTAAAACTTGCTGATATCATTGCATAAAACAGCTCAAATCTTCAATAAAGATGATAAATTATAACCCACAAAGTGATCAACCCCAATGATCAATAAGTGCGGTTGTTTTCTTCTGACCCCGATGGATCCTCCTATGGTTGAGTCTCATTACTGTTCTAGATCCTGGATCTACCTTTTGACTATGATCCTCTGGACCTCCGATGGGCCAGTTTTGACCCGGTATATTACGGAAAACTGATATTATTCTGCTTGCATTGCTACAAATTCTTTGTATTCTCACTCAGGTTCATTCTGCTTCATCCTTTTTACTCTGCATTCTCCTTTCAGATAGATAATTGTCTCTTTCGTACCCAGTCTAAACAAAAAAAACAAAACCTTAACAATTGTATAGATGATTTAGGAGGAGACGTGTCTGAACTCACAACATCAATCAGTGCTGGGATTCTTAATCATCGCTCCACGTAAACCACCCATAAAGAAAGACTCTGTTTATTTCCTTTATGTCGAAAAACTCATTTGTCTGTGATCATTGCGCTCCCAATCTATATTCCGAGAGCCGGCTTCCCACCTCACAATAAGAGGCTAATCAAGTGACATTTGCTTGTCTTTTAAGTCTTGTGCAGGTAATATTGCCGCTAGGCAATCAAGTTCCTTTCAAAGCAACACTGGAGTGGAGAAGATGGCTTCAATTTAATCCGGGCATGGAGGTCCGGCACAAGACTGTCCAATTTGCTTTCATCTTGCAAATGAAATGCTGGGCTCCAGTTAGTGGAAACAGTGATTGGTTTGCCTATGATCGCACACCTGCCATGCACCTCTGCTCCCCGATGGATTTCAGTTGATTTTTACTAATCTATTTCATTGGTGACTTTCATCCTGAGAACACCCTAGAGCCAAGAAACCAAACTAGTTATCTCTACTAATCATTGGGGTCATTATTTCATCTGTGAAGTTTTCTGATGTGAGGGACGCTTAAAAATAAATACATTTTATATATATATATATATATATATATTACAATATAACCCTATAGAATATAGTTCAGAATATGTTCAGGTTTTTCAATGTTAGCTGCAACCTGTTATATATTATAAGTAGAAAAATACAAAGGAGCTAAGCAGGGGTGTAAACTTAAGGCCCCGTATTGAAATCAATTTGTGACACTAAGCCAGACCCCTAGCACCCTCTGCTGGCTGTGACAACTGCCAAATCTCGACTTCAGAGGCTGTGGAGTGTCTACAGGTGTATTGGCAGATGCCAAGTTCTTACGTGCTGCAATTTCAGTTAATATCATAGTAAACACCTATTGTACGTTTAGTCTTATTGCTTTGGAACAACTTGCAAAAAGTTCTGAATTAGTAAGAATAGGAGGGTGCAGAGGTCGGAGTTAAACTTGGGCCCTGGTGCTAGAGCCCATGGCCTGCTGCAACGTAAGAAGACATTAGTATTATAGTTGCAGGGGGAGGGCTGTTACAGATTTTGCAGTGGGGCCAAGATGCCCCAGTTACAGAATTTGTAATTTTTTAAGGCAGTTTGCAGATCTTTCCCAGCATGCTGTGCAATTGTACAATCATCACTTGGCCAGAACAGAATTCTATCCTTTTAGAAAAGACCATTCCCTGACAACATGCAGGTATCTTGTAGATAATGAACAATTGATACAAAGCATATATTATAAAGTGGCAAAACTTTTCATTACACAATGATTAATCTTCATTTACATTAAACTGAAATACTCCTTAAATAATACCTTGTATGGCAGCAGGTAAGTCTCTAAACCTAGTGTCCATACCTGGAACTGCAATTCTAGTATTCTCCCCTATTAGCAGAGGTCTTGTAGGTCGGACCCATGGCTAGGGATAAGGTCATCTATGTTTTAGTTGTTAATAACTCCTTTAATATTACCAATAAAAAGTTGCCACCATTATTGACTTCTTCCTAGATGGTGCGAATATACAAGCAAGTCGTATTACGATGATGCATTTCTACACCGCGAGATATGACTGATGCTAGTTAATAGGGTGACTTATTGCAGTAATAATCAATGGCAATCACGGGAATAGATATACATGTTCTGTAGCAGAGGCCGTATTCTCCAGCCCCTCTACCGTAATTTCATGTTTAATTAGAATTCGTGATTTGTATCATTATATGAATATTTGTTTTTATAGAGTAAAAAACTCCAGTAACAAGATACAAATCAAAAACTAAATTGTCTTGTCGCCTCATGCCGCAGCCAGATGATTGTAAAGGAAATGTCGAGTTAACGGCGAATGTCCAAGGGAACTTCTTGCTGCTGCGGCAATCTTCTGAAAATTATACCTTTCACCGAAGGGATTAAAATTTCACGCATCCATTCAACAGATCTACAATGTCAAAATTACTTTCGGCCGACCCTTTCCAGACACAGGGGACACATCATTGTCTTCCTGAGGTTTCTTTTACAAAGACCTAAACATGAAGACGAGATGAATCCTGCCCAGTAATTTTATTTCTGTAAGATTCATAAAAAAAATAGGACAGTGTTTGCTATAATCTGTGGGGCACAGTGAGGAAGGGGCACGCGTTCCCCAATGGCTGTGTAGATCCTGTATGAATACTGTGCAGGAGTTGTCATGGTTCTGTTTGTATAGTGTATGTGTGTGGTATAGAGGAATGAGAGAGACTGCTAAAGCAATCACACAGGAAGTCATGAATGCAAAAGTTGGTCCTGAACATGAAAGGAGATGGTGCAATGTAGCAGCGCTGCGGGGATAACCTGCGATGGATCTGTGCCGAGAAATGCTGCACATTTTCGCCAAGCCTGACTTTGTCTTGCAATAACATGCTTGACCACAAGTTATGCTGATTTGCTTGCAATACCTTACTTGACCACATGTTGTGCTCTTAAGCAGTAACATGTTAAGGAGCAACACAGAGTGCAAAGCACAAAGATCGTGATCATGAGGCACAGTTCTCTACAGCGCCACCTAGTGGTAGAAATTAAGTGTGATCATTTCAATTTTCTGCTTTGCAAAATACAAATGAATCAATGCAAAAACAATTGATGACACACAATTTTATACATGTCCCTTCTATGTTAATCATATTTCTTTGTTTTAGGGCTGGCATAGGTGTGGTCAGTACTCTTAAACCTGTATTATGGCGAAGCCTCCTGTTTGTTTATTATGCTTCATGTTTTTGGCCAGAGACTGCAAAATGTAGTTTATTGCTAGAACATTGAGTCAATTAATGAAGCCTCTCGATTGAGAAGGTGCCAGGTTATACGGTGCTGGTGGAATAATATAATGATGTGCGTTATACCGGTGTGTGTGTGTGGGGACAGCATCTGCAGAACTGGAGAGCGATGTCAGGCTTGGAGGAACATGCAGCAGTGCCCATCAGATGTGACAGGCTTAGCCAACCTGAAATCATCAGAGCGCTTTCCTTGAAATCGTTTCAAAGTGGAGTGTCAGGAAGATGTCTGCTTGCAGGGTGACATCTCCTCTCAGCATAGTTTAATGACATCCACGGCTTGTCATCTCCTCTCTTCATGCTTCACGAGTAATAGAAAACTCCATGCATGTTTATGAAAGAGTCTGGGAAGGGAAAAATAGATGCAGATGGAAGATGCTTGGAAACAGGCCGGGTCATATGGAGCCAGAGTGTTAAACAATTATTAACTCTTTGCTCACCACAGCTCTTTGTAACTGGGCTGGCTGAAATATACGACTTCTTTGTGTTCTACTGTGACTAGACAATGACAGCTAAAGGCCCATTTACAGCGATGGATCGCCATTTAGTGATGTTATCCCATTTGTTAAAGGTGCTTTGTGCCCAAAGGCAGGTCTAAGCAGGACAAGCCACTTGCCAATATATAGTATTCAGTATATAATTTCCATATGATGTCACGTACAGATAGAATCACATGACTACATCATCCATCGCCTCCAACTCTAAAAAAAAGCACTATTAAATCCTTCAGCACGTGCAGATACAGATGTATCCAACATTACCTTTGCTTGAATTTGGTTAAGGACTCACATTTTTCTCGAAACATATTCAATACGATATCGGGACATGCTAGCAAAAATTTTGACAAGCCGCAATGTACTTCACAACCACTGGGTGGCCACATATATACACAAATTGCAAAGACATCTTGTGTGAGTATTGCACAATTATGTTTTTTTTTTTCAAAGTTGGTCATTTCGCGCCAGACATCTCAGGATATGTTGAGTTAAAAGGAAAGGTAAGAAAGGACACATCTGTACATTTAAAGACCTTGTGGCCATTGGCAATGTATTAATATCACATAACCAAAGGCATTTAGAAGACATTTATCCAATGCAGATATTGGTTGAAAGTGTTTTTGTGGAGATGTAAAAAAGTTGCCAGATCTAAGCAAAAATTTTTTTTTTTACCAAAATAAATTCTCTATTAATTATGCCCCCTCACTCATCAGATATGACGTCATTTCCCCGTGACCACATCATCCATGACTTTCGAATCTGTTCACACCTGCGAATGCAGAGACCACAATGAGAGACGTGTATGCAGATCAAGAGACCCGTCTCTATGTGGTACTTACACTGTCTTCATGCCGTATGCGTATGATCATTGTTTTGTGGGGTACGCTTTTACGCTGGCCGATAATCGGCCGGTGCAGCGAGCGCCGATCAACGAGACATCGTTGATCGGCGCTTGTTTGCTCCTGCCACAGGGAGCTAGTATGGGGACGAGCGCTCGTTACTCCGATCGCTTGTCCCCATACATTATTATCATGTCGGCAGCGCGTCCCCTGTTTACACAGGGAGATGTGCTGCCGACAACGATAATATTTAACTTTTTTTAAACGATACGACCAGCAGATAGTCAAGCGTTTACTCGTTCATCTGCTGATCGCTGAACTATGAACGCTCGTCTGCCCGATAATCGCCCCATGTAAAACCCCCTCTAGTAAGAACGTTAAGAAGCACTGACGTAGATGATGTGGTCACATGGTTATAACATGTGACCAATGGAGGTGATGTCGCATAGATGGCATTTTCTTACCTCAGGTATTCTACGAATAGAAACAATTCACACTTTATATAGATATGTGCATTGTCTTGCTTTTTTTTTAATATCTTCTCAGAATACCCTTTTAAGACTTCTGTTTATGCCAACAAGCAGAACAATAAACTTCCATGGGAGATTGCTGAAACGTATTTATGAGTGGTCATCTTTACGAAATGAAAAATGATCATGAAATGGGAATCTGTTTGAAGTGCAAATTGTTCTTTCATTTTATTTTGCAAAGATCGACAAAACGCTTCAGCAAAGTCTGATTTCTCTGAAATATGTATTCTTTGTTTGTTTAGTGACTGTGGAATCAATGCTTAAAGAGAGCTACGCCAGATGCCCATCTTCTCTATATGTGTTATGTTGCTGAATACTACCTATTGTTCTCTGTTGTCAGCCATTTCAGGCTGTGGAGAGGCTGATTGATTGTTTAACATTGAGTGACAAGATGGGGAGAAAACGTTCTGGCTACATGATCACCACTACTTTATATCACATATCTCCAGTAGTGAGAACCTCCAGAAATACATTTACATCCATATGTGTGACTAATATCAGCCATGGATACCCATGTGGTCCTACCCAGCAATCACGTGGAAGAGGCCTCGATGCACCCAATGCTTGAAGGTGATCCGGTCAGAAATGTGAAGGTGATCCTGTCAGAAATATGAAGGTGATCCGGTCAGAAATGTGAAGGTGATCCTGTCAGAAATATAAAGGTGATCCGGTCAGAAATATGAAGGTGATCCTGTCAGAAATATGAAGGTGATCCTGTCAGGAATATGAAGGTGATTCAGTCAGAAATGTGAAGGTGATCCTGTCAGAAATATAAAGGTGATCCGGTCAGAAATATGAAGGTGATCCTGTCAGAAATATGAAGGTGATCCTGTCAGGAATATGAAGGTGATTCAGTCAGAAATGTGAAGGTGAGCCTGTCAGGAATATGAAGGTGATCCGGTCAGAAATGTGAAGGTGATCCTGTCAGAAATATGAAGGTGATCAGGTCAGAAATATGAAGGTGATCCTGTCAGAAATATGAAGGTGATCCGGTCAGAAATATGAAGGTGATCCTGTCAGAAATATGAAGGTGATCCTGTCAGAAATATGAAGGTGATCCGGTCAGAAATTCCGGTCAGCTCATCGCCCCATAGAGAGCATCTGTACATTCTAAGGCCTGATTTACATGAGCGTGTGCGTGTGTCATCAGTGTATGATGCGCGGCTGCGTGATTTTCGCGCAGCCGGCATCATTTTGACACTCCGTTTGGATGTTTATAAACAGAAAAGCACGTGGTGCTTTTCTGTTTACATTCAGAGATTGACAGCTGTTGCGCGAACCACGCTGTTCGCACGGAAGTGCTTCCGTGCGACCTGCGTGGTTTTCTTTCACCCATTGACTTCAATGGGTGCGTGATGCATGAAAAACGGTGAAATATAGAACATGTCGTGAGCTGCGCAAAACTCACGGACTGTCTGCACTGGCCCATAGACTTGTATAGGTCCGTGCGACCCGCGTGAAAAGCACGCGCGTCGCACGGACGTATATTACGGTCGTGTAACTGATGCCTTTTGGTGAAATTATTAGCTCCGGAGTTGCTGGAAAGAAGCATGTGTGTAACTTAGCATGTATTAGTGTAGAGATGTGCCCGTCCTTACCTTTCCTCATATCGCAACATATCCTGGGATGTGAGATGACTAACTTTGAAATAAAATAAAACATGATTTCGCTACACTCTGTCCGGAGATATCTATGATGTCTGTGTCTACGTGTGGCCACCCACTGGTTGTGACGTGCATTGCACACGGTCATGGGTTTTGCTATCATGTCGCAATTTTGTATTGATTGTTTTCCTGAGAAATAAGAGACCTTAACTAAATTCAAGCAAAGTTAAACCGTTCGCGCACCCAGACGTGCTCTTACATTCGGGTGCGGTGGGTGATGTTTGGAGCGCGCTCATGCGCTGAGCGCTCTCCATATGCTGCAGGTGTCGGCTGCATTTTACATCGGACACCCGGGACTAACAGCCAGGAGCAGAGATCATGCTGTTCCTGGCTGTTTAACCCCTCAAATGCTGCGGTCAATCGCGACCGCATCATCTGAGACGTTGAGAAGATGGGGGTGGCCCTCTCTGACAGCTCATCACCCCCCTCCCGCAACAAGATCGGGGGATGACGACAGTTGTAAAAAAAAAGTGGAAAAAAGTTTTTATTATTGAAAAATAAATAAAAAAAAGTTAACAAAATTGGTATAGCTGCATCCGCAAAAGTTTGAACTATTACAATATGGTGTTATTAAACACACGGTGAACACCGTAAAAAATGTGAAACGACAAAATCGCTGTTTTTTGGTCAACTTAGCTCTCAAATTTATTTTTATAAAAAGTGATCAAAAAGTTCTACGTACCAAAAAATTGTACCGATAAAAACTACAGCTCGTCCCGCAAAAAAAGCCCTCACACCGTTCAATCAGTAAAAAAATAAAAAAGTTATGGCTCTCAGAATGTGGCGACACAACGATTGTTTTTTCAGTTTCCCAGTACTTTATATGGAACTATAAATGGTACCAAAAGAAACTACAAATCCTCCCGCAAAAAAATAAGCCCTCACACCACTCTATGGACGGAAAAATAAAAAAGTTATGGCTCTTGGAATGCGGGGAGTGAAAAACGAAAACGAAAAATCAAAAAATGGCTCAGTCCCGAAGGGGATACAGGTGGACACATCCCTATATAGCTGTTTAGATATCTTTGTGTTTATTTGTATATTTGTGCATACCTGTAGGTATGAATCTGTATTTGCTGTGGACGAATGTGTATTTGTATCTGTGTATTTTTTTGCGTGTACAGTTTATAGGTATTCAAGTATTTTGTACATGTATCTGCGTGTATAAGTGTACTGAATGTTGATATGTAAATATATCTGTGTCTTCATATCCGTGCCTGTGTGCAGAACACGTGTACCCTCATGTATCAGTGTATCTATGTCTATCTGTATATGCATGTTTGCATGTATTTGTTAAACAATAGCGTTCAAAGAGGGGCCTGCCCAGCCTGTAAGGTTTTGCGAAAATTTGGGCTAAACTGCAGTAAAAACACAGTATTTTTAAAAACAAATCTGCTCTAGGGCGCACAGGAGTTTAGTTATGCCCCTGTGTATATATATATATATATATATATATATATATACATGTGTGAGTGTACATTACGAATGTGTGCACCTGTGTATGTCCCTAGGTAACTGTATCCGTGTGTGTGTGTCTGTGTGTGTGTGTGTGTGTGTGTGCATGTCATTTCTCTGTGCATATATCGATACTAGCCCCCAACCCAAAGGTAGCCGCCCCATAAAATAATATTCTTGGGCATCATCGTTCATTTTTACACCTCTGGTTGGAAGGCACATATGCGGAGAAGCGGCTTACAGACAAATTTTTTTTAATATTTCATATGAAACATTGCAAAGTTTCCTTATCATGAGCAAAAAAAATTTCCGAAGGTAAGAAGCCCCCTCATTTCACTCTTTCAATCATTGGTTTATTGTCTCTTGTGATTTCCTTCGAGACATTGGAATCTTGTAGCAGATGTCAGCTCTCCTTGCTGGTGGCATGTTCTACATGATCTGGCTCAGAGCCAGTAAGGAGTGTAAAAAACCAGCCAAGAATCTGACAGGTAACATGTATGGAGTAAGACCCCTACTTATCTAGAAGGGCTGATGATGGATCACTTTAACGTTCTTAAGTAACCAGGTGAAGAAGTATCTTGGATGAGCATCTCTGGAGCTTTGACAAGAAGCAAGATACAGTGAGATGATTTATAGGGAATTACAGATGAAGCAAAGCTGAGTCTGTCATTAAGCTCAACTCATGTTGACATTTCAATGCGTTACATATGGTTTTACATAGGAATGCAGGCAGGGCCGGCCCTAGGATAGATGGCGCCCTGGGCGAAATGATCTTTCAGCGCCCCATCCCATCATTTAAAAAAAAAGTCCCCATAAAAAAATTATAATGCCCCTTTAATGCCCCCATACAGTATAATAATATTTAATAATATATTACAACCCCTTCAAGGACACAGTATTTTGTCCTCTAATTGTGCCCACAGTAATATGCCCCCTGTAGTACCCCCACACAGTATAGTGCCCCCAAACAGATTTTGCCATATAGCCTCCCTGTAGAAAGTGCCATAATCCCCCACCTCCTTTTTGTAGATCGTTCCATACAGTCCCCCACCTCCCCCTTGTAGACAGTGCCATACAGTCTCCCACCCCCCCCTTGTAGACAGTGCCCCCAAACAAAAACAAAAATTGTACTCACCTAGGCCCCGTTCCCATGACGAACTGAGCTGCTCCACGACGGGATCCTGTAGCCTAGTACAGAGTTTCCCAACCTTTTCAGACTCGAGGCAGCACTGGAAAAATAAAATTTGCTCAGGACCCCCATACCAAAAATTGTTTTGAGAAAGACAGAAAGCGGCTAAGAACAAGCACTACACTCGTAGGGCATGTTCACACACGTTTTTGTAAGGCAAAAAAAATCTGCCTCAAAATTCCTTCAGCAACTGTCAGCGTTGTGTGACCTTTTTTTTGTGTTTTTTCTTAAACTGTTGAAGTGAATGCAAAAGACGCAGGAAAAAAAGCTCCTAACGAGCGTCGCAGGTATTTTCTGCCTCCTATTAATTTCAATTGGTGGTCAGAGGCGGAAACCACTTGAAGACCATCAGCCCGCCACTCACAGTAAAATGATCATCAGCCCCTCACTCACAGTAAAATGACCATCAGCCCACCACTCACAGTAAAATGATCATCAGCCCCTCACTCACAGTAAAATGACCATCAGCCCACCACTCACAGTGAAATGACCATCAGTCCACCACTCACAGATTTCCTATTGTAGGTAGCGCCACACCTCCCCTTGTAGGTAGCGACACACAGCCCACTGGTTGGTAGTGCCCCACAGCCCCCTGGTTGGTAGTGCCACACAGCCCACAGCCCCCTGGTTGGTAGTGCCCCACAGCCCCCTGGTTGGTAGTGCCACTCAGCCCACAGCCCCCTGGTTGGTCGTGCCACACAGTCCAGAGCCCCCTGGTTGGTAGTGCCACACAGCCCACAGCCCCCCGGTTGGTAGTGCCACATAGCCCACAGGCCCCTGGTTGGTAGTGCCACACAGCCCACAGCCCCCTGGTTGGTAGTGCCACACAGCCCCCTGGTTGGTAGTGCCACACAGCCCACAGCCACCTGGTTGGTAGTGCCACACAGCCCACAGCCCCCTGGTTGGTAGTGCCACACAGCCCACAGCCCCCTGGTTGGTAGTGCCACGCTGCCCACCGCCCCCTTGTAGTGCAAGGACTACAAATTGACCCTGATAGCTGTCGTGCAATAGACATTCAAAAAAGGACAACTGTGCAGGAGCACGCAAAATACCCAGCTTTCCCAGCTATCAAATAAATGTGTGGAAAAAAACTAAGATTTTACTTTTATTTAGTCTAGCTAAAGGATTAATCCTTTTAGCTAGATTAAATAAGAGTTATATCTTAGTTTATTTCCACACATTTATTTGATAGCTGGGAAAGCTGGGTATTTTGTGTGCTCCTGCACAGTTGTCCTTTTTTGTAGGTAGTGCCACACAGCCCACAGCCCCCTTGTAGATAGAACCCCCCCCAATCCCTTCCAGTATAGATAGCGCCACTGTAGCTCCCTGAAGGAGCGGAATCCCCATGTGGCCGGGGATTCCGCTCCTGGAGCGCTGCTTGATGTCTCTGTCCATATATGGACAGTGACATCAGGGGAAACTCCTGAAGCGGAATCCCCGTCCACAGCCTTGCTGACGCTGTGACCGTCGATTCCACTCCAGGAGAAGCTCCTGTCGTCTGTGTCCATGATGTCATTGGTTTCTCCTGGAGTGGAATCCCCGGTCATAGTGTCTGCAACGCTGTGACCGGGGATTCCGCTTCAGGAGTTTCCTCTGATGTCACTGTCCATATATGGACAGAGACATCAAGCAGCGCTCCAGGAGCGGAATCCTCGGCCACATGGGGATTCCGCTCCTTCAGGGAGCTACAGTGGTGCTAGTAGATAGCAGAGCAGGCAGATACCTCCCTGCTCTGCTGTAGTGCCGTCGCTACCGCTATAGCAGCCGCAGCGGCTGCTAGCTGCGCCACCGCCCTCATGCCCGGAGTCACCGCTAGCAGCCGCTACGGCTGCTACAGCGGTAGTGATGGCCACTAAGTTAAGAAGCGCCTGGGTGGAAAGGCAACTGCAGTTAGTGTGTGTATCCCCGCTGGTAGTTGCAACGGCGCGGGGATACACACACCCGCTGGCGCCCCTCTTGCAGTGTGGCGGCTGGCGCCCTGTGCGACCGCACTGGTCGAACGTATCCAAGGCTGGCCATGAATGCAGGTAAACCCACGACACTATCTGTACTCAGAGAGTTTAATTAGATTAGAGACCATGATCTTTTTCTATTTTGAGTTAGTCTTCAGTAGAATTAAATTTAAAAATGTGTACAACACTTTTGACTGCCTTCGTTCCCATCCAAGTCTCACCAAGGTCAGATACAAAAATCCTATATCTTTAAACATAACTTGAGCCTTTTAGGTCAATTGTAGCTATTCTTGTCCTTCAGAAGAAAACCTTTAGTTGGATTTGCACTTGTAACCCCCATAGTAGTTCAATGTTGTTGTCATATTATCACAAATCCCAGCATGTCCTTCAATACTCAGCATCGCACAGGGCATAGAGAAAATAGCATTTAATCATTAATCACTATTCTTCTCACCGTGTTGGGCATCAGCTGGTAGCTGTATTTTAACCCTAGTTTAACTACCTCACCCTAGCCTAACATTGCTCCAACCCAACCTAGGCCTTACCTAACATACCTAATCTTGGCCTAACATTGCTGTAATCCAACCCTGGCCTAATTTAACTTACCTTACACTGGCCGAACATAGCTGCAATCTAAACCTAGTATATCCTACCTAACTCTGGCTTTACATGGCTACAGCCTAACCCTGGCCTTACCAAACATGCCTACCCTGGCCTAATAATGCTAAAACCTAACCCTGGCCTTGCCCAACATATTTAACCCTGGCCTAACATTGCTACAGTCTAATCCAGCCTAACCTACCTAATACTAGTCTTATATTGCTGCAAACTAAGCCTGGCCTAACCTAACATACCTAACCCTGGCCTAACATTGCTGCAATCTAACGCTGACCTAACATTGCTGAAGTCTAGCCCTAGCCTAACCAATCTAACCTGGCCTTATATTGCTGAAACCTAATCCTAGCCTAACCTAACACACCTAACCTTGGTCTAACATTGATGCAATCTAACCCTAGCCTAACCTGATTTAAATTTTCAAATCCTGGCCTTATACTTTGTAAATTTACCCAGGCTTACCTACCTTTCCCTAGGCTTACATTGCTGTAACAGTGGCAAAAACAAGTAAACTAACTGCAAATAAACGAATAATTTTCAAATTTATTTTTAAGCTACAGAGTAATCAATAACAAGTTATCAAATACTATTCTCAACTTGAAAATATAAATAAGAAAAATATAAGGAGTAGTAATAAGAAGACTGATTTTGGAAAGTGATGAATATACCCATAGCAGCCTTCCCTATATTTTATTGGTACCTTAACATGGCCTCTAGGTATCATGTAACATCACTATCGATTCCTTTTAGGAAGCAAACACTGATTGTGATACGAGGCTACAAATTCTTTGTTTTTCTATATTTATTCCACTGGCAGCGGAGAAAAAAGCCACTTAAAACAGCTCATTCATTTTATCAGTCCAAACACGGAGTACAATTAGATAGAAGCTATGGTAATTAATCCCTTCTATTGAAACATTAATCAAGCCCGTTATGTGAAACAATTTATTTTATACACACAAATACAACATATGGATTCAGTTCAACCATTATATGTGAGCTCGGGAAGAAGAAACTCATGAGAAGACAAGAGAATACTTCCACGCCAGGAACCAGTGCCCAGCACAGACAAATTTATTTTAAAGGACTAAACCGAAAATTGTTTATTATCTTTATGTCACTGCAAAAATCACTTGCTTTTCTATAGATTACTAAATTTAAAGGGCTAAACTAAAAATTCAGGTTATATGAAAAGATTACAAATAAAGAAAGGACCCATTATTATTGTGATGTTGTGGTGCCTGCTGATAAAAAAAAAAAAGTCACTTGGTGAGTATTTTTATATCACCATTAAGTCATTTATTTATTATCAATATGTCACTGTAAAGTCACTTGTTTATTATCTTCATATCCCCATAAAGTCACTTGTTTATTATCTTCATATCCCCATAAAGTCACTTGTTTATTTTCTTCATACCCCCATAAAGTCACATGTTTATTATCTTTATATCACCATAAAGTCACTTGTTTATTATCTTTATATCCCCATAAAGTCACTTGTTTATTATCTTCATATCTCCAAAAAGTCACTTGTTTATTATTGTCATATCCCCATAAAGTCACTTGTTTATTATTTTTATGCCCACCTAAAGTCACTTGTTTATTTTCTTCATATCCCCATAAAGTCACTTGTTTAATATCTTCATATCACCATAAAGCCACTTATTTATTATCTTCCTATCACCATAAAGTCACTTGTTTATTATCTTCATATCCCCTTAAAGTCACTTGTTTAATATCTTCATATCACCATAAAGCCACTTATTTATTATCTTCATATCACCATAAAGTCACTTGTTTATTATCTTCATATCACCATAAAGTCACATGTTTATGATCTTCATATCACCATAAAGTCTCTTGTTTATTATCTTTATATCCCCATAAAGTCACTTGTTTATTATTCTTACGTCACTGTAAAGTCACTTGCTGATTATCTTATGTGTTAATGCTTGTAATATAGTGATGTAAATACACTTGTAATATACTTAAATTTTCCAAATTGGCCCTGTTTCCAGATGCTGCCATGGGGTACTTGATGGGTGCGGTCACTCTCTGGCCGCTGTGTTGATCTTCAATTCTTTTCTGGATATACGACACGTCACTTGTGACGTGCCGGGTATGGGCTGTTCTGTTGTGCAGCCCGTAACGCGCATGCGCGGTACCTGCTGTTCTCGAGATAACAGCAGGGACCGCGCATGCGCATTACGGGTGGTACAACAGAACAGCCCATACACGGCATGTCACAAGTGACGTGTCGTATACCCGGAACAGAATTGAAGATCAACAAAGCGGCCAGAGAGTGACGTCAACCGGTCAAGTACCCCACGGCAGCATCTAGAAACGGGGCCAATTTGCAAAATTTAAGTATATTACAAATATATTTACATTAATAAATTACAAACATTAACACATAGTCATTTTAACTCGGAAAACCGCTTTAAGTCCTTTTCTGATTATCGTCATAAAGCACCAAATTATGAGGATTAAACGAAAAATTAAAGATATATTAACTGATTATAAATAAATAAAGGACACATTGTAAACACGTGGTGATTACTGATTGGTCACTTGCTGATTATCTTTATATCATTACAAAGTCACAAATTTATTACATTCATATCATCGTAAAGTCACTTGCTTATTATCTTCATATCACCATTCAGTTACTTGCTACCTTCATAGCACTATATAGTCAGCCGCTTATTATTTCATATCATGGTAATGTTGCTGATTACCTTTCGGGCTTATTCAGACGGCCGGGATATAGTCTATGGGGCCGTGCAGACATGTGTGATTTTTACTCAGCGTGAGTCCGCTGAAAAAAAGTCACGACATGTCCGTTCTTTGGGCGTTTTTTGCGCATCACGCACCCATTGAAGTCAATGGGTGCGTGAAAACCACGCATGTCACACGGAAGCACTTCCGTGCGAACAGCATGATTCGCGCAACAGCTGTCAAAAGGATGAATGAAAACAGAAAAGCACCACGTGCTTTTCTGTTTACAAACATCCAAATGGAGTGTCATAATGATGGCGGCTGCGCGAAAAGCACGCAGCCGCACATCATATGCTGATGCCACATGGAGCAGTTAAGTGATTTTTGCGCACGCAAAACGCAGCGTTTTGTGCGTGTGCAAAACGCACACGCTCCTGTGAATCCAGCCTTATATGATTATAAAAAGCCTAGTTTATTACTTTTATATAATTATAAAGTCAATTGTTTATTAACTTCATATGACCGTGAAATCACTTTATTATTATTTTCATATCATTGTAATACCACTTGTTCATTATCTTCATATTACCATTAAGTCAATTGCTATTTACCTTCAAAATGAAGTCATTTGCTACTTATGTGGCTAATTTATACAAACACATCTAACATATAGATGCAGTTCAACCATTTGTACTTGAAATAAAGAAACACACATCACACATCAAGACAAGAGAATCCTTCCATATCAAAACCAGCAGGACCAGCAGCATCGAGGCATTTATTTAAATAAGCATTCAAAAATTCTAGAAAGAAGTGTTGACAAATGATTAATGCTATTAGCAATATCTGATGATTAAAAAAATCACTTACTCCTTTTGTTCATATCACTATTAAGTTATTTGCTTAGTACCTTAAGGCTATGTTCACACGGGGTATTTTGCCGAGTTTTTTGACGCGGAAACTGCGGCGCAAAACTCGGCAAAAACGGGCCGAGAACGCCTCCCATTGATTTCAATGGGAGGCGTCGGCGTCTTTTTCCCGCGAGCAGTAAAACTGCCTCGCGGGAAAAAGAAGCGACATGCCCTATCTCCGGGCGCTTCCGCCTCTGACCTCCCATTGACTTCAATGGGAGGCAGGAGAAAGCGTATTTCTCGCTGTTTTATGCCCGCGGCGCTCAATGGCCGCGGGCGAAAAACGGCGCGATAATTGCCGAGAAAATCGGCGTGCAGGGAGAGGAATATCTGCCTCAAAGTTCCAAACGGAATTTTGAGGCAGATATTCCTCCCCCAAAATACTCCGTGTGAACATAGCCTGAAACTCCAGTAAAGTTACTTACTTATTATCTTCATATTACTATAAATTACTTGCTTATTACCTTTATACACCAGTAATATCACTTACTTATTATCTTCATAACACTGTAAAGTTACTTGCTTATTACCTTTATACACCAGTAATGTCACTTACTCATTATCTTCATATCACTATAAAGTTACTTGCTTATTACTTTCATACCCCAGTAATGTCGCTTACTCATTATCTTCATATCACTATAAAGTTACTTGCTTGTTACCTTTATACACGAGTAATATCACTTACTCATTATCTTCATAACACTGTAAAGTCACTTACTCATAATCTTCATATTACTATAAGTTACTTGCTTATTACCTCCATACACCAGTAATGTCACGTACTCATCTTCATATTACTATAAAGTTACTTGCTTATTACTTTCATACCCCAGTATTGTCGCTTACTCATTAATTTCATATTACTATAAAGCTACTAGCTTATTACCTTCATACTTAAGTTTCTTACTCATTATCTTCATATCACTTTATAGGTTGCTTGCTTATTACTTTCATACTCCAGTAAAGCCACTTAATCATTATCTTTGTTTCACTGTAAAGTTGCTTGTTTATTACCTTCATACACCAGTAATGTAACTTACTCCTCATTTTCATATTACTATAAAGTTACTCGCTTATTACTTTCATATCCCAGTATTGTCGCTTACTCATTATCTTCATATCACTATAAAGCTACTTGCTTATAATCTTCATACTTATGTTAAGTTACTTACCCATTATCTTCATATCACTTTATAAGTTACTTGCTTATTACTTTCATACCCCAGTAAAGTCACTTACTTATAATCTTCATATTACTATAAGTTACTTGCTTATTAGGGCATGACCACACGTGGCGGATTTCCTCCGCAACTGTCCGCATCAATGCCGCACAGAATCTGCGTTGCAGATTCTGCTGCGGATCTGCACAAAATGTGCAGTACATTGATGCGGACTAGCTGCTGCGGACTGCGGGAAAAGTGCTTCCCTTCTCCCTATTCAGTGCAGGATAGAGAGAAGGGACAGCACTTTCCCTAGTGAAAGTAAACGATTTTCATACTTACCGGCCGTTGTCTTGGTGACGCGTCCCTCTTTCGGCATCCAGCCCGACCTCCCTGGATGACGCGCCAGTCCATGTGACCGCTGCAGCCTGTGCTTGGCCTGTGATTGGCTGCAGCCGTCACTTACACTGAAACGTCATCCTGGGAGGCCGGACTGGAGACAGAAGCAGGGAGTTCTCGGTAAGTATGAACTTATATGTTTTTTTACAGATACATGTATATTGAGATCGGTAGTCACTGTCCCGGGTGCAGAAACAGTTACTGCCGATCGCTTAACTCTTTCAGCACCCTGGACAGTGACTATTTACAGACGTCTCCTAGCAACGCTCCCGTCATTACGGGAGCCCCATTGACTTCCTCAGTCTGGCTGTAGACCTAGAAATACATAGGTCCAGCCAGAATGAAGAAATGTCATGGTAGTAAAACCAATACGCTCCGCAGCACACATAAGATCTGCGGACTTCATTGCGGAATTTTGACTCTCCATTGAAGTCAATGGAGAAATTCTGCCATGAGTCCGCCACTGCTCCGCAACAGACAGAGCATGCTGCGGACACCAAATTCCGCTCCGCAGCCTATGCTCCGCAGCGGAATTTTACGCCTCGTCTAAACGAACACTGCTAAATTAAAGTGTAAGTCAATGGACAAACGGCACCGCTGCGGATTAACGCTGCGGAGTGTCCGCAGCGGAATTTAAGTGAAATTCCGCCACGTGTGAACCCAGCCTTACCTTCATACTCCAGTAAAGTCCCTTACTCATTATCTTCATATCACTTTAAAGTAACTTGCTTATTACCTTCATACTCCAGTAAAGTCACTTACTCATTATCTTCATATTACTATAAGTTAATTGCTTATTACCTTCATACTCCAGTAAAGTCCCTTACTCATTATCTTCATATCACTGTAAAGGAACTTGCTTATTACCTTCATACTCCAATAAAGTATCTTGCTATCATTTGGATTTAGTAAAAAAAAAAGAAACACACTTCTTATGATGGCAGAAACTTCAAAACCAAAATGCAGAAACAAGCACTTAAATGTACAATATAAAATATAAGATCATATATATTAACCTACCATCATGTAGATTGAACGATTGGTTATTTCATATGAAGGAGAAATGGGACTAGAGCTGAAAAGTCCTTATACAACATCCCTACCCCTTGCTGTGCCACCAAATTACTCATAAAACATCCTTTATTCTGTCTCTTCTATCCCCAAATTAGAATATTATATTATATGTATACAGTGTATAACATGTTTTAATGAAAAAACATAAACTTATTCAACAGACATGATCATAGGGTATCAGGAGCAGGATAACAGCACCTATGGTCACATATGCACCTGTCCAACAGAAAATGATCCCAGGATTTATAGTCATATCCTGGTTACAGCCATAAGGTCACTTTCTTATGATGTGATGTCTTGCAATCGTCTTTCTCATTTAAGCCTCTCAACTCCATCCAATTTTTTTTTTTTAAATAACTTGTTACATCCCGATGACATGGAGATCACATTTATGACCCAGACAATTTATGGGCTCTTTGTCTGAAGGCATAACGCTTCTATAAGACGAGACATTTTCTCAGCTTCGTTGTCTGCTGTTTTATAAGGTTGCATGTAACACCGAGACCAAGGGTGTCTGTATGATGGAGACTATTTGTGGTCACATATCCATTATACCGGAAAGAGAATCTGCATCTGAGTCACTCTGTCTATTTCTGTCTTGTTTGTCTGACATTTGATTTCACTCCCCGAGCAACAAATAGTCACATGTGTCATGTCTATAGCAGAGAGACCCCTGCTTGCCCTGTCACACTCGATTCTACCGCATGACTCTTTCCTATCTCTTCAAGAGCCTACCATGCATATAATTGTTTGTTTATGTGAGTAGAACTATATATAGAGACAAAGAAGAACAGCATTAACTCAGAATACTCTGTTCAAGTCTTATCCAAACCTACTGCAAGTCTGCACAACACTGCTCATGTGGAACCAGAGATGTACTGTAACTTGAAGCGCATGGACCCCAAGGCAAAATGTATAATCGCCCCTTTCCAACTATCACATCTTATATAGTTACATAGGTTAAAAAAAGACACAAGTCCATAAAGTTAAACTTTTCTCAATATATTACACGTCATTCGTTGCTAAATTATAACCCTCAATGATATTTGTCAGTAAATAATCTTCTAGCCTTATTTTAAATGCTTACATAGTATCTGCCATCACTACCTCTTGGGGAAACACATTCCATAGCATGACCACTCTAACTGTAAAGAACCCTTTCCTATATTAATGTCTGAAATGTCTTTCTTCCAGACACAATGGGTGTCCCCTGGTCCTTAGTAGAGTGCTTGGAAAGAAGACATTATGTGCTAGTTCTTTGTATTGACCACACATATACTTATACATAATAATAAGATAACCTCTCTTTTTTCATGTTTTTCATTGTAAGCGACACCTCCCATCCCATTTAATAATCTCGTTGCCCGCCTTTGAACCATCTCCAGTTCTCCTATATCCTTTTTGCAATGTGGGGCCCAAAACTGAATTCCATATTCTAGATGTGGCCTTACAAGGGATTTATAGAGGAGTAATATTACATTTGAATCCTGGGTTTTTATCTCTCTTTTTATACACCCTAAAATCCTATTTGCAGCTGCTGCCTGACATTGAGTGCTGCTGCTTAGCTTATTTGTTACCAGAATGCACAGGTCCTTCTCTTGTTCCATTATCCACAGCTTTATTCCATTTAATATATATGAATTAATACTATTATTGTGTCTTAAGTGCATTACTTTACGTTTATCAACATTCAATTTCATCTGCCATGTTTTGCCCATGCTGCCAGTTGATCTAGGTCTTTCTGTAATATTTTATAGACAAGCTGAGTTTTAAGTATCCTACACAGTTTTTTTTATCATCAGCAAATCTGACACCTTGCTATCAATTCTATCCACAAGGCCATTAATAAAGAGATTAAAAAGAATTGGGCCTAACATCCTTGTGGAACACCACTGCTGACTTCAACCCATTTTAAGTAAGTTCAATTTATTACCACTTTTTGTTTTCTCTCCCTTAAACAATTCTATACCCACTTGTATATATGGTCCCCCAGTCCCTGTAGCTTCAGAACAAGACTGTTGTGTAGAACAGTATGTAATTTATATAACTGCTCTTCTTTAATGGGGCAGCGGGGCCATTGGTTCCTCTCAACCCCCTATAGTTATGACCTTGTTTAGAACAGATTCCTATTTTTGCCGTTCTTATGAGACATGCACATCTTGACCTCTTTTTACCCATTTATTTCAACGGTGTTTAAATAGGCCAATTTAGGCCAAGGGGCTACTTTTAATCCGGGACAGAATATTTGGCCCTGGGGTCCTCATTACAGAATAACAAAGTCGATAGAACATAGGTTTTAAGGCCATCTTGTGAATGACGAGTACAGCAGGGAGATCAGTCTACCAACTCATAATCTGCTAAAAGAAAACCACGCTAGCACCAGTTGAAAGGAGCACCACACACTCTACATGAAATGGAAAGACTTAGGGGCAGATTTATTAAGACTGGAGTTTCATACGCCAGTCTTAAGCAGAAGAGCATTGGAGTAAAATGCGCCAAATTTATTAAGACGCTTCTTAATAAATTTGGCACATCTTTGACTGTCCTAAAGACACAAATTTAAATATACCTCTGCTTAGAGCATAAGCAGCTCTGGATTTGCACTATAATTACACAAATTTCTGGCACAAATTACAGTATATCTGTCAAACACCGGTAGCCCTGCCCCTTATGCCTCACCCGCCCAATTTTATAAGCAGTTTTGAAAAAAAGGAGTTAAAGTTGCAAGTTTTTGTGCAAATATGACGTGCACCAAAATTTGGGACTTTTTAATTGCAAAAAGCTGGCGTAAATCATCTAATAAATCCCCCCTTAATAATCATATCTGATATTAAGAAATTGTACATAAGGATATCATTTAGAAGCCATCAGCTTTACAGATGATAACATTTGGTGCAATGTTTGCAAGTATTTCTTATCTTGTAGTGATCTAGTCTTGTATTCAAGTCACATCCAAAGCTGCATTCAAAACTCAGCATGTTGCCTCTTGGAATCAACAGCTTAGCTCAGATCTCATAAAGCACTGGTCTGGTCTAAACATTTAGGTGATGCTCTCATATGGAGAAAAATTTCCATGTTAAATGTGGCCACAAATATGCTGCATATCCGCTGCAACATCTACCCCAGGTACCCCAAAATAATTAACTGTATCCACTGTTATCTTAACTCAGCATTTACCAAGATTTTCTTTAGAAGAAGACGAGTATATTGTCAATGCTGTGGCATATATATGTCAGGGCATGCTGAAAATAGTAGTTTTGTAACAGTTGGTGGGCCACAGGTTGAAAACCAATGATTTATAGAGAGCAAGGCATTGAAAAAGAGACCTCTGCAGGCTAGAAAGGGTACTGCAAATCTTTAAATAAAATGCAGAATAGGTAATTACAATGAAGGGGTTAAAATATGAATTGAATATTATATGTAATGTTTCACAATCTGTTATCAATTTACAGTGACATTTCTTAAAGATAATGGTGTCCCTTTAAGCTATTTATTTTAGTGCGTCTTGTATTGAAAAGCAGAGATCTTTAAATCCCTCCCGTAATACACATCCCTGGATTTCATACCAATTTTTCCTGGTCCCTTGAAGCACATAAAAAGTGGGTTTGACTTTAGTTTTATAGCTCTATGTTCAGAATTCAAAGTAGAACTTTGCAAACACCGGCCGGTCTTTAGTGATTGATCTTCACAGAAGCCTCTAAAGACAAACAGCCCATGACCTAAAATTACAATGATAAAATACGATCCAAATAAAATATCTTTAAAGGTCCACTAGTTGTGAACGGTTAGCACATAATTTTGACAGAGGCTTATTTTTCGAGCCTCCATCGATATCGTGTTAAAGGTCTATAAAACACTGGCACAGAAAAATAGTTTGGAAGAAAAAAAAAAGAACCCCATCCCAAAAAAAAACTGCATATTTGAAGCCTAACAACAGGGGTGCAGATATAGGGGGTGTAAAGGTAGCAGTGACACCTGGTAATAGTGTTTGATGAATTCCATCAGTTTACTATAGACTGAATCTAAATAAAAAAAATGTTGAGTGACATTACATTACTTATCTTATAGTGATCTTGAGTTACAACCTGTATCTCCCAGCTTTCCTTTCTTGTTCAGTGTCTGTACAGAATTCACTCTGGTGATTTGCACTGTCTATACACCAGGCGCTGTACAGTAATCTGATATAAAAACATCTAACTTCCCCCCTACTTTAAAGGAGCTCAGCCAAGCTGTTAGGGGTGTGTCTGATGACGAGCTTGCTGACTGTTCCCAATAGCAACAAGCAGAATTATGAATGCAGCTCTGGAGTATAATACAGGCAGCAACTCGGGATCAATGCATGACAACTGACGTAATGTATTTACAAAGTGATTTTACTTTTTATTTACAGTAAATATAAATGTAAAAGTCGTAAATGGGGCTATACAAGGGGGTTATACCAATTCTATCGTATACTGTATGTGTATTTTTTATTTTTGAAGGTTTAGTAAAAACAAAGGTAATATGGGTTCAGTTCTTGACATACACTACCGTTCAAAAGTTTAGGGTCACTTATAAATTTCCTTTTTTTTTAAAGAAAAGCACAGTTTTTTTCAATGAAGATAGCATTAAATTAATCAGAAATACACTCTATACATTGTTAATGTGCTAAATGACTATTCTAGCTGCAAACGTCTGGTTTTTAATGCAATATCTACATAGGTGTATAGAGGCCCATTTCCGGCAGCCGTCACTCCAGTGTTCTAATGGTACATTGTGTTTGCTAACTGTGTTAGAAGGCTAATGGATGCTTAGAAAACACTTGAAAACCCTTGTGCAATTATGTTAGCACCGCTGTAAACAGTTTTGCTGTTTAGAGGAGCTATAAAACTGACCTTCCTTTGAGCTAGTTGAGAATCTGGAGCATTACATTTGTGGGTTCGATTAAACTCTCAAAATGGCTAGAAAAAAAGAGCTTTCATGTGAAACTTGACAGTCTATTCTTGTTCTTAGTAATAAAGGCTATTCCATGCGAGAAATTGCCAAGAAACTGAAGATTTCCTACAACGGTGTGTACTACTCCCTTCAGAGGACAGCACACACAGGCTCTAACCAAAGTAGAAAGAGAAGTGGGAGGCCCCGCTGCAAAACTGAGCAACAAGACAAGTACATTAGAGTCTCTAGTTTGAGAAATAGAAGCCTCACATGTCCTCAACTGGCAGCTTCATTAAATAGTACCCGCAAAACGCCAGTGTCAACGTCTACAGTGAAGAGGCAACTCCGGGATGCTGGCCTTCAGGGCAGAGTGGCAAAGAAAAAGCCATATCTGAGACTGGCTAATAAAAGGAAAAGATTAATATGGGCAAAAGCACACAGACATTGGACAGAGGAAGATTGGAAAAAAGTGTTATGGACAGACGAATCGAAGTTTGAGGTGTTTGGATCACACAGAAGAACATTTGTGAGACGCAGAACAACTGAAAAGATGACCTGTGGACAGCGCTTGATTGGAGCCAATTTCATCCTACAACAGGACAATGACCCAAAGCCACCTCCAAATTATGTAAGAACTATTTAGGGAAGAAGCAGGCAGCTGGTATTCTATCTGTAATGGAGTGGCCAGCGCAGTCACCAGATCTCAACCCCATAGAACTGTTGTGGGTGCAGCTTGACCGTATGGTACGCAAGAAGTGCCCATCAAGCCAATCCAACTTGTGGGAGGGGCTTCTGGAAGCATGGGGTGAAATTTCTCCCGATTACCTCAGCAAATTAACAGCTAGAATGCCAAAGGTCTGCAATGTTGTAATTGCTGCAAATGGAGCATTCTTTGACGAAAGCAAAGTTTGAAGGAGAAAATTATTATTTCAAATAAAAATCATTATTTCTAACCTTGTCAATGGCTTGACTATATTTTCTAGTCATTTTGCAACTCATTTGATAAATATAAGTGTGAGTTTTCATGGAAAACACAAAATTGTCTGGGTGACCCCAAACTTTTGAACGGTAGTGTATACCTTTATAAGATGGCCTTGTAGGACATTTTCAGTATTAGAGGGAGGGGTGCTTTTCATTAGGACACACCTATATAAGCCGGAACTGAGAGCTTTCTCTAATGGTTATATTTCACCCATTGCTTAAAGATCTAAGGGCTGGACGATGTCTCGCTGATATTAGTGATTTCGGAACATGTCTATGGCCAACGTAATAAGGACTAGTTAGATATTAATTATAGGTCTTATAGATGCTGGATGCAAGAATTTAATATAAGGCCAGGCTACAGAAAGATGCCCTGGCCACATTGTAATATGGTACCATATAAAAGCAATATCACATGTTGTATAGGAGGCCCACATCCCAGGTTACTGGAATTAATGTGCTTCTTTGTGCAATTTTCTTGGATGTATAGGATGTGCGGTCCTGTTTAACTTATCCCTCCCTTGAGTACTACAACCCTCCATAGCTCACATACATTGGACCCTGCATGAGTTATATGGCTATTATATTATAAGCAGGGCTGATGTATGGCACCAATCGGCGATATATCCAGCTAATGGCAGACAGAATCTGCCTATTCCCCTGTAAATTCATAGGATTTGGGGAGCGGGAGGGAGACTATAGAGGGGTATTTGGCAGAATTACAGCTTCGCAGTAGTCTCGTAGCTGCAGGAGGCCTGGCGTACAGAGCGTGGTATATGGTCCTGATTTGTACTCAGCCGCAGAGAGAGCATCTTGTTTGTTTATGGCCTAATAACCGTTTTGCTGCCAGAAGAAAAGAGACGAGAAAAGGTTAAACTCGTACGACTGTTAACCTAGAAACAGCCCAATCTTGTAGTATATCCAGGACTTCTATTACTTGTCAAGTTGAAAAGCAGAACACCCCGGTGACATGAAAATTGCTCAGTCAATAATTCACTCCTTTCTTCCTTTTGGAGTAAGGATAAAACAGATCTGGAAAAAAATACTCCCATTCTCTAGTGTGGCAAAAGCCCCGGGTGTCCTGGGGAGCACATGGGGTCCTGTACATTTTAGAATACCAACATTGCTACTTTGTGTCTATTAAGTAAGTCCCTAACTCACCTCTCTACAGGACTATTCCCCTCCATGACTCATCACCTGGAGTTACTGACAACTTCAGATGTTCAGTAGAGTATAAAGGATTACGTCAAGGGGTAGGGAGTTCATGTTCATCAGTGCCACATGTATCATCCTTCTTAATACTGTACCCCATATAAGATTTACTCAAGAGAAGGGGGTTTGAGACCATCGGCTGAGATGTAATTTGAAGCTCCAGTGGACCCCATTTACCATGTTCTATTTATAATACTAGTATCATCTTAAGTGCAGAGGGGCTTTTGTCCCTCCTCACCCACTAGGAAAGGTTTTTGAAAACCGCAATCACTATTGTTCTGTAATATGTTTTTGTGCAACAAATCTGTTAAAGGGCTTTAGCAGCCAGTAAAAATTGATGGCCTATCCTCAAAATATAGGCCAACAATAGCTGATCACTCGGCGTCCGACTGCTGGGACCCCCACTGATCATCTGGGGCCACAGTGTTCATACGAGTGATGCTTCCCCTTCATTCCGGTCACTGCTCATACTGAGAATTGCTGCAATAGCAGTAGCGGCGGGTTCACAGTATTACAGCCTCCTCCCATTCACTTTAATGGGAGAAGGTTGTAATACTGTGAATCACCACTACTGCTGTGTCAGCGATTCATAATACGAGCAGTGACCGGAATCAAGGGGAAGCAGCGCTCGTACGGCAGTCGGAGACAGATGAGAAAGGGGTTAGATAATTTGTTCACTTGACCGCCTCCATTTTACATAATCTGGATGCGACAAAATTATTTACACAGCACAGACATGGGCAGCTGGGGTTTTTATTTGCACGGGGGGTATTATATCAAGATCCAGTAAGGAGTGATTTTATAAGTATATAGATGTGTCTTTCCTTACATTTCCTCTTATCTTTAGATATACTGAGATATGTGGTGCGAGAGGAACAGCTTTGAAAAAAAACATGATTTTGCGATACTCTTTCACGAGATGTCTATGCTATATGTGTCTCCTTATACACTACCGTTCAAAAGTTTAGGGTCACTTATAAATTTCCTTTTTTTTGAAAGAAAAGCACAGTTTTTTTCAATGAAGATAGCATTAAATTAATCAGAAATACACTCTATACATTGTTAATGTGCTAAATGACTATTCTAGCTGCAAACGTCTGGTTTTTAATGCAATATCTACATAGGTGTATAGAGGCCCATTTCCAGCAACCATCACTCCAGTGTTCTAATGGTACATTGTGTTTGCTAACTGTGTTAGAAGGCTAATGGATGATTAGAAAACACTTGAAAACCCTTGTGCAATTATGTTAGCACCGCTGTAAACAGTTTTGCTGTTTAGAGGAGCTATAAAACTGACCTTCCTTTGAGCTAGTTGAGAATCTGGAGCATTACATTTGTGGGTTCTATTAAACTCTCCAAATGGCTAGAAAAAGAGAGCTTTCATGTGAAACTCGACAGTCTATTCTTGTTCTTAGAAATGAAGGCTATTCCATGCGAGAAAATGCCAAGAAACTGAAGATTTCCTACAACGGTGTGTACTACTCCCTTCAGAGGACAGCACAAACAGGCTCTAACCAGAGTAGAAAGGGAAGTGGGAGGCCCCGCTGCACAACTGAGCAACGAGACAAGTACATTAGAGTCTCTAATTTGAGAAATAGACGCCTCACAGGTCCTCAACTGGCAGCTTCATTAAATAGTACCCGCAAAACGCCAGTGTCAACGTCTACAGTGAAGAGGCGACTCCGGGATGCTGGCCTTCAGGGCAGAGTGGCAAAGAAAAAGCCGTATCTGAGACTGGCTAATAAAAGGAAAAGATTAATATGGGCAAAAGCACACAGACATTGGACAGAGGAAGATTGGAAAAAAGTGTTATGGACAGACGAATCGAAGTTTGAGGTGTTTGGATCACACAGAAGAACATTTGTGAGACGCAGAACAACTGAAAAGATGCCCTGTGGACAGCGCTTGATTGCCTGACGCCATCTGTCAAGCATGGTGGAGGTAATGTGATGGTCTGGGGTTGCTTTGGTGCTGGTAAAGTGGGAGATTTGTACAAGGTAAAAGGGATTTTGAATAAGGAAGGCTATCACTCCATTTTTCAACGCCATACCCAGTGGACAGCGCTTGATTGGAGCCAATTTCATCCTACAACAGGACAATGACCCAAAGCACATCTCCAAATTATGCAAGAACTATTTAGGGAAGAAGCAGGCAGCTGGTATTCTATCTGTAATGGAGTGGCCAGCGCAGTCACCAGATCTCAACCCCATAGAGCTGTTGTGGGAGCAGCTTGACCGTATGGTACGCAAGAAGTGCCCATCAAGCCAATCCAACTTGTGGGAGGGGCTTCTGGAAGCATGGGGTGAAATTTCTCCTGATTACCTCAGCAAATTAACAGCTAGAATGCCAAAGGTCTGCAATGCTGTAATTGCTGCAAATGGAGCATTCTTTGACGAAAGCAAAGTTTGAAGGAGAAAATTATTATTTCAAATAAAAATCATTATTTCTAACCTTGTCAATGTCTTGACTATATTTTCTAGTCATTTTGCAACTCATTTGATAAATATAAGTGTGAGTTTTCATGGAAAACACAAAATTGTCTGGGTGACCCCAAACTTTTGAACGGTAGTGTATGTGTGGCCACCCAGTGGTTGTGATGTAAATTGCAGCCTGTCAAGGGTTTTGCTAGCATGTCGCGATATTGTATTGAATTGCTTCCTTGCCAAATTGGAATCCTTAACCAAATTAAAGCAAAGACAGTAAAAAGAGTTTATAAAGTGGCCATCCCTTTAATAATGAATCTTGACTGCTCATAGGAACTTGGAAAACTCTTTTTTTTCCATATATCATCACAACAGTTCCTGCTCCCCACATTTCCTGACTTCATATTAATGATTTATGTCTAGTCCATTGATAAGTTTAAAAAAATCAATCCAGTAACTTGTAAACCAACATCAAACCCGAACCCAGACTACGTCATAAGTCCAACATTTACAGCAGCTTCTCTTCTCCTCTAGTCTTCAGCAGAGCGAAAAAAAACAAACCATCATCTTAATTACAAATTTGTTTTGGACACCAGCTGCTAGTAAAATATCCTCGGGCTGGTTTATTCCATCCAATGACTGCTGATGAATATTCCCTTTTAAATTAAGGGCCCTAAGTGTTGTCTGGGGGAGGAGTGGAGAGAACTGTGGCCCAAGCAAGGTGTTCAGAAGAGCCAGACTTCTAACAGGTTTCTTTTAAAGCAAGAGCATGGCAGAAGATGAAAGATGCCTCCATCTCCTAAAGCTGCATGAACTCTACACAACAAATATCTACAGTTAAAAATATTTACTGGAACTGGTTAGAAATTTGCTGAAAAAAATAATTATATTTTACCAAAGCGTAAAATACATCATAGATGAAACTGGAGATTTCACAGGAATTTAAAGAGCCTTTCCCCCAAAAATATACTGTATTCCCAATATATATAAATCTGCAAATAGCTTCAATGCATTCCACTAGTGTCCATAGCCTAAATTCATTAATGGCATTATTAAAATTTTTTGATAGTTATTCTTATTGTGAAGAAAATATGACAAAAAGTGCACCAAAAACGGTGACAAAAAAGTAAGTGTGAATACACTCATAGCTTGTACAACCAGGTACCAGATCTACTGGTGTTACGAAGGGTCTGTGGACCCACTGGGCCGTACCGCTTTGGCGGTAAGGTAGCTGGCCAACAGGGAGCAGGTGAATGTCTATAGTTCTATAGATACCTGTGGCAGCTAAGACAGCGGCGGGACAGGCTCGGCTGGGACTGGGTAGCAGGCGGACGTCAGGCGAGGTGAAGCAGGTCAGACGTGGATGTAGCGCAGCACGACTTTAGTTCAGCTCAGTGCTCGACCAGGAATGTATGGATTGCTAGGAACAGGAACTGGAAACGGGTATAGGGGCAGGGAATGGAACAGGAAACACACTAGGAGGCCATCACATAGACAAACTATAGGGACCACAACAACGCTCAGGCATAGAACTAGGGGGCTGGACCCCTCTTATAGTCCAGGGTACTCACGGGTCAAAGTTCATCCACGAGGTCCGGTGCGCACGCTGCCCCTTTAAGAGCGGGCATGAGCGTGCGCACGCACCCTACGGGATCCGGCTGAGGTGAGTGGACGTGAGCGCTGGCATCACCTGAGGAGGAGGCTGGGGACAGCGCTTGCTGGCTCGTGGCTGCGGCTGTAAGGGGGAGGTTGGAGTTGACAGCCCGCAGCCACGGACATTACAACTGGTGAGATGGCCGGTGCCACCAAGGGGCAAATTTGGCTGTCTGATCTTCTGGTGGCAGTGTAGCTTGTCTGCTAAGATTATACATATTGGCCCTTGTATTTTAGATGGATGTTTCTTTCTATTTTTTTTTTAAATAAAATATGTAACATAACAGAAAAGGTAAAATAATAAATCCATAGATATAACATTTTTTTGTTACAATGGAAATAAAAAACAATTTCAATGGACCTTGGATGTAAATAAGTTAAACAATCCATTTAATATTGACTTCAGTAAAGAAACAGTATTGGAAATTTAGTTAAAAAACTGCTATAAATTTTACATCAATTTTCTATTCTATTTGGATCTCTTACCAATAAACAAAAATATAAAAAAAACTATTAAATTCAAATGTTAAAAATGAATACATAAAATACATTTTAAACAAAATATATAATAGTAATAATAAAAATACTAATCATAATAATAATAATAATAATTTAAAAAAAATATCACTACCCTGTATGATGTACAGTATATGTAAACTTTATTTATAAGAGTAGGATGATAGCAGAAATATAGAACGCTAATTATTTATTTTTTCTCATTACTTATAATTGGTTATCTCTGCTCAGTCTTTTATTTCTGGACTAGAATGGTTCCAGATTATTTAGCATTTCTTTGCCAGTCTACCAGAGTTTCTTGACTAACTGATGCCGAAATTGAAGGAACTTGGAACTTGACTAAATAAATGTATATAAGTAAATGGAGTAATACAGTATGTTTCATATTAAAAAAACAAACTATGTCAATTCGGAGGAAACAATGTGGGTGTTACAGAGGCGACTTGACAGGCCTATCTTCTGTCGTCTACAGTTCGCTTTGACAATGACAGTGAAAAGATGGATTTATCACTTGAGAGGTGACATGTGCACGCTACGGCAGAAAATGGAGCAGCAGCGATAGCCGGGACTCGAGTCTAAATATCATCACACGCTTGGCTGACTCGCTAGAAGCCATCACATATAAAAAGAAACAAGAAACGCGCAATGTTCATCTATAGAGACTGCTTTATTAATAGTGTGAGGAATATGTACGTCGGAGTCAGGCGCGGGCGCTATTACATCTATTACATTCAATAAACTTGGCTGATGCTTAATGTGTTTCTATGAAGGGCAGTTTATTCCGATGATTTTACTATCTTGTCTCATTCAGGGGAATGAATACACTGCAGTGTACTGGATTCAGTTAGGTTAATAGAAAGATGAAGAGTATATATGAGAAGGATATGCCACTGAAATAATATTTAGTATTTAGCATCAGGACCGGTGGACTATTGACATTTTTCTTCCCTGACAAATTAACTGCAAAATTTGTTTTGCGCTAAATTTTTCGCAATTGTCAATCACAATAATGAACCAGGCACTTTCAAAAGCTAAGCCATTTCAGATTAAGGTGAGGCTTACTGTAATGTTCTTTAATGGGAGAAGGGACAGGAAGTCCAGAAATCTCTGTGTCCCCATGATCACTACTTTAGGCAGAGGCGGAGCTACAGGCGCTGCAGCGGTAGCAGTGCCCCACAGGCCCTGATGTCTGAAGGAGCCCTAAAGCCACTCTGCCACATAAGAGAACACCAGTATTATAATTGCCACATAGTAAGTGGAGGTGCCTGGCGATAAATTTTGCATTGGGGCCTAGGAAATACACGTTACGCATCTGACTTTTTGTCACATATCTCCAGTATTGGAACCTCCAGGAATATTTACATCGATAGGTTGGACTGACATCGATAGGTTGGACTGATACCAGAAGCTAGTCTTATAACTTCAGTGCACTTTTTTAGCTGAACAGTTGGGTCTGTCGTCCTTTAAAAGGCTCCTGGCCATTGACCCTTATATCTCAATAATTGTGGTTTAAGACAGTGATGTGTTGTTTTCAAAGATGTAACAACTCATCCAAAAATTGGAATAAGACTCCGCCATGCCATGACTACCCTTAGAATAGCATAGTTATTTGGAACGATTATTACGATCTAGTCTTTGTCATTTTCTCCCTCTCCTTAGCTTCTCAGCACTCTCTACTCCATTATCCATTGCCCCCTTAAACAGTGGAGAAAAGACCCTTAGCTGCCCGGCCTGTACATCCTTGGCCGTATGATCTACAGCATATGTATGTTATCCTGAAATATATAAATCTCGACACGGTCTTTTGAGTTGACTCCCTCTTCCCACCATCAGCGACAAGAAAACTGTTCTACTTCATTGGAGTTTAAATCATTTGGCTGAATTATAATTTTTTGCTCCACTTTCTCCATATTGTTTTACTTTGCATCCCTAGGCCTCTGCAGACACTTCCGATGTATCACAAGCACGTCAGTCAATTTCTATTTGATGGCAAATAATATGTTCAGACCTCATTAAACATGGCAGCCACCATGCATTTCCCCAGTGCTTACTTGGAGAAGCTGCTGCTCACGTGTGAGACACATCCGATGTATCACAAGCACTTCAGTCAATTTCTAATTGATGGCAAATAGTATGGGCAGACCTCATTAAACATGGCAGCCATCATGCGTTTCCCCAGAGCTGACTTGGAGAAGCTGCTGCTCGCGTGTTTGGTTATTTTCTGGCTTAGTCAACTATGAACATCTAGAAGTAATAATATCATAGCTGATTTCCTTCATTGCCGTCCCATTCTGCAAATGGAGCTAGTAGAGCTATATGTTATCTCTGCAGTTAACCTGCTGTTTCTAGCTGTTTTGGCAACATTCGAAGTCTTAGAGTGTCACGTGATTTTTTTTTTGGTGCTTTAGTCATACCAAGAGGAATCACAGATGGACTTATAGCATATTGATGACACTTTATCTTACCACCCTTCTCCACACACTTTAGGAACCTGTTTAGAAGGGCAATAATAGCTTTGGAATCATATTATACATATTTCCTAGTTTACAGGAGGTTCATCCAACCTGCCGTAATCCGTCATCTTCCAAACTGATGCTAGCACTTCTTGGCATACTGAGCCTTCATTTTCTCTTGCTCCTCTCTTGCCTTCTTCTCATGACTTTTCAATTGTCCTTCAAATCGAAGGCCAACTTCCCTATCTTGTACTTGACTATACAAGAATTACGAGCCACCAAAGCACCCTACAAATCCCAAAAATGCCATTTCAAGGGCACATGGGTGTCTGACTTCATGTCATGTTCATCTACATGACTCCACATCGACGAACAAAAGTTATTATCCACAGATGAGTTCCACCGCAATTTCTCAACTGTATGAATTCTTTGTTAAAAAGACTAAATAAAATCATCTCCTTAAAAAGACTCTATATAAGCCACAACATTGCCTAGATGACAGGAAAGTCTATGTGAGGAATTGAGTTGAGCATCTATCAATATACGGATGTATATATGTAATTTATTCATTACTTTCCCCAGAATTTAGAATTCCTAAGCAGCATCAAAATCCCCATCTTGGGATCGCATGGGTTCGACCTTACCTTGACCTGAATACTTTTACTAAGACTTAAAATTTATCACATTCATTTCCCACAGAACCGAGAGCAGAGAAGGATAAGAAGGAGATGGCAGCTTCAAGGAGATAGAAAATACTGTTCCCATGTCTACACTGGCTGACAGTAAGGGATTTAGTGGATATATGATGTGGAACTGTCCAGATAAAGGATTTGGGAGTCCAAACAAGTGTTATGCCAGACTATAAAAATTTTCCCTCAATAATAGACATCTCCAAGGAAACAAAGAAGGAATATTGAACACAAGTCTAGAACTCCAAATCTCTGGCACCCAATGGACACATTTCACTAGTAAATTGGATTAGACTTCCGCTTTCATATGCATTTCAGGTCATGGATAGCTCTGGACTATGTTTTTTGTGGAACATGTTGTATTTTTTTAATGACATTTTTTTAGAGGTCCAGCACACAATATGATGTTAAAAAATACAAAACTGTTTATTTAAGTCAAAATTAAAACAAGAAATTAAAAAATCCCGGGAGAGAACGCCTACGCATTTTGAACTTTTCAGTTCTTAATCATAGAAAAAAAAAATTTCCTTGGATTTCTACCTACTCTTGACATAGCTCTCTTGCCCGTGCACCAAATAATCATGGAATGTGGTGTCTTTACTTCAAATGAGTGGTAAGCGGACCAATTTTTCTTGTGTATTTTTTAAATTACATTATTAAATGTACCATATATTGTACATATATTATAAAAATTATTTTGTGCGGTGGAATTGAAAAAACTGCAATTCTGCCTTAGTTTTTGGTTTTGTGTTTACAACATTTACTGTGAGGTAAAAAAATGACATGTTAACTTTATTCTGCAGGTCGATACAATTAAATTATTTTAGTATTTTTTACTACTTTTACAAAGCAAAAACACTTAAAAAAATTGCTTTGTTTTGCCATATTCTGAGAACTATAACTTTTTTATAATTCCTATGTTCAAGAATATAACTAACATAATACTGCCCCCTATGTACAAGAATATAACTACTATAATACTTCCCCTATGTACAAGAATATAACTACTATAATACTGCCCCCTATGTACAAGAATATAACTATTATAATACTGCCCCCTATGTACAAGAATATAACTACTATAATGCTGCTCCCTATGTACAAGAATATAACTATTATAATACTGCTAGAATGCACAAGAATATAACTACTATAAGGGCACATTCACACGTGGCGGAATTGCTGTTGAATTCCGCTGCGGACAGTGCACAGTGGAATTCTGCAGCAGCCGTTTTTTACATTGGTTTCTCTACATTTTTAGGAAACTTAGTTCAGACGTTGCGGAAAATAACTGTGCGGAATTTAGGCTGCGGTGAAGAATTTTCCCTCCGCAGCATGCTCATTATGTTGCGGAGAAGAAGTGGAATTTCACTGTGGTTTTCAGCCTTTGCAATACAAGAACTGAAATCTGCCCCTATGTACAAGACTATAACTACTATAATACTGCCCTCTATGTACAAGAATATAACTATTATAATACAGCCCCCTATGTACAAGAATATAACTACTATAATACTGCTCCTATGTACAAGAATATAACTACTATAATACTGCTCCTATGTACAAGAATATAACTACTATAATACTGCTCCTATGTACAAGACTATAACTACTATAATTATCTTTTTTATTTGAAAACTTGCAACAAAATATTACAATACCTTTGCAATACACTCATAACAGATAAAGAAAATAAACGTATGTCTCTTAATAACATCACAATCATTAAACAAACCATAATATATGAATATTGCGCCAGTATAGATTGTTTCAACTATTTTCCATGATATTATTCTAGACAGTATTACAGGAGAGTTCTTCTTTATTGGTGACCGGGCAGCATCGCGCACACCACAGATGGGACACGGTCACCACATTTATGACATATAGTGAACCTCTATGATATAAACGGAGTTCGGGGTAGAAGTCTCCATACAGCAGCTGAGAGTTTCTCTGTCCCACTAGATGTGGTGACTGCAGGGACACAGCAGGGACATTACTCTGTAGATAAGTCTCTTGTATAAAGATGACATTGGTTTTGTTGTCAGACAGACGCTGGAATATCGCCCGCCGCCTGGTCCTATTCTTCACACTGTTCACATTAATAGGAGGTGATTTTCAGCCTCATCTTGGTTACATGTCTTTCCTACTTTTTTTCCTTCTTCCACTGCTATGTCCTGTAACACCCCATCTTTTGGTGGACATTGGGGGGTCAGCGTCTTCATCCTGAGGTTCGTCGTCTGGGATGTATGAGGAGACTTGCTCCATCTCTGCTTCTTCTTCCTGGTCATCTTCCCCCAGCGCACAGTAACGTCCCCCAGTTATCGCAAGCACTGGAGACTCCGGTGATTTCTTTGCAGCAGTGATTTTTTTCCTAGAAGAATTATCTGTTTTACTTCTCCTTTTAACCGTCTGAAATCCTTCCTCATCCATACTGGTCGCTGCGGCTGGATCAGCCTTGTTTTTACTGGTCGCTGCGGCTGGATCAGCTGGTTCTTTACTGGTCACTGCGGCTGGATCAGCTGGTTCCTTACTGTTCGCTGCGGCTGGAACAGCTGGTTCCTTACTGTTCGCTGCGGCTGGATCAGCTGGTTCCTTACTGGTCGCTGCGGCTGGATCAGCTGGTTCCTTCCTGGTCGCTGCGGCTGGATCAGCTGGTTCCTTACTGGTCGCTGCGGCTGGATCAGCTGGTTCCTTACTGGTCACTGCGGCTGAATCAGCTGGTTCCTTACTGG
Source organism: Rhinoderma darwinii (assembly GCF_050947455.1). Taxonomy (NCBI): domain Eukaryota; kingdom Metazoa; phylum Chordata; class Amphibia; order Anura; family Rhinodermatidae; genus Rhinoderma; species Rhinoderma darwinii. The sequence goes on from NC_134687.1 coordinate 594,293,502, forward strand.
TCACTGCGGCCGGATCAGCTGGTTCTTTACTGGTCGCTGCGACTGGCTCAGCTGGTTCCTTACTGGTGTTGGGCAGATGTTTAGATGTTTTGGTGACAGAGTGACTGGATATTTTGCTTTTAGCATGACCTCTATTCTCAGTGGCTGGTGACACTTGTGCAGCATCCACAGATGGGACATTCGTCACTGGAGCAGGGTCTCTGGTACTTCGGCTCACATCATCGTTGGGGTTTCCAGGTTCTGGGGTTGTATCTATACATATGGAGACATCCTCCTGGTCTTCCTCCATGGCTTCTTTAAAGGTCTCCTCCTTATTATGCTCTGCATGCGGACACTCCCGGAATGTATGTCCAGGTCCTAAGCACAGGTTACAAATGACAGGTCCTGTACAATCGTCCTTCACATGCCCAAACTGACCACATAGTGAGCGCTTAATACGGGAACAGTTGAATGCCAGGTGTCTGCCCCCACATCTATGGCACAGTCGATGTTGACCAGGGTAGTAACATACGCCTCTCTCCGAGCCCAGGTAGAAGGAGTGCGGCAGATGTCTGGTCACTCCATTCTCCTGAACCAGCTGGATCTTGACAGAATATCCTCCATTCCAGATCTCCTCCTCATCATAGATCTTTGTTGGCAGTCTCTTCACCTCACAATATCTGCTCAACCAGTGCTGCAAATCTGCCAGAGCCACCACCTCAGACTGGAACAGGACGGTGGCGGTGACTACCTGGGGTTTAGTCAGCTGGATGACATGTAGATGCTCCCACATCGCGTGCTCCTTTGTATCGTTATAAATACTCCAGAATAAGTCTAGACTATATTGCAGCTTGAAACTGATGTCATAATTCCTCCTGGAGGGAACGTGGATCAGAGCGAACACCTCAGAAGCTTTAAACTTCATAAACTCCTTCAACAAAACTTTCCCAATGTAGAGTCTGGAGGGGAGGTTTTCCTCTGGTCCTGAGTACCTGATTCTGACCGTGTTCCTCCTCTGAGGTGTGGGGTTAGTCGGTCTTGTGACGCTGGAGAACAGTCTCCTGTACTGAGGTCTGTCAGCAGGTGGGTCAGGACTGGACCTCTCCTCAGCTGATTGTACTGCAGATCCTCCTGTGTCTGCTCCTGATCGCTGTGTAACCCCTACTCCATTCACTGACACTGCGGACGGCTGAACCTCCAGAACAGGGTCTGCAACGTCCGCCTCAGCCTGTGCCGCTGGTTCATCAGATATCAGACTGTCAATCACCGCGCTGAGCGAGGTCTCACTTACAATGTCAGTATATGCGGCACTTTCTTGCTCACTCCCAGGAGTGCCACTCGCATTGACTTCATCAGTACTGCACATAGAGTCTACTGCAGTTAACCCCTCGTCAGCTGGCACACATTTCTCTGCAGCTTTAGCAGCATTTTTGTTGACTGTTAGCACAGACCCCACACATGATGGGAGTTGTGAATCTCCAGCCACTGCACACTCATATCTTCCAGGGTTTCCCTGCTCCACAATATTATACACAGTCTTATAGTCAGTGTCTTTTTTTGCAATGATATTTTTTCTCTTCACAGTTTGGGCTCTGGTCTCCCTTTTGTTCTCAATTGGCCGCTTCTTTATGTTGGGTACTGTGCATGATTCTTTCTGCAATCTCTCCTTCAATATCACCAGCTCACGTGTGCAAACATCCAGACACTCACATTTCATCAGCTTTGCCTTTGGATCAGTCTCTTGGTTAATTTCAGTTCTCAATTTGCGAACTTGCATTTCCATTTTAAAGATATTTTTCTTTGTCATTTTTGTGCACAATTCACGAACATCATGAGATTCAGTTGACTCACCAGCCACCATTTTCAGATCATCACCTCCACCATCTCCATGCTGCAGGCCAAACTCCAGACTCTTGGCTTTCCCATGATCATCAGCCCAGGACCCCTCCCCTCCACCTGGGTCAGAAGCCATGCATAGTCCTAACAGGGAGCTCACAAGCACACGTCTATCCTCTCCTATGGACAAGAATATAACTGCTATAATACTGCCCCCTATGTACAAAAATATAACTACTATAATACTGCCCCCTATGTACAAGAATATAACTACTATAATACTGCTCCTATGTACAAGAATATAACTACTATAATACTGCTCCTATGTACAAGGATATAACTACTATAATACTGCTCCTATGTACAAGACTATAACTACTATAATACTGCCCGCTATATACAAGAATATAACTATTATATTGCTGCCCCTGTGTACAAGAATAAAACTACTATAAGACTGGGTTCACACAACCTATTTTCAGACGTAAACGAGGCATATTATGCCTCGTTTTACGCCTGAAAATAGGGCTACAATACGTCGGCAAACATCTGCCCATTCATTTGAATGGGTTTGCCGACGTACTGTGCAGACAACCTGTCAGTTACGCGTCGTCGTTTGACAGCTGTCAAACGACGACGCGTAAATTGACTGCCTCGGCAAAGAAGTGCAGGGCACTTCTTTGCAACGTAATTTGAGCCGTTCTTCATTGAACTCAATGAAGAGCAGCTCAAGATTTACGAGCGTCACAGACACCTCGCATAATACGAGGAGGAGCTTTTACTCCTGAAAACAGTCTGTCTTTTCAGACGTAAAAGCCTCTCATCGTGTGCACATACCCTAATACTGCCTCCTATGTATAAGAATATAACTACTATAATACTGTCTCTATGTACAAGAATATAACTACTATAATACTGCCCCTATGTACAAGAATAAAACTACTATAATACTGCCCACTATGTATAAGAAAATAACTACTATAATACTGTCTCTATGTACAAGAATATAACTACTATAATACTGCCCCCTATATAAAAGATTATAACTACTATAACACTTCCCCCTATATACAAGAATATAACTACTATAATACTGCCCTCTATGTACAAGAATATAACTACCATAATACTGCTTGTATATACAAAAATATAGCTACTATATTACTGCCCCTATGTACAAGAATATAACTACTATAATACTGCCCTCTCTGCACAAGAATATAACTACTATAATACTGCCCCCTATGTACAAGTATATAACTACTATAATACTGCCCTTATGTACAAGATTATAACTTCTATAATACTACCCCCTATGTACGAGAATATAACTACTATAATACTGCCCCTATATACAAGAATATAACTACTATAATACTGTCCCCTATATACAAGAATATAACTACTATAATACTGCTCCTATGTACAAGAATATAACTACTATAATACTGCCTCCTATGTACAAGAATATAACTACTATAACACTGTCCCCTATATACAAGAATATAACTACTACAATACTGCTCCTATGTACAAGAATAAAACTATTATAATACTGTCTCCTATGTACAAGAATATAACTACTATAATACTGCCCCCTATGTATAAGAATATAACTACTATAGTATTGCCTCCTATGTACAAGACTATAACTACTATAATACTGCCCCCTATGTATAAGAATATAACTACTATAGTATTGCCTCCTATGTACAAGATTATAAATACTATAATACTGTCCTCTATATACAAGAATATAACTACTATAATACTGCCTCCTATGTACAAGACTATAACTACTATAATACTGCCCCCTATGTACAAAAATATAACTACTATAATACTGCCCCCTATGTACAAGAATATAATTACTATAATACTGCCTCCTATGTACAAGACTATAACTACTATAATACTTCCTCCTATGTACAAAAATATAACTACTATAATACTGCCCCCTATGTACAAGAATATAATTACTATAATACTGCCCCCTATGTACAAGAATATAACTACTATAATACTTTCCCCTATATACAAGAATATAACTACTATAATACTGTCCCTATGTACAAGAATATAACTACTATAATACTGCCTCCTATATACAAGAATATAACTACTATAATACTACCTAATATGTACAAGAATATAACTACTATAATACTGCCCCCTATGTACAAGAATATAACTACTATAATACTGCCTCCTATGTACAAGAATATAACTTCTATAATACCTCCTCCTATGTTCAAAAATATAGCTACTATAATACTACCCCCTATGTACAAGAATATAATTACTATCATACTGCCCCCTATGTACAAGAATATAATTACTACAATACTGCCCCTTATTTGAAAGGCAATTGAGTTGAATTTATAGGATTCTCATATCAGAGTTGCTTTTTGATATTAACTGGATCCATGATTGAAATTTGATGGACCTGTGTAATGTGAAGACTTATGACAGGTGGTTCAGTTCGTGCTTATACACAATAATGTATTTTTTTCTAATTAATTCCTCTTATTTCCTTACTGAACGCTTGTTATACTTGGTGCATTGTCTGGGCACATCCTGACATCCTCCCCATCATGACCGGATTCAGCAGAGACAGATTAGTTTGGGGATTGTGGAGATTCCAGGATTTGAGGGATGTTCAGGGATTAGTGTAAACTCCCCACGTCTCATCCCGCATTTGTGTCTGTTAATCAGATTGAGCCACTGATATTTTAGTATTACATACGTATTACGGTCATGTAAGCATTCGGACATCACTTTAGTCTTAGCCAGCACTGTGCATAGCAGAGCCCAAATTATTTCTTGTGATAGTCTTTCAACTCCCTTATATCCTATGGGAGAGATTTATTTAGACTGGTGTTTCATACGCCAGTCTTAATATAAAGATAGCTTTAGTAAGATGTGCCTAATTCAATAAGATCCCTCTTATTAAATTAGGCGCGTCTCTGGCTGTAAATGCACTTGTAAGAGAAATCTACGCCAGCTACGAGCTAGCGTAGATTTTCGCTATAATTTCCACCAGTTTCTGGCATAAATTATAGTAAATGTGTCTTCCGGCGCCAGGCCATGTCCCCCTTTGTTAAGCCCAACCTCTTTTTGGGAAAGTGGGGTGAGTGGTGTAAATGCATGAAAAGTCCCAATTTTTTAAGCACAAATTTCAAATTTTCTTTGCCAGAAAACCGGCGTAGAAAAGTTATCAAATTCTCCCCTTGTACGTATACTGGCCCTCTAGACGATTGATTTCACTGCCATTTTGGTTGGTCTGAATATTATTGTTTCCACCTGTCCACTAATTGCTAATAATCCTTGAGAATCTATAATACGGCCATGTGCATGAGTCCTTGCCCTACCTGAAAAAGAACAAGCCTTCTAAGGGTATGTGCACACACACTAATTACGTCCGTAATGGACGGACGTATTTCGGCCGCAAGTACCGGACCGAACACAGTGCAGGGAGCCGGGCTCCTAGCATCATAGTTATGTACGATGCTAGGAGTCCCTGCCTCTCTGCAGGACAACTGTCCCGTACTGTAATCATGTTTTCAATACGGGACAGTAGTTCCACTCAGAGTCAGGGACTCCTAGCATCGTACATAAGTATGATGCTAGGAGCCCTGCTCCCTGCACTGTGTTCGGTCCGGTACTTGCGGCCGAAATACGTCCGTCAATTACGGACGTAATTAGTGTGTGTGCACATGCCCTAAGAGATCTATATGTCTCACCAGGCCATAAGGGCTCTGCAGTACAAAAAAAGGTTAAGAGGTCTTGCCATATGTAATGGCCCACAAATATGGTAGACCTTGCAAAACTGGTCCTGGTTAAAAGTCCAAAAAGCCCCTTTAGAACAAAAAACTAATTGATAAAAGTGAACAACAAAACCTCCAAAATGTCTTTGTAGTCATTCAGCTTCAAGCTCTATTCAAAGCAAATATCATCTCAATGACTTCATGAAAAGAAAAGAGATCATTTGAAGTGGCTACAACTCCCTTGCTCTACAATTTAGAACATCAAAACCACTTATATCCTTTTAGTCTTCAGAAGCCAGGAAACTAACAGACATGATGTACACAGGCTACATTATTCCCCATTAAAGGACGTCATTTGGTAAAGGGAACAACTGCTTGGCCAACATTTCCAGCCAACTCCATAGCTTGAGCACCGTCAATGAGTGTGTGGGCCCTTTCTCACAAAAGGACCAAACTGACCTTTCTTGGTATTACTGTGGAGGTGTTGTTGGGGGGTACATTGCTTAAATTATGACTAAAACGCATCAAGGGAGGACATATTCATCCAGCACAACCTCAATCAAAGCCTCACGTTGGCCAATTTTAAATGACTGAAAACAGAAAAGCCATATGACCAAATGATCATCGGAGACATCCTCCCATTCTATAGCGGTTATTTACTCTTATCTGCCTGTATGGTGTCCCAGGCTCTGTAATGTAATTTAAACTATTTTGCAAAAAAAACAAAACAATATTAAAATATAAAGTTAAACAATTTGTGGAATCACAACAAAGAAGGTGTTAATATCATTAATATCTGTGACTACATTCAGTACATAGAATGTTAATAGAGAGAGATTGTTACAATCAAAGTTAAAGAGCAACTCCAGCTAAATATGAAAATCCTCTGTGCTTGTACTTACTGGGAAGCATATTAATCATTCAATGCTTATACATAGGGACAGTTTTATAGTTGTTATATCCTTGTATATAGGGGCAACAGTATAATAGTAATATCCTTGTACATAGGGGACAATATTATAGTAGTTATATCCTTGTACATAGGAGGCAGTATTATAGTAGTTATATTCTTGTACATAGGGGCAGTATTATAGTAGTTATATCCTTGTACATAGGAGTAGTATTATAGTAGTTATATTCTTGTACATAGGAGCAATATTATAGTAGTTATATTCTTGTACATAGGGGGCAGTATTATAGTAGTTATATTCTTATACATAGAGGGCAGTGTTATAGTAGTTATATTCTTATACATAGAGGCAGTATTATAGTAGTTATATTCTTATACATAGGAGGCAGTATTATAGTAGTTATATTCTTGTACATAGGGGGCAGTATTATAGTAGTTATATTCTTGTACATAGAGGGCAGTATTATAGTAGTTATATTCTTATACATAGGAGGCAGTATTATAGTAGTTATATTCTTGTACATAGGGGCAGTATTATAGTAGTTATATTCTTATACATAGGAGGCAGTATTATAGTAGTTATATTCTTGTACATAGGGGGCAGTATTATAGTAGTTATATTCTTGTACATAGAGGGCAGTATTATAGTAGTTATATTCTTATATCTAGGAGTAGTATTATAGTAGTTATATTTTAGTACATAGGGGGCAGTATTATAATAGTTATATTCTTGTACAAGTTGAACAATATTATAGCAGTTATAGTATTGCCCATAAGGGGCAGTATTATAGCAGTAAAATTATTCACAATATAGCACAGTATTATAATAATTTAATTTTGACCATGAGTAGCAGTATTATAGTACATTGACAATAAGCGGGTTTAAAAACTTCTACATATTTTGTCAGCCAGAAATAATCTGAGAGCAGTTCCCACTTCCCTCACCTTACTCCTCTTGGCAATTTATACTAAGTACGATACTCAGATATGGGAATAAAAAAAGAACACGCCTCCCATTGTTAATGAATGTGAAATCTATGCTCCATCCTGAGGCATGATGGGAGGAACATTCAGTGTGAAGAAATGTATTTAGTAAAACCCTTTTATTTAGTCGCTATATAATTGAGGAGTGTTTACTGCCCCATTAATGTCTGGTTCATCGGACTGGAATTGCTCTTTAAGTGATTCCATATTTTCTACATTTCTAAATGTCTTTCCACTGCCTGGAGATAGACTGTGCCTTTGATTTATAAGAGCTGTGCAGGAGAAAATTCACTGCTATGGGATTTCCCCTCTGGGTGTCAAAAAAATGTGCTGCCAATCCCCTCCCGGACTTGTCACATGAACAGTGGGATGTATTTTCACTTTTTCATCCTGGGTGAGAATAAATTATTTGCCGTCCTTCCCACTCTCAAGGAGAAAGCCTGTTAATGCTATCAAAATGATTTCTTAATTTGGCAGAACAAGCCCGGCGAGAGGCTTTAGTATGAAGCTGCGCGAGGTGTGAGTGTCGCACGTGACACGGAACATTCTAATAATGCCCAACAGCAAGAAGGGGGCAAGGCAAGGCCATGCGTCTAGGTAACTTTGCACAGAATGGTCTTCAATCCTGCTATATTTTATCCAATAAATGAAGAATCCCTGAAGGTTGCACGGATATGAAATATTCCCTTTATATAGGAAAGCATCAATGTCTGTGATAAGATGTCAATAAAACAGTGATGCTGAAGAAATCAAAACACATTTTTTTACTTTCTAGGGATGTTGAGACTTTTATTTGTAGTCATGTAATGAAAATAATGAAACAGCAGAAAGATAAAAAGGACAAAGATGTTTTATCTAGATCTGGTAGACAGAGGGGTGGAGCTGTGACAACTGTAAACTCATATTCAAGAATTGTAGAATGGTTAAAATCAAAAAGTGATATGACCTCCACGCTTTCCTCCCAAAAGTAGAAATAGAAAAGATTTTCAAATTCATATTCATCTCAGACATAAGCCCCACCCCTGAATACTCTGACCACACCTTCTAAATCACTACTGGTTAAAATAAAATTGACAATAGTCCTGATATTGCCAGCCCTATAGTAATGCTCATTAACCTCACATTAGTCCTCAAAGTGCCAGCCTGAGTAGTGTAGGAAAGCCAGGAGACACGGCTAGCAACTGCCTGAAGACAACTTGACAGAAGATTTAAGGAATTCTAAGTGTAGATAAAGCAGTGCTGAGTTTGTCATTTGGCCTAACTCATCTGTATGTGCTTTGTGTTGCTTTCTGTTTTATTGCAGGTAGGTCTACAAAATTATGAATACATTACAAACAGAGCGATCTATGACAAATTCAGCACTGTTTTATCTGTACTGGAGATTTTTGTTTTAGGTGGTTAAGCCCTTTAAAGGGATTGTACAGCCTTAGTTAAAAACGTGGCTGCTTTCTTTCAAAAACAGTGCCACCCCTGTCCACGGGTTGTTTGTGGTATTGTAGCTGAGCTCCATTGTATTGAAAGGGGTTGAGCTGCAGTACCACATACAACCTTTGACATACAACCTTTGAACAGGTGTGGCACTGTTTATGGAAGAGAGCAGCCACATTTTTCTAATCTTCTGCAACCCCTTTAATAATTTCCCAGGTTTTTTGAATAAGCATTATTTAGCATGATGATGTCTGACTTAAAAAATTATCCTATGCAGACCTAACGGGATAGCAGCCAACTAAATGTTTTTGGTGCCACCCATATGTTCTGCATATATATTTTAAGGTTATTTAGTCAAGTCTATTGAAATGCAGGTAAAGTATTGGACATGTTGATGGAGTGATGAGAGGAGCTTGGAGACTTCATTTTCCTCATTAACATGCATACCTGTACGATCACCTTCAATATTACATCATCACACGCTGCCAAGATACAGCTGCTGCTCTATACGATCTGCAGGTTTGATGGACAGACCGTTCCATTAACATTCACATTCCTGCTTTCTCATTGGGGACTGTATCGGAATTGAGGCATAAGAAGCCAGCAGACAATTAAAACAGATAGGTGTCTTCTGGGAAGCTCGAAAGGTGTGAACCGGAGTCTCTCGTCAAATTAGCTCTTCCAGCCTGTTGTCTCCTAGTCCACACTGTCCCACTCCCTTTAGACAATATGTTTATTCTGGCTTTATTTCGCATTACGTGCAGATTCGTATGTGTAGATTTCTAAGAAACGTAAAATATGTCTTCACATTTGAACACCATTTTATGTATACATATTATCTACATATAAGGTGGAGTGACTTTGTAAATACATTGCATAACTTATCTTGTATTAGTCCTGAGTTACAGCCTGTAATATTCTTCAGAGCTGCACTCACAATTCTGCTGGTTGTTATTGTAAATAGTTAATAAGGTTGTTTTCAGACACACCTCTATCAGCTTAGCTAATCTTCTGTAATACTTGGGAGCAGTTAGTTTTTCTCACATCATATAACGCTTTCCAAAAAATGCAATTACCAGAGCATGCCGTGTGCAGATACTAAAGAAGAGGGAAATGCTGCTAACAGGGACTTAACGATTGCGGTCGCAGGGGTTGCGACTGGGCCCGGAGTGTAAGGAGGCCTTCCAGTGGCCCGGATCCCTGGGGAGAGCGCTGCTGACTATGGTGGAGCAGAGAATCATTGGCTCTCTGCCCAGCCATTTATTTTAGTAAGCCGCTGGCAGTTCTAGGCCTGTGGCCTACTAGAAGTCGGGAGGATGCAGCGGATGTCAGCATCCCATAGCAGGTGGCGTGATGACATTACTGCCTCGCACCACCTGTGCCGGACCACTGCAGGAAGATGACACAGCTGCTCATCATGGGACGGGTATAGATGAGCTTTTATTTTAAAATATTCATTGGCGTAAAGGGAAAGTATTAATGGGGGGCACCTAACTACTATTAGAGCGCAAAAGGGACTTAACTACTATATGGGGGTACAAAAAGGGAGATAACTACTATATGGGGGCACACAGAGGGACCTAACAACTATATGGGGCACAAAGAGGGAAATAACTACTATATGGGGCCACAAAGGGGACATAACTACAATATGGGTGTACAAAGAGGACCTAACTATTTTATGTGCACAAAAGGGGGACTGACTACTATATAAGGCACAAAGGGGGAAATAACCACTACATGGGGGAACAAAGGGGACCTAAGTACTATATGAGCAAAAAGGGCAATTTACTACTATGGAGGAACAAAGGGGGACCTAACTACTATATGGGAGCACAAGGTGGACCTAACTATTATATGTGCACAAAAGGAGGCCTAACTATTATATAAGGCACAAAGGGGGAAATAACCAATATATAGAGGTACAAAGAGGACCTAACTACTATATGGGCAAAAAGGGGACCTAATTACTATATGGGGGCACAAAGTGGTACCTAAAAAACTATATGGGGGCACAAAGGGGACTTAACTACTATATGTGGACTCAAATGTGGATCTTACTACTATATGTAGCACAAAGGGGGGCCTAACTACTATATTGGGGCAAAAAGGAGACCTAACCACTATATGAGGGCACAGAATGGATCTTCATACTATATGAAGGAATAAAAGAGGCCTACCTACTATGGGGGCACAAAGGGGCCCTAACTACGATATGGGTACACAAAGAAGGACCTAACTACTATTTGGGGCGCAAAAGAAAAGGACTACTACCATATCAGGGCATGAAGGGTGACATTACTACTGTATGGGGACACAAAGGGGGACATTTCTACTGTGTGGCGCCACATAGGGAGACAAGTTGTTGTAGGGATCACAAAGGGGCTTGTATTACTGTGTGCGGGCACTATTACTTTGTGAGGCACTAAGATGATAATTACTACTGTGCGGGGCCTTAAAGTGGGCACTCTTATTGTTTGGGGGGCACTATTACTGTGTGGAGCACAAAAGAGGGTACTATTACTGTGTGGGGCACAAAGATGGGGGCATTATAACTGTATGCGGCACTATAGATGGTGATTTTCTGCAGAGGTCATAAAATGTTTTTTTATGACAAAAATTACTTTATAAAATTCATGCTTTCAAAAACACTGCAATCCTGAAGGAGCGGGACATAGCGCTCAAGTGAAAATGAATTTCTTCAGCCATCTCTGATTAAATCCATGCTCACAAGACGCACTGATTTGTATTTTTTATTAAACAAAAAAGGTAAATATTTTACTAGGGAAACGTTGAAATCTTCCTCTGAAACACGATTACGCTGATAAGTAGTTCGTATATTTAATTTTTTGCCTTCCGGGATTTCAGCTTTAAAACTCAGCAAGGCTGATTGCAGCAATCCTCATCTCCACTGCTTGCGCAAGAACAAGTCTTGTCAAATTATTGCTAACTAAAAACTAATTAGGAAGCAATGGCCGACATGAAGATAGCTGAGAGCCCATAGAGAAGAAGCCCGTCTGGGTTTCAGACGAAACATTTTTTCGCTATGACCCCAGTTGGTCCATCCCTTCGGGAGCCTTTCAGTCTCATTTTGTCTACACACTTCCCATTGTTCCTAATTAACCTCTAGAGCGTATTTTTTCTATTATGTGTCTGTGTTTTCTCTTTTAGTTATTTAAACATGCAAACATATAACCTGGGGAATGAAGCATGTTTAATGGAAAATAATATTGAGATATTATTTTTTATATGTTTACATAATGGATAAGACTGAAAAATAAGAAATAATCAGGTTTAATAAAAAATTTTTTTTATAAAAATATACAGTATAAGGCTTTATTCCGACTAACATAGCACAGTACAAGGTCCGAAATTGACAGAAATCCATAGAAATCTATTGGCCCATACAGTACCTCAGTGCGTCTCTTTACAAAATCAAACTAAAATCCATAAGAACGAAAATTGTAGCATTCTATTGGATGTTGTATTATGGACACATTCGCCAATAATTTACTGAAGTTACTAAGTGATAGTCTCTGTTCATAATATGGGGGCAATTTATTTAGCCTGGCATTTCATATGTCAGTCTTAGTGGCAAGAAAAGTTGAAGTAAACGGCGACACATTTATTAAGAGGCGAAAGCCTCTAAATAAATGTGTTGCAGGTTTTGGCTGGGCCGTGACCCACCATTGTGGTGCGACGACCACGGCCATGCGCCATCGGTTCATGCCCATCGGACATAATAAAAACCCACATACTCACCTTTCTAGGTCCTGACGTCATGTCAGGGCCTTATATGCGACTCTGCGCTTCAATGTCAGTAGTGCTATGTCACATATTATTTCCTAGTGCTGTCCGGCGTCAGGGCCTTATATTAGCCCTGCTGAAGTGATGAGGGAGATGGAGAAGAGGAGTGGTGAGGTGAGTATAATTTTTTTTTAATTAATTTTTTTTATTTTACCTGTCCAATTGGTGGAGCAGAGGGTACTCTTATCAGGGGGCAAGGTAGGAGCCCACACGTGCCTCTACCTTGCTACACCCAATAGAGTGAAATTAACGTTGGCTAGGAGCTGGCGTACATTTTGACTATAGTTTGTCAAGCCTCTGTGGCCACACACCCTTTTCCCTGAAGCCACACCCCCTTTCTTCAAGTGCTGAGGATAGCACAAAAAGGGCAAAAAATCTTTTGGGCCCTTTTGCGACTTTTCTATGCCAGTGAATGATTGATCATTTATCCCTTATGGCTTCTATTTATAGCATGCCATGTATGTTTTTAAAAAGGGGTCCATATGTGCTCCAATATTTTTCATGATAAGAATAACGCTAAAGGCTGCGCTATTCTATCTGTCAAAAATTCCAAAACAAATTCTGTCAGAGGCTCTGAACTTAAATGTGAATAGAGGCTTAAAAAATAATTTAATAGCCTGCCGAAGCTGATAATCTGGAAACTTGTCCAGGTATTCTAGCCAGAGGAAAATCCCTGTCCAGTCTAGGAGAACTTTGAATCCTGCATTTTGCCTTAAATAATGATGGGCCTAAGTTTTAGGCTTTTAAGAGCTTAAAAAAAATAAAAATAATGACCCTCGATTACACATTTATCAGTGGATAACCATTAAATCCCTGTATAAATATAGGTAGGGCGGGATGACCCTTTAACAAGGAGAACTCATTGTCAATTTCTTCAAATGTATACATGGGACATTTTTTTTTTATATATAAAAAAGTACAACATTTCAGTTAAAATTTCAGCGAATTGTTTGAATTCAAAAATTATTTTTCTCGTTTACGGAGTGATTCTGCAGTGTCTGTTTCTTTAAATCTCTTGGTCTGTTTTTTTTTTTTTTGGTGTAATTTCTCCCTGAACTTTCAGAAACCATGTGTGGAATAAAAAAACATATAATAAGTATAATTGACTTTAACCTACACCTGCTCATAAATAAATGCATTACGTGGAGAGAATAGGCGCAGGGTTTAGGCTTTGTTTATTACACCAGGGTCGGAATCTACAGTAGAAGCGCCAGGATCATTTACTTATTGTTAAAATTGCATTTCCTTTAACTCTTGTGAGACAGGATGATTGTTTTATAAGAATGTACCGCATTTATCTAAATCTCCACTCTGTGGGTTTCTTATGCCTTAAGAGTTCTCTAAGGAGTTCCATACACTCTTATTAAGATGCATTATCAGTATTTTTATATGAGGTCATTTCCAGGGCTTATAATAGGATTACCGGACAATATATCGGAGTTAACAAATATAAGGCTTACTTGTCCCTAAGGAGCTACAAGTCCCAGCACAATAGAAACAATTCAGCATGTGTCAGTGTGTCATTATTTTCTGTTTCATTTTATAATTGACAGTGTATTATTTTTCTGTACCCCTATTATGCATGTGTCATTGTTCTGCCACCCCAAGTGTCAGTGGGTCATTGTCCTGTACCCCAAATGTCAGTGGGTCATTGTCCTGTACCCCAAGTATTCAGTGGGTCATTGTTCTGTCACCACAAGTGTCAGTGTGTCATTGTTCTGTTACCCCAAGTGTCAGTGTGTCATTGTCCTGTACAACAAGTGTCAGTGTGTCATTGTCCTGTACCACAAGTGTTAGTGTGTCATTGTCCTATACCACAAGTGTCAGTGTGTCATTGTCCTGTACCACAAGTGTCAGTGGGTCATTGTCCTATACCACAAGTGTCAGTGTGTCATTGTCCTGTACCACAAGTTTCAGTGTGTCATTGTCCCGTACCACAAGTGTCAGTGTGTCATTGTTCTGTACCACAAGTGTCAGTGTATCATTGTCCTGTACCACAAGTGTCAGTGGGTCATTGTCCTGTACCACAAGTGTCAGTGTGTCATTGTCCTGTACCACAAGTGTCAGTGTGTCATTGTCCCGTACCACAAGTGTCAGTGTGTCATTGTTCTGTACCACAAGTGTCAGTGTATCATTGTCCTGTACCACAAGTGTCAGTGGGTCATTGTCCTGTACCACAAGTGTCAGTGTGTCATTGTCCTGTACCACACGTGTCAGTGGGTCATTGTCCTATACCACAAGTGTCAGTGTGTCATTGTCCTGTACCACAAGTGTCAGTGGGTCATTGTCCTATACCACAAGTGTCAGTGTGTCATTGTCCTGTACCACAAGTGTCAGTGTGTCATTGTCCTGTACCACAAGTGTCAGTGGGTCATTGTCCTATACCACAAGTGTCAGTGTGTCATTGTCCTGTACCACAAGTGTTAGTGTATCATTGTCCTGTACCACAAGTGTCAGTGGGTCATTGTCCTGTACCACAAGTGTCAGTGTGTCAATGTCCTGTACCACAAGTGTCAGTGGGTCATTGTCCTGTACCACAAGTGTCAGTGTGTCATTGTCCTGTACCACAAGTGTCAGTGGGTCATTGTCCTATACCACAAGTGTCAGTGTGTCATTGTCCTGTACCACAAGTGTCAGTGTGTCATTGTCCTGTACCACAAGTGTCAGTGTATCATTGTCCTGTACCACAAGTGTCAGTGTGTCATTGTCCTGTACCACAAGTGTCAGTGTTTCATTGTCCTGTACCACAAGTGTCAGTGTGTCATTGTCCTGTACCACAAGAGTCAGTGTGTCATTGTCCTGTACCACAAGTGTCAGTGTATCATTGTCCTGTACCACAAGTGTCAGTGTGTCATTGTTCTGTACCACAAGTGTCAGTGTATCATTGTCCTGTACCACAAGTGTCAGTGTGTCATTGTCCTGTACCACAAGTGTCAGTGTTTCATTGTCCTGTACCACAAGTGTCAGTGTGTCATTGTCCTGTACCACAAGAGTCAGTGTGTCATTGTCCTGTACCACAAGTGTCAGTGTATCATTGTCCTGTACCACAAGTGTCAGTGTGTCATTGTTCTGTACCACAAGTGTCAGTGTATCATTGACCTGTACCACAAGTGTAAGTGTATTACTGTCCTGTACCACAAGTGTCAGTGTGTCATTGTCCTGTACCACAAGTGTCAGTGTTTCATTGTCCTGTACCACAAGTGTCAGTGTGTCATTGTCCTGTACCACAAGAGTCAGTGTGTCATTGTCCTGTACCACAAGTGTCAGTGTATCATTGTCCTGTACCACAAGTGTCAGTGTGTCATTGTTCTGTACCACAAGTGTCAGTGTATCATTGACCTGTACCACAAGTGTAAGTGTATTACTGTCCTGTACCACACGTGTCAGTGTGTCATTGTCCTGTACCACAAGTGTCATTGTGTCATTGTCCTGTACCACAAATGTCAGTGGGTCATTGTCCTTTACCACAAGTGTCAGTGGGTCATTGTTATGTTTCCCAAATGTCAGTGGGTCATTGTTATGTTTCCCAAATGTCAGTGGATCATCGTTGCAATACTCCAAGCATCAGTGTGTCATTTTATGACTCCAAGTCTTACTTTTTGGCACTATTTGACCTATATACATCAAGATAATTGCCTATTTGTGGCTGATGCTGGCACAACGTTAGTAAATATCCCTGAATGCATCAGTGCCCACAGCCTTCTTTATTTACAGCAGAGATTGATCACCACCAGATCTGTCCCTTTAAACCCAGAGACAGACAAAGAGCATTGGAGGCAGCGAGTGTGGAGCTTGCAGCATTTTCTGGCACTGTCAGACCTTTTTGCAGAGGGTTTTAAATGAAGCCAGATAATCCGTGAGAGCAAGGTAAGTAAAGATAGCTCGCAAATGACACGAGTGTCTGTTTCAAAGCCCATCTGTTTTCACCTGGCAGATCAACACTGCTGGGATGCTTCCCTTTCCCATAAGCTGCTTTGAAAGTTTAGCAGGTACTGTAGCTGAGCAAAGATTTAGTTCCTATGTCCCCAGAGGTTTCTGGAGTGGAAGGCAATAAATTGATGGTATTTTAACCCATTCGCTTCTGGAAAGATACAACGGTTAGTACTAAAAAATTAATTTATCCCATATGTCTCTACCTAGTGGTGGAGGATTTTTTGTTGTTGTTTTTAAGCATAATTAACAATAAAAAGGAATAATATGTATTTGAGACCCTATCCTCTATGATTCAAAGTACAGTGGGAAAGATCTGCTAAGCTAAATGCACCAGAATTCTGTCTCAAATTGCACCAAAGCGCACCAAAAATCCGGTGCACGTGTCAAGCGTCAGATTTATTAAGTGTTTTAGACACTTTTTATGTGTTTTCGAAAGTTTTTTTAAAAAAAAAAAGTCTGTAACAGGGCATGGCTATGTGGAGTCCTAACATGCGCCAGATTTATAATAGCGTGTGCCACAATTATGGCACAAATTACTGGAGTAAAGTAAGCCATCCAAGAAAAGTGTCTAATACGTCTAGCAATATATGCCGAATCTATCACACAGCGTGCGACATTAAGATAAATTTGGCGCATCATCTGTCTGCCTGGTCTATTTTAAAACTGTCTAAATTTAAGACAGTAATGATAAATCTGCCCCAGTAACGAATCCTGACACTTCTGACTCTTTTTTCGTGAGATTCCGGCAAGTGAAACCAAATCTCGTTTAGCTCCGTGATCTCGCGAGATTTGGTTTCACTTGCCGGAATCTCACAAAAAAAGAGTCAGAAGTGTCAGGATTGTGAGTACACATGACGTCCAGGCTGGATGGTCATGTGTATTCATTATCAGGACACTAGTAATGTCAGGGCTTGTGTATGAGGCTGCACATAGCGATATATCTATATCGCTAGTGCTGTGTAAATGAATGGAGAGGAGTGCATGATGCCGATTGGTCAGCGTCATGCACGCCTCTGTACAACGCCCACTTGGTCGAAAGTAAAAGTACGCCCACTTGGGCATTAAGAAAGCTCATTAGCATAAACCAAAATCGCTCCTAACGTTGTGAAAAATGATCGTTTTTTTTAAATAAAAAGCATTACTGTCACCTACATTACAGCGCCCATCTCCTTATGTAGGAGACAGGGCACTTATAATGTGGTGACAGAGCCTCTTTAAGTTATGGTGGATCATGATTCATCAAAGGACTTGTCCAGGATTAGAAAAACATGGCTGCTTTCTTCCAAAATCTGCGCCACACCTGTCCACAGACTGTATATGGTATTGCAGCTCACTTCAGTGGATCTAAGCTGCAATACCAGACACAACCCATGGACTGGTGGGGCATTTTTTTTTTTTTAAGAAAGTGGCCATGTTTTTCTAATTCTGAGCAGCCCCTATAAGAACCTCTTGAAGTCATTCTTAAGGTTGGTGTTGATTCCATAGTAACCCAAAGCTTCTGACACATTTATTTCAGCATTTTGTCTCTGATAATCTTGGATTCAAATTTAATTTGGGCCTATTTTGTGCACATGCTGGAGTATAAGACTCTAGACTAAAGGATCGTTCCCATAATCCCATATCTGGAATCCTAAAAGAGGCCTTCAGTAAACAGGGAGACGTCGTGTGATGAAATTATGAGCAGTAATGATATGACTTCAGTGCACATTTTGACAGAACATTGACTGCTAAATCCTTGACACTTTACTCCTGACAGAACAAGGTGTTAGATTGAAGAATTAGGTTTTCGCTATCAATCTGCAAAACTCCCGCCTGCCTCCCCGCATTGCTTGATGTTACCAGCTGTTCGCATTCGGCAACAAATCATCGTCAAGGGCAGATATTGTAGTAACAGAAAATCAGTGGCCATATTTCATTATAAAGGAATGCCATAGAGAGATTCAGGTGACTGCTCCATGCAACAAATGCACTATATACACTATAAAACTGGGTTTACTTAACAGGAGCTCCTTCAAAGGTCTTTTAACCTTCTATAGAATAAAACAATTTATAGACTATAGATCTATAAGGTGCACATATGAAATTCCAACAATTGAACGTATTCTGAAATTAGTTAAAAGAACACTCTAGGCAAAACTGATACACTGTGTTATGCCTATTGCAGGGGATGAGGGGGTGGAGCATGACACAAGGATTTTTTGGTGTCTTTTCATTCCGGTGTCATGCCCCGCCCCCTCAGGCTCTGCACTGCAGGGTATCAGTTGTTCCAGTTTGTTAAAAAAAAAAGATTGGGAAGTATTAGGAAGATTGGCGCTAATTTTCATTGGCACAACTGCTCCTTTTACAAAGTATCTTAGTCCCGAATTTTTAAGACCATGAAAAAAGCAATAGTAACTACTAAAATAAAATGTATTTAAAAAATAAATTAACCCTTTTATGACCAACAGATGCCCATAAAGAAAGGAAAACATATTTCCTACAGTTCGCTGCAGTGCATAGGATATTATATAGTATGACCATCTCTACTTGCTGGTCCATACAATACCATGGGTGACTCAAGCTGTAATCATTTTAGCTTCATGTGATATTATTAGTTGGAATGCAGTAATTTGTGAATAAATTCCAGAATTTGGTTAAATTCCAAATTGGGATTTGATTTGCTTATTTTTAGTTGCACGGAATATGATGATCTTGACAACATGTCCGCAAAAATGGTGGAAGTTGCCAATAATATATCCATTCACAGACCCTTACAGCCTTGTATATGTGCAGTCATCTTCTTGATCTTAAAGGATGATCTTTACAGTTCTATTTGAATTCATTAAAACAAATGAATTACTGTGTATGTGGCCGGGCGAACTTACAGCTCTCTGTCCTTAGCAGGATGAAGCAATTGAGTAGTGAATCAGCTGGAAATTGGTGTCTATAGCATTTTATACTGTGCTATTGACATGCTAATGCCTAGCAATGCAGTGAGGAATAGTCGCACATATAGGTTTAGAGAGGAACCAAGCTGCTGCTTTGAAGTACTTATGTAAATCGGAAATATGGGGTCAGGCTGTTGGCTCTTCTGAAAGCGTCATGCTATCTAGCGTCAGCACAGTAAACAGAATCACTTTTAACACATCGCCTTACAAATACGATTTCCCACTCTGCGAATGTAAATTCTGCTTGACAGCTCTACACTAAACAAGACCATTTACCAAGGTGCAAATGGCTCAGCTGACGGTTTTGCTAAACACTAAGCTTCCACACTACAATTTTTCGCAACCTTGGGACACATACAGTATCCAGCCCGCAGCCCGGAGATATAAAATGACTCGGTCCCTTGTTGACCTGCACTGGCAAAAAATTATAGGAACAAAATAGATGAAGCAGAAGGACATTGTGCAACTTCTAGATATGTTAACACGCTGTCACTGTGCTGTCAATGCATTTATTGCAAGTGCCCATGACATCCAGAGCTCAAATAATAAACCCTGGCTGAGGTAACTCTTTCCACTAGAGGACCTCAAATCATGGCACAGAATATTTCAAACAATTCCCAAGTTTAACAATTTCACAAACACAACTCTGCTATATAACTCTTAAGAATTAGCTTGAGATTAAAAGTTGACATTACTTATAAGGTCATTATAACAAATGGCATTCCTTTCAATGACTGATAATTGATGTCCAATGTACGTATATGGGCTGATGGGGTTGATCCTGGGAGGCCTGACAGCTCAAAGTACCCACAGGCACTCCTTTAGTTGACAATAACATGCAGTGGTGGAGCTTGCCCTAAGCGGTACAGTGGATTTCTGCTGCAATGTTGCTTTAAAACTAAACATTTATATTATTTGGAGCTATAGCATTATAATAGACATTATTAGGCCATATAGACATCATAGAGGAAGGTCTCCATTTCGGGACCCCCCTGTTTGGTGGACTTGAGCCGTCTATGTATTACATAGACAACCATTTTGTGAAAGGTCACCATGTAACACTACATTTCCCCAGCAGTGGCTGCTGTAAGCGAAACGCATAGCTGGCTGAATCTTCCCTCTGCAAAATTAGCAGCGACTCTCAGATTAAAGGGATTGTCTGTAATGAGATTGCAAGTGTGAATAGAACCAGTGATGGCACCTCACTGAGACCCTGGTTTCATGTGGTCCCTAGAAACCATCTATTCACACTGTATTTAGTGGTAAAAATATGTAAAAAAATTTATCAAAAAACACTTAGAAATGGAAAAATATAAACTCTTGTTAGCTTTGTTTTTAATGAGGAATTTTAAGAATTCGATGATGTCTTCTTGGTCAAGCTGAACCGTCCAGTCGCAGAATGAACAACTAGGCTAAATCTTTATCCTATTCTGGTCACATTTTGAGAAGAACCAACAGAAGAGATGAAGAGAAAAGCAGATGATGATGATGAGAGGGTGAACAACACCAAAATGAAAGGGGAGAGGAGACAATCACAGAAGTCATGAACAGTCTAGAGGCGGCAGAATCGATTCATTTTACAGTAAATTGATTTCAGAAAATCAGTGGAGAATTTTTAAGTATTTCTTAATTTCAAATGAACATATATATTAGAAACCTTAAAGGAACTCTCCAGGAAAAACAAATACATTGCATTATACTGTACCTGGTGTAGGGCCTGAGGGGCTGTGCATAATTCTGAAATTAAAAGAACACCATAGATAGGAGTCATCCATCGCTCCTCCAGGACCTCCACTAGGCATAATACAGTGTAAACGTTTTTCCTGGAGTTTTCCTTTAAGGACTAAACCGTCTTAATAAAAAGTCAGAGTCTACCTCAGTGTTTCCCAACTAGGGTTCCTCAAAACCCTAATATTTCCTCCAAACCTAGGTCAAGAACTCCTGAAAAAGAGATGACAGAGTGATTTCAGACCACAGAAAGATTAATGGCCGTCTAAGCATTCTCTATGTTCTTGATGCTTCTTCGAGGTGGAATCATTTTAAGGGATTTTTCCATGGTGCAAACTGGTATCTCTGGTCCAACTCATGGCTCATACTAGTGGTTATAATAGTAATCATAGTTCAACGTTATCTGGTCTATGCTACATCAAGCATCCTGTATATTATAGATGTGAACACTGCTGGCCCATAATGAATGTGTGAGTGAAGTATTTGTATTGTAGGGTTTCCTATTGAGATACTGTGTAAAATTGGCACGTTAGAAAACATTTATTTTAGGGATGACCTTAAAAACGATTATAGATAAACATCCTGGTGTTATCTACAGTAAAAGGTATACATGCCATAAAGACGAGTGTCTCATAACCAATTTTAGGGGAAGCAGCCCATAAGTATCATAATGCCCTTCTCTTCAATAACGGTTAGGAATGGGGGTAAGCAAGTTCGGCACCTTCCTTCCCCGAGATGGGGGTTTGTGATGACATACATCAGCACCGGTAAAGGACAATATTAAGATGAGACCTTATATGATTTACAGTACGCCCTGGTATGTATGATGCATAATGTTCCTATATGATCAGCAGGGTGTAACAGTAATATAGTAAGCACAGTCCATGGTGGAGTATCTAGGAGGATACAGTTTATTCATTATAATGGAAAAGATCTTATAATGAGTTGTCCAAATGAAATATTTATTATATTAATATATAGAGGGAGATACAGTAGCTACACAGAAGCTTTACCCTGATGAGATTCAATCTATCAGTCTTATTCCTGAACGCAGCAAACAACACATAGACTCTTCTCATCCCTGGAGGTCAAAACGCAGAGAAGATTTTCGCAATTCATTTTGTGGCTGCTCTGTAAATATCACCTTTACCATAATTAATTAGTAAAGCATACAAGAAACCTGTACATATGTAGTGTGGGTGTTTAACGATAAATTATCCATTATCTCTGAAGCGAATATTGCACCAACTATCATTTATGGAGACAAATGGGCTGAGAATATTTACCTCTTCTGAGAGAACAATTATCCTGTGTATCTTTCTAGAAGAAAATCTATTAGCTGTACATGACCCAATTAGGATCCTTGTTTATTAATACCGGTTATTTGCTGCTTATTCATTTCAGCCAGTGTTCTCCACTAAACAAGGGAAAGGGTTTGCCAATGTATGCACGCCAGTGCATATTCTGTATATATTATGTATATGTTTATGTACAGATAAATCTATCTGAGCAGTGATGTCATCACTAATATTAAGGGGGAAGGGTAATGATCATACTAGTATTACATGATTATGTTTTACTAGTGGAACCCATGACTAAAACGTAGGGCAAACTGTGATAGGATGAATCACTGGATATATTTAGGGCACCATTGTAGCCTATAAAGGGCATGTACTTGTCGTCAACTATTTGTTTGCATCTTCAACTGTTAAAAATATCCAACCATTTTGTCTAGACAGCTGCTATAAAGGTCTCTGTGTTTCCTTGGTTACAGACTACAAACATATCCTGTGTGTAGTCTGGTTCTGAAGTCATGCTTTACTCTACTCAACTCCCTCTTCTTGCTGACCTAAAGTGAGTGAAAAATGAGACAGAGGGAGTAACACATGATTACAGACTACACAGGGTAACCATAGAGACACATATGTCTGCATAGGAGTTGCATACACAAAACTGTAAAAAAAGAATATACTTGCAGTACTATTTTCTAAGCTTTATGAAGCAATAGCAAAAATGCCATTAAAAATGCAAAACTCCACAAAGGTAGAAAAAAAAACATTTAATTGAGAGAATCAATTAGTCACTTTGGTTAATGTACAAGAAAACATCACAATGATTCATTGTACGTTTAGATATCGGAAAGTGCTAAAAGGGCTGTATGGTTCCAGCAAAAAAAAAAAACAACGGTCCAAAGGTTGACAATCCTGCCAAAGCAATGGGGCAACCCACCATTGCTTCTGGTTTTCTTGGAAGCAACAACACGTAGTGATGCCCCACGATTTGCCACCACTGTCAATTATGGTCATATCATAGTTGAGTAATCTCATCAGCTACAATATTATATGTTTGCAGACAATAATCATGTCGTATAGCTCACATCATTGCCATATCTTAGGGCTAGGTTGAATACAATAGCCCTTAAAGAAGTAAACCCTCTGACTTCATTAACACAATACTATATCCACTTAGAGGAACGGCTTCCTTAAGTACGTGTTAAATTGTTCAGATTGAATACTGTAGTTAATGCGTGGTTGCTCAGTTAGTGGTCCTTGCCTATGACCTAATGTAAATTGGGGGCTACCGGAAAATCAGGCCTGAGGTCCCTGAGGCAATTAAGTTGTCCATGTTTGATTTTCAGTTAACGTTTCCTCTGGCTGTACTAGAGGTGAGTGGAAGCCTTCATTTCTCCATAGGGCTTTACATTCACCTTCTGCTTAACATGAGTGTTAATGGGGAAATCGCGGGATGATAACATCCAATTGGAACAAATTTCATTAGCTCAGTATCCTACTGCTCTTTGAAATATAAAACTATGATTTATCTTTATAGGTTTTCTATGTTTGACCAGTGCGACTGAGATTTATTGGTGTTAAATGGCCATTAAACCCAAAATACACAGAACACAATGTTTTATATAACAGAGTTATGGATACGATTTATTAATACACCTGTCATGTGTCCATACCTTTAGTAGATGTTCGACATTTAATTTACAGTTTATGGCCTTTACTGCCTAGTGTAAAGGATTATTCTATGTTAGAAGTGGCTGCTGTCCTTCATGTAGAATTCATCTGTGTATGGGAGAGAAATAACAAAACTATCCACACAAGACATAAATCGAATTCTCTATTCTCCATTGACATGTTCATATAACAATTTGAAAATTTTTTTTTTTTACATTTTTGAATAGTTTACTAATTCTAGTATATGGGAAAACCATAGCACTCGCTTAATTATATATTGGCTTTCATGGAGTTTTCCAAGCCTAAAATTTTCACATACTTTAGGTTCCAGCAACTAGACTGCTAATATCGGCTATAGGAATATGACAACTTAGTTTTAGTTTTCAAGTATCATGGATCTTGTCTCTGAGATTAGGTCCAGCAACATTTTTGGGTCTCTCCTTAGCCTGATGGTTATCATTTATTAACAGACAATAACATGAAATGGTACTAAGATTATTCATCTCTTCCTTTTGTCGAGACCCAATAATCATATAAACTTAATGCACAGTTAGACTGGGGTATGTTGGGCCCACCAGAGGAAATTATTTTTGAGGGCTCACCCTCGATCTATACATAACTGGTGTATCTCCACTTTTAGGCTCTGCATCTGCTATTCTTTGCCATCAAAAACTATAGACACCACGTTGGAACCTGATATACCCCACTGTAAGACAATGGGTTTTGACAGGCACTGATGGTATCTGTTGTACGATGAACGGAAGCCACCATACAAGTGTGAACATAGCCTTATCTGTATCCTAAGATGTGCTGTTATGATTACACACACACACACACACACACACACACAAACACACGCACACACACACACACACACACACACACACACACACACACACACACACACACACACAATGATCATATCTGGTCAGATAGTGTTTGGAAATTTTGAGATCCAGAGATCTAAGAGACTAATAGAAGTCATTTTGACAAGAAGGATTTCCAAATTCTTGGAAACTCCATCAAAGTTTTTAGATTTTGGATCCAATTTTCCTTATGTGGCTTTCTTGACAACTTGAGACCTCAAATTTGGTCACTGGGACATAGTGGGAGTAATCAAGTTGTCCATAGTGCTCGAGAGTTCAAAATAATTCAAAAGTAGGTCAATGTGCTATTGAACCTATAATTACTATGTCCATGAAGTTGTAACTCACTCCAAAAGAAGCAACTTCCAACTCAAAACAGGACATTACAACCTACATATAAGTATGATGATGACGATGAATTGAGAACATGACAATGTTTGAAAGTAAAATTCCCCTTGTCTTCAAAGCAATTCCTAATTCACAGTCAGGAATAGGTCTTATAGATCCATTATGTAGGCTACATGATCTTTCGACTAACATTAAAAAAAATAACAAAAAGATCATCAAAGGCTGAAGATGCTATGCCTGAACATAAGCACCACGGCTGAAAATGAACAAACTGGTTTAGCATAGGAAAAATATTTCTTTAATCTATTTCTATAAATCCTATTATATGAGAAGCTTGCCAATATACAAACTTAATGTAGATGAAAGGTCTGATAATTGCCGTGTTGTGGAGAATCGGATATTTAAACCCTAAATCTTAAGATTTTTCTTTATGTCGGCAGCTGGAAACCTTTTGATATAGAAGTCACATTCTTTACAAGAGCCACATATCAATATTTCTGTACCTTTTTTATTACCATCACACAAAACTCTTCCTGAGTGGTGTTGACTTGACAGGGCATTCAATGGCAGGGGCCTATGGGAATCAGGAAGCCGGCGTACGGTAAATAAAAGGAACATTGAAAAAGTTTTGATGAGGGCTGAGACACGAAGACATCACTGAAAGAATCAGATGACCTCTCTGATTAAAGAGCTGACATTTCATTTCCCATTCAACGCTCAACCATTGTTGATAAGGAGAAGAACACAAGCTCTAAAACATGACCAAACCGGTCAACATTTACATTTTTTTTCTTGCTACAGGAAGATCTGATTTTTTTCTCTTTCATTTGTTCTCATCGATTCACCTAGTCTATGTCTGAAGCACAACAGGCCTGGTCTTATAAGATAACACTGACAAGTGGAGGTCTGATTTGTTAATCAATGTTGAAGTAGAAGAAAAAAGTCAAGGAAGAACGTGAGGAATGTGATGGAATTATTGAGGAATATGAAAGATGGTCAAACACGAAGGCTCACACGTTCCCCATGCACAGACTTTTCTTAATACATCTTATTTCGTTTTTTTAACCTGTCAGTGGTATAAGTTAGCATGAAATGAATCAATGAGAGAATGAGAGGTCAGAGCCGACTGCGAGTGGATGGGCATCAAAATTATTGACGACGAGCTTTGCACGGAATGTGCTGAATAATTTTTAGCAAGCATTAGAAGAGCTTAGATCCCGCAGCTAAAAATCTGACACTGTGGCATTTAATTTAGCTAATAAAAGGGTCGGTAAGAATGAAATTCTCACGTTTGGCACCTCCACACCTGTCCAGCCATCTGTTGTCGAGGTGGAGCTTGGATAATGGCTTGGGTTGAAGCCAAAAGAAATTCTCATGCTTACGGACTGAGTCATTTAGAGTTTTTATTCTACCAATTTGTTCGAATGTGCAAAGAATATTATAGTATTGTCACCATAAAAATGTTGGCCTCATAGAGAAATAATATTCATGTTTGTTTTTTTCATGAACTTTTTGTAATAAAAACTCATCATGGTGGGTCCTTTGATATGGGATCATGAAGTCAGAATATCATTTGTAAAAATCTGTTGTCCTTCACTTCGACTAAGATTATTCTTGGCCCTGTATAGTCGGACATCTCCATAAAAAAGGATTAAAGGGTAAATAAGCTTTTAGAAAACTTTTGACATGTCATAGTGACATGCCAGAAGTTTTGATTGGTGAGGGTCCGAGCACTGAGACCCCGACCGATACTTAAACGGAACGGCAGAAGCGCTCGGGTGAACGCTGTTCTGCTTTGTTTCTGATCAGCTTTCCTCGGAAAGCTGAACGAACAGGGTACAGACTCACAGACTTTGTATTGTGCCCGTACACCGCTCCGAGGAAAGCCGATCAGAAACAAAGCGGCACATCCCTCACACGAGCACTTCTGCCACTTAGTATAAATGATAGGTGGGGCGGGGGTCCCAGTGCTCAGCCCTCCACTTCAGAAATGTCACTATGACATGTTAAAAGTTTTTTTAAAAGTTTAATTACACTTTAGGAGGGGCCCACAACCATTTCCACATACAGCAGCCAAAGGTAAACATGTTGTGTTATATAGTAGACATAGTTACTGCTAGTGATCCCACCTCTTCTATTGAAGACGACCTGTCACCTCTCCTGACATGTCTGTTTTACAAAATAATTGTATTCCTCATGAAATAGCAATTGTGGAGTTTTTTTTAGAACTCTGCGTTGTGCCATTCCTCTGTTATTCCTCCTAGAAATCTGTGACTAAATTGACAACTAGGTGTTTCCTTGTCCCTTGTCCGAGACTGCGTCATTACTTGTCAGGATCTCAAAAAGATCTTAAACAGTATTACTTAGTCATCCAAATCTTGACCGGTCCCATGCGTTAAATTTTTTAAGTTATTACTTTACTTCCCTTTTTTTTGTATATTTTTTAAATTATCTCCAAATTTTTTTATTTTTTCCCGTTAAAAGTTTTGTAAAGACAATTTTGTTAGTGACCTCTCTTTGACCCCCATCCCTCACAATTCTCTAATCTCTCTGTCCTTTAGGTCATACGTGAACCCTCGCTTGGTTTGGGTTACTGTTTGGCGGTTATGTCATTGGAATGGCTGTGTAACCTGGCTATTATTGAACATTCTGTGGTGTCTGCTGTGGAAATAAAATTTGAATAATTTATGTCGTTAGTTTAATTTAAATAATTAATGGCTTAAGCACTGCAAACAGAGCTGATGTTACTAATGAGCTGAAGAGGAGCAGATTAAACTCACTGGCAAATTGAAGCGAACTGCAAATTTTGCAGATTGCTGATGTTGGTTGTGGAAATAAATACAGTTGCACAGTTATTTGTTACTTTAATTACATTTTACATTTATTCGGTGGCAACTAATAATAAGGAGGATTTCAAGTTGTAGGCTGGGAATCTCTAGGGAGTCTATACAATAGAGGCAGCCAGTGTTACCAGGAATATGGGGGCATGGAGGCAAAATACATTATTGGGGAGATTCCCCTCTCATCTATCTGTGTCCCTGACTGCGAAGCAATGCAGTTGTGGCCCTTTAATATCATTGATAGAGTCATCTCGATTATAGGAAAAGTTAACACTATATAATCTGAACGTTAAAGTGGTCCTCCAGGCTACCCCTTTAGTAAGAAATGTCTGGTAGTTCTATTAGTTCATAATGTACTCTTCATGTGCTTTTATGCAGCAGCCAATCAGAACAGATCAGCAGTGTAAAGCATGGGGGAGAGAGAGAAGCAGACTCAGTGAATGGTGATAAATGAAGTAGATGTCATGCTACTATACTTCCTACAGGGTCTAACCTGCAGTTACAGGTGACAGGGTTGCATTAGTAGAGAATGGCTAACAAAGTATCAAAAGTAGCCCATAACTGGACCCACTGGTTAATAACAGTGACAAACATCCTGCGTCTGTCCTATTTTCTGTCCCTGTCTCTGTTGCTTCCTTTATCCCCTTCACCATTACAATCATATGAAGTAAAAAGGAAAAATAATAGTCTAGAAGTATAAATACAGTACATGTTGCAAAGCATTATGGTCCTGAGCCTTGGGGCAATGAAAAAAAAACATTTACAGGCATTTTTTTTTAGCAGTATAAGTTAATATTCAAACATTTCTATTTTTACATATGGAATTAATCTTAATAAAAAGTAGAATCATGTTGTAAATACTTTGCACTACTTGTTTGTGCTGATCCTGAATTGCAACTTGTGATACACTCCAGAGCTGCATTCACAATTCTGCAGGCTTCAGAGCTGAAAACTGCTAGTTGCATCTAAGCTGTGTTCTAAACTCAGACTGCAGACAGGTAGAGCTGTTATTGGACTTATTGGATTTTTAACTCTTTTCTTTCCAGAATGCACAGGCGCTGTACAGTCATCTGAGGTAGGAAAAAGTAAATTCCCTCTTCATTATAGGAGCTCAGCTAAGAGGGTACATCTGTAAACCACACGTGGCATATTTTTTCGCCACGGATTTAGCAGTAGATCCACGTGTAACACGGGTGGATTTTGCTGAAGATGTTACCCTTTCCAATGGAAATTTGCAACAAAGTCTGAACCATGCCCTGAATTTTGCGCAGTTTTTTTTCAAAACTTGTTGATTCATATTGAAAAACCCTTATCCCCATGCATTGTACTTTACATTACTGCAGATTTTTGGTGTGGAGTAGCAAGGAAATTCCGCAAACAAATACGCCACGTGTGAATCCACCCTAATAAATTTTGTAACTCAGGATCAGATCAACTTTTTATGTCGATCGAGTATACATAAATTGTAAAACAGTGTTCATAGGTGGACATACCCTTTAAATCACCACTAATTCTGCATTTCTACATTCATGATATAAGTTGCGTGGAATAAATTAATGTTTCTAGCTCAAGAGTTGGTAAAGCCTCAGTCCTATCCAAAGTGAAAAATAGATTGATGGGCAATAAATTCATATATTCTCAGTATTATTTTCTCATCAGGTGAAAGGTAAAGCCTGCAACGTCTAAAAAAAAATGGCAGACGGTTATGACTGGTTGAATGCTAGCCAGTAGAAATTAGTGAGAAGCTGATCCCATTCCTCATTGGTCACTAATGGTTGGCGGATCACATACTGGGATCACAGCAGGATTGACAGACGGGTGCCATTCACCCACTAACTGTTCCAGATGCCCTTTGCCTGCCATTGAGGTTAATAACCTGAAAAGATACGAGGAGGGAAGCGTCACACGTGTCCCCTGCAGACACAGGAATGTCTCCTCTGCTTGACAAATAACATTCTGTTACTGGTGTAGTCTGTAATCAGGAATCAATTAGAAAGATATGTGCAAGAAAAGAAAGATAAGGAAGAAGCTAAGGAAAAAAAATCAATGGACAACAAGGAGGAATTGATAATTCAAAAGGCCTTTCTTAAGTCTCTGGGCGCCAAGATGTATTTCTGCTGCACAGACTCCGAGCTGTTACATCATTTTCTCTCTTTTTGTCCTATTTAAAAGTTTTTATATAGAAAAGGAAACCTTTAATTTGCTGCTCTTCTGTTAACGCTCAGGTTGCGCGACCTCACATCTTCCTGCTGCCCATCTGTAAAGTATGCTCTGCTGTATGGATATAGAAGTTAGGAATATCTGTTTCTGGGAAAGCTTGATAGCAACCAATTTGGATGCTATTACAGCTGCCACAGCTTTCCCATATTCCTGAATGGCTATATATTCATTAGTGATACTTCCTTAGCGTCTATATGATTTTTCCTTCAGAAGCCTGTGATTTCTGGTTATCCTCCCCATCCACGGCAGTTGTTAGGGCACGTTCAGACACAGCGGATTTTGCTGCGGAATTCCGTTGCAGGGAGACCGCAGTGGAAGTCTGCAGAAGATTTTTTTTAATTTGGTTTCTATAGCTTTTTAGAAAATAGCTTGTGGTGCGGAATTTACCTACCGCAGCAAGCTTAGTCTTTTGTGGAGAAGCAGCGGACCGTAATTGTAGACGGAAAAAACGCCGCAGAATACAGTAGCAGCAAAGTGGATGAGATTGAACAAATCTCATCCACACGCTGCGTACATAGTGAGCGGAAAAAACGCTCAGAAATGGACCTGTGGTGCTGAATTTTATTCCGCAGCATATTAATTGTGTTTGCGAAATCGCTGCATATTCGCTGCAGGTTTTCCCCATTGAATTCAATGGGGAGAGAAAACCCACAACAAATAGCAGTTGTTGCGTTTTTTGCGGCGCGTTCGCAGCAGCTATAAAAACGCAACTTTGAATAAAAAAAAACACTGTACTTACCTAGGAGTCTGTGTTTCTTCCTCCAAGCCGGCCTCCTGGGATGACACTTCCTCCCATGTAACCACCACTGCAGCCAATCACAGGTTGTAGCGGTCTACAGGGATGAGACGTCATCCCAGGATGCTCTCCTGGATGACGTCAGAGGGCCGGCTTCCTGGGTTGACACCTTATCAGATGTGACCGCCGCTGCAGCCAATCACAGGCTGCAGCGGTCTACTGGGATGAAACATCATCCCAGGAGTCCGTTCTGCTAGCAGGCCGGTTAATGCGGCAGTTTTCTGCAGCTGACATTCCGGGCGAAAAACTGCGCTTTTTCGCCCGGAATTCCCTGAGGCGCACAGGGCGGATACGCTGCGTGCTTTTACACATCGTATCCGCCCTGTGTGAACATGGCCCAATGCAAAGAATGAAATCTGTGGCAAGTCCGCTGCGAAATCCGCCACATCTGGATAAACCCTCAAATATGCTAATTTTGCAGCAGATTCGTTGCATAACTGCCACAAACATGAAACAAAATTTGCAGCAGAAAATTTCCGCCATGTCTGAACTTGCCCTAATTGTCTATTTCTCACTCAACTTCAGTTTATACTAAGCATTAAACGAAAGTATTATACGGTAAATGTTAATACAATGCAATAGAGTACAGTATGAGACCTCATATAATATATTTTCACTGTGCCTGTCAGCATAGCTCTGATGGATTTTGAATAACGGGCAGCAAAATTTTGAATGCAGCTCTAGATGTAACTTGTGTATTAAGCAAAATGAGTAAATTTAAGTAAGGACAAGTTATTCAACAGTATATGAAGATTAAGCCTGTGAATGTCTATAGATGGCATATTATATGTTGAAAAGCTGGATTTTATGGCCTACAACTACGAGAAAATATCTGCATACGAGAGAATATGGAATTCTTAGTTGAAAGAAGGAAAAATGCCATATTCATAACCAGCATTACTCTATACGTTCTTATCTAGAGGGACATCCTACAGTATATTACATACAAATATGGCATGCCAGGGCCGTAAATCTCCTGCTTCATATGGAGTCCTTGACCTTTCTTGAGCTCCTTGAGAACAATCTATTCCCTGTGATCAGTTCCTCCCCACGGTTAGGATGGAATGGGACAGCAGGAGACCAAACACGGAACAATAAGTCAGAGATCTCATTGAACCCCCCCCCCCTTTATAAAGGCGGCTTCTCGGCTCTGGAAAGAGACACATTTGATGGAGTCACTCCTCTCCTTTATGTGATAAAAATCTTTCTTCTCCGTCCCGGTTCTTTTGGGAGGAAGGTCACGGGGTCGCACGTTCCTTTCATGCTCTACTTTATTTTTCTTTATACGAAAACTGGCGAGATTTATGACTGCAATCTTTAGGGAAAAGCTACTTCTATTGCCAGTTGCAAGTCAGTGGTCTGGCAAGAGATTGGGCCACGCAATGGGAATTAAATAAAACAAAAATCCTGCGGCTTCTTTGAGTTTTACCTGACTTCCTACCAGAACTTTCTAGTTGATTGAACTCTTACCTTCCACTCCAGGATTCCTTCTGTTTCACGAAAAATGTAAAGTTCATTGAAGGGGATACAGATCACTTATAATTTATTATAAAAAGGGTTATGTTGGAAGACATTTACTTTACCTTGGAAGTCAATAGGAGAATGAATGTCATATTTAGTTTTTGAATTTCTTTAGATTTTAAGGCCAAAAAATGTTTCCCCAAAAAAATAAGAAATCTCTAGTAAATTGAAAGTAACACTCTGAGCAAAACATACAGTGTTATGTCTAGTGCAGGTCTGAGGAAGCGGCTCATGAGACAATGATTTTATTTTTGATGTTTTTTTAATCAGTGTCATGCTCCGCCTCCTCGGTCCCTTCACATAACTTAGTGTACAAAATTTAGCGGGAGTGTTTCTTTAAATTTTTGATTTGTCCTCTTTTTTTTTCCAAGTTATTATATGGGTTCTGTCACCAAATTGAAACCGAGAAGATTTTGTCATATACACTTGTGCTCAACTTAAAGCTATCTGAATATTTATGTATCTGTGTATTTATGTGTGTACCTATGTATGTCTATAAACAGTATGTGTATATGTATCTGTATATAGTATATGTGTATTTTTGTTTATTTTATAGTACTTGTATGTTATCGATGTTTGTGTGTTGTGTATTCATATCTGTATATGCATCTGTGTGTATAAAGGACCTTTTACACAGTCAGATAGATATATGCCAGTAAACAAATGCCATTCGCCCATACATATAGCACGTTGATCTGCGCTTGTTTAGCTCCATTTACATGGAGAAATTATTGTACTTTATGGGGAAGAATGAGATCGTTCGGTCCCCATACAGTTTGTCGGCAGCACTTCCCCTGTTTACACGGTGACAACAATGATCTTTACTGCCGCATAAAAGATGCAATTAGCCGACAAATTAGCTCATTTGTAGGCTAATCGCTGGGCCCTTTTACACGGGTCGATGCTCTGGGATGAGCGTTTCATTTCCCCGGTCATCGACAGGATATTTCCTAAATGTCACATAGATGCGGGTCCCATATCACTGAATGGTAGTTACGGAAACAGTGTAGCATGCGAGCTACGCTGCTTCCGTAACTGCCATTCACTACTATGGGAGCTACGGAAACAGCGTAGCTCAGCGAGTTACGCTGTTTTCGTAACTCACGACCATATAACCTTTTTTATGGTGGGAATTCACCTCATTCAGCTGAGACAGAGCGGCTTAACACGGTTATGGGGGCCCCGTTCTGGAGATAGGTGAGTGCCCCAGAGGTGGGACCCACATCTATCTGACATTTATGTCAGGGGTGTAGCTAGGGGGGGCAGGCGGGGCATGTGCCCCGGGCGCAACTTAGAGGGGGGCGTCAGCACCACCTCCTCCTGCACTATAATTGTACTTGTGTCTATAGGACACAGGTACAATTAGAAGCTATTCAGCGCTTTTGCATCAGTGAAGCGACTGGTACCTTTTGTACCAGTGAAGCTTCTGTCGATGAAAGGCGCTGAGTGACAGGGAAAGTCATCCTGCCCAGCCAATCAGCGCCTTTCATAGACGCTGTGTTTAACCCCCAGGAGACCTGCGCAGAAGAGAGCAGGTCTCCATGGCTTCCGGACGGCGTGGGAACGGGATTAAGGTGAGTTTGAATCGTTTTTTTGTTTTTTTTTAATTGTAATAAAAGTGTGTGGCTGTATCTACGGGGGGGACTTTATCTACACGGGGGGGGGACTTTATCTACACGGGGGGACTTTATCTACACGGGGGGGGCTTTATCTACGGGGGGTGGACTTTGTCTACACGGGGGGGCTTAATCTGCGAGGGGGACTTTATCTACGGGGGGCTTTATCTACACGCGGGGGGCTTTATCTACGGGGGTGTCTATCTAGAGGGGGGGCTATATACTGGGGTGGGCTATCTATGGAGCACCATATACAGGGGTGGGCTATAGCTACAGGGGGAGCTATATAGTGTATAGCACCCCCTGTAGCTATAGCCCACCCCTTTATATAGTGCTCCATAGATCGCCCACCCCTGTAGATATAGCCCACCCCTGTAGATATAGCCCACCCCTGTAGATATAGCCCACCCCTGTAGATATAGTCCCCCTGTAGATATAGGCCACCCCTGTAGATATAGCCCACCCCTGTAGATATAGTCCACCCCTGTAGATATAGCCCCCTGTAGATATAGCCCACCCCTGTAGATATAGTCCCCCTGTAGATATAGTCCCCCTGTAGATATAGTCCCCCTGTAGATATAGTCCCCCTGTAGATATAGCCCCCCTGTAGATATAGCCCACCCCTGTAGATATAGTCCACCCCTGTAGATATAGCCCCCTGTAGATATAGCCCACCCCTGTAGATATAGTCCCCCTGTAGATATAGTCCCCCTGTAGATATAGCCCACCCCTGTATATAGTATCCCACAAATAGCTCCCCCTATAGTGCTCCACAGAAAGCCCACCCCTATATATAGCCCCCCTGTACATATAGTCCACCCCTTTATATAGTGCTCCACAGATAGCCCACCCTTGTATATAGTATATACAGGGGTGGGCTATCTGTGGAGCACTATATACAGGGGTGGACTATCTAGTGGAGCACTATATACAGGGGTGGACTATATGTACAGGGGGGCTATATACAGGGGTGGGCTATCTGTGAAACACTATATACAGGGGTGGACTATATGTGGAGCACTCTATACAGGGGTGGACTATATGTGGAGCACTCTATACAGGGGTGGGCTATATCTACAGGGGGGCTATATACAGGGGTGGGCTATCTGTGGAGCACTATATACAGGGGTGGGCTATATCTACAGGGGGCTATATACAGGGTTGGGCTATACGTGTAGCACTATATACAGGGCTGGGCTATATCTACAGGGGGCTATATACAGGGGTGGGCTATCTGTAGAGCACTATAGGGGGAGTTATTTGTGGGACACTATATACAGGGCTGGGCTATATGGGGGCACTATCTACAGGGGGCTCTATGGCAGACACTACAGGGGTAACGGTGTGTGGGACACGGTGTATGGTGCTATTATAATTAGAGGTGCAGTGTATGGCGCTTTTATATTTAGGGGCGTAGTGTGTGGTATAATGATAACTTTATCTTTATTTATAGGTGCAGAAATGTTGGAAAAGTGAGAAGCTGAAGACATGTGAGCGGCAAACTGCAGAAATGGGCTGTGACCGGGAGAAGTCATCATAGAGGTCTGGACCGGATGGAGAAAAAGAACTAGAATCTGAGACGTCATCGGTGAGTCACTTAATGTAAATGTTTATTCTGCCTCTAATCAGTATTGTAGTCACCGTATGATCTTCAGTGAGATGATTATGATAGGATTTATTTTTTGTGAAACAGCAACTCCCAGCATATCCTTATCATTGTTCGGGCCATGCTGGGAGCTGTAGTTTTACGCCGTACAAACCTGTACAGCAGGGGTTGAACTAAATTGAACTGTATTTGTTCTGGGGCTGTATATATGTACTGAGCTTGGTTCTGGTGTTGTGTATAGAACCATATTGCTTGTAAGATGTACAAATGTTTTTATGCTCGCGTTACATAAAAATAAATGACACGTCGATTGGTAGAGAAAACAAATATGGTGAGGGGGAAGGAGATGTCGGGAAAGAGGTTGGGGGGCGCCAAACTGAATCTTTGCCCCGGGTGCTGGAGAACCTAGCTACGCCTCTGTTTATGTCATAAATGTCCTTCATGGGACAACCCCTTTAAGTGTGTGCATACAGTATATATCAGGGGTGGGCAAACTTTTTGACTCGCGGGCCACAATGGGTTCTAAAATTTGACAGAGGGGCCGGGCCAGGAGCATTTGGAGGGAGTGTTTGGGCCGGATATACTAAAGCATTAAATGTAGTGTGTGCAAACCTCATAGCACAGTAAGAACACTACAACCCAATTTATTAACTGTCTTTCAAATGTGAAAAATAGCCCTTATTAGTTAATAAATTTGTCTCAAGGAATATGCAAGATATGGCATTTACATACTATTTCGCAGATACTGGGAGGAGGAAATGTAAATAGATTAAAATAACATACGCACTGTGATTTATCAAGAAAAAAGTTCTGTTGACTCTGTAAATTAGCTGCCAACCTCTGAGCAGTAGCCGCCCGTTCTTGTGTTGACTGCTTGCTAGCATAGTTTGCATGCTTCGTGGCAAAGTGACGGCTGATATTGTACTCTTTGAAAACCGAAGGGCTTAATGGTGACGTGAAACGAAGTGAAAATTAAAGTGAAATAAAGAGAAATACGCGCCACATTAACCCCTTAATGACCGGGCCATTTTGCACGTTAATGACCAAGGATTATTTTTTGTTTTTTCATGGTCGCATTCCAAGAGTCGTAACTTTTTTTTTATTACGTCGACATAGCCGTATAAGGGCTTGTTTTTTGCGGGACGAGTTGTATTTTGTAATTGCACCATTTTTAGATGCTTACAATATATTGATTAACTTTTATTAACTTTATTTTAGGAGAGAATTGAAAATAAGCAGCTATTCCAGCATTAATTTTCACGTTATAAATTTATGCCCTTTACTATGCAGCATAAATAACATGTTACCTTTATTCTACGGGTCGGCACGATTACGAGGATACCAAATATGTAAAGGTTTTATATGTTTTCCTATGTTTGCACAATAAAAACCCTTTTAGAAAAAAATTACTTGTTTTTGCATCGCCGCGTTCCAAGAGCCGTCATTTTTTTATTTTTCCGTCGATGTGACCGTATGTGGGCTTGATTTTTGCGGGCCAATGCATAGTTTTCATTAGTACTATTTTGGGGTACATAGGACTTATAGATTAACTTTTATTTTATTTTTTATGGGGGGAATGGGAGAAAAGAGAGAATTTTGCCGTTGTTTTTTGCGGGTTTTTTGGACGCCGTACATCCGGCGGTTTCATTAATGTGTTCATTTTATTGGTCAAGTTGTTATGATCGCGGGGATACCATATATGTGTATGTGTTATTTGTTTTGACACTTTTACTGAATAAAACCACTTTTTGGGCAAAAAAAGTAGTTTTATTTGATTTTGACTGTAATTATTTTTTTTTTTTTGAACAAACTTTATTTAACTGATTGACATTTTTTTTTTAAGTCCCACCAGGGGACTTCACTATGCGATGTGCCGATCGCATATATAATGCTTTGGTATACTTAGTATACCAAAGCATTATTGCCTGTCAGTGTAAAACTGACAGGCAACCTGTTAGGTCATGCCTCCGGCATCGCCAAACAGGCAGTTGCGGAAGACAGACCTGGGGGTCTTTGTTAGACCCCCGGCTGTCATGGAAACCCGACGGCGACCCGCGATTTGTTTGCGGGGGCGCCGATCGGGTGACAGAGGGAGCTCCCTCCCTCTGTCAAACACATTAGATGCCGCTGTCACTATTGACAGCGGCATTTAATGGGTTAAACTGCCGGAATCGGAGCGCGCTTCGATTCCGGCAGTTGCAGCAGGAGCCAGGCTGTGTATAACAGCCGTGCTCCTGCCGCTGATCGCGTGGGTACAATGGCAGTACCCGCGCCATCACAGGACGGATATATCCGTCCTCCTGCGCGAACTAGCAGCTGCTGAGGACGGATATATCCATCCTTCGGCGTTAAGGAGTTAACAACGGTCAATGTGTTTTGAGTGCGCCATCTATTGGGAAAACGTGGGCATTTCAGGGAAAGGGGAAAAAAAAGGAGGTTTTTACTATGATTTGGACAAGTTCGGCGGGCCGGATTAAAAAGCCTAACGGGCCGTATGTGGCCCGCGGGCCGTAGTTTGCCCATGTCTGGTATATATGTATCCAGATATATTTGTGCCAATATGCCAAATATATAAGAAAGTGCACACCACTTAATATTTTTGGCACATTGTTGGGTGTCCGCGCGACCGAAATGCAAATCTATGCCTGCTATGAGCAGGTGTAGATTTGCGCCATAAGTTTCTGGCGTAAATAATAATTAGTCTGTTGTTTCGGCAGAAGTATCGCCTCTTTAGCTAAACCCACCCCCTTTTCTTGCAACATTCAGAAAGAGTTGAGAAAAGATAAAAGTAGCAAATTTTAGGCAAAATTTGCCTCATCCTGTTATGTTGCTCCAAGTGTTTTGATGTGTTTTTGGTGGCGTTTATAATGAGGTTTAAACAGCGTTTTTCAGTGTGGCCAGATATGACAATAAAGTCTATAATTACATTTATTATGGCACTACATACACCTCTGTTTGGGTTGGTGGTGTTTTGTTTTTAATGCAGTTGTGTTTTTTCTGATACACAGCATGCCCTGCATTTTTTCACGCAGTTTAAAATGTCAGAAAAAAAATCTGTGTGTGAAGGAAGCCTTATCCAGAATAGAAGAGAAGCTCTTGCTGTGGAGAACCTAATGTCTCCATTGAAATCAAGACGTCCCGTTGATTTTAATGGGATGCTGTGAAATGCTCCTCCCCTGCAGTGCCATGTGACCCTGCTAAAAAAAGATGGGGTGTCAAAAGCTACCCTCCTGCACCCCAAGATCTGTGAGTCTTTGGGGGACTACTTCTTTAATGGAGCCTGTGTCATTATCTGATATGTAATAATAAATACTATACTTCCACTTCCTTTGCTCCACCAAATAGTCTTCAAATTTAGCAGGAACCGCTTAGCCAGGCACATTTACATACAAACAAGCTGCCAGTGGGGTGAGGATGACACGGAAACAGAAAAAAATTGTTTCAGAAAATGACTGGTAACCAATTTAAATCTCATCGGGAAAATGTCAGCATAATTCTAGGCACAGTGCCACTCGTGTTTCATATTTAAGGATTTGTGCACGACCCGCTTAGCGAGGGATAACCTCCTCGTCTTTTTCAAATATTGATCTTGGTCTACGCTGTTACACGCCGGGGAGGCAACAAAAACAAGGACTCGAGTATAAGGATTGCAGTTATTCTCCGTTGCCACAGAAAGAACCAATTTCTGTTCCATACGATGTGACTACGTGATAGACGAAGGGAGATACGGGGCGGCTGTAGGCCAAGGCCCTCAAAGGGTCTGAGCAGAAAACCGCTCGCCTGATTAACACGAACCCAGACCAAATTTATCATCCATTTAAAGCAGACTTAGCGAGAGAACGGCGGCGTGTCAGCTAACGTTTGTACTTAAGTATTTACAGACCGGTTCCCACGGCAACTGACTCTTCAAAGTAACTTTTGCCATTCTGTTTCTCGAATGCGTTTCTCTGCCTGATTGAACAGGAATATTTGGAGGACAGCCAAGCCTAAATCATCACTATATTCCGATTAAGCAGAGGTCCTTTCTAATCATGTTCTGTTAGTTCTTTGATGGCTTCATCCCAGATTTGAAAATGAGGGGAATAAAAAAAGAAAGATTAAAGCTTCGGGGATGTGGTTAAGTAGGACGGCAGAAAATAAGAAGCCTTGTTGCGTCTTCACACTACACTGACTTTCTGTTCACATTGGCTTTCCGAGAACGCTGTAATGACAATGCTTGCAAGATGATATGTTGGCATTGGGAATAAAGGGAGCTTTGTCAAAAACATCTCGACCCTATCAGGAAGAAAAAACAGCTGTGGAGATGTGTGCTCAGAATGAGTCGTGGCACAATGAGATAGTGGTTTACGGCTTTCGAAACACTAATGGGGGAATTTATTAAGACTGGAGTTTCATATGCCAGTCTTAATAGAATGAAAAGTTAGAGTAAAACTCAGACACACAAAGCCTCTTAATAAATTTGGCACAAGGACCGCGGCCATCCGCCATACATTTCCCGCATATCAGTAATAAAATGTAAAAAAAAACACATACTCACCTCAGCACTCGTCTTCTTCTCTCCAGCTCCCTCATCACTCCAGCACCGCCCGTACAAGGATCTGACGCCAAGCCGCAGCCGTATATACGATGCAGAACTTCAATGTTATTACTGATGCATTACATAAAACGTCCTGACGCTATACTTGACGTAATTATGCTGTACTACCTGTGCCAGAGTGATGAGGGAACCAAAGCAAAGAGGTGGATTAGAGAGGTGAGTATAACCTTTTTTTTTTTTTTTTGTTTTTATTTAATTGTCCATTGGGGAAGTCTGATGGGGGGGCAAGGTACAAGACCCAGCGAGGGCCTCTACATTGCCACGCCCCACATTGTGAAATCTATGCCAGCTAGGAGCTGGCGTAGATTTCCACTACAGTTTACACCAGTGTTCTGGCATAAATGATAACACATTTGTCGGGCTGTGGTGGACACACCCCCTCTACCTAAAACCACACCTCTGTCCATGAAAATGGTGAGGGCGGCACAAAAAGGCCAAAATATTTGGCCCTTTTGTGACTTTTCTGCACCAGAATACTGGTGTAGAAAGGTTAAAACATTACCCCCTAAGTGATTTACTCCATAAAGACTTCAACAAGGTAATTAGGGACCAAAGGCACAGTGGCGGATCACCATAGGGGCGTTTGGGGTAGCCACTGGGGCCCAAGGCTCTCAGAGCACCTATGGCTGCCCAAAGTACATTGTAGTTTTTATACACGAATTGCGGCCTAAACTGCGTCAAAACTGTATTGTGTATATCCTGCAAAAGTACCTGCAGCCATAAGGTCAGATGAGCTTATGTTTGCAGTTCTTGTTACTGTTTAGAGACCTGCAAGTCACATGACTATGTAGGCAGGTCCTTAAACAAGAGAGTAGATCAGCAAGACTCCATAGTGAAGACTATGAGCTACTCTGTAAGTATATGGGGTCTGAGTTAGTCTGCTCCGAGGTCTGTATTTAGAGGGTCTAGTCTATGGTCTTTATTTATGTAGGGTGCTTGTTCTGGGGTCTGTATTTGTTAAGGAGGTCTGGTCTGGGGACTGCAATAGTTTAGAAGGTCTGGGGTCTGAATTTATTGGTCTTAGTTAATGTATGGGCCTGGGGTCGGAATTTGCTTAGGGATCTGGTCTAGGTTATGAAACAATTCAGGGTGTCTGGTGCCTGAATTTATGTGCTCTATGGAGGCTGGAAATGGCTGCAGAGAGTGTCAGATGGTGAAGAAAAGAAAAAAGAACGATTCCCATCAGGGAAGACATCACCTGTGAGTCACTAGATTTATAGAGGAGCAGTCACCTCTCCTAATAGGTCTGTTGTAAGAAATCCTTGTAAACCCACTAAAAGTCTCAGTGTAGCTCAGGACTACTAGACAACTGGGTGTTGCCATTCTCTTGTCAGGAGGATGTGTCCCAACACAGTGTGATACTGTCAGCAATGGTTGGAGACTGTCAGTATGTATGGACACAACCCTTTGGCAAGGGGAATAGTAACACCTATTTGTTAAGAGAGGTGGTATTGACTATAGACACAGCACGGCAGGGTGGCGGTGGAGAAGGGGGCCCAAGGGGGCCCAAGTCTACTAATCCGTCACTGCAAGCTGGCACCAACCCCATTACTCAAGGTCAAAGAACATTGTATATAGGCTTCCAGCTTGGATGTCTTGGGCCTCTTCCACCATGCCTGACACCGTGTCTTATGTTGACTTGCTCTATAGAATCCACGTACATCACACAATGTAGTATTTTGTATAGGGAGACCTCGATCCAATATGATAATAGTAGTGTGTACTATTGTACCAGATTCTTATAGGCCTACTTTATTATGCAATGTACAATGGCAAATTAGATCATTTAAGTATACCATTCAGCTATTAAATGTACCTTTACTCTCCTGCAGCTTCCGAGTTCTACTAATGGCAGCCATTAAAGCACCGGTTGCCACTCAACTTTCCACATATCCTGATTGGTATATATATCTAAATAAATATGAAGTGTAAGGGGTCATGCACATGGCTGTTTTGTACTATTCTACTATACTTTCGTATGCTTCCAATTTCATACGAACTCCGTATGTACAGAATTATCATCCCCTTCTCCTCTGTGCACAGGACACTGCCGTGTACATGAGCTCTAAGTAAGTAGAAATAGAAGACATTATATTACACCCTCTCCTCCTTCTCGTGTCAGTCTTCATTGCAGTATCTGCATTCTATTCAT
Organism: Rhinoderma darwinii; assembly: GCF_050947455.1. Lineage (NCBI taxonomy): Eukaryota > Metazoa > Chordata > Amphibia > Anura > Rhinodermatidae > Rhinoderma > Rhinoderma darwinii. Next base: position 594,336,326 of record NC_134687.1, read on the forward strand.
GTACCAAGAATGTGAGGAGAAACAGGAAAGGACCATCAGGACTATCACAGGCCAGTCCTAAAGCACTTCAGTGGGCACTTTCAAAAACATTAAATGTTGCATTATAGCAGGCCAGGAACGGAACAGACACCAGAATGACCTTGTGGTTACCCGTAAAATTGAGGAGTAAGAACAATATTACCAACCAGGGCTGATCTGAGTAACCAGACACCAGGCAATGCCAGTTTGCCTGGCAACCAAGGAGGCCTACAAGTCACTCTTCCATCCACCTCATTGTTGGACCACATCTAAAGCCTTTCATTTTCAGTTCCATGGAAAGTTCTAGAAACTCCAGTGATCAGCTAAATATCTTACCAAATAGTACATTATTCCAACTGGACCTATGGCGTTACTTGTCTGTGCTTGCGGTTCTCCCCTTTTTTACCCATTGGACCTTTAGTTATGAATATGAATTTGTGTTTCTTATAGTAGGTATTGTCTGTTTTTGATAACCACTGTTCTAATGACCTCTTGTGGCAAAAACCTCTCTCTATTAATGGGAACCTGTCATGTTAAACATGATGTACGATCTGCAGTTAACATGTTATAAAGCAAGTCGAGCTGACATATGGTTATCAGTATTTTATTTCTTTAAATCCCTGTTCATTGTGGGCTTAGGAGTCCAGTGGCGGTCCTACTCAGTAATTATCGGCTATCTCTGTGTGATCACTTATTTATTATAGGGAAAGCTGTCAATCACTGAATAGGACTGCCCACTGGACTCTTCAGTCTACAATGAACAGCGATTGGAATCTACAAATAAAAAAGTTATTATGAATCTTTTCTTACAAAACTATATATCAATCTGATCCATCTGCTAAAAAAAAATGCAGATAGGACGGCGTGTTCAACGCGACAGGTTCCCTTTAACTATAGGAAAAAGAGAAAAATTATCCAGCGCTGAGTCGTGCTTTGGTTTAAAAAGGAAGAAGTATTCCCACTTTTATTGGGGTTGTTGAGATTAAAATCGAAGGGAGACGCAGTCCCAAGATGTATATAAGTAGTGGGCGGTTGCCCTAGCCTACGCGTTTCAAGCACGTACTGTGCTCTTTGCCATGATTAAGAGCACGGTACGTGCTTGAAACGCGTAGGCTAGGGCAACCGCCCACTACTTATATACATCTTGGGACTGCGTCTCCCTTCGATTTTAATCTCAACAACCCCAATAAAAGTGGGAATACTTCTTCCTTTTTAAACCAAAGCACGACTCAGCGCTGGATCATTTTTCTCTTTTTCCTATTATGCACCGCCAGCCGTAGCGGGGATCCGAGCAGAGAGTCCTGGAGACGCAACAGACTGGTGAGCTGGAGGTTTCCTCCCTTTTCTACTATTCCCTTTAATTATAGTCGAGATCCTTGTCAAGAGCAGCTCTTAGCAATAGATGATGTCTAAATCGTAAGTGGTAAGCAAATAACAAACAGTTAATATGGGAAAGAGGGGTGAGGATGCCAGCAGTGATATTCACCCCACAGTAACATGTGTCATTTGGCACCACGTAAGGTGATTTCACTGAGTTTATACGTGTTTTTTTTTTGGTCTGTCAGGTAAACCTATTGAGAAATAAATGCATCAGAGCTGAGTATTTTAGGTGTAGCTAATTAGGTATCATTATAGGCTGCCCCTGAATATCCAATTCCATAAGACATTAAAGGAGTTGTACTGGATTAGAAAAGCATGGCTGCTTTCTACCAAAAACTGTGCCACACTTGCCCACAGGTTGTGTACTACAGCTCAGCTCCATCTAAGTGAAGCTGAGTTGCAACTTTTTTTGGAAGAAAGCAGACATGTTTTTCTAATTCTCTACAGCCTCTTTAATGTCTGGTGGAATTGGAAATTGGGAGTCAATTTCAAATACAGATGTAGTAGAGTTAAGTTTGTCATTTGGCTATTTTTGGCTTTTGATTTCACAATGTGTTACCTGTGGCTTTCCTTAGGACTGTCAAGTAAATCTGTTCTGATACAAAAATATAAAATCCGTTAGATGTAGCAAAGTTGATTTTGTCATTTGGCACCACATGCTGTCATATCACAATGGCTCGTATTTACTAATGCTGTCTAATAGTTAAACAAGGCAGGCACACAATGCGCCAAATTTATAACACTGGTGCGCGCTGCATGATAATTTTGGTGCTTCTCGTTTGACCTGTTAGACACTTTTCTCTTCTTTATAACACTTGTTATTTGGCTTTTTTGTGCCAGAATTTTGTACTAGTTTTTTTGGTGCATTTATGGTGCACATTGGCACGTTTTATACCATGCCCCCTTTCCCACACGCCATGCCACTTCCTCACAAATCCGCGCTCCACTTTGAAACACAAAAGTGTCTAATGAGATGTAAACATCAAAATTGCGCCAAACTACGCCAATTTGAACCAAAGTTTGGCACGTTTTTCTACACTTTCTAGATCCAGACACAGTAGTAAATTTGCTCCAATATGTTTCCATAGGACATCAGACAAACTGTAAATATAGATGTAGTACCTCTTCCTAAAAACAAATTAGGGTGTCACAACCCCGCCCAACAACCAAACCTCCAAGTAAATACGTTTAAATTTCACATAAAACAACAAGAAAAAAAGAATTGTGGACGTTTTAATTCCAATTAAGCATTAAACATTTTTGTATAAAAATTTCATGACATTTCTAATTACCGTACATTATAATATGTTACTTTTATGTCTATTTTTTGCTTTTATACTTGCACACAAGATGAGTACTTTGGACTATGCCATTTTCCCCTTGCATTCATTTTTCTCTGATACAGTATTACAATGTAGGTTTTTTGGCAGCAGCATCGCCCATGAAGGCATCACAGTCAGTTAATATACAATGTAATATCACTGTCAGGGCACTCGCACTGTGCAATCACTCCTTGAAAGCCACCGGTACCCAGCGAGTAGATACTTTATTGCAGCATTGAAGAACATTTCATTTAGTTTCCATTACGTGTGGCAGATGGATATATCGGCAAGACACATCCATTTTACAATATGGTGAGCGCTGTCTGTGCAATGTGCTGCAGTCACCTGGCAGCCTGGCACCACTGCTCTGTAATTCTCCAGCACATTTTACTCCCTGCAGATACCACAGTGACTCTAATAGTGAGGTAATGGTTATTACAGCAAAGCATTTAGAGACATCCATCATGGCTAAATGTTAGAATTGGAAGAGAGAAAAAAAACATATATATATACATATATATATATATATATATATATACGAGAATTTTTTAACATACCCCTCATTGGCATCTCCGTCAATACAGGCGTCCATTTCTATGTATTTGTAAAAAAAAATAAAATAAAATTGGTCTAAAAAATGAATGTCAGTTTTTTTTTGTTCCTTTTTTCTTTTAGTTTGGTGGTTTAAGTAGGGGAACCAAAAGGAAGTTAAGAGTTTTCTGCCTTTGAACTGTTATAGTATGTTAACTATTTGGGGAATAACTGTAAGAAAAAATAATTCAGTTTTTGCTTAGGCCTCATGCATACAACTATAGCGGTGTGCACAATCCGTGATTACTGCTTTAGGATTACAGAGTCATCCGCGGACCGTCCGCAATCATGGACCATGCACACACAAGATGTTCATTGATTTTAAGAAGCCCGGACCGCAAATGCAACCCCTAAAATTACTTGTCCTATTTTTTTGCGCGGACAATGCACGGACCGTGGAAATCATAGTCGTGTGCATTGGCCCGTAGGAGAATATGTCCTAAGTAGACGACCGCAAATCTACAGTCGTGTGTATGAGGCCTAAGAGGATAGATAGATAGATAGATAGATAGATAGATAGATAGATAGATAGATAGATAGATAGATAGATAGATAGATAGATAGATAGATAGATAGATAGATAGATAGATATGAGATAGATAGATAGATAGATAGATAGATAGATAGATAGATAGATAGATAGATAGATAGATAGATAGATAGATAGATAGATAGATAGATAGATAGATAGATAGATAATGGATAGATAGATACCAAGAGTGTATCACCGTCATCATCTCATCCCGTGTAAAACAAACATATGTCAATGGTAGAAGAAGTCCACAAGCCTAGTGTGCAAAGGCCGGGCAGAGCAGCGGAGGAGGGGGAGCGGGTGCTGCGCATCCAGCATTGCATTAGTTAGCCCCATAATACGGGGGGAATCTGTTCTGCTAGACCCAGGTATCCTCATTACAGCAGCAGAGCGGTTTGACAGGCGATGTTTGTCTCTGTACAGTGTGTGATGAACACAGCGTGACAGCTAATATGTGCCGCTGTCCAAGTTACTGAATCAAAATAAAATGGTAAATTACTGTCTGTCATCACAGGGAGCAACGGCAACTAATGCCCAATTCTCTATTCTAAATAAACTTGACTGGGGAGGTGGATGCGTTTCTCATCACAAGATGGAAAAACAAATACAAATATTGTAAAGCCGCATTTTTTTTTAGGAAGGCAAGAAAATCCGACCCTTTGTGCTATGTCGGCCTCCGAGAAACAAGGGCACAGCAAAATCTGTCTTTATTCCTGCGCTGCCACAATAACAATCTGCCCGTGAGTTTTGCCAATGACCACGGCTTCATAACACATATCCCATTATAATTACTTCACCTTCTGCCAGCTACGACTGCAGTGCCAGGAGACGCTGGTGGGTCCATTAACAAGTATTGGCATGAGCACAGTCACTTGGCCTAACAAGCAATTCTTAAAGTACAAATATTACAATTTAAAAAGCCGTTATGGAAAAAAATGATAATAACTTGGTAGTTATGGAGAAAAAATTCTGGTTATATTAGAGCATTACATTTATATTTTCAACCTTTTGAACTCTTACACTATTATTATTACAATACTATTATTATTATCATCATCATTAATATTATTACTAGTATTATTATTTTTATTATTATTTTTATTACTATTATCATCATTATTATTATTACTATTATTATTATTATTATTATTATTTATAATATGATTCTTATAATTATCCATAAAATAACATCTACTGTTATTGATTTATAGACTTATTAGTTTATTTATTTATGTAGGTAATTTACTCATTATCCAAAATAAATACATGATCCAAAAATACATAATCTCTAAGTCCCTTATAAATATTAACATAACAAAAAAAAAAAAAAAACACTAGGCTCATCAAATGAAACCAATGCAGAGGGTCCAGATTCCGACAGGACCTCAGTGAGTAATTAATTTCTTCATTTTTTTTATTGATTTGTTATTTTTGTTCATGTGTTTGATAAATTACTAATTTATTTAAAACAATTATATTTAATAAATAATAGGAGATCATGATAAATCATTCAGCTTCATCTCATCTTCACATTTTAAACATTAGTCCACGTTACGGCCATCTGAAAGTATCCTAATACAGCAAAGTACTCATGTACTATTGAAACTCTATTCCTACTTATTTTTTCTTAAATCCAACTTCTGGTTTGATCAGATACTACTTCTTATTTTCTACAGGGTGGGCCATTTATATGGATACACCTAAATAAAATGGGAATGGTTGGTGATATTAACTTCCTGTTTGTGGCACATTAGTATATGGGAGGGGGGAAACTTTTCAAGCTGGGCGTTGACCACGGCCATTTTGACGTCGGCCATTTTGTATCCAACTTTAGTTTTTTCAATGGGAAGAGGGTCATGTGACACATCAAACTTATAGAGAATTTCACAAGAAAAACAATGGTGTGCTTGGTTTTAACGTTACTTTATTCTTTCATGAGTTATTTACAAGTTTCTCTTTGTTTACAGCCATTGACATATCGCAGAGGTTAACACGTGAGGAGCGGATAGAAATTGTGTTGATGTCTGGTGAACGCAGTACCCGGGTCATTGCAGCAGATTTCAATGCAAGACACCCTACGAGACCACCCATCTCCCATGCTACAGTTTGCAAACTGCTTGCCAAGTTTCGTGAAACTGGTTCAGTGTTGGATTTGCCCAAATGTGGACGCATGAAAACTGTCACTAATGAAGAAACATCAGTGGCTGTCCTAGCTTCATTCAGCAAGAGCCCACAGCGTAGCACTCGCCGCATGTCACTGGAGAGTGGCATCAGTCGAACATCCCTTCGGCGGATATTAGCTACTCACAAATGGCACCCTTACAAACTCCAGCTGCTGCAGCATCTCAACGAGGATGACCCAGATTGGCGCACTGAATTTGCAGAATGGGCAAAACAAAAATTGGAACAGGACCCTCAGTTTACACAGTTCTTCTGCGGTGTTGCTATCAGTGTGTGAAGAGTGGGAGAAGAGGGTTGCATTGACAATCCAACACAATGGGCAGCACTTTGAACACATTTTATAAGTGGTCAGAAACTTGTAAATAACTCATGAAAGAATAAAGTAACGTTAAAACCAAGTACACCATTGTTTTTCTTGTGAAATTCTCGATAACTTTGATGTGTCACATCACCCTCTTCCCATTGAAAATACGAAAGTTGGATACAAAATGTCCGACTTCAAAATGGCCGCCATGGTCAACACCCAGCTTGAAAAGTTTCCCCCCTCCCATATATTAATGTGCCACAAACAGGAAATTAATATCACCAACCATTCCCATTTTATTTAGGTGTATCCATATAAATGGCCCACCCGGTACTATTGAAACTATTACAATTGACAAGCAAAAAATAAATAAAAAATGGTTCTCTTACTTACAGTGGGAAATGCTACAACAACACCAATGGTGAAAGCATTTGGACAATTCACCTGTTCAGGTTGCCCCAGACAAACTTTACTAGCCAACTGTGATTGGGCTTCCAAGGCTACAAGGTCACATTGATATATATTCTCTATACTTTACATTCACAGATGGGGCAACTATTGGCAGAACAAGACCACAGTGCACTGTTTTCAGACCATGGATGCAGCAGGTCCATTGCTGGCCACATAACCTTACACTTTCTCATATAAAATTGTTTTGCATCTTGGGCCGTGTTAATTTAACTAGTTCCAGTCCACAGGTTCAGGTCCCTCTCAGTCTACATCCTGATGTGGGCTATGAACCACTGTAAACAGTGTGATATGTGTCATATGCCTCATATGTCACATATCCTAAGAAGATGGGCAATTATTCAGCATCCAAATTGGTCCCCAGGTCTACTAATCAGGCCATGGAAACCACAGGACCCAGTGGTGGGCAGTTTAAATATCAGGTTCCGGGATGATGTTACTAGTCCCAGCCAGTGATCCAGGCCACTCTCAGTCCACATCCTAATGTGGGCCATAAACCACTTTAACCAAAGCACCATAATGTATACAATATAAATATAGCTTACATATTATCATTGAAAGATTATATGAATAACAGTGCTCCATTCCTTGAGAAGATGGACAATCATTCAGAGTATGAAGACCAAAGGTATGCATATCATAGAAGCAGATTATATAGCTGCTATGGGGCCTTTGTAGAGAGGGGACTCAGCCACAGTTGGTCCAATTTTATTTCCAATTGGGTTGTGAGAACTTGTGCAGAACTTCCTTTCAGAAATTTCTAGCAATCCAAGAAATGGGAAATTCATCCAAAGGTGGTGAAAAGGGCATGAAGGGGGAAACAAATACCAGGCTCTTCTGTCCTTGGAGGCAAAACCTGCACCATAATGGGTGACCCAGTTTAATCTGTGCTATGGGGCCCCTATCTTCTATGTTTGTCCTTGCTGAAGAACCAGTGTTTATAGAGGTCCACAGGTTTCCTTTTTGGGCCTAAACTGGCCCCAGTGGTAAAAACCTGTCTCTTCACTGTTGTCATATAAAATGACTTTACAGCATGTAGCATGGTTGATGTTACTAATCCCAGTTTAGAGGTCCAGGCTAATCTCAGTCACTGTGGTCCCTAACTTTGCTAAAACATATAAAAAATAACTTCATCGTTCCATTGTTGTACAAAACGGGATTGATTCTCAGTAGGTTTTAAAGGGTTATCACAAAAGCTTTGAAATAGTTAGAGCAAGACGAGAGTCCAAATGTCTGTTTTTATGAAATTTCACCAGACTATCATCCATTTGTTAGAGTGGGGCAATTTAATTAAATCTGCCTACTTTGCATAACAAAAGTATTATGCGGGCATTGTCAATCGCAGGTTGCGTCTTGGGCCCGTCTGCTGGATGTCAATTTCCCCTGTTCCACAAATGGGAAGGCATCACACTGTTTGTAAAAAGCCCGGACTGGGGTTAGATAAAACAGTGTTATCACCATCAATCATATTATTATAGTAAAGATCCCATCTGGCTGGCACTTTGGCTGCCAGGATAATACCCGGTATGGGTGAGAAGGCTTTAGTTTCAGGCTTTCAAGCCTTCCAGTTGGGACGCGTCCTAATTATGATGAAATGCTTTTAGTGCGCAAATGGGACAGTCTATTTAGGTTACAGGAACTACATTGGCATGTCAGGAATACAATAGAAGCTGAAATGATTCCTCATCCTGCGCAGACGTTGCCACTTTAAACAGAGATAAATGGAGATTATTGTGGGTACTCTCATTATGAATGTAGAGTGCAGGTTTTAATTGTTGCATAATTATGTATTTCATGTTTTCCAGCGCAAAATCTAGATCAGCCTGTGACATAGCTGGATGCTGCTAGCTAACCCCTTCCATACCAGGACGCAGCCGGATAAGTAATATCGGATGCCAGCTCGTGGCATGAAGGGTTAAAAAAGTGTATGGTAATTCATACTGATATTTATAGCAGATAATACTAATCTGGAAGAAGATGGCATTGTGCGAGAGAGAAAGAGAATGTAAGTTTCTATCAAGAATGAAATATAATGCAGTAACAATAGATAGATAGATAGATAGACAGACAGACAGACAGACAGACAGACAGACAGACAGACAGACAGATAGATAGATAGATAGATAGATAGATAGATAGATAGATAGATAGATAGATAGATAGATAGATAGATAGATAGATAGATAGATAGATGGGTAGATGGGTAGATGGGTAGATAGGTAGATAGATAGATAGATAGATAGATAGATAGATAGATAGATAGATAGATAGATAGATAGATAGATAGATAGATAGATAGATAGATAGATGTCCGTCTTCTTTTCCAGAGGTCCAGGAGATCTCTTTTTCCGGGAGCCTCCTGGATGTTTTGGTTGACTTGTCATGCATGGCGTAACTATAGGGGGTGCAAAAGGTAGCAGTTGCACCCGGGCCCTGTTGCCTGAGGGGGTCCAAATACCCATTTGCCACATAAGGGCGGGTTCACACATGGCGGAATTGCACTTAAATTCCGCTGCGGACACTCCGCAGCGTTAATCCGCAGCGGAGCCGTTTCTACATTGACTTTCACTTTAATTTAGCAGTGTTCGTTTACACGATGCGTACAATTCCGCTGCGGAGCATAGGCTGCGGAGCGGAATTTGGTGTCCGCAGCATGCTCTGTCTGTTGCGGAGCAGTGGCGGACTCATGGCGGAATTTCTCCATTGACTTCAATGGAGATTCAAAGTTCCGCAATGAAGTCCGCAGCTGTCATGCACATGTCATGTGTGCTGCGGATGCGTCTTGCTTTTTTTACTTGACATTTCTTCATTCTGGCTGGACCTATGTATTTCTAGGTCTACAGCCAGACTGAGGAAGTCAATGGGGCTCCCGTAATGACGGGAGCGTTGCTAGGAGACGTCAGTAAATAGTCACTGTCCAGGGTGCTGAAAGAGTTACGCGATCGGCAGTAACTGTTTCTGCACCCGGGACAGTGACTACCGATCTCAATATACATGTATCTGTAAAAAAACATATAAGTTCATACTTACCGAGAACTCCCTGTTTCTGTCTCCAGTCCGGCCTCCCAGGATGACGTTTCAGTGTAAGTGACGGCTGCAGCCAATCACAGGCCAAGCACAGGCTGCAGCGGTCACATGGACTGGCGCGTCATCCAGGGAGGTCGGGCTGGATGCCGAAGGAGGGACGCGTCATAAAGACAACGGGCGGTAAGTATGAATTTCTTTTACTTTCACTAGGGAAAGTGCTGTCCCTTCTCTCTATCCTGCACTGATAGGGAGAAGGGAAGCACTTTTCCCGCAGTCCGCAGCAGCTAGTCCGCATCAATGTACTGCACATTTTGTGCAGATCCGCAGCCGTAATCCGCAACCCGGATTAGGTGCGGCATTGATGCGGACAGTTGCGGAGGAATTCCGCCATGTGTGGTCATGCCCTTATAAATTGTAGTTGGGGATCCTGTTGCAGATTTTGCATTGGGGCTCAGGCGCTTCAGGTTACGTCCCTGTCCCAATAGCTGGAGTACGACCTCAGGCTCTCCCGAGGATCATCACCTCATACTCGGCTATCTTCATGTTAATTGACCCTGTGACATAGAATATAAGTTTGATGCTTCACCTCATATTCCTCTGAACACTTCATTTAAATCAATGTGGAAAGTGTCAGGAAAATAAAAAGGTCCATCTTTGTTAGAGGCTTTGGCGTAGAATGAAGCCGGATAAATCGCCATGGAAACTGAAAGCAGCGACTAAATGTGTATTGACCCTTGTAGAGAAAGGCCAGCGACTGGCTATTTGCTTGTACAGTTATAAACTTTCCGTACTGTGGACAGCCACAAAAGAAAAGCTGCAGCCACTGGGTGCGTGGAACACAAGGGACTATATTTTATTTTCTATTATGTTCCCAGAAGGAGCAAATGGCGAGGAGACACGCTGTGCCTGAAGTTTTATCTGAGCGCAAACTTTCCCTGTTCCATTAACCCCTCACACACTAACTTGAAGCTACTGGGCCCCGATGTAAAATCTGTAACAGTGACCCCTTCTATCTCATTTCATTAATATTACTGGCCTCATATGGGGCAAAAATACCCCAGGGCTTCAGGGCTGGGGTGCAACTGCAACCTTTGCTCCCTCAAAGACGGCCTTAAATATAGTAACATTACATGATGGTGACTCTATGGCTCTCTGATATAGTATCACACATGAGAAGCTTAGATACACTGTCTTAGTAGACAGTATAACATGCTAGGCTTAGATACACCGAATTACCAGACAGTGTCACACGTGATAGAATTACATATGGTATACTCCTTCAACAAACAGTATCACACGTGATAGGCTTAGATACATTATATACACAGCAGTATGGGAAAACAAACTTTCCCTGTCCGACCTCCATTAACATATTATAATTATCCGCTTATTTCGAGGCCCTGGAGATGAATTAAACCTATTTCAACCTCTAGCGCACCCATTTATTTTTACATATAAAGATGCATAGAACCAGTAGAGGTTTTAATACATTATCCAGGGTTGCAAACCACTTTCCGCACCCTCCATCCCCCCGTCACACGGAGGTCTCTTTCCTGCTTCTGTAATAAGAGGGCAGCGTGGATTTTATTCCATTTGTACGTCCTGTGCCTGCGGTGTGTGCAAAGTGTAATTTATTTATACACAAATTGATTCTATTATTCACGGTTACAGAGGCCTCTGTCTTACATGGAGCGCTTGAGTTTCGGCCACACAAATGAGCTCCTTGTATGTGATTAATTAATAAGGAAAATCACCGGGCCATACTATATGATATGTATTTTTATTATTTTATTAAATATATTTTATTCTTTCGTTTTTTTCTTTTATTATTAAAATTGAATTCTAGCATTTTTTTGTAGCATAATGTGCATAGAAAATGTAGAGCCTTCAACTTAACATAAAAGAACAAGCAAAAAAAGAAAAACAACAAACAGTCCTATACAGCTATTCCTTCGTTTTATCCATTTCTGGGAAAGTTAAGTTATCCCCCCCTAAAAAAATATAGCCCCGAAAATCAATGCAGAGGACCAAAGTTTATCAAGACATGCTTATAATAATAATAATCTCACAAAGGTTCCTTGTTACTTCAGTTTTGCTCTCTAAAAGCTATAGTACCCCTTTTAATCTCACTTTCCTGTGGAGATAATATGTCTACCGCAGTCCCATACATATATAACATGCTTGGGTCTATTGTACTATGGACTGTGATTGGAAACGATAGGGACTTAGGGCAGCTCACATATCATATCCATTAAAGTAATAATGTCCCTGAATGTGAGATTTTGTTCACATCTGCGTTCGGTATTTCCACTGCTCTGCTCCACCATAAGATCAGAACAAAGAAAAAAACTGAAGCACCGTATCTGTTGCATGACGGACACTATCGGCATCACATGGAACCTATTCACTTTCGCCATGGTGTTCGACATTTTGCCAGACAAAATAGCACAGCATTCTGCACTATTTTATTTGCCAATTTCTACCGCATTTATGAGGGAAGCCCTTATGGATCATCCAATGCAGATGTTAACCAAGCCTAAGCCATCTATAGATATCTTCTATTTTATTCTGCAGGGGGCGCACATGAACAAATATTACCTCTTGGTAGTGACAATACCCATGAATGAATGCTAACACAACCTTTATCAGTAAGCTGAGCTAGTAGGTGAAATTACTTCCACAAAACATACCCTCCTTTCTTGAAATTGCCAACATTGCCTATGAAATATCCTATCCCATGTGCCTCCATGAACCAGTTTGCCATTCCAAAGAACTGTAAAAGGTCATATGGCGCACTGCCCTGTAGCCCTAGCTTCTAATAGTCGGGGAAAAGTCTTACAAGTGAGGCTTTTCTCCTTAGTCCCTCCCTCAGTGAACCCTCTCAGCCATTCCAAAGAGCTGAAATGGGTCATATCATACAATGCCCTGCAGTCCTGACTCTTCATAGTCAGGGTGGGTCTTGTTTCCTCGGCGGCGAGGCTTATTTTTTCTAGTCCCCGATTGGTGCAATTTATTGTGTACAATTGTGCTCACATGATAATCTAATTTAAACCGTGACAATTAACCTTTAAATTTCTTAGATATCGCAAAATTCATAATTCTTCTTTGTAGACGGTATTACCCCTTTAAAAAAAACAAAATGGCCATGTTTTTTTTCCATTCTTTTTTCCGTGCACAGAACCTTTAAAAGCATTAAAGAGCATCAATTCCAAATTGAATAAATCTCATTAAGCAATGACAATGAATATCCTTCTTATAATAAATGCGCCATCAATTAATTTCTCCTTTGCATAATATATTGATTATAAAAGACAGGCCATAACTGCCGTTGACCTTTACGTTGCTTAAGTTTTGTCATGCACGTCATTGTAAATGCTTGTTATAAAAAAAAAAAAAAATTAAAGTAGCTTAAAAAAATATTATTAATGGCCTTAGAAGAAACATGAGCGACGTGAGGGAGATTTTATTGGTTCGGTCCTGAATATTCATATCATCCTCCACATAGTTAATGAACGAAATTGGGCAATCAAGTGCCAGCGGATACACTAAATTGGAATTCAGATGTAAACGGCCGGCGGAGAGAACAACAGATTCTCCTGTATATCAAATATCCATGAAATTGAAATTAATATCTCTAAGATCTAACTGTATAAGGCAATTTTCCTCTTTTTTGTATTACTAAACCATATTTCCATCATATAAGACATTAGAGGCTAACATTCAAATCCATATTTGAGCCTCTATTGACTTAACTAATCTGAGGTATAGGGCATTTGCATAGGCAATCACCCCCTATATAGACCTACGCCTTATAAGTAGTGCTACTGGGGGTTCAAATTATCTGTGGCGTTTCTTTCAATACAACAGAACATGAATTCAGATGAAAAATCATCAGGGGAATGTTGGTAAATTATATTTTCCAACCTCTTAAACTGTCTAATTTATTGGTGAAATTTCATAAATGTGAATTTTCTTCTTAATATTGAGTCATACATACAGAATTTCCTTAAAGGAGTTTTCCCATCCAAATTATCCCATCCTATCCTTATTGCTAGGATAGGCCATCACTTAGCGATCATGAGAGTTCGGCCTTACTTGAATGAATCTGTGCTGCCGCTCCCTGCAAAGCGGTGAGCCTGGAGCGCCGATGTGCAGGGGAATACTGCGAAGGGGTCATAGCTCTAAAGCAATGCATTCATTGTCAGGATCATTTTGGTTCCCAGCAGTTCCACTGTTCAGAAAGTAAAGGCATACTGTATCCTAGCAATATGCCCCCTTTTTCTGGGACAGGCGTTCCCCTTTAAAACTTCCCTTGGCAATAACAGCTAATTTTTGGGGTTTCATAAAGCCAGACCCGCAGTGATCAGCCGATATCCGAGGAGACTGTCTTTACACAGAAGGGGACAACCCTTTCAAATGTCTAAAAACATCTATTCAGCTTTCTCTTTGTTAAGTAAATATATACATATATATTTCTGGGATAGTTGGTGGACAACCGATATATGATATGAAATTCTATTGACTTGTATAAGTGGAAACATGTTGAGTTTACTAGTATGGGTTTTACATGGATTGGAGTGTTCAACGTTTTCTAGATCAGTATTTTTTTTTTTTTTTAGATTCATCATGGCCTTACTGTATTTCCAAAAAGTAGCATAGAATTAGCTGAGATTATAACCAATATGGCAATGGTAACTCCTACCACAGGGTAAACTAAGGAATAATGCAGGATTTTTAATGAGGGGTTTCTCTTTTGTGTGCATTGGTATCAATGACAGAGATGGAAAAATTATACTAATTTTTCCAACTTTCTACATGTATGACACCAGACATTTTTACATGGGGAGTGATGCTGCGTCTTTGTTCTGCACCAGGGTTTGGATCCAACCATTAATATACTGATAGCCACAATTGATAATTATAAAATTCTGTCTGCCGCTAGAGGAAGCGCAGAACACAGGGATCTATAAAGCTCCCATTAAACTCAATAATGAATTGGTAGGCAATAAGTTTCCCCTAGTGGCCACAGACATTTTTTTTTAACTAAATGTTTTGTCCTGAAGTGCTTGGTTAGGAGGGGGTCTAGGAAATCTCCTCTAAGTTTGCCCATGGACACTTAGCTGACTCTTATTGGAAATAGGAACTGCAACGGAGACCATATTTGTTGTGAGACAACTCTCCCAGAAAAAAAAACAAAGAAGAAAACTCAAGGACTTATATTTGCAGTTTTTTTTCTTTGACTTGGATATATACCCTTTAATAACTCCAGACCAGACATCACTATACATAAAAGTAATGTACACCTATTCTTCTTATGAATCACATCACAATAACACGCTCCCACTACTATGTGCACTACACAACCCTAGAGGCATGATACATCATTAAATGTTGGTGTTACAGTTGTGTTGGAAGTCAATAAAACTTGTCTCTTGTACAACTGTAAGAAATCGGGAAACTGTAGACAAGGAGAAAGAGGAAAGACTTGTATGCAACCTTGTGCAGGTAATAACTGCATGATACCCCCGGGAACCTTTACCAGACCATGATATCATTATTCTTCCTGATTAATAGGCTGCCTGATGCTACTTGGAGCCAACGGCCATAGAAAATTGCTCATATGAAGAAAATAGCAAAAAAAAGAGTGTCGGAAGCTGGTGCATTAATACATACACATGGAGACAAAAGGAAAATAAATGATTAAATTTTAAATGGGGGCTTGTATAAGAAGATTTATCTGGGAGGGAAGCCAAATATCCCAGATAATATGAAATGAATCTTCTTCAACTCAAAGACATTAATAATGGGACACTGTCAGATAATTCTAATTTATTTCCATGCTAGGTAGGTCGGAAATTGTGAAACAGATGTTACTCATGCAGCTGTTTCTATTGAATGCATTATTATGAGTGGAATAAGATTTGTGTGATGGATAAAATTAAAAGTATTGTTGTCTTGGGGAGGCTTTATTGCGATGCTTGACTTATAACCGACTCTGACACCCAATCCACATAGTCAAACAATGTATCTTTAGACTTGGACATCGGATGAATATACATATCGAAGAATGATTAATGAGTGAAATATTGAATCTGGAGATGACTTTGTGTCATAATTGTCTGAATTTCAAGATAACATGTTCAGAAAGAAGTAGAAGGGATGAATGACTTGTCTTGCGTAGGGCAACATTGGATTTATGTATAATATTAGTAATCTTAAAACTTTCATCTTCTTACAGAAGAGCTTAGTTGCTTGAGTTGACACCAAAGAAACCTTGAGGATACTAGAAGATTGGAAAAATTAAATGATGGAATGTCCTAGCACAGGCTGCCTGAGGATTTGTGGAACTGCTCAAGGGTCTCCGGAAGAAGTCTGAAGACGCATGGTATAAGGAGTCAGAGTTCACTATACGTCTGTTTTTTTGGATTACTCGTTTAGTAGCTAGACTAGTATCTCATCCAGAAGAGTTTTGGGAAATGGCGAGAGTGAAGGTACCTGGGATGACACCAAAGAAACCTTGAGGAAAGTAGAAGGTGTAGCTTGGTGGGATGGAATGATGGAATGTCCTAGCACAGGCTGCCTGAAGATTTGTGGAGTTGCTCAAGGGTCTCCAGAGGAAGTTTGAAGAAGCAAGGTATAAGGATTCAGAGTTCACTAAGTGTCTGTTTATTGGACTACTCTTTTAGTAGTTGGACTATTCTTTTAGTAGTTAGACCAGTATCTCATCCAGAAGATTTTTAGGACATGGGAAAATGGAAGGTGCCTGTGATGACATCAAAGGAGGAAATCACAGGAAAGTAGAGGGTGTAGCTTGAAGGGAAGGAAGTATGATGGAATGTCCTGGCACAGACTGCTTGACGATTTGTGGAGTTGCTGGGGGGTCTTCAGAAGAAGCATGAAGAATCAAGAAGATTCGGAGTTCACTAAACATCTGCTTTATTGGTCAATTTTACTTGTTTAGGTGCTGGACCAGCCCCATCACTAGACAGAAACTTAATATCATCTATAAACTCTTCTCAATAATTGATGTGCTGTGGATGCCACTTTATGAAGTGCATTTTTGAGGCACTTTTTTTTTGCTAGTCTATTTTACAGAAGAAGAAAAAACTTAACCTTACTCAGGACATTACATACAAATAGCAACGGATCAAATTATCTCACCAGGCAACACCAGCGCAGTTAGAAAAATGGGCACCCTGAGTACTCTGTTTTTACTGGTAGCAATTTGGTAGAAGACAGTGGCTAATCTGGTGAATTTCTCAACACATTTCTAGGACTACCACCACATTTAATCTAAATGTTTCTTTTGAAGGTGACTCCATTGAAATTAATACTACAATGTCAAAAAGTTAAAGAAAAGTAAATCTCTTACCAACAAGCTATTACAATATGGAAAGCGTTAACTGTTAAAGTGATATTGTCACCTTTGAGTTCCGTGATGGATTGCGAACAAAATGCTGGGTGTGAGAAAGTGAATATTTCTTTGCAATAATGACCACCAGATGGTATGGAGTCGTTGATGCAAATTAAAAAATGCATGAAAAATGCCAGAAAAACAGAGGAAGACAAAACCTGGAGCGCATTCAGTCTATAAATCTTTTTCCTTGACTACAACACAGTCACTTATAATGGGAATTAAATTATTAACAGACACTGCAAGGAGAATACAAATGCTAAAAGTATGCTGTCTCCTAAACTAGTTCTAGTGTTAAGTTGGCGAAGTTGACTTGGGGACGACAATTGAAAATGAGGTGGAGCAGCTTTCCAGGCCGGAAAACACCTGTAGAATATACAGTGTGTGACTGTTTGCTACAGTCCTAAACAGGACATAATGAGTTAGAAGAGGAAATGACATCAACAGATCACTTTAGTGTATAGAAAACCATGCCACCTCAAGAGTACAGTACTCGAAACTTATTGGGAGCTCTTAACTCGACTAGTATTGGTGGCGACGGTTACTTACCAATAAACTTGAACAATTACTTTACATTCTTCTATTGGACATGTAATGCTGAACATGCCTTTTGAATGCCCAGGACAACAGTACATTGTTACATTGACTAAGATAATAATATATTTAGAATTTTTTGGGGTCATGGGGTCTCATAATAATAAATCCCTGACATTTGGGGTAGAACACTTTGTTAAAAATTAGAAAATAATTATAAATGGATACCAAGATGAGTGACCATAGATGGGCAGTTGTGTCATTGGCTTTAACAGTTGGGAAGATTCTTGCTCATCCACAAAACCTCATGGCACTGCCAGGAATGTGACCCTCAGTCTTTAACATTGAATGAATGAAGAATTTTGTTTACTGTATACAAATGTTCTTAGATTCTCACTTGTTATTTACCAATATGTGGCCTAATTTTCTCCTAATAGTTAAATCAGTCCAAAAACAAATTAATGTTAATTTTACCACTTGGACTCCACAAAAGTAGCACAATGACTTATGGGATCTCAAGTTTTATAGCAACCCAATGAATCACTAATACTTGGTGGTTTTCCTTGTACAATAATACACTTATACTTGGGTTTCAGTGTTGGTATCAAGAACAATGTCAAAAGTCCGACTTGGCCACCCATTTGCAGAGCATGGGTTTTGCTGACCTGATCACAACTGATCGCAGAAAAAATAAAGGTAATAATCCAACTCTTTAGTTAACATAACAATAACCGTTCATTATTCTGTTGGCACCCAGTATAGAGGAACACACAGTAAATGAAATCAATTTGGCAAGATTAGCAACAAAAAAACAAATCGCTAACAATATTAAAATAAATCTCCCAAAACATTTTATAAATGTATGAATGCCGAAAAGAAAAAATCTGCTAGTATTGGCCCTTTTAAAGATGACCGCGGGAATATAATTGTACAGGACAGAAGGACAGCTGAGATATTAAACACATACTTTTCATCGGTATTCACTGATGAGCTGCCAGTGCTAGATATTCAGGGGGACAGTATTAAAGATTCTCCACCCAATATTACCTGCTTAACACAGGAGAAAGTACAGCTGTGTCTGAGCAAATAAAAATCTGATTAGGCCCCTGGTCCAGACGGTATTCATCCATGGATATTAAGGGAATTGAGCTCAGTATTGGACAGACCATTGTATCTCATCCTATTAAACGCTCTTGTCACATGATCAGTGACACAGGATTGGAGGATGGCTGATGTTATACCAGTATTTAAGAATGGTAAAAAGGTGGAACCGAATTACTACCGTCCAGTAAGATTGACATCTGTTTTATGTAAAATACTTTCAGGTGTTCTAAGAGATGAACTGCAAAAGTATATAGCAGAGAATAGTCTAATAACTGATAACCAGCATGGATTCATGAAATACAGGTCATGCCTAACCAACATGCTCGGTTTCTATGATGAAATAAGTGCAAAATCTGCATGTTGGTCATGGGGCTGAAACGTTATATCTGGATTTTTTAAAAAGTATTCGATACTGTTTCACACAACAGTTTCGTTCTGAAGCTACAGAGGGAGGGACTGGGGGACAATGTATACACGTCGGTAAAGAATTGGTTAAAAGATGGATCGTACAAATGGTACTTACTCAAATGGACTGAAGTCAGCAGTAGGGGCCACAAGGATCGGTGTTAGGCCAAATGCATTTTAATCTGTTTATTAACAACATTTTGGATGTGATTGATAGTTTGACAGCAGTTTTTGCTGACGATACACAACTTTGTAGGAGACTTAAAACTCATGCTGATTGTAAAATATTACAGAAAGACATAGATAAGCTGGCAGCATGGGCAAAAACATGGCAGATGAAATTTTATGTTAATAAATGTGAAGTAATGCACCTAGGCCACAGTTATAGTAGTAATGCATATACGTTAAAAGGAAAAAAACTGGGGATAAAATATCAAGAGAAGGACCTGGGTACTCTGGATACAAGTACCCTAAGCAGGAGTACTCAATATCAAGCAGCAGTTGCCAAAGCAAATAAGGTTTTAGGGTGTATAAAATTACAGATAAAACCCTGTGATAAAAATATATTACCCCTCTATAAATCGCTTGTAAGGCCACATCTTGAATATTGGATTATTTTTTGTGATTCACATTGCAAAAAGTATATAGTAGAACTGGAGAAGGTCAAAGACGGGTGACTAGATTATTATATCTGGGGGGTGTCTCTTACAATGAAAGGCTAAAATGAAAAATTGGACTTGTTCACTTGGAAAAAGACACCATAGAGGTGTTCCATACAAAGAACTGGAGCATGATTTGTGCTTTCCAAGGTCTTTATAATGGACCAGGGGACATTGCGTGTGGAGGGAAGACACGCGTGTGGAGGGAAGACGTGGAGGGAAGGGATAGATGGTTATTTCATAATGAATGGCATTGAAGTTTATAACTAATCTAGTAATGAAAGACGTGTAATTGATTTGAGAAAGGAGGAACTTGTGTCTCTCATGTAAATTTGTAACTAAGTTTCCAATGATTATTTAGCAAGTTCTTAGTCCTAGACAATGGCTAAGAGACAGCCAGCTCAAAAAGTTTAAGCTTCAAATAGAATATTATAAGGGTTAATAGAATAAATAATTTATGTTTTTATGTCAACAAGAACACACTATTTGACAGACCTAGAACAGGGCAAAGCACCATTACAACTATGGGTGGAATCGAGTCGGTTCCCCCAAACTATTAGTTAAAATAACAACGAGTTACATAGTTACATAGTTAGTACGGTTGAAAAAAGACACATGTCCATCAAGTTCTGGGAACCAAGGAGAAACGGGAACCCGACCCAGTTCCCCGGGTATTCAATTGTATCCCCATCCTTAGAACTTGAATCCCACCCCTGATTACGACTACTATTACCACTGTACAAAACTGCATTTCCCGATACATGTAGACAAGATAAGGAATTTTAGTGCCGAAGAAATCCAATGAATCCAACTTTCTATCTGCACCTGATGTGGTTCTTGAGCTACTTAAGGTAAGTTCTAGGTCAACTTGGGAAACCCCATGGGAAACATGGTTGAGGGGCTATTGAGGGACTATATACAGGATTATGTGACAAAAAATAGTATTATAAGTGACAGCCAGCACGGTTTTACCAAGGACAGAAGCTGTCAAACCAACCTGATTTGTTTTTATGAAGAGGTGAGCAGAAGCCTAGACAGAGGGGCCACTGTGGATATAGTGTTTTTAGACATTGCAAAGGCATTTGATACTGTCCCTCATAGACGTCTAAAGGGTAAATTAAGGACTATAGGTTTAGAAAATATAGTTTGTAATTGGATTGAGAATTGGCTCAAGGACCGTATCCAGAGAGTTGTGGTCAATGATTCCTACTCTGAATGGTCTCCAGTTATAAGTGGTGTACGCCAGGGTTCCGTGCTGGGACCACTATTATTCAACTTATTTATTAATGATATAGAGGATGGGATTAATAGCACGATTTCTATTTTTGCAGATGACACCAAGCTATGTAGTAATGTTCAGTCTATGGAAGATGTTTGTAAATTACAAGCTGATTTGGACACACTAAGTGTTTGGGCATCCAGTTGACAAATGAAGTTTAATGTAGATAAATGTAAAGTTATGCATCTGGGTACCAACAACCTGCATGCATCATATGTCCTAGGGGGAGCTACACTGGGGGATTCACTCGTTGAGAAGGATCTGGGTGTACTTGTAGATCATAAACTAAATAACAGTATGCAATGTCAATCAGCTGCTTCAAAGGCCAGCAGGATATTGTTGTGTATTAAAAGAGGCATGGACTCACGGGACACGGATGTAATATTACCACTTTACAAAGCATTAGTGAGGCCTCATCTAGAATATGCAGTTCAGTTCTGGGCTCCAGTTCATAGAAAGGATGCCCTGGAGTTGGAAAAAATACAAAGAAGAGCAACGAAGCTAATAAGGGGCATGGAGAATCGTAGTCATGAGGAAAGATTAAAAGAACGATATTTAGCCTTGAAAAAAGACGACTAAGGGGGGACATGATTAACTTACATAAATATATTAATGGCACATACAAAAAATATGGTGAAATCCTATTCCATGTAAAATCCCCTCGAAAAACAAGGGGGCACTCCCTCCGTCTGGAGAAAAAAAGATTCAACCTGCAGAGGTGACAAGAAGCCTTCTTTACTGTGAGAACGGGGAATCTATGGAATAGTCACCGCAGGAGCTGGTCACAGCAGGGACAGTAGATGGCTGCAAAAAAGGCTTAGATAATTTCCTAGAACGAAAAAATATTAGCTCCTATATGAATGTATAGAATTCTTGTTTGAATGTTGATCCAGTCGGATTAAACCTTCATCGGGATCAATAGGGGTAAAACAAAGTTCTATAATTTCTCCCTTCCCTTTCTCCGATCCCTTAGTTGAACTTGATGGAAATATGTCATTTTTCGATTGTACTATGTAACTATATAACTATGTATATGTAACTTTATTTTCTTGAGTAATCCAAACCTTACAAAGAAACATGTCTCTCAAAAAAGCCATGAACCACCCAAATACTTTTAAGATATTTAGAGTTTGAAAGATCTCATAATTATCTTTATGTATTATACCAAATGTGTAGGTCTATGAGATACAGTGAGTTACCCTTCCTCATCTTGAAGGATGCCATCTTGAATTTAGCTACAAAAATTCAGACTGTTGACTCTCCTTGTATCTTTATCTTGATTGATAATTTTATCTTTATCTGTAAATAATTATTTTCCTTAAAATCTAACATTCGTGGTCATGGAGAAAATAAAATTTGAAGCAGTCTTACCGGTAGGTGTGAAAATATAAGGAGGCGCTGTGTATGAAGTGACATGCTGTGACAGAACGTCAGTAGATTGAGAGCAGTTCATAGATCAGGACTTGATCACACATGTTGTATTTAAGACACGTCTGCCAGAGACTCCGGGATAAAACTGTCACTACTTATTCGCTGAGTGAACGTTTCATTGACGGGGAGGGTTCTGTGGCTGTTTTGAAAATAAAATAAAGCTCTGAGGAGAACTTAGAAAACTTAATAGGACTTTAAAAACAACAGGAGCCCAGAGGATTGCAGATGGTTTCTTGGGCCTGAGGACAAAATAAACAATGATTTTATAGGCAGCCATGTTGCCTGGGGGAGGACGCCTCAAAAGAGATGTTCATGCATTCTGTGTCCAACATCATTAGGAGACCCAATGGGAGTTGTGTGCTCTGCTCTACAAGTCTTATTGGAAAGAAGAAGAAAAGACTGCACTGATCTTTTAAATGAACTTGAGGTGGAAAATCAAAGCATCCCATGAACGTTGCACATCACAGCAGACATTTGTGACCAAAATCCACTAGGACAGCGCTTTATTAAAGGGGTTGGCCACCATCAGCATAAAATGTCAAAACTGCCCCAGACAATAAAGAAAGCCGTAATGAGTTGTTATGAGGACGAATAAAGTAAATAATATATGATTTATGTAGCCTCTCCACCTTACCATGCTCCAGGAGCAGCGCTCTCTCTGCAGGCTGGTGTGGGAGGGACAAGTTCAAAATGAAAGTAAAATTCCCAGAATGCAGCATTCCCAGCACAGCACATGCTTCTCTGCCTGACATCTTGTGAGAAGTACACCTCAGTCAGCGGCTGCTTCACCTCAGCCACCACTGTACAGCTGTATAATAAAGTGTACCTCACTGTATACCCTAAGAGTATCATAGAAATGGTACGATTCCCCCATTCCCATCTCTGAATAAAGATTTATTATATCCTCCCCCAAAACTGTTATCTCTATCTCTCTACACATGTGTATATACACATTTACACACACACACACACACACACACACACACACACACACACACACACTAGACACACACTAGACACACACTCCTAGACAAGTCGGAAACCAGTGCAAGCGCAGAAGAGAGGCTGTAAGTTCCAGCATGGACGAACTTCTAGCTCTCCATGTCGCACATTATATTAGTAAGTATGTTGTTTTTCCTCAAGACAGAATTTTAAAGCATTTTATAGTAAACTGGACAACCCCTTTAAGGGAACACGGAGCTCAAAGTAGGGATGTGTAAAAAAAAAACTCAGAGATATGTAAGCGAATTAGTCAGGACAAATAAATGTTGGGAGGTGTAGTGTTCTATGTATAGAATATAATAGAATTGTATTATAGTCATGTCCCGTGGTCGGGTCATGTTGGGGTTGTAGTTTTCTATGTATAGACTATAATAGATTTGTATTATGTCATGTCTAGTGCTCGGGTCATGTTGGGGGTTGTAGTGTTCTATGTATAGAGTATAATAGAATTGTATTATGGTCATGTACAGTGGTTGGTCATGTTGGGGGTTGTAGTGTTCTTTGTATAGAGTATAATAGAATTGTATTATAGTCATGTCCAGTGGTCGGGTCATGTTGGGGGCTGTAGTGTTCTTTGTATAGAGTATAATAGAATTGTATTATAATATATCTAGTGGTCGCTTCTTGTTGGGAGGTGTAGTGTTCTATGTATAGAGTATAGTAGAATTGTATTATGGTCATGTCCAGTGGTCGGTCATGTTGGGGGTTATAGTGTTCTGTGTATAGAGTATAATAGAACTGTATTATAGTCATGTCCAGTGGTCAGGTCATGTTGGGGGCTGTAGTGTTCTATATATAGAGTATAGTAGAATTGTATTATGTCATGTCCAGTACTCGGGTCATGTTGGGAGGTGTAGTGTTCTATGTATAGAGTGTAATAGATTTGTTTTACAGTCATGTCCTGTGGTCGGGTCATGTTGGGGGTTGTAGTGTTCTATGTATAGAGTATAATAGAATTGTATTATGGCAATGTCCAGTGGTCGGGTCATGTTGGGGGCTGTAGTATTCTATGCATAGAGTATAATAGAATTGTATTATAGTCATGTCCAGTGGTCAGTCATGTTGGGAGGTGTAGTGAATTGTATTATGGTCATGTCCTATGGTCGGGTCATGTTGGGAGGTGAAGTGTTCTACGTATAGAGTATAGTAGAATTGTATTATAGTCATGTCCAGTGGTCGGATCATGTTGGGGGTTGTAGTGTTCTACGTATAGAGTATAATAGAATCGTTTTATATTCAAGTCCAGTGGTTGGGTCATGTTGGGAGGTGAAGTGTTCTATGTATAGAGTATAATAGAATTGTATTATGTCATGTCCTGTGGTTGGGTCATGTTGGAGGTTGGAGTGTTCTATGTATAGAATATAATAGAATTGTATTATGGTCATGTCCAGTTGTTAAACCATATTGGGAGCTGTAGTGTTATATTTACAGTGTAATATATCTGTTTGTAATGTAGTTACCTCAATCCGTGTTATGTACCGTCCTGTGTGTATATAGAAAATTTTCAGTAAAATGCATCAAAACGTTAATTTATTACCTTAACTCAAGTTTTAGTAAGACTGATGGAAACACTTTGATGTATGAGTTCTACTGTTTTTCAGCTGTCAATCCAAGAGATAATAAATACATCCGCTCATCCTTCTGTCCATCCATCGCTTTCTCGCACCAGCTTGGCTTCAGTAGCCTAATATCTTTACTTAAAATGACAAATGTATTTTTGTAACTTGTTTAGGTTACTTTAGGTGAGACTTTTCTGTACCTGAACATAATTTGACAGGAATGATAAGGCACCAGCTCACTTTGGTCTCCATTTGTCAACAGTGAGCTACATAAAATTGGTACCATGCTGTCAGCTTTGTGTGAGCCCTTAAAAGCCTTGCCGTGCCAAGGACCATCATTTTCACCATGGGCCACCTAAATCTTACTTCTAAAGCAATTTAAATTGAAGGGTGTTTAAGTCATGAGGTGCAGGACTTATTCCTAAAATAAGACTAGGTCATTGTACATAGATGTCCCCAGCACGGTCCCCAGCGCGGACAATACAGCATTACACTGAATGAAGAAAATAATTGATCTCCTGTCTTTCAAGGGATACTTTTTAATAAATAACAGGTTTCCGTTAACTGACCACTTGTAGAATACAATAAATAATTTTTTTAAATATTATTTGACTTTGGTTTTAAAAAAATTAACAATTTAAAGGGTTGTGTCAGGATGATAACTGTCCATATTTGCTATTAAGGCTTATGGCCTTCATACAGGGACCTCATCCTTTATGTGTCAGAATGGAGAGGTGCTTTGTAAGAGCAGCTCACTCTCTAGTGGACCTAGCTCATACATGCATTATATGGATGACCATTCAACTAAATGGTCGCCATGTAAAGCAATAGCTGGAGGGGAAAAGTATGCTTAGACGATGCTTCTCCCGGCAATAACAGATAATCACTTGGGTGAGAGAATCCGGACCGGCTTTTAACACGATTTATCTTTGCGAGACAACCATTTTATTATTTTGTTTTAATATAACATAATACTATTATATACTTATATAATTTGAAGTAGGCGAGGATAAAACATGCTATAGCCAATCAGATCACGGAATTAATGACATTAGCAGGAGAGAAGTGTGCTGATAAGTGGCGAATTAACTACTACATGATTAACGAGAAACTCACATCATTGTTGTGGGGCACCCTTAAAGGGGTTCTCCTGCCATTTTAAATTGATAGCCTATTCTTAGGATAGGTCATCAATATCAGATTGGTGGGGGTCTGACTCCCAGCACCCCCACCAATAAGCTGAATGATGGGGCCGCGGTGTTCATTGCCACAGCCTTTTCCTAGTTTACAGGCACAGCGCTGTACACATCAGTAGCAGCTGTGCCTGGTATTGCAGTTATGGTCCCATTCAAGTGAATGTGACTGAGCTGCAATCCCAGGCACAGCTGCTACGGATGTATACGGCTCTTTGCCTGGTAAACACCGAAGAGGCCGTCGTGACAAATACCGCTGCCCCTTCCGTCAGCAGATCGGTGGGTGTGCAGAGAATCGAATCCTCCGATCTGAAATTATTGGTCTATCCTAAGGATACGCCATCAATATAAAATACTTGGTGTACCCCTTTAAGTCTTTTGAGAAAATTTGGCAACCGCGACGGGCCAATGCTTTCTCAGCTACTGGAACATCTTTTCCAAAAGTCTTGTTGGCTGCTCTACAGGTGCGGCCCGTGTGCCTCTTCTGCTTCCAATTTTTGTATCTCCTTTGTCTTCCCTTGTTAGTCCCAGCTTAAAGCTTAGTTGTTACTACTGCTGGTCCTCCACTTATGGAATCCTATCTACATTATAATCCCGGGCCCTGATACGCCAGCCGGGCTTAGTTCTATAGATGTCACCAACTTTGTTTTATTGTGCTTTTTTCTGACTGCAATGTGACAATGATGTACTTCCTTTATTGAAAATCCCAAACTATTGTTTTTTTTAAAGCAAAAAATAAAAATAAAAATATGTATATAAATATATATATATATATATATACACACACGTATGTATATATATATATATACATATATACACACGTGTGTATATATATATATATATATATATATATATATATATATATATATATATATATATATATATATATATATATAACTAGCTGGACTAGCAAGATTTTGGTTATGTTATTATGTTTACTTATTATGTTATGTTGCAAATTAAGCAAAAGTCTTTTATTTTGTCTGGTTGTATGTTTTGTTTTGTTTTTTATAATATAAGAGATTTTCGGGAGATGATTGTGTTGTGAGGGGCTGTGACTTCCCAGTCCTTTCATGTAACCGAGTATTTCAGCACAGATACTAAGACACATATTGGCTTCATAGAGACATCAAAAGGAGTGCCATTAAATTGCCCCTTGCAAGTTTGAGAGTATTATTTGGAGTCTTGCACTTAAAGGGAAACACTCTTATTACAAAATAGGAATACAGTGCTTCCTCCTCTCAATTGCATGGATTGACCATGCTAATAATTTCCATGATTCAAAACGATTGCGATCCAACAGAGAATTGGTGAGTGATTTTTTTTCCTATGGTGAACTGTGACATACTAAACATGTCTCCAAGATTAACTTCTGTCCAGTCAAACGGCAACACAGACAGATTTCTCCGACAAAGTTTCTAAAGAAAGGACCAAATTTCTATAGCCTTAAGTTTAATAAAGGAATACAGAACTCAGCCACGTATGCAATCCCATTATAATAAATAAATAAAGCGGCTGCACCACAGCTGCCCTTGCCACCCATCAAAGTGACTCCATCCAGCATGAGCTGATTTATTGGGGCGAAAGAGTATTTTATAAGGCGAGCGCTTGACATAGGAAAATCAAGCACCCGAGAACCCAGCAGATTATTTCATAGCTGGAGGCACCCAATATGATCTCATTCATAACACTATTACTGTCATAAACAAACACACATTCTCTCTTTTAATGATTGGTACTTAAACACTGGCGGAAAATGAAATGGCTATTAACTGCAGGCTAAGTGTCACTTACCTATAGATTTGGCTACCTATTAGCCTTGAAATAAAAGGTGAAGAAATGAAGATTAAATATGGTTTATTGCTCCATGAAAATGAGATGTTTGCATGCATGACATAGAATAAATCTTGCATGTTATTACAGAGGGACCAGGCTTTATTCCAGTGCACGTGATGTGTACTTAAAGGGAATTACACTATATAAAAAAAGGTATATGTGACTTCTGCATTTTAAGAAATTGCTCTAAAAGTAATCTGCTTGTCAGCTTCAAGATGATCGTTTGAAGAATTCATCAGGATGTAACAACTGTACAAAAGGGCCAAAAACAAATTGTCGCTGTGTTTGGACATTTGACTGCCTTCAGACCCTCTGTGCATTGTTAGTGAGATCTGGTATGCCTGAGTAGCAAACACACACATATACACGCTCACACATACACACATACACATATACACATATACACACACACACACACACACACACACACATATATAATCCCCAAAAAAGTAAGACAAAAAAAAGAAAATCTTTTTCTCATTACATAGATATATATATATAGAGAGAGATATAGATACACGCACATACTTAAAGCACTGTTTCTTCTCCAGACGGTGGAGCAGGGTGAGGAGGAAGAGGAGGAAAAAAGGACAAAGAGGGGAGAGACAGAGAAAAAGAGATTAAAGTCAATAAAGCCTCCACCACTACAAAGTGGATGCATCTACTCAGCAGAGAACGAGAGAGAGAGAGAGAGAGAGAGGAGGAGAGAAAGACAGGGAGAGAGAGGAGGACTGAAGAGAGAGAAAGAGTGTGAGAGAGAGAGAAGGAAGAGAGACAAGAGAGGAGAAGGAAGAAGAGGAGAGAAACGGAGATTAAAGTCAATAAAGCCTCCACCACAAACATAAAGGGTATACATCCACTTTGCATTCCAATATTCAGACCCCCAAGTCAAAAGTTATTAATGATGAAACTGAGGCCTGAGATACAAAGTGCCTCTTGCGTTGGTAATATCCCTAAGAATATTTGCTTGGTCTGATTTGTGTCAGTTGACAGGTCCACTTTTAACCTTACTTGGGTTTTAGCAGCAGGAGTCCTTTAATTACTCTCAAGAATCTGTGTCCAGTTTCACACTTTATTTTATTATCTTTAATTTCCTGATTCGTGTTATCGACGAGGCCTTCCTAAATCAATACCCATTCCTGCCTGCGCTTCTAAATGCCACAACAATGCTGGTTTATTTAAAGACAGGCAAGACGATTTTAATGACAGGGCTGTCAATATTTCCGTAGCATAAGCCGACAGCCATTTTTATATGGACCTTTATATATAAATATATATATATATATATATATATATATATATATATATATATATATATACACACATGTATATATATATATATATATATATATATATATATACACACAAACAATTTATAGTTCAAAGGAACTTTTCTTTAATATGTGTTGTGTTGTTTTGCTAGAATAATTTTGTTTTTTTTCTTGTAAAATAGGATCAATACTGGAAGAGAGGGTAATTGGAGAGTAGAGAGAGAGAGAGAGAGAGAGAGAGATAGAGAGACACAGAAAGAGAGAGTGAGTGAGTGAGTGAGTGAGAAGATAATAACAAAGAGAGTATTCAGGAAAAGCATGTAAGGGGTTCATTTAAAATGAAAGTGCCATTGTCCTACAGTGAGGGGATTGGGAGACATAGATAAGAACCACTGGAAGAGACAATTTCCTTCCATTAGTTCTGCAATGGGATCTACAGAAACTGAGACAATGGAGTTCGGATTTTTTAAAGGGATCTCTTCCACAGGTGCCAAAAAAATTTGGGCATAGATTTTAAAAGTCATTTTATTAATACCCTATTAGGTCATCCTGAGTTAATAACGGGGGCTCTTTTCATTAACTCAGCTTGATCTGAATGGGCACCATACAACGTTTTATTTCTCCTGCAGTGGCGCTGCAAGGGGATTGAACACTTGCTGCTTTGTTCCTTGACAGGTTACAGTTGATCGTTGGCTGTGAAGATCTTATTATCAGAAAGTGATAGAAAAAAGCAGACAAATCCTTTAAATTTTTATCTAAGTATTTCTACAATTTTATTACGTATATCTAATGAATGCAAAAATATTTTAATCTGATCCTAATGATTTTCAAGTGGAAAATTATCACAACCATAGAAAAACTTGAGTAGGTACAATGCAGCAAAAGTGCCATTTTTGGTTATTTTTTGGCCAATGAAATAGATGTCTAATATTCTGAAATGACGTCACCGGACTTGAAGACTTCACTCCAACATCTGCATAGTGAATGGCTAGGGGGAATTATCCTCATGTCTATGGCCACCATATTGAATATAAACACAAAGTCTCCTCTCTTTTTATCCCATAAAGTGGTGGTGAAGGGGTCACATTGGTTGAAGGTCTCAAGAAACGAAACATGGCTGCTTTATGTATCCTGCAATGTTACAGAATAAGACATCATGTGCATTGGCATCAATGCAGCACACAACGTCCAGCATAAGGACGCTGTATGCTACATCGCATATACCATCAAGATGCTGCCCGGTTTAAGAAGCTTGATGGCGCCACGGTGCAGAGCTTTGCCATTACATGATGTGGCAGCCTGAGCGGAATACAGGACGGGCCCCCTGCGGAGCAGATCTACCTGATTGGGGAGGGAGGTATGTGGCCCGGCACGTGGCTCAGCTCTATAGTGTTACACCCCTCACAGACTTCTAAGGGTATTGTAATACAGCTCCTTACAACTCAGACGTTGTGTGGTGCTATGATACTCTCAAGTGAATGAGATTTAACTCTGTATGGACCAAGATGCTAAGAGATATGATAGGCGAGGACGGTAAAAGTCTTTTTTCTGTAGTAGTGGGAGGCATTTAACACCAAAAAAAGACATTTTGTGGATTCATAAATAACTCTAGAGTTTCATAAACATACATCTACCTGCATCAAACAATTTAAAAAGGGCCGAATCCTTTTAAACCATAGACGTTAGATTAATTGAATCCGGTCTTTTATATGGTTTCCTCTCTAGGCAAAGGTCTTAAAATCTGCCAAGCATGCAGAATGTCTTTTTCATTTTCTATAAAATTCAAGCTGATGCGCCTTTTAAAAGGAGCAAGTGGAGCCTTACAGTTATTTTCAATGGTTCTCTTTTTTTTTTTAAACTAAATATAATGCAACAGAATTACATCACATTTATACAGTTACTTTTGTTTCTTTTTTTTTTATCATATTAATTTTGATAATGAGCTTTTCTATTGGGACAGCAATAGGTCCCAGTGCCCAGACCAAAAACCTTCCAAAATAACCTGCCTTATATTAGGGCTAAAGTTTTCCTATAGCTTTGATCTAGGAGATTACACACTCTTCTATAGTCTGTTCTTCCATATGGTCACATTGAACAGACTGGCTGGGTTTTTTGCAGATTGGAAATTTTTTATGTGAGATGTCGCTTACACCGAATGCATCAAAGCTTGAGAGAAGGAGGAATATTTCAAATTGCAATTTCACTAGTATTTTTTTTTACACATGGATATAATAATCATTCATGTTAAAGGGGAAATGTATATAAAACTAATTATCCCACAAGTCATAGTATCATATATGTAGTCCATGAGCATGAACCATTAGGGTATGTTCACACGCAGTGACCAAAAACGTCTGAAAATACGGAGCTGTTTTCAGGCGAAAACAGCTCCTGATTTTCAGACATTTTTGCAGCAACTCGCGTTTTCCCTGCATATTTTTTTACGGACGTTTTTGGAGCTGTTTTTCAATGGAGTCAATGAAAAACGCCTCCAAACACGTCCCAAGAAGTGACATGCACTTCTTTTTTATGGGCGTCTTTTTACGCGCCGTATTTTGACAGAGACGCGTAAAATTAAGCCTTGTGGGAACAGAACACCGTAAATCCCATTGCAAGCAATGGGCAGATGTTTGTAGCGTAATGGAGAAGTTTTTTCAGGCGTAATTCGAGGCATAAACGGCTTTATTACGTCTGAAAACACTGCGTGTGAACATACCCTTACAGTTTTCCCAGAATGAAAGGGTTGCAGTTCTACCTAAAACCTATCCAGCACCCTTTAGGTTTTTCATTTATTGGAAATCTCTGATACAACATACTAAGCAAATGGCCATTCAATCAAAGGTAGTTTTCTTAGAATGTTGTGTCAGTGATTTTCATTGATTAAAGCCTCTGAGTGGTGCCCAAGGGGTTTGGCTACTTTATAGTTTTGGGAATCGGTAGAGGTACGAGGTTACAGACTCAGTGATATGATCTACTATACTAACAGTTCTCAATGGTATATCAAAATATCACTTTTTGTTGTATCTTCCCTTTAGACACAGGGCAATTTTTCTTTGGAGCTCCAAGTTTAATCCCATTATGCAGTTCAGCAAAATATGTCCTTAATTAGACATTTCTAAACTACTAAACCTTTAAAAAGAATGTCCACTTTGGTCAATCTCTTTTCATTAGAAGGGCACCCAAAAATTATCTGATCCCAAGGTTTCCCACGGCTGTTACTCCGAGTGATCAACTGCAATGTGCAGTGCACAGACATGATGGGTTCTCCAGAGAGAGTAGATTTTTATAGCTGTCCTCCACTTTGGCTAATTGATGGAGATTATGAATTAGGAACTGTATTTACTCATACAATACAATACAATACTCGAGGATATGGGTTTTCTAAACCAGATAACCTTTAACCAAGGGGTAAATCATAAAGTGGAAATATGGGTTTTGTATAAAAAGTTAAAGGAATATTCACTGTTCGGCCATAAAATTAAAACCACCTGCCTAATATTCTTTAGCTTCCTCTAATGCTGCCAAAACAGCACTAACTTGTTGAGGCATGGACTCCTCAAGTCCTCTGAAGGTGTCCTGTGGTGTCTGGCACCAAGAAGTTAGCAGCAGATCCTTTAAAGCCAACCGGTCACCAGCATTTCAAATATTAAACTAGTAATACCTGGTGGTAGTGGGTGAAAAATCATTTTTATGTAACCTATAATTATCTTCTAAGCAGGCTCTGTACCTTTAGTATTCAGTTTTTTAGTCTTCCTGTTCTGTATAATAATGAGCATAAAAGAGTCATATCTTCATTTCTCAAGCCTTTCCGAGTTAACCCCGTTTCCTTACTTTTGATTGACAACTCCTCGTCTCCCCCTAGCACACATGAAATCCCGCGCTTGTGCATCAATGTCCTGTTTTGGTGTGCACAATGGGACACCATAGCGGCGCATGTGCAGTAACTAGATTTGAGGCTCGGACGAAGCAGGGAAGGGTGTCGTACCATACATGATGGGCGCATGCGCGCTATCTCATTCAGGGCGGGCCAGTTTTTGGCGGCCATAAGAAAAGGAAGGAATGAGAGTGCCGTATTATTATTACCATAAAAGGCACGAAATGTTTGCAGACCGTTATTTACGGCCGAAGGAGGAGTTTAGGAGAGGGGATAACGGCAATAAACTTTTTACAACAGCGGCCAGCGACGGATGAGTAGAGTTCAATAGGTGAAATGTAGGTGACAGGTTCCCTTTAAGTCCTTTGTGTCGTGAGGTGGGGTCTCTATGGATCGGACTTATTTTTCCAGAACATCCCACAGATGCTTGATTGGATTGAGAATGGGGGAATTTGGAGATCATCGCCTTGAACTCTTTGTCATGTTCCTCAAACCATTCCTGAACAATTTTTGCACTATGGCAAGATGCATTATCCTGCTGAAAGAGACCACTGCAATTAGGGAATACTGTTGTCATAAAGGGGTGTGCTTGTTCTGCAACAACGTTTATGTATGTAGGTGGTACATGTCACAGTAACATCTACATGAATGACAGGACTCAAACTATTCAAGCAGAGAATTGCCCAGAGCATCACACTGCTTCGCCGGCTTGCCTTCTTCCCATAATGGATCCTGGTGTGTCATCTCTTCCTCACGCAAATGACGCACAGTCACCGACCTTCCACAGTATGTAAAAGATAATGTGAGTCATCAGACTAGGCCACCTTCTTTTACTCCAAGATGTTATGAAGCTCACTTGCCCTTTGTAGTCAGTTTTGGCGATGGACAGTGATAGACTCTAAGCGGTCTGTGGCCACGCAGCTCCAAACATACAAGCTGCGATGCTCTGACTGTTCTGGCATTTTTTTTTATAGCTATCATTAACTTTTTCAGCAGTTTTTGCTACAGTAGCTCTTCTATGGGGTCGGACCAGACTGGCTAGCCTTCACTACCCACACGCAAAATTGAGCCTTGAATGCCCATGACCCTGTTGGTGGTTCATGGGTTATCCTACTGTATTTTGGGCAACTTTTGGTAAGTACCAAATACAGCGTATGGGTAATACTCCACAAGACCTGTTATTTTGGAGAGGCTCTGACCAAGTCTAGCCACCACAATGTGGCCCTTGTCAAAGTCACTGAGATCCTTACACGTCAATTTCAAGAACCGACTGTTCACTTGCTGTCAAATTTTTCCCACCCCTTGTCAAGCGCCATTGTACCAGATAATCAATGTTATTCACTTCACCTGTCAGTGGTTTTAATGTTATGGTTGAGCATTGTATGTCCTATCATATTGTTATGATGCAGACCAGTCCCCATGCTTCTCTAGCAGTTAAAAAATGTATAGCAGTACTGTAAATTATCTATTCAAACCTCATCCCCAGGTACATAAGCCCTACCTTGTACTTTGTCAAAGACCACTCCCATTTTCTCATCTGAGAAGCAGAATCTTGAATGCGGCATGAATTGAGTATAGGACATGAGAATAACCCTGAGGGAAACTGAAAATTTTACTCTTCTGTCGGCAAATCCCTTATTATTAGACGGTAAAATACAATGGAGGCTAAAAGTAATACAATTCCATTGTCTTATATGGCGGAATACGTTTGCCTAATAGGATATTATTTGAGATTCACTGGTCTGCAAATTGTTTTCTAAGCAAATTTTCAACGTTTTGCTCACTCCAAATTTTTTTATATTTAGCTTAAATACTAAAAGAAGCTCTACAGTTTAAAGAGCTTCCCAACATTCTCAACATTTTAGAAATCAGGCAAAAAGTAGTCCATTATCGTCTAACTGTTTTGCTCACATGGTCATATTTATATTCAAATCATGTTCTTTTCTCCTACATTTGCTTTTTCAGATTTTTTTTTTCACTTTTAGTTCTACCAGTTTTATGTATGACATCAGCATTTTAGCTTTGTGCTCCTTTATTAATAGATCTCGGACTTCTCGGGATTGATGCCCCCTAAGGAATATTTTGAGTGATGTCCCATTGAAGTATAATGCAGATTATTATAATAATAGCATGTGGCCTATTGCCTGTGGGAATGACAAACTGAATGATAGCCCCACCAGGGCTGAGGTATCACTTTTAGTTTTTGCTCTAGCATCTACTCCCTTCCCAGTGGATTCTAGGGCTGGACCTAGGCCAGCGGTAGTCCCAGCAATGTGATCAGGCCAGCAGTTTAATGAATCCTAATTTCCTTGAGAAGGACACATTGTAGCGTGAAAGACTTGTGAGATATCAAATTCCAGTTTCTGACCTTTACTTTTACAAAACCACCAAAGAAAATTGGTTTTGAGATCAGGGGCAGAGTAACTGCAGCTGAATCCTTGGATTAGCCTGGCCTTTCCGGCTTCGCTGTGTGCAGAAGAATCAGCTTAACCCTATGCTTCCTCACAGGAGATCACACCTCTTCCATCTGCCTTTCAGCAACTCTGCAAGGAAGAGCCACTAAATATATCATGTAAGCTTTATTATACATGCTAGCTGTGAAAATCTGAGCATCTGAACCGTAGCATACTCCTATATAACGCATAAAGACCATTAGAAACTCTTACTGACCATCAAGACCAGGACAATAGCTCATTTACGTTCCGGTATTGCTGGAATAGTACCTCTACTTCCATCCGTAACTCATTACAATGTTTTTGTCAATTAAATAGAACCCTTGCTAGAAATGAGCAAATCCTTGAAAATTTGCTTTGTTGGTATTTTGCTAATAGGCACATTTTATATTACGGATAGAAAACAATTGAGGCTATAATACAGATCTATATTCATGGTTTTAGCCTAAATTGACTTATATACAGCTCAGTAATAAAAGATTTACCTATGGCCAAGGCAAATTCATAAAGATACCCTCATCTCTGACTGCTACTTTAGATTAGAGCATCTCGTGATATGACCCACAAGTTCAGTGTTATCAGCGAATCTATAAGGAGCCTACTGGAAATGGGTCAGTCCTATTTCCTTTAAATTATTTTCCCTAAATTTATACAGTAATCTGTATGAGAACTGTGACCTCAAGGAAAGAAATATCTGTGTTGTTTTCTACATACAAGTTTCCTTTATTGATAACATAGGGTTGAGGAAAACAGTGGGATTAGAGAAGGTCACAGAATCTGCTTCCGTCAACTTTTTTTGTATTATCTTTTTCTACATGGATGCATATGTGTAAGGCTAATTTGACAAAGTGATAGGTCTGCGATTCCCTCCTTATTAGCAGCCCACACCTCAATGAAGAACAAGACGCTTAAAATATGCCTGCTCTGTGCTAAGGTCTGACGTTCTACACCAAGTGTGTGCTTTAAGAAGAGAAGAGAAGAACCTACAGCCAAATGGGCCTCAACTCCATAAACACCTTTATTTTGGGACCAGAGGGTCGAATGTTTCTTAGCTCAATACCCTTGTGGCAGGACGGCTGGTTCCTGTCTCTGATATTTGATAATATTGGGGTGCCTTGGAAAGAGCATGGGCCGACATGAGCTTGGGTTTCCCTTCTCACGGGGCTTCCTCCATGGTAGTGTTAAGTATGCCCAGTCATTAATGGGCTATGAGGAATATATATCAGTTTATTTGATATTTCAGAAGAAACATTTTCTTTATTGTTTTTAATATGGTTTCAAAATGTCTTCTTTAAAATTCCCATACAACTATAAAAAAGGGATGGGTGACCTATTGCTATAGGACTTTAGCAAGGCCAGTTATAGTACATATTATTCATATCCTGCTTCCGTATTTAATTTGACTTTTGTTTTTGCCATGGATATGGTGTTCCTTGTATGAATAATCTTCCTATATTGGAGTCTGTATGATAGTGTAAGACACTACAAGCTGAAGCCTACCTCATAATGTGAGAAAAACTAGTCTTGGAGTTTAAGTTAAGTTAATATTTGCATTGTTTATCAACTTATTATATGTAACTTTCATTACTTCCTACAGTTGGGTAACACAGGTAAACAAAAATCAACAGTCCCTTGGACTACCTGCCTCTTGTCAATGTGTCTAATACAAGAAAAGAACTTGATTACCCAAGTAGAATTTTTACGGTCTTGAACCCAACATCAATATACTTTCTATTGCATTCAAGTGATCCACTGTTTCCTGCTCCTAACAATGGCACTGCCCTTCATGTTTTGAATTAAATCCTCAAAAACTTCTGTCCCGAAAAGTCTTAAAATTACCTAACAATTTCAGATATCATGGACTGGGTTGGGCAGCATGGTGGTTAAATAGTTATTTTTGTTGCCCTGCAACACTGAAGTCTTGGGTTGGAATCCAACCAAAGGCAACCTCTACATGGGTTATAGGATATATTCATGCTATATAAGAAACGAGAAATAAATAAGATATGTACTACTAGACTCTCAGCTTCTTAGAACTCCGATCTAAGGATCTGCAGTGACATTCACAGGTCCCTAAACTAAGCAATGCCGTCAGTCTATAGCAAGAAGGCTGGTTCTGTCACGAAGACTCAACAGGCAAATGTTGACCTTCTTCGAGCTATTACTTTCCTTTATTTGTTTTATATTCGTTTCATGAAATAAGAAGGCATCAACAGAAAGAGAAAAAAAAAAAAAAGAATCTGATCTAAGTCCTACATCCCTTTAGGGTCAACTCCCTTCATTCTTCATTTCCCTCTTGCTTTATTCCCTCCTTTCCCCTGTGGGGAACTAAATCCTCTTTACGCGCTCACAAGCCGTTCGATTTTATCCACCAATCCTTTGCCTGCAGGGCGAGGGAAGGAGAAATGAGCATTAGATGAATGAGGTGACAAATAGATTTTACATGAGAAGATAAGCCTTTAACCACCCACAGAAGACATGCAGATCCCTCAGAGGTCCCAATCCAGAGGACAATTAAGACCTGGTAGGCTACATTGTCACCAACACCTTTGAAGTCCGTGGGTCATGTTGTGCAGGAAGCAGAATTTCTATAATTTTTTCATCTTTTATATACAAAGATTTAGTTATCTTATCCTCCATGAACTGCAGAACTACTGCACTCTCGTATCTCTTATTCCTTTGCCCCGTCTTCATCTTCCTGGCTCATTAATAAAATATATGAACTACATTCAAGACTGAAACTTACACAGACGGAGCAGCAAAACGTAGGAAAAATGTAGGATACTGTATTCCTGCAGATCATATATTCATAGACCATTCAGGGTCTTTTTACAATTTACATAGAGAATTAATGTACATATACAGTTGATTTGCTTTGTCATTAGTTTCAGCCAATATTAGAGTGCAGAACTTCTTCTGCAGGCTTCAGAGCTAAAATCTCCAAGCATTCCCTGCCTGTTTAGCTTCTGCACAGCTGGTAAATAAAATACAGAGAAGTATAGTATTTACATCAGGTCCTTTGCAGTAATTTGATGTAGGAAAAAGTAACTGCACCCCTTTATTATAGGAGGTCAGCTATGCTGTCAGGGGTGTGTCTGATAGAAATTTTACTCACTGTTTCCAATAACAACCAGCAGAATTCAGAATACAGCTCTGGAGTATAATACCCGCTGTAACTCAGAATTAGAACAAGCTAAGTGATGTATTGTATGTTTAAATTGCAAAATTGTGTTTAAAGATG
Source organism: Rhinoderma darwinii (assembly GCF_050947455.1). Classification (NCBI taxonomy): domain Eukaryota; kingdom Metazoa; phylum Chordata; class Amphibia; order Anura; family Rhinodermatidae; genus Rhinoderma; species Rhinoderma darwinii. The sequence continues at coordinate 594,375,404 of NC_134687.1, forward strand.
GGACATATACTTTAAATGTGTACCCCAATTTGCACAAAAAAGAGAGTTCCGGTTTGGATAATTCCATTACAGTCTGTGGGTCACCCGGTGACCTGGTGATTGCAGAGGTGGATGGGGGGACTTTCTGCTAAGAGCCCACACCAGCCGCACTTACAGTATCTGTGTGGGTGCAGTACCCCTGTTGGAAAAACAAAGCATTGCAAGACACCTACTGTATTGAAATCAATGGGCATCTGAGGTTTGTATTTATACCAAGCTCCTAATATTTTAGTATAGGTTTGCTTTAAATAAAAGTGCTGTATATAATGCAACATGAAGAGTTGTATATATATGGAATAACAAAAAAATACTTTGCAAGCTCAGTTCGAAATAAATATTTTCTGTACTACATTTAAAGAGAACATTTTAAAATATTGCTATTGGCTTCCACATGAGGGTTTATATTGAAAACATAGGGTTGAGAAAAACAAAGGGATCAGCAAAGGTCACTGAATGTGGACGTGAAAGCAACTACAACAGAGGATTCAGATAGTCAAACAGTATTATTTTGTTATTTATTCGGCATACTCTAAAAACCACAGGCAGGGCCTGAAGGTCCTGGACCCCAGTGAAAAATCTGAAACAGGGTTCACGCCCTAAGAATCTCTTGTGCATAATGGCTATATATGATATAATATAAACTTACAATACTTCTAAAAACTAAAAACAAACAATATATAGGTGATATGTAGATTTGGAAGTATGTGGCAGTCACGTGACTGCAACAAAGTTACACATGCGGTTAATTAAAATAAACACATAACATAATACACAAAATGCAACATTACAACAAAAATCAGCATCATTATAAAAACATGAAGCGTAATCTCTATATGGGGGAAAGAGTAGCCATTCACGTTAGCATAGTACCACAATCATTGCGATCATTTAACCCCATCAGACCTAGGGACTCTGAACGCGCGATCCTCATGGTCTCCTTTTTTTAACAATAATTCATGTTTATTATGACCTGCTTTTACTCTCAATAAACCAGCAAAAAGCATATAGTTTGCATAATCTCCATGACATTCTCTTATATGCTGGATTAGCCTATTTGTTGCGGTCATGTGACTGCTATATATACACATGTGATACACATCATGTGAGTCACCAGGATGAAGCGTCGGGTGATGCAAAATGGCTGTCGTTCTGGTTTGTAGAGCAGGAGCACTGTGTCTGCCCATGTGTTTTATTTTATGCACCTGGAAATAAAGAAGTGAAGATGTTCTGAAATTGGTGAGTGCCGTGCTTAGATTTCTTCTTATATATTCCTCATGTGAATCTCTTTGCACTTTTCTACAATATAGCACTGTACTCAGGGGGAGCATGCAATGTCTCTAGTGGGCCTTTGCCCTCTCTTCAGGCGATGCTTTTTATATGTTCAAAATAATGTATGATCATAGCTTTCATCATACTTCAATGTGATTTATTGGAGGAGGGGGCACTTGATTAAGAAACACTGACAAAAACTCTTCTTTAGAACAGTTAGCCAACTCAAAAACAACCTGCACACGATATTAAAGGGTTTATCCTCTTTAGACAATCCCTATAGAACAGCTATAATCTATGCAGGAACCCAGCAGCAAGTTTTAATTTTCCCTGCAGTGCCACCACAGGGGAAATAAAGTATTACACGGTAGCTATTGATATCAGTGGGCTGTTCTAAGAGCAAGGGAGGTTAATTGTAACTGCTTTCTGCTCTGGCTAATAGTTCAGTTTATTGACTCAAAATTCCTGCATATGGTATGTAAAAGTGGATTTTGTAAACCAGACAACCTCTTTAAGGGTATGTGAACCGTATTTTTTTTAAAGATATGTGGGCCTATCTGAATATTTTCTACAACTTTGTATTGTTGTGTAACAGATCATTACATTGGTATAAAGACATTATTTTCTTGCTGTAGGATAACATGCACCCTAATAAAGCAGCCCATTTATATGGATGTGTTGGGCCTATCAATATGAAACAGTTTGTGCTCCCAAGCCTGGTCTTTTAAATATCTTTGTTACTCAGACCTTGCCCAGACGGCAGAAATTGCAATGATTAAATAACAGAAACAAGTCTGAACCACACAGAGGAGATGGAGTTATATGAAGATTGAGTAAATGCCGGGTGTAAACGGAGAAACAATTTCATTTTTGATTGTTTTATTTTACTTTTTTTTTTTGTTGGATGGGAGGGGGGGGGGTGTAGTGGAAAAAACACTGAATTAATTTCCATCCATTTAATTGCCGTGAAAATGAATAGAGAAGCCTTTTTGTCTGGGCAGCTTTCTATTCTATCTTTATATTTTCTTGTTATTTTTTTTCAGATTTGCATTTAATTGTAAATTGCTTTTTTGAAATCAATGGAATTTATTACTTTTGGGCATGCAGGTGTGAAATGTTTGTCATTATGGAACAATGGATTTTTCTTATACTTGGCTCTATAATCTGTGCCAAAGTGTCCTTTGTCTTATAATGGGACTATTTGGAAGCTTGGAATCGTTTCTTTTTTCGGCACAAGCACAATTTCAGTTACGGAGGCTTCGATAATATCGTACTTTAAGCAGCATTTAACACCAAGTAATAAACAGTAGCCATTGAAACAAAGGCCAGTAAAATAGTTGGGATAGAGAAGAAGGTAATGGACATTGATCTGAAGCAAAATGGAAAAATTAGCTGCTTGATCAATAAAGAGAGTGGAGTGAAATAATATTAGTTGGTCAACCATTTAATCATATTCTAGCTATTGGGTGCTAGCAAGGCCAGCTCCAAGTGTATGCGGGCCCTTGGGCAAGAGAGTCACAGAGGGCCAAAGCCTGACTTGAGAAGCAGAGAGCATGTTTACCCAGATCGCTTTGGACTACCGAAACCCTGTGCCTGGCATCTCCTCAGGTTTGCCAAGGGCTGATTCCAGTCCCGGTTGACAAGTCCTATCATCTGAGTTTTTTTTTGGTAGATATATTTTATACTATAATACTAAACTTATTATAGCCTAGAAGGACATACAGTAGTTGAATTTTTAATTTTTTATTTATTTCTTTGAGATTTTATATAATCCTATTTAAAATCACATAAAATTGTGACACATAAAAAAGTTCTGCTAAATGACACACTCACCTCTACTACATCTGAACCAAAGGCTGAGACACTACGAAACCACTCGGCCAAACATTACTGCCGGTACTGATTACTAAAGCATTTAAAAAAGATAGAAAAAAGACTCTGAATGCAATAATAATAATAATAATAATAATAATAATAATAATAATAATAATAATAATAATAAAAACTCTGAAATTCCGAATCCTTAGCACCCCCTCAAGGGTTCATTATTAAGTTACACGTGTCTGATATAAATTTAATTCACGATCCATTTGTTCTTTTCTTGAAAATGTAGCTTCACGGATGCAAAATAAATAAATAATAAAAAAAGGAAAAAGAAATGCATGTGCCAAGTACATGAACGGAATAAAACCTTCCCATGGAACGGAAGAAAGATCAATGTGATATTGAATAGCTATCTTTAATAAGGTGTACATTAAAGTACAGTACTTAAGTACTACTCTCCATTGGCTTATAAAACCTAATTTGCTAATCCATTCCAAAACCAAAATACTAAGGTACATTCATGTTAGCTATGCCAAATATACACCAGGGAGATGTAGACTATCACTTCAGATTTCTCTTCTGTCTGTTGTGCCTGGCATTTTAGATGGGATATCTGGTTTAGGCTCTGTTCACATCTGCGTCATGGCTTCTGTATATAGTGATAGTCACGGCGCTCTGCCGGTTCCATCGTACGATGGATGTCAATGGCACCTGACAAATCCTATGGACTAACAATGATGTTCATTAGGGTTTTATGGTGAATTTATGACATTTCAATGGGAGGAATTGTGCTGAATGCAGTGCTCTATTGTCAAAAGCGGCACAAATGTGAACAAAGGTCATAAGCCTAATGATTTAATAAAAGTGGGTCCCTCATTCTTATTCTCTTCTTATCAATTAACCAGGACAGAGAGGCTACAAGAAGCACCCCCAGACTAAGGCATTTGCACCGAAACGCGCGTTGGGTGACTGTGTGCCTTGCCGTATCCACCATGGGTATGATATATCCTGCTTGATATGTTGCGTTAACTCTGCAGACAATTGTTCTTTTCCTTCAGCCTTTACTGCTCATATATTTGACCATATACTTGCTTAAACCTATGTCAAATGTTTTGCATGGCTTATTAATAGAAGTATATATACTCATTATGTTTATGCAGCACTTTGCTGCACTTATATAGGGTCATTATATTACCTGTATGCCCTCTTTAGGGCTGCACTTGCACTTTTTTGAAGGTCTGCTATAGGTACAAACTTGTGCTCTGTATCCACTCAGTAATTACACAGTCTTTGTCCCATTTTAACTGTGCTTTATGGATTCCTAATTTTAATCTATTGTCTATTGTTTGTTATGTGTTTCAATAAAAAAAAATAATTCTATTTTCATTATCTTTTGAGTCTTGTGAGCATCTATTTCTTATAGGTTATATAAGAAGCACCACTCTTTGTAGAGGACCAGACACATCTGTACATTTTATGGACAGCCCATGGATTTGAATGAAAGCTGTGTAATGCTTCATTTCTCCTGTGGTGGTGCTGTTAGAAAATAGTACACTTGCTGCAAGTTACCTGAGCACAATATATCTGGTCATTGGGGATCAGAGCAAAATAAAACCCATTGATCAAGTTTTTTTCAGGACCTCTTCTAATGAAATAGGATTGTCCAAAGTTGTCAACTGCATTAACCCCTTAGTGACCAGCCCATTTTAGGCCCTAATGAACAAGCTATTTTATTCGTTTTTCTATAGTCGCATTCAAAGAGCTATAACTTTTTTAATTTTTCGTCTACATAGCTGTATGAGGACTTGTTTTTGCGGGATTAGTTGTACTTTTTAATAGCACCATTTTAGGGTACATATAATTTTTTTATTAACTTTTATTAACTTTTTTTGGGGGGATTATAAAAAAAAACTGAAATTCCACCATTGTTCTATGCGTTTTTAAATTTATGCCATTCACTGTGCAGTGTAAATAACATGTTACCTTTATTCTATGTAGAGGTTTATGCCGTTCACTGTGCAGTGTAAAAAACATGTTACCTTTATTCTATGTAGAGGTTTTTTATGTTTTACGACTTTAGCACAATAAAAACACTTTTGAACTAAAACTATTTGTTTTTGCATCGTCGCTTTCCAAGAGCCGTAACTTTTTTATTTTTCCATCAATGTAGTGATTTTTTGGGCTTGTTTTCTGCGGGACGAGACATAGTTTTGATTGGTACTGTTTTGGGGTGCATGGGACTTATTGATTCATTTTTATTATGAGTTTTTTGGGGGACAATGGAAAAAAATTGCCATTTCGCCATTGTTTTTTGCGTTTTTTTTTTTACGGTGTTCACCTTGCGGTTTAAATTACATATTAACTTTATTAATGGAGTCATTACGGTCGCGGAGATGCCATATATGTGTACTTTTATTTTTGTTTTACACTTTTACTAAATAAAACCACTTTTTATGGAAAAAATGGTTTTATTTATTTTTTTACTGTACTTTTTATTAATAATCTTTATTTCACATTGATTACTTCCTATATTAGTCCCACTAGGGGACTTTACAGTGCGATCTTCAGATCTCTGCTATAATGCTCTGGTATACTATAATGCTCTGGTATGCTATAATGCTCCGGTGCGTCCTAACAGGCATATGTCCAGGGCAGACCTGGGGGCTTTTATCAAGCCCCCGGCTGCCATGACAACCCATCGAAGACCCCCGATTGCATTCGCGGGCCGCCGATGGGTGACAGAGGGAGCTCACTCCCTCTGTAAACAAAGTTAAATGCCGCAGTCGCTATTGACGGTGGCATTTAACGGGTTAAACGGCCGCGATCTAAGTAAACTTCGATCGCGGGCGTTGAAGCAGGAGCTCAGCTGTCATCAAACAGCTGAGCCCCGGCTCCAGCCTGCACGGGAGACCCGTGCAGGACTTAGACTAGGCTCACGTGAAAAGGCATCAGCCTAGCCTAAGGCCCCTTAGTGACAAATGTTAAAAGGCGTATTGTTGGTCACTAAGGGGTTAAAGAATAAATAATTAAATAAAGCAAAATGAAATAAATACATTAAAACAAATACAAATACATTAATAAAAAAGCAAGGACATAAAAAAAAATCTAGAAACCTTTTTTCAAGTAAAAAAAAAGAAAGAAAATATAAAAAAAACAATAATCATTATACCGAGAATAATAATTGGGCTGTTTCACATAATCCACTCAGAAATAAATGCCTTGCACATCTCTGAATAGCAATGTTCATGGAATGTCATCATTTTAATACAATATAAATATTAAGAATTTTAATTCAATTTTAATAATGTTAATCAGCCTCTTGTACAAACTGTTTTTCTTTGGAGAAGTATGAGCAGCAGAAAATAAAATAAATAATGAAAAAAAAGACGTAGAGGATTGTGAAATTACTGGAAAGCAATTCATTATGTGAAGCTTGTAACCGGCGCTGAAATTAAATATGTACTTAAAAAGCAGTGTAGGAGTTAACCACACATCTAATACAATTACAAGGGATGCAATCATTTTGATGCTACAAAACTTTGTGCTGAGATAAATTAAAAAAAGAAATAAAAATTGTGCATTATAGCTAAAGATTTGGCAAAGCAACGTAATATTGATTTATAATTATTAATAATTACCTTCATTTGTATTCATTTTCATGCCACTATAGTCACACTAATAGCATTGTACATTCTTTCATATGGTAAAAATATGTCATGGAGCAAACAATTGGCTGCTACAATGTAGAAACCATACTGTAACAATTAATACAGGGATCACATAGACTTTACAATGTGCTGTCACAGGACACACTTAAAGAGAACCAGTCCCTATGAAAGACCTCTTTTAATAATAATTTTGGTGTAATGCCCTTATATAGGTATACTAGTAAGTGTGATTGCAACCAATGAACAGGCCCCCAAAGTATTAAAATGGGATGGGGGGGGGGGGTCTGAACAGAAACCACCAAGATGTGTCAGGTGACAAACACTCCACAGCTCCTTAAAAGTCACAGATTGCATCACATGATCCTTTTCAGAGCTGCTGACTGGCTGACAGGGATTATGTGATATACCATGTGACTCCACAGAATCAGCAAGTGCTTTATTTTCTGCCCTACTGCACTTTGTTACATATCAGCAGCCAGTGTACTCCAGAACTTAGTAAAATTATTAAATTATTATTGCATCTTTAGTATATGCCATCCCTTTGTGATCGACTGGGATCAGGTCTCTGGAATCCCCGTCGATCCTAAGAACGAAAGGGCAAAAGCTTGTTGGGCAAATTTTCTGCACAAGTCAATCGGCTCCTTCGCAGTTTTCACTTGCACAGCGCGAATCCCATCCTCCCACTATGCAGGTTAATTCAAACGGAAATGATGCATTCCCTTGCATAAGGGGTGGCGGGATCTATGCTGTGCAAGTTAAATCTGTGAAGGAGGCTTCATTCTGAGAATTATGGGGGTCCAGAATCTCCTATGGACAGGTAGTGATAGCATATCTTTGCTACTGGTGGGAAACCCCCTCAGAATAAAAAATGACTCCACAATGGGATGTAGAAAAATTTGATATAAAATAACAAATTCATGAACAATGAAGATATGAAATCATAAGATCTAGTACCGAAGAACCAGCTGTGCCAACATCAAGTCATCTTGAGAGCCTAGTAATAAATTTAATCTGCATTGAAGACATCTCTTTAGCACGAGCAGGTATATTGTAGGCCATAACCCCTATGGAGTGAGTATTGGCAGATTGACTTATGATATTGGAAGAGAAAAGCTAAATGGTTTCTCCGAGAACAAAGCAATTAATTGATGCTTAAAGGTCTAGCGGTAGCTCATAATACACTGTGTCTAAGACCCTTCTCCTTGTACTTCCCCTGGCTTAATAGACTGCTTAGAATCGGAGTCAACCCTAAACACATTCAATACGATATTAACTCTTCTAGGGAATTGAGAATGTCAAAGAACTTAGATCTCTGTACATGTGTAAGAAATGATGGCATTATCTTCCTCCCAGTGATATTGACCTACTGTATAAGATTAAGTCTGGAAAATATATATTTAATGTAATAGAAGTATTGTGGTTTGGCTTCATCCAGATGGTTTTGTGATTGGTCAAATTAGTCAACACTATCCAAACAGAAGAATAAGAAATGATACATTGGGAAAGTACTTTTGAGAAGAAGCCAGTTAATGACATAGAATATTCTAGAAAAATGTGCCCTCTAGCCCCTTTCCCAGTAGTCCCAGTCAGCTGCTTATGAATATCCCATATAAGAACACTGTAAAACAGATGAATATATTCTTTTTTGATGTTGTAGCCACTAGACCCATGAAAGTTGATGGCTTATCATACTCATATCACTGATATGTTTTTAGAATTCAAAGGAGTTGTCCGGGCACAGGGCGGTTTTTCATACTGATGACCTATTGACAGAATAGGTCATCAGTATATGATATCGGTGGGGCTCTGACACCCGGACCGCACACTGATCAGCTGCTCCAGCTGCCCCCGGGCACCAGATGTCTGTACCAAAAGCAAATGGCTCTGGTCACAGTATAGCGAATAGGAGCAGAGTTGAAGTTCTGCAGCACGGCCGCTATACTGTAACCGGAGCCATCTGCTTCCAACACTGGCCACAGCAAAACATGCAGTGTCTGGAGGCAACCGGAACAGCTGATCTATGTGGGGTCTGGGTGTCGGACCACCACCTATCGTATACTGATGATCTATGCTGTGGAGAGACCATTAGTATGAAAAATTGCCTCGTGCCTGGAACACCCCTTTAAAATGTGTTGCCCTATTTGGCTAAAACCTTTTAACCCCTTAATGACACACCTGAAAAGGCCTTTATGACCTGCTAAATTTCTGAGTTTTGCCTCTCTGCCATTCATAAGTCAAAACTATTATTAGTACTTATTTTTTTATTGAATCGGATACATGAGTCTTTTTTTTATGCAGGAGACTTTTTTATTTTTTTTCCTGTGCAGTTTGAGGCTAGGAAAACATGTATTGGGAAAGGGGGGAGGAATCCTCCAGCTCACCGTTCGCTGTGTCCTATTCAGACAGCGCCCGGAATCCCGCACGGCCAGCGGCAAACAACAGAAGAAACAAAGGACTGTGATCCAGCGCTTGGAGGTAAGTAAAAGGACTCGAAGTTCCAATCGCTTTGGTTTGTTCGCCTATGCTTTTCTGACACATCCTGTGTCCCTACTCATCCCATGATTAAGGACACAGGACGTGTCAGAAACGCGTAGGCGAACAAACCAATGCTATTTCAACCCTTTTTCCTGCACTTTGATACTTTTAAACTTGTTATACTAATAAAATTGGAACCTCGTGTAAAGGATCTGCCAGGTACTACGTCTGTGTATACTCCCGGGATTAATCAGTCGACACCTGAGGCCAGACCTCTTAGACTGACACCGGCACCCACCAACCAGGGTGGCAGGCTCAGGAGTGGGAGAGCCTATCGCGGCCTGGTCAGTCGGAGTTAGCTCAGCCCCCTGTCCATTTATACCTGCCGTGTTCTCTTCCTCAGTGCTTGTTATTCTTCTTGGATTCCTGGCCCCACTGCTGCCTTGCTCCAGCCTGCTTCTGCCGTGCTTCTGCCTTGCTTCAGTTCCGCTTATCCTGCTTCGCTTTGCCCCTGGCTTGCTTCCTGCTCCGTGCTCTCGTTGGTATACTCCACTACATCCTGATCCTGACTGACTCATTCTCCGCTCCGTTTCCTTGCGGCGTTCCGTGGGCTACTGCCCCTTCCCTTGCGTGTTCCCTGTTTGTACTCCCTTGCACTTAGACAGCGTAGGGACCGCCGCCAAGTTGTACCCCGTCGCCTAGGGCGGGTCGTTGCAAGTAGGCAGGGACAGGGTGGTGGGTAGATTAGGGCTCACTTGTTCCCTTCACCTCCTTCCTGCCATTACATAATAACAAGCCCATACCTAGTCTACCATTTCTCCTACGCTGACGCTATCATGGACCCCCTTGAGACCCTGACCCAGCAGATGCAGGGCCTCTCCCTACAGGTCCAGGCCCTGGCTCAGAGGGTCAACCAGGGTGACGCTGCCTTAGTAGTACCCCTCACCTCACCTCTAGAACCCGACCTCAAGTTACCTGACCGGTTCTCAGGGGACCGTAAGACTTTTCTCTCCTTCCGGGAGAGTTGCAGACTTTATTTCCGCCTAAAACCTCACTCCTCAGGTTCCGAGAACCAGCGGGTGGGTATCATTATATCCCGACTCCAGGAAGGGCCCCAAGAGTGGGCCTTCTCCTTGGCTTCTGACGCCCCTGAACTTTCCTCCGTTGATCGTTTTTTCTCTGCCCTCGTACTCATTTACGACGAGACTGACAGGACTGCCTTAGCCGAGAGTCAGCTGGTGACCTTACGTCAGGGTAGGAGACCTGTTGAGGAATACTGTTCTGATTTTAGAAAGTGGTGCGTAGCTTCTTGGTGGAACGACCCGGCCCTAAGGTGCCAGTTTAGGTTAGGATTATCTGACGCCCTGAAGGATCTGCTGGTTAGCTACCCCTCTTCTGACTCCCTAGACCAGGTTATGGCCCTAGCAGTATGACTTGACCGACATCTCAGGGAACGTCAGCTTGAACGTTTCAATGTGTTCCCCTCTGACTTCCCTGCGATTCCCCCCGAGGTCCCGTCTCCTCGCTCTTCCACGGAGGACTCGGAGGTACCTATGCAACTCGGGGCCTCCATGTCCCCTCGACAACGTAGAGAGTTTCGCAGGAAGAATGGTCTCTGCTTCTACTGTGGGGACGACAAGCATCTACTGAACACCTGTCCCAGGCGCAAGAATAAACAGCCGGAAAACTTCCGCGCCTAAGTGATCATCGGGGAGGTCACTTGGGCGCACAGGTATTTCCCGTTAATATGAAACGCAATAAAATTTTGCTTCCCTTTCAGGTCTCGTTTGCTGGCCGGTCTGCCACTGGCAGTGCCTTCGTGGATTCTGGCTCATCTGCTAATATCATGTCTGTGGAATTTGCTATGTCTCTAAAAATGTCTTTTATTGATTTTCCTTATCCTATCCCGGTAGTGGGTATCGACTCCACTCCTCTTGCTAATGGTTATTTTACTCAGCATACTCCTGTTTTTGAACTCCTTGTTGGCTCCATGCATTTGGAGCAGTGCTCTGTACTGGTAATGCAGGGAATATCGTCCGATCTGGTATTAGGTCTTCCCTGGTTGCAGCTGCATAATCCCACGTTTGATTGGAATACTGGGGATCTCACCAAATGGGGTAGTGAATGCCTGATGTCATGTCTTTCGGTTAACTCTATTTCTCCCCGGGAGGAGGTAAACACGCTTCCTGAGTTTGTTCAGGACTTCGCTGATGTGTTTTCTAAGGAGGCCTCCGAGGTGTTGCCCCCTCATAGAGACTACGATTGCGCCATCGATTTGGTGCCTGGTGCCAAGCTTCCTAAGGGTAGGATATTTAATCTTTCATGTCCTGAACGTGAAGCTATGAGGGAGTATATCCAAGAATGCCTGGCCAAGGGTTTAATTCGCCCCTCGACTTCTCCTGTAGGTGCTGGCGTCTTCTTCGTGGGGAAGAAGGATGGTGGTCTTAGGCCGTGCATTGATTATCGGAACCTGAATAAGGTCACCGTAAGGAACCAGTATCCCCTTCCTTTGATTCCGGATCTTTTTAATCAGGTTCAGGGGGCCCAATGGTTCTCTAAGTTCGATCTACGGGGGGCATATAACCTTATCCGCATCAAAGAGGGGGATGAGTGGAAAACAGCGTTCAACACACCCGAAGGTCATTTCGAATACCTGGTCATGCCCTTTGGGTTGTGTAATGCTCCTGCCGTCTTCCAGAATTTTATTAATGAAATTCTGAGAGATTACCTGGGTAATTTTCTTGTAGTGTACCTTGATGACATACTGGTGTTTTCCAAGGACTGGTCCTCCCACGTGGAGCATGTCAGGAAGGTCCTCCAGGTCCTCCGGGAAAATAATCGGTTTGCGAAGACCGAAAAATGTGTGTTTGGGGTACAGGAGATACCATTTTTAGGTCAAATCCTCACTCCTCATGAATTCCGCATGGACCCTGCCAAGGTTCAGGCTGTGGCGGAATGGGTCCAACCTGCCTCCCTGAAGGCGCTACAGTGTTTTTTGGGGTTCGCTAACTATTACAGGAGATTTATTGCCAACTTCTCGGTCGTCGCTAAGCCTCTTACGGACCTTACTTCGCAAGGGTGCTGATGTCCTCCATTGGCCCCCTGAGGCCGTCCAGGCTTTTGAGACCCTCAAGAAGTGCTTTTTCTCGGCCCCCGTGCTGGTTCAGCCCAACCAAAGGGAGCCATTTATTGTGGAGGTTGACGCATCCGAGGTGGGAGTGGGGGCCGTCTTGTCCCAGGGTACCAGCTCCCTCACCCATCTCCGCCCCTGTGCTTACTTCTCTAGAAAGTTTTCGCCCATGGAGAGTAACTATGATATTGGCAACCGCGAACTTTTAGCCATTAAATGGGCTTTTGAAGAGTGGCGTCACTTCCTGGAGGGGGCCAGACACGAGGTAACGGTCCTTACTGACCACAAGAATCTGGTTTTCCTAGAATCTGCCCGGAGGCTTAATCCTAGACAAGCTCGTTGGGCACTATTCTTTACCAGATTTAATTTCTTGGTTACCTATAGGGCTGGGTCCAAAAATATTAAGGCTGATGCACTGTCACGTAGTTTCATGGCCAATCCTCCTTCCGAGAAGGATCCTGCTTGTATTTTACCCCCTGGTATAATCGTTTCTGCCACTGATTCTGATTTAGCTTCTGACATCGCAGCTGATCAAGGTTCAGCTCCCGGGAACCTCCCTGGGGACAAACTGTTTGTCCCCCTGCAATATCGGCTAAGGGTACTCAGGGAAAACCATGACTCCACACTATTTGGTCATCCTGGCATCTTGGGTACCAAACACCTCATTACCAGAAACTATTGGTGGCTTGCCTAAAGACGTTAGGGCTTACGTCGCCGCTTGTGAGGTTTGTGCTAGGTCCAAGACCCCTAGGTCCCGACCTGCGGGCTTACTACGTTCCTTGCCCATTCCCCGGAGACCTTGGACCCATATCTCCATGGATTTTATCACCGATTTGCCTCCATCTCAGGGCAAGTCGGTGGTGTGGGTGGTAGTAGACCGCTTCAGCAAGATGTGCCACTTTGTGCCCCTTAAGAAACTACCTAACGCCAAGACGTTAGCTTCTTTGTTTGTTAAACACATTCTGCGTCTCCATGGGGCCCCAGTCAATATCGTTTCTGACAGAGGGGTACAATTTGTTTCCTTATTTTGGAGAGCTTTTTGTAAAAAGTTGGAGATTGATCTGTCCTTCTCCTCCGCCTTCCATCCCGAAACTAATGGCCAAACGGAAAGGACTAACCAATCCCTGGAACAATATTTAAGGTGTTTCATCTCTGACTGTCAATTTGATTGGGTCTCATTCCTTCCCCTTGCCGAATTTTCCCTGAATAACCGGGTCAGTAACTCGTCAGGGGTCTCCCCGTTTTTCTGTAATTTCGGGTTTAACCCAAGGTTCTCCTCCGTTTCTCCTGGTTGTTCCAATAATCCCGAGGTAGAGGACGTTCATCGGGAACTGTGCACAGTCTGGGCCCAGGTTCAGAAGAACCTAGAGGCGTCCCAGAGCGTACAAAAGGTTCAGGCTGATAGTAGACGTTCTGCTAACCCCCGGTTTGTCGTCGGGGATCTGGTCTGGTTGTCGTCCAGGAACTTGCGCCTTAAGGTCCCATCCAGGAAGTTTGCTCCCCGATTTATTGGACATTATAAGATCATTGAAGTCCTCAACCCTGTATCCTTCCGTCTGGAGCTGCCCCCATCCTTTCGCATACATGACGTCTTCCATGCCTCCCTCCTTAAACGCTGCTCCCCGTCCTGGTCCCCCTCGAGGAAACCTCCTGTTCCCGTTCTCACCCCTGAGGGGGTGGAATTCGAGGTGGCCAAGATTATGGACAGTAGGATGATCCAGGGCTCCCTCCAGTACCTGGTCCATTGGAGAGGATACGGGCCGGAGGAGAGGACTTGGGTACCTGCTCGTGATGTTCACGCTGGGGTATTGATCAGGAGGTTCCACCTTCTCTTCCCCACTAAACCGGGTCCTCTTAGTAAGGGTCCGGTGGCCTCTCATAAAAGGGGGAGTACTGTAAAGGATCTGCCAGGTACTACGTCTGTGTATACTCCCGGGATTAATCAGTCGACACCTGAGGCCAGACCTCTTAGACTGACACCGGCACCCACCAACCAGGGTGGCAGGCTCAGGAGTGGGAGAGCCTATCACGGCCTGGTCAGTCGGAGTTAGCTCAGCCCCCTGTCCATTTATACCTGCCGTGTTCTCTTCCTCAGTGCTTGTTATTCTTCATGGATTCCTGGCCCCACTGCTGCCTTGCTCCAGCCTGCTTCTGCCGTGCTTCTGCCTTGCTTCAGTTCCGCTTATCCTGCTTCGCTTTGCCCCTGGCTTGCTTCCTGCTCCGTGCTCTCGTTGGTATACTCCACTACATCCTGATCCTGACTGACTCATTCTCCGCTCCGTTTCCTCGCGGCGTTCCGTGGGCTACTGCCCCTTCCCTTGCGTGTTCCCTGTTTGTACTCCCTTGCACTTAGACAGCGTAGGGACCGCCGGCAATTGTACCCCGTCGCCTAGGGCGGGTCGTTGCAAGTAGGCAGGGACAGGGCGGTGGGTAGATTAGGGCTCACTTGTTCCCTTCACCTCCTTCCTGCCATTACACCTCGATTCCTTTTACTTACCTCCAAGTGCTGTATCACAGTCCTTTGATTCTTCAGTTTGAGGCTACAAATAAATTACTGTGTAAATTATGTAAGCATCAATATAGAAAAAAGTGTTGTTTGGATTTGTTATATTTTCTACTAAATAATGGCTATTTTTTGTGGACATGTCTGTATTTGTAATCTTTTTTTGTTAATTTTTTTTTAATCCAATGAAGGGCTAATTTTTTAGTCAATGTATTTCATACTTATCATGTATTAACATACTCCTGTATATTAATACATTATACTGTGTCACTATGACACAGGCTGCTGTTAGGACAACACATAGTGCACCCTAACAGCAGGCACGTAGAAAAGACAGCCCTGGGGTCCTTTCTAAGTCCCAGGGCTGACTGCAGAGAGTTCCCTCAGTTTTGCGGAGACTTGATCGAAGAGGGGAGTCCCCTTTTGATTATGTTGATTCTTTGGACCGCAGCGAAAGATGGGTTAAACAGCTGGAGTCAGCGTTTCCTCCAATGCCAGCTGTATTTAGCAGGCTTCTCTAAGAAAAGGTGCTGTTAGTAACAGCTCCTGCTTAGAGAATGAGCGCTCACTGGAGCGCTCATAAGCCCTTTCTACAGCGTTGCTGTAGAATACGGAAGTGCACAGCCCACTGTGCAAAAGACAGTGGCTGGTTGGGAAAGGGTTAAAGGTTTGGATAACCACTTTTGAAAATGTTTCTACAGAACTGACTGCCTTGCATGATGTGGCTCCTGTCTATGGGTACCCCAATCAGTGGACCATTCTCTATGGCATGGAAACATTGGCTGCATCAGATGTCATACAATGAATGGGCTGAATAAAGCAAAGCAATAGTAAGTTACTTTCATACTGTATGGTTTTCTGAATCTAATAGAAAAATAAACCCAATGTAATTGTTTGTGTTCTTTTCTACTTATTGGAAATTACTCCTGGATTGTCACACTGGTTCAGACAGAGTAGGAGTTAAGAAGACAAACCAAAGTTTTAATTAGATTTCACCTTGTAAATAAAAGGAGCAGATTTGCCCAAGGCAAAAAAAGATGTCATGGCAACTAAATAATATAAAGGTAGAACTGAAATGACAGAAAACAAAGACAACACAAACATATTAAAATTCTGTAAACAGGTTACAACACATCTCGTATGCATTGTACGGGAACGTTATTGCCTGCACTCTTTTTGTTCCTTACATTAGTGAATAATGTCAATGTAAGTTATATAGGTGAGTTCGTATTAGGGGCCCCAAGGAAAACCTGGTGCTCTATGTTTAATATCAAGGGCCCTCCACCTTCTGAAATTAGGGCCCGGTGGTTGCTTTATAACGATAAAGCTGTTTTGCAGGGAGTCTCGGGAGCTGAAAACAAGGCTGTTGCTGCAGCGACTCAAGACAGTAGGAGCAAGAGGGGCCCCCTTTCCATTGCTCCTATTACATCTACAAGGACATGTAGTTAGATAGATTTACGTGCAAAGACCCTTGAATCAACAATCTTATTTTTTTATATGAATAATTTATGTTTTTGTTTTTTTATTCGATCTTTATCCCCAAAAGAAAATAAATAATGCACTTTTACTATAATCAACCCCAAAAATTTAAATAATGCTAAAAATTTAAATCATTATTTAATCTTCCTACTATCTCTGGGATGTAGGACATGGCTTCCTTTTTCTTCTCCTCTAAATCGAGAAGGTTGCCCGCTCATTCAATGTGTCTTCAATTGTGACAGCATAATTTTAGCTTAATTGAATGGCCACTTGGAAACGTCAGTGTTTGTGGTAAGTAATCAATGGATATGTCCATTCTACACTGAATCGCAGATGGATAAAGTGAAGATTCATAGGATTAATTACCACTGGCTGTTTCATGGACCTTGCACATATCTGTGATCCTTCATGGCAATCGAGTGTTTGGATGAATAGAAAGCATTACATTAACACAGGTTTTTGTCTGATCTTTACTGATATTTATTATTATCTCATTATTAATAGTGAATAACAATGTGGACCAAAAAAATGTGTAAACATTTTTTAATTCTTATTGGATATTTATATTTACAAATTGTATTAACATCAATGAGGCAATTATCAATCCCCGGTTACATGGTAAAGTCATTGAGGATGCAGCATAGATTTTATATTGGGGTGGGGGGATATAAATACTATAACACTGCTCTGTATAGACAATATAACTGATGACCCTTAAAGGATGGGGGCCACTCCCACATTCCTACATAACTACTATAATACCGCCCCAATGGACAAGAATATAACTTCTATATTACTGACCCCTATGTACAAGAATATAAATACTGTAATACTGCCTCCTATGGACAAGAATATAACTACTTTAATACTGCCCCTATGTACAAGAATATAACTACTATAATACTGCCCCCTATGTACAAGAATATAACTATTATAATACTGCCTCCTATGTACAAGAATATAACTACTATAATACTGCCCCCTATGTATAAGAATATAACTACTATAATACTGCTCCCTATGTACAAGAATATAACTATTATAATACTGCCTCCTATGTACAAGAATATAACTACTATAATACTGCCCCCTATGTATAAGAATATAACTACTATAATACTGCTCCCTATGTACAAGAATATAACTACTATAATACTGCCTCCTATGTACAAGAATAAAACTAATATAATACTGCCCCCTATATACAAGAATATAACTACTATAATACTGCTCCTATGTACAAGAATATAACTACTATAATACTGCCTCATGTACAAGAATATAACTACTATAATACTGCCTCCTCTGTACAAGAATATAACTACTATAATACTGCCTCCTCTGTACAAGAATATAACTACTATAATACTGCCCTTACATACAAGAATATAACTACTATAATACTGCTCCTATATACAAGAATATAACTACTATAATACTTCCTCCTCTGTACAAGAATATAACTACTATAATACTGCCCCCTATATACAAGAATATTACTACTATAATACTGCCCTTACATACAAGAATATAACTACTATAATACTGCCTCCTATGCACAAGAATATAACTACTATAATACTGCCCCCTATGTACAAGAATATAACTACTATAATACTGCCTCCTATGTACAAGAATATAACTACTATAATACTGCCCCTATGTACAAGAATATAACTACTATAATACTGTCTCCTATGTACAAGAATATAACTACTATAATACTGCCTCCTATGTACAAGAATATAACTGCTATAATACTGCCTCCTATATACAAGAATATAACTACTATAATACTGCCCCTATGTACAAGAATATAACTACTATAATACTGAACCTATGTACAAGAATATAACTACTATAATACTGCCTCCTATGTACAAGAATATAACTACTATAATACTGAACCTATGTACAAGAATATAACTACTATAATACTGCTTCCTATGTACAAGAATATAACTACTATAATACTGACTCCTATGTACGAGAATATAACTACTATAATACTGCCCCCCATGTACAAGAATATAACTACTATAATACTGCCCTATGTACAAGAATATAACTGCTATAATACTGCCCCATGTACAAGAATATAACTGCTATAATACTGCCCCATGTACAAGAATATAACTACTATAATACTGCCTCCTATGTACAATATAACTACTATAATACTGCCTCCTATGTACAAGAATATAACTACTATAATACTGCCTCCTATGTACAAGAATATAACTACTATAATACTACCTCCTATGTACAAGAATATAACTACTATAATACTGCCTCCTATGTACAAGAATATAACTACTATAATACTGCCTCCTATATACAAGAATATAACTACTGTAATACTGCCCTCTATATACATGAATATAACTACTATAATACTGCCTCCTATGTACAAGAATATAACTACTATAATACTGCCTCCTATGTACAAGAATATAACTACTATAATACTGCCTCCTATGTACAAGAATATAACTACTATAATACTGCCTCCTATATACAAGAATATAACTACTGTAATACTGCCCTCTATATACAAGAATATAACTACTATAATACTGCCTCTATGTACAAGAATATAATTACTATAATACTGCCTCCTATGTACAAGAATATAACTACTATAATACTGCCCCTATGTACAAGAATATAACTACTATAATACTGCCCCTATGTACAAGAATATAACTACTATAATACTGCCTCCTATGTACAAGAATATAACTACTATAATACTGCCTCCTATATACAAGAATATAACTACTGTAATACTGCCCTCTATATACATGAATATAACTACTATAATACTGCCTCCTATGTACAAGAATATAACTACTATAATACTGCCTCCTATGTACAAGAATATAACTACTATAATACTGCCTCCTATGTACAAGAATATAACTACTATAATACTGCCTCCTATATACAAGAATATAACTACTGTAATACTGCCCTCTATATACAAGAATATAACTACTATAATACTGCCTCTATGTACAAGAATATAATTACTATAATACTGCCTCCTATGTACAAGAATATAACTACTATAATACTGCCCCTATGTACAAGAATATAACTACTATAATACTGCCCCTATGTACAAGAATATAACTACTATAATACTGCCCCTATGTACAAGAATATAACTACTATAATACTGCCCCTATGTACAAGAATATAACTACTATAATACTGCTCCTATGTACAAGAATATAACTACTATAATACTGCCCCCTATATACAAGAATAGAACTACTATAATACTGCCCTTATGTACAAGAATATAATTACACTATACTTGTAAATTGATATGTTATTTGGCCAGTTATCAGATGTTAAAAATACCCTAGATAAATATTCTCTGTCTTAATCATGTCACCTATTGCTCTACTATTAATCGAAATAAAAAAATAATCAAAGTCAATCATAGATAGCATATAGTAAATGTTCATGTGATTACAATTCTCTAACTCCAAACAAATAGGTTTCAATAGATCCCCTGGTTGCAAAGGCATTGTTCTAAAGCCAGTACATTGTAGAGTCTAAATATAAGACTTACGCCTCATGCACACGACCGTAAAAACACCCGTTATTGCGGGTCGTTATTACGACCCGCAATAACGGGCTCATAGGCTTCTGTTAGCCACGGGTACCTTCCCGTTTGCTCACGGGAAGGTACCCGTGCCGTTAAAAAAGATAGAACATGCCCTATTTCATGCCGTAATAACGGCACGGGCATCCCATAGAAGTCTATGGGGCTCCCGTAATCATGGGTGGCTGCGTGTGTTCACCCGTGATTACGGGAGCGTTGCGAGGTGAGGCGAGGTCAGGGGACTACCCGGTCTGCAGGCCACAGCCCAGTGGCGTAACTACCGCCGGGACTACAATGAAAACTATGGCAGAGCGGGGAGGTATCTCCCCGCTCTGCCATAAACAAGACATGTATCCCCTATCCTGTAAAAAATAAAAATAAAAGACGTTCATACTTACCGACAACTTCCTGCTTCCTCCAGTCCGGTCTCCCGCCCGTTGCCTTGGTGACGCGTCCCTCTCGACATCCGGGCCGACGTCCTGGATGACGTTTCAGGCCATGTGACCGCTGCAGCCAATCACAGGTCAATCACAGGCTGCAGCGGTCACATGGACTGCCGCGTCATCCAGGGATGTCGGGCTGGATGTGAAGAGAGGGACGCGTCACCAAGACAACGGCCGGGTAAGTATGAATTTCTTTAACTTTTATTACAGAAAAGGCTGTCCCTTCTCTCTATCCTGCACTGATAGAGAGAAGGGGCTGCCGATTAGTGCAGTGCTATTTTGCTGCCAAAAACGTGCTCGTAAATACGGGTGGAATACGTGTGACACCGGACCCATATTTACGAGCACGGGTTCGTAAATACTGGTGCAAAACGGGTGGAATACGTGTGACACCGGACCCGTATTTACGCCAGTATTTACGGGTGTGAAAAAATACGGTCGTGTGCATGAGGCCACTGAGGAGATCAGTAGTAATGTTCCCTGTCCATGGTGCTGAAAAGATATCCTGGAACGGAAAACATTAAAATAGGAGAAATCTAATCCCTATTTAATGATATAATCTCTTAAAGACAGTCAACATTTATCACAATTATTTACAAAGGATATGATTCCCTAAAAAAATGCTGAGATTTTATCCGTTAAGTGACATCATCAATCCTGTCCCTGTATATGAATACATTAATCTACTGTATTTCTATAATATATATTACGTTACAAGTTAGTTCTAATTTCTGACTCCCCAATTTACAGCTAAAGCAAGGGGTTAGCGAGCAGCACGAAGGAGATATAATTCGTTAGATTTTGGAATAAGGATACTAATATAATATACTAAATATAGGAATAAGAGGATAGGGCACATCTTAAGCAATGTTCGTATTCTACAGCTGGCCCAGAATCATCAATTCTCACACTTTGACAGTTTTTCTGACCACAGGAACTAAGAAGAAGCAGAACCAGAACTTAACTCAGGTTTGCATATTAATTTTGCTGCAGGTTCACTCTCCCCTGTGTAAAGCTGGCCATAAATATTTTATTTTTGTCAGTCAAGACTGCCAACATCAAGAGATCCTGTGGACAATCTAATGCCCATGGAGTTTGGCAGACAGTCCACCAACGTCTTCCTTTAAGAAAAGCCAGAATTTTTCTTAAAGTTGCACATGTATAATTTAATGCAGAAATCCGCATCAAAACCGGAGGTAAAATCAGGTAAACGCAGGTAATTCTGTAGGTAATATCCGCACCTAATAGTGCGTTCTTTAAAGGATTTTTAGGTGCATTTCTTCATTTTGATGCGGAAATAGGTGCGCTTTTATGCTAAATTGACTTGCTTGCTATTCTAGAAATACCCACCGTAGGTCATTTTACGTGCAGAAAAAATCTGCATTATGTAGATGAGATTTCTTGAAATCTCATTTACTTTGCTGGTACTGTATTACACTGCGGATTTTCCGCACAAAAATATGTGTGGAAAATCTGCACGTAAAACTCATTGCGTGCATTTGGTCTAAATATGTCTGGAAGCCTCTCACGCCCCTTTTCTATTAAATGGGGGGGTCAATGTTGACAGAATATCCATCCAACAGCTATTGCGGGTCTTTGGTCGGCTTTAGCATTTGTGGTTACAATGCAGTCCTATTATACAAGACCATTTAATACTTTGTTTAATTGAAGGTCTTGAGAACATTTAATCTATCTGCGTTTAGAGATATATGTTTGAAGATTTTGTCTTGTTCCAGATTTTTATTCAAGACAAACCAGAAAAAATTGGAGATTGTATAAACTTTATAATGTACTCTTTGTGTCATTCTGCTGCATTATTCCTCTAAGATTAGGAGAAATGGCTTCTGCCTCCTTCATTCTGTTTGGTTTTCTTCTGGATCCACACTGTAGGCTAATAGTCTGAACGAGATGGACTTATGTCTTTTATAAGTCCATCCTTTTATTAAACCTTTTTCAATACCTCACTATGTTCCTATGTCACTATGCAGTAACTGTAAGCCACCTCTAGTGGCAGCTGCAAGCCACTGGAATTTTATCATGTAACTTTGTAAGGGGTTTGGAGCTACGTCTCAGAAAAACTGCGCTCCAACTGCTATATGGATATATTATAAATGTAATCAGCACATAATTTTGGACCAATTTAGCATATATATATATATATATAAAACACAAAAAGAAAATGGTCATCTTGGCTGCAGTTTATGAAAAGTCTTGTAACTGGATGTATAAAGCTCAAAGGTTTATACAGATTCGAAGGCACAGAGTAAAAGTCATTGGTGCCAAAGGCCTTGTCAGAGCTGGCTTGAAAAAAAGTTTTAAGGTATCTTAGTTGAAAATGAATATGTGCTGAAGGCATTTCCTGAAAAATAGACAGTGCCAGAGGGTACATGAAAGATCGGCGTTTGCTAGAGAAGATTATGTCAGTTCTACAGGGTATAGAGTAAAAAAATAGAAAAAAATGTTCAGTTCTTTGTCCAAGAGTGGGTTATAGACACAGCAGATATTGTACAAGTATCTATTAAGTCCTCATGAACCCAAATTTGAGTGAATAGCTTCACCAGATTTTCCAATTAACCATGATTGGCTGAAAGCAGATAAAAACCCTCCAATTTTGTTGGGTGGATCAATTAGCTGATTTCTGCCAGGCAAATCCGAAATGAGGTTTTACTTGCAATACCACGCCTTACCTTACGGTGTTCTGTCTAGTAGACTCTTGTTTGTGGGTAACATAGAGAACAATGTATTTTCATTTAGGCACATGGAACATCACACTCTTAAGAACCACCTAGTGGTAGATATTAACACTGCAGTAAAGTCAATTTTATATTCTGCAAATCAAAGACCTTATTCACACAAATGTATTTCCCATACGTGTGCAGTCCATTTTAACAACAGACTGCACACTGACCCATAGAAGTCAATGAGGTTATTCACACATCCGTTTTTTTCAACAAAGCGTGTGTCGGTTTTGAAAATCTCACATCATGCTCTATTCTGAGCCATTTTTTCTATGGGTGTCTATAGGTGCATGAAAAAAATGGACAGCACACGTTGGACATCCGTGGGCTGCCAGCTTTTTACGCATCAGTCGCTAAAGAACTGCAGAAAAAAAAGAAAAGTGAATATATGAGTGAAAATATGGGTTCGAAAAACGGCTGACATGTAGAAACCACATGGACGCAACACGGACATTCCTATGTACAATGTAATATAAAAATTAAAGGAACACCCCATGAGAAACTGATACTGTGAATTGCCTAGTGTCTGGCCAGAGGGGGCAGTGCATGAATATCAAAAATTAAAGTACCTCCGAGCCTTACACTATAACATAATGTATCACTTTTTCCTGGAGTGTTTCTTTAAGACAGAAAAATGTTTCAAGATATGCTGGTTCTTTTACATTGATAGCTTTTGTGTCAGCCACAGGTTGATTGACCCCCAGGGGCTACATATCGGCCTAGGAATTATTATGTGTTGCAATGTATATTTACCAGTGCTCTTACACATGCAGAGTAAAATTCCATCTGGTTTTAAGGGACCACTACACTTTAAAATTGATTCTGATTTCAGCGCCTCTGACGGCTGCTTTGAGAGCGAGAGTAATTTCCATGCTATTCGGTGAGAGTGTGAGGGATATTAATTCTCAAGTGATTGGAAAATAGATTTACTAACTTTAAACCACCAGCCTGAAATGTCACCCTTTGCAAAGGAAAGTCATTGTTTCGTAATTTGATAAATGAAAATCTTAAATTACTTTCTCGGTGCTGCAGTTTATTGGAGTGATATTGGATTATCACAAACCGTATTATTGTGTCTTGTTTCCTGTCTTTTTTTTCACCAGTGTTCTGTAATCAAAGGAAATGCACTTAAAAAGGACAAACCTGCTTTGTTTGAAATGTAGAATTGAAGGTGTTTGTGGGAGATATTTCAAGACAGAAAATAAAGGCTCGGCTTTCGTATGCAACATCAATAAGGTATCCATGTAAGTATTTAAAGCGAACATTAAACAGAATGATCTATTGTTAAAAATGAACATTGCTTGGACGTTTGACCTTTACATGGTGACCGTTTACATGTCTTATTTGATGTATTCTTACTGAAATCAGAATAAATCATTGCACTACATATTTCGATCACTAGGAGTAGAAGTCAACATCAGATGGCTCTGTATAGTTTATAGACAGCACACCATGTGGTTAGGTAAGGTATTACAAGTAAAACTTATCATTGGCTTATCAATTATGAATTAGCTTGCCAATTAACATTATTTGAAAAGCAATATTGATGTGTGAATGCTGTAAAATGTCAAAATCCAAAGTATTATGAGGTAATTTAATATGTACATTCAATAGAAATGCTGAATATATTATACAAGAGGTGTCACAAAGCTTCTGCCCTGCTCGGCTTAGTCTATGGCCTTCTCTGTCAGTCAAAATAAATCATGTCTTACATCAAGGACAGGATCCTGTGGCTGACAAAGGTCAGATGTAGTCGTGCAATTGCATCAACAATATTTGTTTCAAGGCAAATATAATCAGGTCGTTCACAATGATGAAATATAAAATCAAGACATTCTATGCATCCAAAGTATGGCGAGGTCTTAAAATCCACCACTTACTCCTATTTTCATGTTTATGTAGGGATTTACTGCAAATGATCCTTATATTATGACTTAACAAGACTTTAATAAAAGGTATCTTGAAGTTAAAGAAACTAGTGAGATAAAAATAGGTAAGAATTGGTTCCTCCAGGACACTGGGAGGCAAGAACCATTAAAATACCCAGCTTGAAGGAAAGACCAAGAGAATATATGTGATTTTGTTTTAGCATTTTATGGATCTAAAACCTCAAAATGGGGCAGAAAGTGTATTGACACCTTTGAACTTTAGTGGTGACAAAGACTTTGAGAACCAAACAAGTGGATCCTTGACCACATGAAGCTGAACCTTGCACCTGAAGAAAGAATGGGTGCCTCAAGCTCCCAGACACAAGACTGAAGGTCCACCTTATTCTGGACATGTACTATGAGAAGATCCAGCTTATTTAGAGAAGACATTTTTTCTCTGAATCATTGAACACAAATAGGCAGAGGGTGACCACCAATAATATGGAAAGAGACAATCCTAAAAATGATGAGCACGTCATTGAGAAGCCTGTAGACCCAAAGACAAGACATGGTGAAACTCTGGTCATTTGGTTAGAAAAGGGCTAAAGCAAGTTAACAGCACATAATAATAAAGTTCTTCAGAAGTTGGAGTTTTAGAAGACCATGTCATTATTGTAATGAGCTGAACTTTTTCAACCAGAACCTTAATCTATAGTGATGATGTGCAACAACTCCATGTTTCATGGCTCCTTAAAGGGTCAGATTTTGACTAAGGGCACAACCACCTATTGGTAGCCCTTCCTTCGGAAGTTGAGCCTTTTTTGTACTTTTCTGAATCCATATGGAGCACAAAGGGGATGATGGAGAGAGAGAGAAAGTGTGGGAAAGGGAGAAGTAGTGGATAATGCACCTAGAGGCTTAGGTTTGGAGGAAAACAAGGGACAGTGAGGACCTTAATGATCATAACCCTTTTGGAACTAGCGGATGTTGGTCATGAAGTAGTGGTTCCATGATTTCTAGGCATGCCCCTGGTGCAGTGGTTGCAAATGGGGTTAAAGTGTGCAGCACTCCTATTACAAGTCTCATAATAAAATGCAACTAGCTCATTTTCAAGGCAAGCACCTTCGATATAAACGGCTATTTGAAAATGATGGCTTTATCATTTGCACTAATGCTGTGCAGACATGAAAGATAGCAAATAATGAATGCCACAGCAAAATATAAAATTATGCCTTTATTCTATCAGAGTTTAACTCTTTCCCTGCGACACGTGGAGATTCAGACTTGCGACCTGCAATTCCCACTGCTCTGTGTAACGAGGAGTTAAATTACACGTTGTATTTTTCACTTAAAACTCATGTTTTATTACAGAAAAAAAATACAATGTAAGCACATTCGGTAGCGATTTTCTGCTTACTGTACTTCACAGCTGAAATCAATTGACTCCTCTATATTTGTGGTAATCTAAAGGAGGAAACTTATGAAGCATTATCCAAGTCAATGTAAAGTAAGCACTTTGGAATGTGGTTCTTAGATAATGATCACAATAAATCCCTGACACCTATGCAGATGGCCCCATAAAATGACAGCACAATACAGTTTGTCTTCTGTTAGTTCAGCTCTAATCAGAGAACGGAGGGGACAATTTACAAGGCGGCTTGCTTAGCCACTCTCATTCCTGCTCTTTCCATTAGCCCTTTGTTAAGGCTGAATTTATTGCTTTAGTTCTATTAACATTGCCCCATTCTTTGTGCTTCCTGCAGGATTCTCAAAAGGCTGAACATTGGAGTACGTACAGGATGTAAATATGGAAAACGGTAAGGCAAACATTTTAGAAGCTATATGCACCCTTGCAACCAAACTTATTCCAATGTATCTAAAATATTTAAAAAAATGAAGCAAATTGGCATATAGTCTTGGTTAAATTCAGCACTTATGCAGATCATTAGGTCCCCATGGTAACAGACTACAAACCCTAAGTGTTGTCTGATCTTGTAGACATGTGTTACTCCAGCTCTTCTGCCTCCTCTTCTTGACTATCTAAGATGGAGCAGGGTGACTGCAGGACAGAATACACAGGAGTTTTAGTCTATAACTTAGGAGATATATAAGTCTTTGCAAAGGTTATCGTACAACAAGATTATATGCATTAAGTTCATTGGAGATATAAAAAAATATGTTTGCAAAGGTGGATATGCCGCTTAAATGGAGCCCCCCTTCTAGTATTGTTTTCCAAAATTTGGGACAGAGACAGGAGGGGCTTGTGCTTCTTTGGTCCTCTTGAAAGGCACTATGTGACCTTCAGGCTCATTACACAGTCACGGATTTCAGTAATGCCATGTCCCCTGTGGAGGGGGGGTGTTGCTCTGAAGAAGGTGGATAGATACAACCTGTGCTGGGATCGGTCTGTCCTAGCAGTATCGGGGACAGTACATATATACACTTGAAGTAGTGCAATTCTTTACATTAAAGGGGTTTTCCAGTCCTAAAAACAATAGATGGCCTATCCTTAGGGTAAGCCATCGATACCTGATCAGTGGGAGTCTGACTCCCGGCCCCCCTGCCGATCAGCTGTTTTGAAGGGGTTGCAGTGCTCGTACGAGTGATGCTTCCCCTTTATTACTGTCACCGCTCATACTATGAATCCCTGGCTGACACACTTCTAGCAGTAGCAATTCACAGTATTACAGCCTTCTCTAATTCAAGTGAATGGGAGAAGGCTGTAAATACTGTGAATCACCGCTACGAGTGTGTCATCTATTCACAGTATGACCAGGTAAGGAAGGAAGGTAAGGAGCGCTGGTACGAGTGCTGTGGCCCTTTCAAAACAGCTGATAGGCGGGAGTGCCAGGAGTCGGAGCACATCGATCAGATATTGATGCCCTATCCTGGAGACTGGAAAACCCCTTTAAGGATACAACATTGGCTGTATGTTCCCTACAGTGATTTGACATTGTACCCTGTTAAGAAGTTACATGGTTGCTGCATGAAGCAACTACTTGGATTGTCTTGCAAAACGGATCTCAAAAGGAATGGGTCTCATGTACCCGAAAGTGGTTGTTTTTGAAAGTTTTGTGGGCATTTCTATTGAATCGGGGCAGCGCTTAACATGTCGCCAAATAGAGTTCAAATGTAGGGAGATAGGCCTAACGTAACCATGGTTGGGAGACACTAGTCCATACAAATAGTTGGTAGGAACCCGCACATAAGGAACCAGGAGCAGGGCCCCAACATCAGGAGCTTGAGGCACCCATAAGTGTAAAGGCAAGAGGACCCTGAAGTGGTAAGTACATAGTGGTCTGGCTTGGGGTCTGATTGTTTTTATACTAGCCGGGTGCCCAAAAATTCTTGATGGTGGGCCTGACCACTACACTTCCAACTCCATGTGACTCGACACTTCTAGCTTATACTGTTCATCACTTCCTGCAAAATGCACTCATTACATTGACTGTAAAGTGGGAAAAAAATGAAAACTAAATATTAAAGCTGCAGGCAGTCATGTGCCTCAGTCTATAGTGTCACAAGAAGCTATAGGAACCTTTAAGGACCTCTATTAACAACATATATTTAAATTCTTATCTCCCTAGAGAACAATATAAACCTTCCTATCAATTTACCAAATGCTCCCCTCCCCCTCCCTCCCTGGTCACGGCTGGCTCTGAGCACATTATTATTTTTTATGTAAATGCATGGACTATCTCTTTCTTTATGGTACAGTGATATTGCAAGTCAGCATCATTTTTGCTGTTTAAGTATTGAATATGCAATTAATAGGGAGATATTTGGTCATGCCTGGTACTGTGAGGAAGTAAAGAAACAGCTGAATAATCGAGTTTGGGGGCAAAGTATCAACGCAGGGTGATGTATGAGAGAAATTGATGTGGCAAAATAAAGCTGAATGTACATCCCTCTTCAATGCAAGGCGAGAACTCTGTCCCCTGAGAACGTACGAGGGAAGCAGATAGAGGCACCCACATTATCTCGCGCAGTGTTTCATGTACGGCCATTTGTTCTGCAAACAGACCTCATTCATTTTCAGATTGGTTATTATTTAACCAGTGTAGTGCAGTGACGCTTTAATCTGCCAGCAGCGCACACCAGTGACTACCTGCAATGCAGTGCCGGGAGGCCGTTATATGGGCAGCTTTAACCCTTTTAGTGTCACAAGCTTTGGAAAGATTTTAAAGGCCATGTACACCTTTTGAATTTTTTACTTTTTGAGATACAGATGCTTTGTATCCTGTATCGTGCACTGAGATCTGAATCTGAACTTAGATGTGATCGATAGCAGCTCAGTCCTGCGTGTCCTGTGGATCTGATGGATTCAGGTGTCTGCGCTAGATATTGCTGCTCTGTATACAGGATACAAAGTAGCTGTATCACAAAAAGTTAAAATAAGTTTTAATAAAAAGTATTTTGAAAGTTGCACCAATCACAATAAGGCTTCGTTCACATCTGCGTTGGGACTCAGTTCATGGGTTCCGTCAGACCTTTCCGTCAGGGGATTCCATGAACGGAATCCAAACTGAAACAAACGGAAACCATCGTTTTGACCGAAGTTTTGACGGAATCAATACCATAGTCGACTGCGCTATTCATTCCGTCAAAATGATGGAACCCTTAAACAATGGTGACGGTTTGTTTCAGTTTGGATTCCGTTCATGGGTTCCCCTGACGGAAAGGTCCGACGCAACCCAATGCAGATGTGAATGAAGCCTTATAGACATTTTTATTAAAACAAAACAAAAACAAAAGTGCCTTTAACAGCTTAGCTTAAAGGGAACGCACAACTGTCTATATGTCCTATTTGGGTATATGGATATCATAGGGGAAAGCTCTACAGATTTAGACCACCCTCTAATATCCAGATCAAAGTGATGCTGCACTCTGGCGGATTGGTACGATCATGTATTATATGGGCACCTATTCATTTGATGTAAACTATGAATGTTCCTACTGAATAACAACAGGCAGAGATCTTGAAAACCGTGAAGAAATAATACAGGAAGTATATTGGAAAATGTTATAACTTTTAATAATAAAAATAAATTTGCTGAAATTGGACAACCCCTTTAAGAGCATCATGCATTGTGAATGTCCTATTATGATAGAAATGAAGAAGAGCTGATTTTTCAATTAATTCACTATTGGAGTGCCCTAAATGGGGCGATTTTAATATTCTATCAGGGAATTGCTAGTTAAGGAATTCTCTTATGTTTGTAACAAATTAATTCCAAAATGGAGCAACCCCCAAAAACCTTCAATTCAAAGATGAAAATGTTATGTTACTCTAAACAAGGATACTATGAACACCAGTGGTCCCCAAACGGCGGCTCTCCAACTGGTGTGAAGCTACAACTCCCAACATGTCCCGACAGCCTATAACTGCTGGAGAGCCACTGGTTGGATACCACTGTTGCAGGCACTTTTCTTCAACACTTCCTATACAATGGGCACAGGGGATACCCATAAACCATCTTTCGTCACAAGCAAGTGAAAGATTCCATACATTATTGACCCAAGCAATAATCTGAACTAAGATTTTAACCCTTTTGGAGCAGACGCTATAGTAGCAATCTGCCTGAGAAACATAGGGTGTTTTCATATTCTAAGATCAGCTCCTATGTTCTTGAAAAAGCGTAATAACAGGTTAATACAAACATTGCTCGGGGACACATGTTGGCTTTATCAGACCATTTTTTCTTGCAGAATTCATGTTTTACCGTTCGGTCAGATACATAGCCTAATGTGGTGACAAGGCGCGAGCGGGCATTTGAAGGTTAGATTAGAATCTCAGGTCAACCAATCACTGCAGGCAGGACAAAAGGGGTGATTGTGTTCAGCATTCATACGGGGGACAGTTTTAAACATAAAGTAGGACATATAATAAAGTTATTCCTGCATAGAGTCCAATCAGATTCCTGATCCATGACCATAAAGATCCCAGTGTCTCTACAAGGAAGTCAACAGCAGGGACCACTTGCACAAACTGGTGATAGGAACATATAATTGGCCATAAAGGGTCACCACCAAGGACAAACTGAGAATCAATCCTGTAAAGCTTTATGTAGGCTCCTAATACAGTTTGCCATGGTCACCACACAGACCTTTTAATGTGTTGGCATCTTTGAGAGTCTACAAAAAATTGGAAGTGGGTAAATAATTGATTACTTTTTAAATCTATGATGCCAATAGATCACAAGATCCCTCTCTGATTGTCTGAGTAAGTCCAGGCTCCTTTGATAATTCACTCATAAATTGTTACCTTCCCCTCCCCTTTGAAGGACTGGGTAAAGTACCGTACATCTACTGTCATCGCCGGGTTGGTATATCCTATAGACGTCCTAACAATAAATGTTCTGTGAAATGAATGTTCAAAGTGGTCCTATATTACTATTATCCTAATACGTACGTGATTTTACCTTATATACCTGTTAAATACGCAAATATTTAATACATGCTCATGTTGAGTAATCCACTCTGACTAATAGCGAACAGTGGACTACCTTATATATTGTCATTAATAGGAGAATCCCTTGAACTGAAACATACTACTAGGAAACAATGCTGCCTAGTAAGTTTTTTCATTTAATATTGACTAAAGCTATATAAAAGGTTGTGGGTCTCTTTAGTAGACAAATAGACCTACAGATGTAGCCATCTTTATTTTGACTCTGATAACTTGCTGCGGCGTGATATCACACAACAAAAGACAAGTCAAGTTAAAGTTTCTTGACACTGTATTTAATGCGTTAAAAGTCAAGATAAAGATGGCTACATCTGTATTGTTGAGCATTATTAACAGTTTAGGGGGTAAAAATGAACTCACTTACTACATTTCAATGTGCAAGTTTTTTAAGGCAACATAACACTACAGTTCATAAATCCATATACGTTTCCACATATCTTCATAAGAAACAATATTACTATCAGAAATAACCCAACAAGCAATGATCATATTAAAAAGGTTTTCATCAAATATAATTACATTTAACATGATTACAACTTCACACATTAGCAATTTCCTGTGTACTCCACCTTCAGTTGACTTTAACTTTATTTCTGCCTTGTATATATTGCCATGCAATTTCTACCAAAGCACTGGCTAGATGTTTCTCTTTTTAATTAAATAAACTTTGACAATAAAATATTAATATAAATTAATAGACCTGTCAGCAGATTCGATAATTTTGGTAAATTCTGATTTTTATTGGGAAAATAATGTGGCATGTTGAGGTCTACAGACCTAATAAAACTTTGTTTGTAATGTTATGGTCAATGAATTCCATAGACAGTTGTACTGGAGAAGCGGGACAAAAAAATAACATTTTTAATCAGGTTTTTTTTTTTCTTCAATTGACACTCCTAGATATAAAAAAAATTACCCGTCAATGTATCCAGAATTCTACAAAAAGCATGAAAATATTGTTTGGAACATGGAAACAATGAACCATTTCCTACAGTCATGGTCCCATTGGCTTGATGCCCTTAGTTATTTTGGCCGTGTTTACTAAACCCTTTAATGCTATGATAATGTCCATAACATGATGGGAATACTCAAAAATTATCAGAGTTACCCTGTAGTATACTTTGTAAAAGTCGCCAGATGGCTTTCACATAAATTAAAGTTATCTGAAGGTGGAAACTTCCCTTAATGAGATGCAGTCTTTTTTTCTGAAGTCACATTTACATTTTACTCCACAATTGCCCAAAAAGCATCAACAAAAAACTCCTTGGAACTAACTTGCTGCCGAGATTTGCCAACCAGTCTGCAGGGAAAAAGTTTGGATTCATTTTCAACTTTCTGAAAATCAGCATCCAACAAGGCAGTTATTGGTTTCCTAGGTAATCTCTGGCACCTCCTGCCTTTAAAAATCGAATAATAATGTGAAAAAGTAAAGAAAAAATGAAACAAAGTGAAGAAAAGAAAAAGAGAGTAAGAAAGCCACACTGCAGAGGGAATTTCTCTGGCAGTGATTAGGCTGCTAATTGATCAGCGCACTGCATGACAAAATCCACAAGGCAATCACAGTACTACTTAGCAATTATGCTTGGAGCAATGCCAACTACTACCTCCTCGGCTTTCACTGTCAGCTGGCTTCACCTGGATTGGTCGATTCATCTGTAAGACACAAAAAAGGTAAAACACATATTAGAAAGGAACGAGCGTTTAAGAAAACGTGCAACTAATTTTGTAAAAATAAAATGTAATTGACACAAGGAAATGAAGAGTTACAGACGTAACAGAGATGAATTTCTCATTGAACTTTGTTTTGCGCACAGTGAACTAACAGAGTTAGACTGGATATAACACAGCGTTTGCTCACGCTTTCGTAATTATAAAACGCTTTAAATGCATGACGTTTTGTCAATGCGTTTTAAAATGCTGAAAGGAAGCCTTAAAGTATGGTTTATGGCAGTCCCATACAAATCCATGGATAACACATCATCATCTAACCATTAGTTGTGCCAAATGACAAACTCAGCACTGCTACAGATGCAAACTAGATTTATATATATTTGGCCTTTTTCAACCTCTTCTACCAGTATAGACTCTGTACAATACCCGTAATAGATCCATACAAAGTACAGTATATATATATATATTAGATTGATTAAGCAGACTGTGACTCAATGTGGAGCAGATACGGTATGCCATTTTTTTTAAAAGAGCTGCTACCGAGAAAAAGTATCTATGTTACATTCATGGAGTATTCATGAAGAACTAAGTAAAGCATTGATAGTTGTCAAGAACACATTTTGACTGCCTCACGGATTCTCTTGCTGCTTGACTACATCTTAGCTCCCTGTCATTTGGGCACAGCCATATGAGAGACTTGAGTTTAGTTGAATTATCCCTTGGAGTCTGAGCTAGACTTCAATTGACCTCTTGTCTCATAAGAGACGCAGGTTGCTACCTGTCCTTTCACATGCTATATAACTCAGCTCTGCTTTTTCAGATTGGCTGCTGTGTATCAGCACAAGCTCACCAGGAAATTAGTGCATGAAGAACTGATTTCCATTACAGCAAAGAGAATAATTAGAATAGAAAACTACGAGCAAATAAACTACCAGTGATGAAAAGACGATTACCAGGTAATTGCTGTTCCTTGACTGGGGAGGGGCATCAATAAAGAGGAGGAGCCTGGAAAGTAGCTTTAAAATTATTATTATTTAGACAATTATTTAAAATCGATCCTGGGTGCAAATTTTAAGAAAGGAAGTGCTTTCAATCTATAGAAGATAGGTACATCTATTTTGGGCACAGTTTTGTCCAATGAACAGAATTTAGGACTCAACTACCAGGAACGTCAGCGAGAATTTCTTAGGATGAATGTGAATGTTGTGTATTGTTTAGGAAGTGAAACATATAAATCTGTTCGATAAATAGCTACGAAGGTGTTTAATAGAGATAAGGAAAACATTTGGGACACGTCCAGGAGTAGTAAAAAATCTGGTCAGGTCACTTATTCTTGTACAATGGAACATATTGTTGACCAAAAGAGGCTCAGGTCTTAACACAATGATCCCAATAAAATACTGAAGCATTTTAGGGAGCCAAAAATATGATATTATACTCTGGAAAGGGCAATTGTGCAGCATTTACTCTATGATGAGCAATAAAAACATTGTGTATGAGATAACAATTATAGTTCTGCGGCTCTACCTTACACTCAGTGCCCTGTGTGATGCACTCATTTTGCGCACGCTCATATGGTGTACTGTCATACATTGTACATATAATCATATCAAACAAGACCTAAATATAAAACTCAGTATGGTGCTCAAATAATAGCGCCATACGTTGTAGAAATAACATTTCCATACATTTGCCTAAATACCAATGCTATACAGTGTCGCCACCACCATACACTGCAAATATAATATACTGTACATGGCCTATGTAGCAGTGCCACACAATGCCAAACCAAATACTGTACCAACACACAATACTCAAATAATGCAAACATACAGCGACTATATAACAGCACTATAATAAAGTGTTCTAAGAACAGTGCCATACAATGTGTAACACATTCACGGCCGCGGACCATCGGGATTACTCACCCCCGACGGCCGCAGCCATGGACTTATGAGCACTGGTCCGCATCTCCTCCCCAGGAGATGCCAGCGCTCACTTCCGCTCCACTCTGCTGTGTCCGGTAGCTGGTGTACACGCTCTCGTGCCCGGCCTTAAAGTGCCAGTGCGCGCACATGTTAAACACCACTAATTAGCCCATGATCACCCTGGACTTAAGTAGGGCCCTGCCCTTTTGCTCATTGCCTGAGCGTTGTTTGTATTCCTCTATTAGTCTTGCAAATGGTCCCTTAGCTGTATCCTGTTCCCTGTGTTGCCGTGCCCTGCTACCTGTATCTTGTGCTCTATTTGTTCCTGTGCCATCTCTAGTGTTGGAGTCGTCTTGTGCCGTCTACTACGCCTGCTGACATAGACCACGTCTGGTGTCATCTGCCAGGTTTTGCATCACCTGTCACCAAGTTTCCATCTGTACCGTTGCTACTGTCTGGACTATTACAGGTACCCTTGCGCTGGACTTTGTATAGACTTGGTACGCTGTTGTTTGGCCAGCTGCTACCCCGCTACGGCGGTGTGGTCTTGTGGGTCCACATACCCACAGATCGTGACAGTATGTCTAAACAATTCTGCTATACAAATAATTTTAAGATGTGTAGTGTTTGCAAGCCTTGGGTGCCAGGTTTGTCCCCTTCAGCAAGTGCGGTAGGTGCACCCTGTGCGACCAAACAAATTGCACACCCCGAGGCTGGCCCTGCCCTGACCTAAAGTAAAAAAGTTGGGAAAATTCTGAGATGTGGTTTTATAATAAATCTCAGGTCTCTGAGGTAATAAGTCTGGTATATGTGTATATATATATATATATATATATATATATATATTTTTTATTTTTTTTTTTTTACTTGACTCGTGAAACATTTTTGTCGGTTATGACTTCATAAGAAATTTTTTTTAAATTATCTTTATTTACCTTGCCTTTAAAGAAATAGCTCTTTGATAATGAACACTGAAGACCTTGTGATTGAGTTATGAAATATGTAGTAATTGGATCAAGGGTATAACTAAAGAGGCTGCAGTGGTTGCGGCCACATCTCAGCCCTTGTATCTGAGTTGTCCCAATGGGAGGCGACCCGTACTAAAAACAATGGGGAAGATTTATTGAGACTGGCGTTTTATACGCCAGTTATAATAAACAATTTGCTGGAGTAAGATGCATCACATTTGATAAGAGGCAAACACCTTTAATTAAATATGACGCATCTTTTTGCTGGCCGTGAGCCACAATTGTCCACCCCACATCACATTAATTAAATAAATACATACTGACCTAACCGCTCCTCTACTCTTCTCCCCATCGGGTCCTCTCCTTGCTCTCTCTTCATGCCGCGGCTTATTCAAGGTACTAGCATTGAGCATCATCAGTACTTAGGCAATGGCGCAGCACTGGTGACGTTAAGTGCTGCGACGCATAGGTACTGATGTTGCTCGGCGTCAGTACCACGAATGAGTCACGGCATAAAGAGGGAGCCGGAGGGGACCCAGTGGGGAGAAAAGAACAGAAGCGGAGTGGTGAGGTAAGTATAAATATTTTCTTGTATGTGTCCGATAGGGAAGGAGCAAGGTAGAGGCCTGGCATGGGCCTCTACCTTGCTATGCCCCATAGACAGGCGAGTAAAGTAAGAAGTAGCGAATTTTAGCAAAATTATGGTCCTTCCCAAATCTGCGACTGGTTTTTAAACCTTTTGATATCTTTCCCCAATATGTAATTTGAGTAAGGGGGCCCTTTTACAGATTTTGTATAGGGGGCCAATGTTACATCTCTGGTTAGCCATGTGGTACTTTATAAAAGTCTGTAAAAAAAAATGCAATGCTACAAAGCACAGTGCATAAGGAGATCTAACCTAAGCTGTTATTTACACCTTGGGTTTGATACTGCCAGGCCAAGTGGGCAACGTACAGATGTAGCAAAGTTTATCTGGACTCTGGTAGCATGCGACTGAGTGATATCACACAAAAAAACATTAAAAAAACATTTAGAAAGTCAAGTTTAATTTTCTTGACACAGTGTATTTAATGCATTACGTGTCATGTTAAAGATTGCTACATCTGTAATTAAGTTGAAATGGGAACGGAAAGTAATTTATTCTGCCTTGAATTTAGTGTTTTACTGAACAATTTTCCCTATACAGTTATGGAGAAGGTCCGGCCAAATTAAAGTTTCAAAAGAGAGATCCACATGTATGAGTGGCCATCAGCAAAAATAATAGTGGAAATAACATAGTGCCCCCAATAAAAGTGCCACACTGTGGTTGATGGACGACCCCAAGAAGGTGGAGGCACTGGGGCATGTGTCCCTATTATATGGTTACCCATTGACTTCAAAGGCTGTCATAACATACGTCACTGTAAAGGAAATGTTCAATAGTAACCAGCTGTTATCACAGAGTAGAGCCAGACCCCTGGAGATCAGAGTCATAATAAAAGCACAATGCAATAATGATGCTTTTATCAATTGTGTTACTGTCTCCCCCAATTCAACAGTCTGTGAATGGGACCTTAGAATGGTGAACATCAACATAAATTTGACAGCTTTCCAGTCTGCAGAATTCTGAATGCTGCTCTGAAGGTTTTTGGAGTATAAAACATGATATAAAATAAGATCAACACAAGAAAAGTAAAGCAAAACATTAACAAAGTTATCTACTCTTGTCTAGGATATATGTCTACCACTCAAGACATGGCTGCTGAAATAAGAGGCACAACATACATAGCGGCACTGATTGCTCGGCGTCAGAGATGAACGTGACAAGTTCTTTTTTTTTTTTTAAGCAGTCCAGTTCTCATAATTAGAATCATCTTGACATAAAATTCACTAATTACTGGGTGGAACACTGCACAGGAAGTAATTAGGATCCCTGCTTGGAGCTTTGTGAGGGGGGGGGGCAGCTCTCAGAGAAAAGAGGCCATTTAATTGCTCAGGATTGGTTTAATTGTAATTATAACAGTTGAATATATTACATTAATATGTACAGTGAGAGAACTCACTGGGGTAATAGCTGAAGGAGTGCAATAGACAACTTTAAATAGAAATATTCTATCTATCTGTCTATCTATCTATCTGTCTATCTATCTATCTATCTATCTATCTATCTATCTATCTATCTATCTATCTATCTATCTATCTATCTATCTATCTATCTATCTATCTATCTATCTATCTATCTATCTATCTCTAACCATAAGGGCCTATAGTGTTATTCAGGGGTGTAGCGGCAGTATAGTGGTGTACAGGTAGCATTCGCACTGTGGGTCTAGTGCCTAAAAGGGCCCAAAGGCCCCTGTGCCACATATGTAGACAACAATGTTATTAAATGGCACATGGTCGGTGGGAAGGCCTATTACAGATTTTAAATTGGGGCCCAGGTTATTAAGTTAGGTCTCTGGTGATACCAGAATATTTTATCTGTGGTTTTCCATAGGACTGCACATACACCTACTAAGGTTCTTAAAAAACAGTTTGATCGCAAATGTATCACTTCTACATCACCCTCATAAGATGTGTTGGAGCCTTATGCTCAGAATTCTGTTCTTGGTTGACATATAATTGATTCTACAGTCACATGGCACAAAAGGGGAGTGGTTCCATTCTAGTTACTCAGAGAGCCAGCACTGAAAGCAGGTGGGTGTGGTTTGACAACATCAGCTCCTTCTCCCCAGGGCCTACAATGATGTCATAGTAAGGGGGCTTATTCGGTGACGTACCATCTTTGCCAAAGCCAATCCTGGGAACGGCTGCTCTGCAGTAGACCCCAATTAACAGTAAGATTTTCTAGATTCTATAGAATTGCTTAATAATGAATTGCTTTTGCCTAGAGATTTACTTTAAGGCAGCCTAGTAGTGCCTTACCTGAGCCATTGAATATAGACTGTGGTTGACAGTGGATGCTGGGATTTGTAGTTGAACAAAATATGGTAAGTGGTTGGTTGTCGAACAGTGCTATAGCCCATTACACCTAATCAGAAAGCTATTCTTTCACTCCTGAGCTATAATGCATGTATAATTCACCAAACATTACAGTCTGCTGACATTACAGGGCTCTAAGTAAGGAAACAAGTACCACCTGTCAACAGGTGATATATTCCAGAGCCCCTGCCCCTTACAAATCACTCACTTCCGGACTACCTCTAGCCAAAGAGTTATAGAGCCTGTCCTGGGCCAGTCCTGCAGGGGTGTTATCATATATCACATGAAATCATGGTCTATCCGTCTATGTATCGATCCTACTTCCCCCGCCTTGCACTCCACAGACAGAGATATACAGTGAGGCCGCAGGTTCAACTCACAGGCAGCTACAAACTATCTGGATCTGAATTCTTAGTCCTTGTTTTTCCATTAATGTATTGCATTTTTAGTTACAGCGAGGATCAGTTAGCTACAATGATGCAGACTACGCTGGGCTCTTTTCAGGTAACCAGACAGCAAGTGTGATCATTAGGAGATGCTGTATTAATTTTAACCTGTCTACTTTTGCAGCTGAACATAAATCAATAATGAATACAAATAAAACATAAAAAAAATTACTAAATAAATGTAAAACGAAACAAAAATTTTGTAAAAAACAAATATGTTGCAAACATTTTCATTCTGTAGCAGACCCTTGGACTCTTTAGATTGTATTTCTTAACATAGTGCACAGTTGATTCCCCTTAAATTTGGACATTTTATAAAACCTGAACCAGAATTCTTTGAAGAAAGATAAATCACGAGGGAAGGGGTTCAGAAAATGGCATTCAAGACATTATAATACTGTTTAATGGGAAAGTACTCACTAAGGTCAGGTGGAGCTCTACATCTGTAGTGAGATCAGCCCTTACCCTCCTATTAGGGTGTTCAATGAACACTATGATACCTAAGAGTTCAGCGCTATTGATGACCCAAGTCAACATCAGGTTTACCACTTAACCTCTTTGGCTTGTAGGATTACTATGTATTCCCCCTAGACTGTGTGTGTATGCTTGAGATGGGGACATTATATTGAGAGACCCATAGGAGACAGGTGCAGATGTCAATGTCTTCTCTGTACAATGGTGCAGAATTTGTATATCCTATGGAAATATTGGGAAATACGGGACTAGAACGCCTCTTTACATTGCACTAAATTAACATATATGATGGTCCCAGTTCACTTCATAAACTGAACTACCGAGTAAATATTTAATCTCCCATCACCTCAGGGACAATTGTTTTGGAGCAATTTGCTACAATATCTGTGTTCCTGGAACCGCTGATTGCTGTCTGTTCCACCACAAGGAACATTCTCTTAGCAAACTCCATCGAGAATCGTCTTCTCTGTCCTATTCTTTAAGATTAATGTGTTGCCAATTCTACCTCTTTCCAGTAATTATGCCAAAACACTCATTCACCCCCTCCGCCGCCACTCTTTTGCATCAACACGTACCGATACATTAAACAAGACATTCCATTAATTTCTTCATCATCATAAGTTAAGAGCGGGACATACTCTTTAAATATTCATTCAGCTATGAAAACTGAGCATTGAAATTTTAATAATGTCAAGCTCATTTGAACCGATCTCCTAAGGGACCATTACAATACAATTAAAATAAATATGATGATTGATTGTCCGGGGCGGTTCACCTGTCCGGCTGTGCCACTATCCAGGACGAGTATGTCTACTGGCTTGGAAATCAGATGAAATTCTTTTGAAATAAAGAAAAAATCCATGGGTGGAGAGAAGACTTCTGTGTTTTAGGGGATAATTCCATCAATGGCCACATTTAGAAGTATAGCATGAATTATTTACGGTGTTAAAACCCATCAGCTGATACTTTAGAACGGAACAAGTAATTGCAACTTAAGTTCTCTAAGATTTAGCTTTTATAATAATCAAAGGGACGGTATATGCCCACAATATGTATGTGGTCTCGACCTAAAAGGTAACCCCAAAAATGTGTAATCCCTTATGACTAAGTTATTTAAGGCCTGGCCTACCTGTGTCATATAGAAACCATAAACCATTATCTATCAGACACACAGACACGCTATAAAACCGTCCATAGCTTGTTGATTCACTGCATGGGGCAATAAGTCTTTCGTTTTCAGCTTTACACTGATCCGTAGATATACTTGAAGATCTCACTGTCAGTCCACAGTAGTGGTTTTTAACCTGTGGCCCTGAAACTGTTGCAAATCTACAACCACACACACACGCGCACGCACTATATAAATCTTTAAAGAGGCTCTGTCACTAGATTACAAGTGCCCTGTCTCCTACATAATGTGATCGGTGCTGTAATGTAGACAACAGTGGTGGTTTTTATTTAGAAAAACTATCATTTTTGAGCAAGTTATGAGCAATTTTAGATTTATGCTAATGAGTTTCTTAATGACCAACTGGGTGTGTTTTTACTTTTTACCAACTGGGCGTTGTACAGGGGAGTGTATAATGCTGATCAATCAATCAGTGACCAATCAGTGACCAATCAGCGTCATACGCTTCTCATTGTTCCAGCCCAGCTTCTTTCACTGCACAATCGCACTGTAACAATGGGCTGGAACAATGAGAAGTGTATGACACTGATTGGTCACTTATTGGTCACTGATTGATTGATCAGCATCATACACTCCTCTGTACAACGCCCACTTGGTCAAAAGTAAAAACACGCCCAGTTGGTCATTAAGAAACTCATTAGCATAAATCTAAAATTGCTCATAACTTGCTCAAAATTTATTGTTTTTCAAAATAAAAAACATTACCGTTATCTACATTACAGCGCCGTTCAGATTATGTAGGAGATAGGGCACTTATAATGTGGTTGCAGAGCCTCTTTAAATAGATTAACTTGAACAAATAATGGTTCACTTGGCCCCAGCAGGTGGTTATTTTAGGAGAACCTTTCAGACTATAGCTTGAGATATGCCCTACTGAGCTGAAGTTTCCAGATAGGCTTTTGCAACTACTATTACGCACATTTGACATTCCTATTTCATCCTCTAAGGCTTCGTTCACATCTGCGCTAGGGCACGGAGCCCTAGCGCAGATGCGATTGAAGCCTTAGTCTCAAACTTACTGGATAACATTTTGCTTGTCTCAAATAAACGATTAATTCTGCTTCTGTATATGTGATTTGCTGATTGGGTTGATTCTTTGTTAATATGGAAACACTTCTTGAAATATTTCAAAATGTTCTGTTGCCCTATTAGTAGAATTGGGACCTCCAACTCCTCCAAGGGCCTCATAGTAATGCTGTGACTTCCCACTATGTCAGGGATCTTGTCCAATTGAAAGCAATCACAGAAATTATTCCTAGTCTTTCGAGAGGTGCTATATATTGGGAACCACCTCTTCACATTAACTTCTATTATTATTTTATAGTTCTTAAGAATTTTTGGACATTTGAACACTAATACTGTACCTGATGCCAATGATACATGAGAATTTCCAAAGCAAAGTCACCATTTTTTAAAAAAATATACTGTATTTTAAAGGGGTTGTCTGGTTCAGAAGAACCATTTTTAAATACC
Source organism: Rhinoderma darwinii (assembly GCF_050947455.1). Classification (NCBI taxonomy): domain Eukaryota; kingdom Metazoa; phylum Chordata; class Amphibia; order Anura; family Rhinodermatidae; genus Rhinoderma; species Rhinoderma darwinii. The sequence goes on from NC_134687.1 coordinate 594,418,035, forward strand.
CTATTAGGAAATGCTGACTTAATAGAGGGGGGGGGGGCTTGTTTAGGACCCTCATTAACTAGCCAGAATGGAATATGACTACAAATTGCATTTTCCTCTCTCAGTCTGGAGGACCTTGCATGTCCATGCATTATAGTAATGGTCCATTGATTTTAATGGGCATCATGTAATGCTTTATTTTCCCTGCGGTGGCGGTCCAAGGGAGATGAACGCTTGCTGCCCTGTTTGCTCAAAGACTATAACTAAATGCTAGGGGCCCGAGCGGCAGGACCCCTTTTGATCAGCCTATTTCTAAGGGGACCCTTAAGAGCAGAAAGCGATTTTCCACAGCAGACACCCTCTTTAATAACTCGTCCAACATTAGTTGGACGGCATTGACTACTTGAATCTGCACTGAGTCCACATTGCGCACATTGTTCTACCCAACATGCCGACTTCCCACACCCAAACATTGTGTGTGGGAAGTCAGTATGGCCTAAAATGTATTCATAAAGTCTGCATGAAATTTCGAGTCTCTCCAAACCTCTTTTGACTATCTTCACCACTGGTTGTTCCTCATGACGTCATATATCAACAGCCTGAATAATTTTCTTTCTTCGTCCCTCAAGCCTAACATAATGTCATTATTTCTACTCTGTAATCCATTTTACATTCTGCATCGTATTGCATTATATCTGGGCTCAGTGGACTCATCCAAGGTGCAATCTAATCTTGTTGACCAGAGAAGCAAAGTGACTTGTTCAAGGTCAACACGGATTGACCTTCATATCCCTGACTTGTGTTTGGGTTAATAAACAAAGACGAAGCCTAATTGCTGAAGATCCTAATGATCACAGCTGATTACAAAGCCAAAATAAATCTATTCTGTGCCATAGGCTTCATGCAAAGTATTACACAGAATTATACATTCCACATGCTGTAGGCTCCCATACCCTCCAACCCCAATCATTAACGAACTGATGCAATGGTTGCTGCCGCTTTTGTCAGCCATTAGCAATAATTCAAGGGCTTATAATCAGGACCGCTCGTCAAGAAAGGATGAGCGCCTCGTCTCAGAACATGGCATTGTCTGCTCTCTTGAATTATTATATTAAATTGCATTACGGCACACTGCATTATATCTCTAATGCTTTCAGACAATGGAACGACATACCTTGAGTGCTTTTTCTCCCTTGTAATTTATCGCTCCCTATACTGAAAACTTGTTGTAGAGGCAGACTGTACACAAAACACAGTTATCTCCAACACAGCATTTCCTCTCAAAATTGAGTTAATGTTTTATTATTTCATAATTCAATAGAAGAGGATGCTTAAACAAGCAGGATTTTGATTAAACATAGGAGAGAAGCCAGCTCCGAGAAACAAGACAGTTGGAAGTGCCAAAAGTCTGATAAATCCCTGTTCTAATGGTCGTCAGGAAACCGTCGGTATTAGCGGAAGATTATTTGGAGCAAGGCAACAATCCACCAGCTTCCATGATTCCAAAATGAACTTTTGTGTTAATCTCGCCAATTAGCAAACCTTTTGTTGTATGTGAAGCTCCATCCCGGGCTCCGTCTTTATAACATTAAATCCCTCGGTGAATGACTTCATGTACATTTTACTTTGTTACATTGAAATTCTAAATGACAACTTTTTGGATCAATGTAGGACGAGACTCTTTAGGTATAGTAGATTAGTTGCAGATGTAGCAATGTTTACCTTGAGCCTGATAATTTGTGTGATAACATCTCGCTTAACTCAACAAAAGCCATTAAAAGGCCATTGAAAAACGTAAGCTAAAGTTTTTTTTGTGCTAGAGTGGATTTTACGGTAATTTATTAACCTTTCTATGCCAGTTTTTTTGGTGTAGAAAAGTTTCAAAAGAGCCAAAAAGTCATTTTGGGCTTCTTGCGCCACTCTTGCCACATTTGTGGAAATGGGGCGTGGCTTTGGGAAAAGGGGGCATGGCAACCACAACCCGACAAAATTTATTATAATTTATGCCAGAAGACTGGCATAAATTATAGTGGGCGTAGGAAGGTAGAGGCCCACCCTGGCCGCCTACCTTGCCCCTCGACAATTAGAAAACCGCCCCTGTACTCCCATTGCATAGTTAAATAAAAAATAACATGTAAACAAATATAAAAATAAATAGTACTCAGCTCACTGCTCATCTTCTCTCCTCCGGCTCCCTCATCACCCCGGCGCAGCTCAGGACATTGTATGTGATGCAGCACTGATAATGTTGAAGTGCGGTGTCATATATAAGGCCCTGACTCTGCTTGGTGTCAGGACCTTGTACAAATGGCGCAGGAGTGATGAAGGCACCCGGGGGAGGGAAGAGGAGTGCTGAGGTGAGTATGCAGGTTTTTTATTTCATCTGTAGTGTAGGTGAATGGATAGTGCATAGTCGTGGCCTTTGTGCCACAATTGTGGTGCTCAGCCCGGCCAAAAGATGCGACACATTTAGAGGTGAAAATTTGTCGCATCTTATTCCAACTTTTCTTACTATTAAGGGCATGACCACACATGGCGGAATTCCTCCGCAACTGTCCGCATCAATGCCGCACCTAATCCGGGTTGCGGATTACGGCTGCGGATCTGCACAAAATGTGCAGAAAATTGATGCGGACTAGCTGCTGCGGACTGCGGGAAAAGTGCTTCCCTTCTCCCTATCAGTGCAGGATAGAGAGAAGGGACAGCACTTTCCCTAGTGAAAGTAAAAGAAATTCATACTTACCGCCCGTTGTCTTGATGACGCGTCCCTCCTTCGGCATCCAGCCCGACCTCCCTGGATGACGCGCCAGTCCATGTGACCGCTGCAGCCTGTGCTTGGCCTGTGATTGGCTGCAGCCGTCACTTACACTGAAACATCATCCTGGGAGGCCGGACTGGAGACAGAAACAGGGAGTTCTCGGTAAGTATGAACTTATATGTTTTTTTACAGATACATGTATATTGGGATCGGTAGTCACTGTCCCGGGTGCAGAAACAGTTACTGCCGATCGCTTAACTCTTTCAGCACCCTGGACAGTGACTATTTACAGACGTCTCCTAGCAACGCTCCCGTCATTACGGGAGCCCCATTGACTTCCTCAGTCTGGCTGTAGACCTAGAAATACATAGGTCCAGCCAGAATGAAGAAATGTCATGTTAAAAAACCAATACGCTCCGCACCACACATAACATGTGCATGACAGCTGCGGACTTCATTGCGGAACTTAGAATCTCCATTGAAGTCAATGGAGAAATTCCGCCATGAGTCCGCAACCAGTCCGCCACTGCTCTGCAACAGACAGAGCATGCTGCGGACACCACATTCCGCTCCGCAGCCTATGCTCCGCAGCGGAATTGTACGCATCGTGTAAACGAACACTGCTAAATTAAAGTGAAAGTCAATGGAGAAACGGCTCCGCTGCGGATTAACGCTGCGGAGTGTCCGCAGCGGAATTTAAGTGAAAATCCGCCATGTGTGAACCCGCCCTAAGACTGGAATGAAACCCCAATAAATTGCCCCCTTTGTGTCAAGTAAAAGATCTGATAATATCATCCAATAATAATAGTTTTGCAGCATGCTGGCTCAGTGGTTAGCACTGGTGTCTTGCAGCACTAAGGTCCTTGGTTTAAATCCGACCAAAGCCAATATCTGCATGGAATTTGTCTGTTCTCCCCGTGTCTGCGTGGGTTTCCTCTGGGTACTCTGATTTCCACTTTTATTCCAAAAACTTACTGATAGGTTCATTGATTTCCTATAAAACTGACCCTAGTGTGTGTGAACCACATTAGGGACAGGGACTGATGTGATTAATCACAATCTCTGTACATCACTATGGACTATGTTGGTGCTAGATAAGCAATGGAAGATTAAAAAATAAATGATACATAGAATCAGCAATACTTAGAATGTATTACTTCATCATCTTTTCAAAGAATCCCTTGTCAATGAGCAACAGTGAAACTACTGTATACATTTTTGGTTATGTATACTGGTTGGTAGAGCTAAAGATGTAACGAGACATCCCAGTGGAGTTTCATGATACTACCAAAAATGGGGAGGGGCTGTGACAACTTTGCCATCTTCATGAATAACAACTCTCATCATTAATCACAAAAAAAAAACAATAAAACATCATGACCTCATGAACATCTGAGCAAACTGTTTTATAAGTAATTGAACTATTAATATTTGGATTATATGTCAGGTGGAGTAAAGGTATTAGGAATATTCTAGTATATTTATTGGTGTGCAGCTATAGGGTGAGAATTCTGGAAGGACAAATGCATTTTATTCTATAAAACTGTCATCTGTAGTCAACGGTCGCTGATTTTGAAGCAAACCAGTTCCACATTTTTATGTTTGTGTTGAATTATTTTTTAAAGGGACAAACTATAATTACCTTCTTAGTCACAATGATCTTCTGATAAGTCATAGGTACCTATGAGAAGATTATAGTTGTGGTCTGTGATCTTGGACCTCCACTGATGAACAATTCCCTATGATGCTGTTAATTTGGTTTATTAGACCCATAGCCGTAATACACTTGTGTGAAACTGGCCTTACTGTCAAAAGTTCAACGTATTATCCTATAGTGTTGATCAAGAAGAAGGCAAAAACAACCTTAAAGGTGTTTTCCCACGGGGAACGTTTATGACATATCCACAGGATATGTCATAAATGTCAGATAGATGCGGGTCCCAGAGGCATCTATCTAACGAACGGGGCCCCCTAAACCCCATTCTAGCTTTCTTTGATAAAACTGACTCTCGGCCACCTCCTGACTTTATGGTCAGGAGTTCCGAAAACAGCTGTAGCTCGCTGAGCTACGCTGTTTCCGTAACACCCATAGTAGTGAATAGCAGTTACGGAAGCAGCGTAGCATGCGAGCTATGCTGTTTCCGTAACTAGCATTCAGTTCTATGGGGCTTACGGAAACAGCGTAGCTCAGCGAGCTACGCTGTTTTCATCTTTCTGGTCGGAAACCAGCCGACACATACAGAAGTAGAACGGGGTTTAGGAGGCCCCGTTCTAGAGACACGTGCGCGACCCAGAGGTGGGACCCGCATCTATCTGACATTTATAACATATCCTGTGGACATGTCATAAATGTCCCTCGTGGGAAACCCCTTTGAGAAGTAGTTTTTAAATCCTTCCTGACCCAAAATATGGCAATCAGGACAAATATCTGATCAATTTCCCATCTCCAGCATCTAGAACAGTTAATTTGTAATATTATGTCCTACAAGAAAGAAATCCAGGTGCCTCTTATAAGTGATGTCCTTTTACACAGGGCGATAATCGCCCAAATGATCGTTAGATCAAACAAACATTCTTAATCATTGTCCAGTGTAAACATGTGCAGCGAGCGATCATCGATAATTCGCTCATTTGTCGTTGATCGCCTCTTTTATGCTGACCTAAAAATTATTGTCAGTACATCCGCTCTTGTAAACCAGAATCTGCCTGTGATTTGTAATGAACACGGCGTGAGAGGAGGAAAGGTAAGTGATCGCACAAACGGCTCGGCGCTTGTTTTAGCAATCTTTCTGTGTAATAGGACCCTAAATCAATGATCCAACCAACCATTATAACATCTGGTGATGGAGACGTTCCATGGTCTTACTGCTCTTACAGTAGAAACCCCTTGCATAATGATGGTGAAACCTATTTTTTTTCTACAGGTGGTGTATTTTGGGACAAAACTGTCTGCAAACAGCAAAAAAGGTGGCGGAATGGCGAAGGCACTACAGATGGCCCTGATTTATAACCATTGATGAACCATTGGACACTCAGTGTCATGACAGTTGCTCAGATAGCCATACTGAGATACAGTAGATCTAAACTACTGGATGTAATCTCTATATGACCCTCCTCAAGGATGAAGTGAGTGGATGAGACACCACTGGTGGGCCTGGGGTGAAGGTGGAAGCTTGATCTAATGATCATCTCTCTAACTCCCTACTTATTTATACCACTATATTAAGGTCAATGTTAGCCATACTGAGGGCTTCATGTTGGGTGTCCACCTTCCACAGTGTAGACTCATTGACCGTCAAGCATGAGTAACCTAGATCCTTTCATGTGAAGCCCCTGAACACTGTCTGAACATAGGATTTTATCTCAATGTCAATATCAACCATTACTCAGAAATAGCTTAATAGCCAGATCTCAAAAAACACAAAGCACATACAACGAGACACATGCGGTTCACACAAAGCTCAAAGGAACATCCAGCTTCAAACGTCTCCGCGAAAACCTCCACAGATTTTCACGTGATGATCTGTTAATTACTTACACCTTGATAACTGCAGGAGAAATATATTTTGCATTGCATGAGAGAGAATGTGAAACTGATTACCGTCTGATCAAAGCTAAGAATCCAGATTGTTAGTGGGAAAGTGATTACACGGGTTCTCGTCCGGAAGACGGCTTTTTATTTTAATCAAGACGTGATACAAACTCATACGAGGGGATTTTATGTTAACATGTGACAATTGCTATTGTGACCTGCAAAATGAATGCCACTGAATGCCTGCAAAAACAGACGTGGCAGAACTCGGATGGGCCTTCCATACAACTCAGTGGTATATGTGAGGTTTTCAATAGAACAGCAAAACAACTACATTACCTTAACCTAGCAAGGCCCCATGCACACGACCGTATTTTTCATCCGTAATTAGGGCCCTTTACAGTTTTATTGGCTACGGACACCTTTCCTTTTATTTACGGAGAGGTGTCTATGCTCAAAAAATTATGGAACATGTCATTGTTTTGGCCATAATTACGGCACGGACATGCCCATAGAAGTCTATTGGAGCTTCCGTAAATACAGAAGTCTACGAATGTGCATCCGTAAAGCATTTACGGAAGCGTTGCTATGCAACATGTTGGTGACATCATTTGCAACCTCCCTTTTTTTAATGGATCCGTATACGGATCAAATACGGACCGTATTTACAGACACCCTTCCGTATATACGGATGTTACGGATGACTACGGATCCATATTTACGGACAGTATTTCGGGATAGATGAAAATACGTTCGAGTGCATTGGGCCATAGGCCTCATGCACACAGCTGTGCCCGTAATCACGGCGCGGACGGCCGCCGACAGCCGCGGGCCACAGCCCGCATTTTTCTGCCCGTTCTCCCATACAAAGTATGGGAGAATGGCCCGTATAACGCAAAAGATAGAACATGCTCTATCTTTTGCGGTACAGTTCTACGGCATGGACACCTATCCATAGCGATACGGAAAGATGTCCGCGGCCAATAGAACTGAATGGGTCCACAATTATGGAGATTTAGTACGGTTGTGTGCATGGGGCCTTAGATAGTTATCACCTGAAAATAAATGCAAATGTGTTTCTTCTACAACAGCAGATTTTGTTATCTTTTTGTATTTCTAATATCCAAGTGAGGATAGATTAGATAGATAGATAGATAGATAGATAGATAGATAGATAGATAGATAGATAGATAGATAGATAGATAGATTATTATGGCTCACACAAAGTAAGTATATAGCTATTGTATTCATAAACTAAAAGTTTTGTTACTTGTGGCCACATCATCAAAATATTCACATTGAATCCTTATTTAGCCTTGGCACTGCCATATTAAAGATCCGAGGTTAAGATGGTTGGTAATTGAATGGTCTGTTCAGAGAACTCTGCAGCCAGTTCTGGGTCACTTATTTTGGCCTTAGTGGTTTACTTAAAACTAAATCATTTATGGTCAATAATACCAGGTTATGGAAGGTCAATAACATTCAATTATTCATCTCCGCTCCCGTGTTCTCTTTGCCACTGAAGCTCAGCTCTGAAGTGCTTTTAATGAATTAAGCATATTGTGGGAATTTGGGAAGATAAAAAAAAGGTCTTTTTTTTTTTAAAGGGGAATAAAGCGGCAAATAAGAGATAAAAGAACTGATGCTGCAACTATAGGAAGGAGTCTTTAGCATCTACATGAAAAGTTTCTATCTATTAATTTCATGTAGATTGGGCAGATAAAGGTGTGTTCGTATCATGTCGTATGTATCTGTGTGATTATACAGGAGTGTAGAGCAGATGATTAACTACTAACAGAGTGTCCCAATACACAAGTTATGGTTGTAACCCTAGATTCTATATTGTTTTGATAATTTGCATATCTAGTCATTATTTGAATCTTCTGTCATGTTTTTTTATATAAATGTTAAGAAATTCTACCTGCAATACCATTCCCTACCACATGGTGCGCTGTGAATAGCACAAAACACACAATACTTTAAATCAAGCTGTACTATTATATATTATATACATTATCTATCTATCTATCTCATATCTATCTATCTCATATCTATCTATCTCATATCTATCTATCTCATATCTATCTATCTCATATCTATCTATCTATCTATCTATCTATCTATCTATCTATCTATCTATCTATCTATCTATCTCATATCTATCTATCTCATATCTATCTATCTCATATCTATCTATCTATCTATCTATCTATCTCATATCTATCTATCTCATATCTATCTATCTCATATCTATCTATCTATCTATCTATCTATCTATCTATCTATCATCTATCTATCTATCTATCTATCTATCTATCTATCTATCTATCTATCTATCTATCTATCTATCTATCTATCTATCTATCTATCTATCTATCTATCTATCTCATATCTATCTATCTATCTATCTATCTATCTATCTATCTATCTATCTATCTATCTATCTATCTATCTATCTATCTATCTATCTATCTATCTATCTCATATCTATCTATCTATCTATCTATCTATCTATCTATCTATCTATCTATCTATCTATCTATCTATCTATCTATCTATCTATCAATCTATCTATCTATCTATCTATCTATCTATCTATCTATCTATCTATCTATCTATCTATCGTATCTCATGTATACGCTATATACTATATATACTTTCTATGCATATAGATTCTGCACGCAGGATGGTGGAATATTCAAATGGTATATATTCTAGGAAATTAACATTGAATCATAGGTATAGTCTTGTAGAAGTTAGCTGGATACCATTTAAAGTTATGCTAGTTGCTTCTTACTTGCTTCTTAGCTGCAGGCTACACATGACCAGCGGTCACTACTAAGGAACTGTTGAGGAAGTATTAAATGGCCTACAAGAAATCTCTTTGAGACTTAAGGTGGTACGTTTTACTTACAATACCATGGCTGACCACATGGGGTGCTATAGTATTAAGGAAATATTTCCATGACCAATGCACAAATTCCTTTTATTCTGGTACATTTAGTGCAATGCTTGTTTGTTCCACTTAGTGGTAAGTATATTTTGTAAAACAATTTACATGATTAGTAAATCACGCATTTACATTGTAAGGCAGTTCCTTAAAGGGTAACTAAACATTCAACAAACGTCTGACATGTCATAGTCACATGTCAGAAGTTTTGATTGGTGGGGGTCCGAGCACTGAGACCCTCACCAATCGCTAAAAAGAAGCGGCAGAAGCGCTTGTTTCTAATTGCCATTTCTCGGAAAGCCGAGGTATTGGTGCATGGGCCCTTAGACTTTCTATTGAGCCCATACACCAAGGGCCGTTTAGAAATGTGCCGTTTATAGCGTATGCCGTTTAGAAACGCCGTTTAGAATTCAAGTGCTTTTCTGAAAGTTTAGTTACCCTTTAATAAGTTATATGTACCCCAATATGGCGCCATTGAAAAATACAACTTATCCCGCAAAACAAAAAAAAGCCTGTACAAGCACGTACTCAATAGAAAGTCTAAGTTCCGTACACCGTTACATCGGATTTCCAGAAAAAGCCGAACAGAAACTAAGCGACTCAGCGCTCACCCTAGCGCTTCTGTCGCTTCGTTTTAGCGCTCAGTGGGGGTCTCAGTGCTCGGACGCCCACCAATCGAAACTTCTGACATGTCGCTATGACATGTCAGAAGTTTGTTGAACTTTTAGCTACTTTTTAAAGATACAATCCAGGAAAAACTGATACCCTGCGTTGTGCCTAGTGAACAGCCTGAGGGTGCGGAGCATGACACAGATATTCAAAAAACACTAAAGAGAGCCCCTAAGCCATGCTGCGCCCTTTGACTCCCTGCACTAGGCATAATATAGCGTATCAGTTTAGGTGACACTATATCTTTAAGAAAAAACTCCGTAAGGGAAAGACAAAGCCATCTCTATAGGACGCATAATAGATGGTCAATAATAATTATTATTCTCACTGATATTCCGCTGTTCATCCTGGTCAAGCTTATGTTGTAGCGTAGAGGGCTACAGAAATAGCCTCTCTGTATGAAGAGTGGATAAACACTCAGCATCGCTATCTGACTTTCATCATTGAAACATCACATTTTTGTGTCTCCCATTTATTTTGTGCGTCATTGTGCTCTTCTCAATGCCATTGCCCCGTTCTACCACATTATTCCAGAATGAAGCCGTTCACATAGAACTATTTTTTTTTCCGGCTGATGTTTGCTTTGCAGTATTTTTCAGCTATAAAACACTGACTATAAATTGTTACACCACAGAAGAAAAAATATATTTTTACAACGGCTAGTACTAAAACATAAAATGACACATTTGAAAATATATATATATATATATATATATATATATATATATATATATATATACACTGTGCACACGATCCTACAGTCAAAAAGGATATATTTACAAGATGTAATAATCGAAGTGCGTTTCATACATCTTATCGTAGGGCGCTATTCCAAAAGACAACATTGTGTAATATCCTTCGCTGTGGGATCTTCAAGGCTATTAAGCATTCTGATACCAGTCAGGGTAAATTGGGTTTGCTTTCCGAGACATGCAGCCAAAGTTCGGTTGTAAGAGTATTCTACACTACAGGGTTTTTATGGGATGTATAGTACGTTACTGTTACTAGACGAGAGATTAGCCAAATTGGAAGTTTTGCTACCCCTATATAAGACAATAGAGGCTGAAATACGTACTTTATTTTATATGTAGAAACGTTTGCTGTGTAATGGATAATTTGCCAATAGGCGCAATACCAGGGAAGCACATTTTTTATGTTTTGGTTATTTCTAATTAAGACTAAATTTGAAACATCCAACTTTTAGTACTGATCGTATGCTGTGGCCTATAGAGGGTGTGGAGCAAAAACGACCAAAGTGACCCGTTATGATCCTATTGATATGGAGGAAGTCCAATGAAAGTTATAGATATTGGATACAAACCTATGTAGGAACTTAAATTATGGCCATATTAACAAGCCTGAATTACAGGACACCGACTACTATAAATGACCCCCTGTCCTCCAAGGCAGCTCTGGTGACCACTGGACTATCACACTGCACCAGACTAAATGGACATCTCAAATGTGTTATTTTAGCCTTTAGGCTAGAATCATACATGTCGTTTTTGAGTCCGTTTTGTGAGCTGAACACAGGAGTGGATATGAAAGAGAGGAGACATTTCATTCTTTCTGCTATACTTTTTTTTTGGATTCACTTCTGGCTTTGGCTAAAAAAAAAACTTCTTCAACAACTGCCCCAAAAACTGCATGTTTGATTCTATCCTAAAGGGAAACTCCTGTGATATTACTTAAACAAATCCTTCAGACTCCCCAACGAATACTCCTCACCAGCACTGAGCTTGTGAGGTGGAGCTCAAATGTGTTTGGGTGCCAGTCAACCAACTGTTGCCACCACCAGACGTGACCACATTGGAACCCCATGCTCTTGCCGAGACCAGCTAATTCATCATCTATGTTACATTAGTAGTACATAATAGGCCATATTCACACAGGGAGGATATGCTTCGTAAAAGTACACAGCATGTCTGTTCTGGAACCCACAGGGTTGCCTGGAAGACTGCACCAAATTGTGGGGCAGATTTTCGGGCAGAATGTTTTCTGCGGAAAACAGTGGTTGAAAAAAAAGTTTATACTTACCCGTAGACTTGGTGACGCATCCCTCTGTTGTCTGTGCACACCTGCCTCCTAGGATGACACTGCAGCCCATGTGACTGCTGTAGCCTGTGATTGGCTGCAGCAGTCACATGTAATGAAACGTCATCCCAGAAGGCCGGACTGCATGGAGAACAGACTAAAGCATCGCTATGACAGTTCCCATGTAGTAAGTATAAACGTTTTCTTTATTTTAAACCCCAAAAAGTTTTTTGTTTTCTTTCTGAGTTGCGATTTTTTTTTCCACTGCAAATATCACAACATTTGCTAATCATTGCTGGTTTTACCTCCCCATTGAATTCAATGGGGAAAACCTGCAACAGAACAGCACTGATTCCGAAGCATAAATTGACATGCTGTGAATATAAAAAAAATACACCGCAAGTCAATTTATGAGAGTTTGTTCGGCTTAATTGTTACTCAGCTTGTGGTTGAGATTTGTTGAAATCTCATCCACTCTACTGCAACTGCAATACGCTGCGGATCCATTACGCTAAGTGTCAATATACCCATACTGTATTTTTCAATATGAGAAGGACGCCAGTGTCCACTACTGGTACTACTAAAAATATTTTCCCTCTTTCAAAAAGAAAACACCCTCTAAACCGGACAATAGGGTCAAATCCTGCGCAAAAGAATAAAAAATTCAAAACATTGTTATTAGTGGTTCGAGTAGTACAGTCTGATCGTCCTCAGGGACACATGCAAAAAAGTGAAGTGGCGGTGAAAAGAAAAAATGTGCATTTCCATAAATTTGAATATTGAAATTGCATGATTTGATATTTTTAATATGCAAATGAGCTTAGGGAACAAAAAGAAAACCCTCTCTGTGAAGCATTGAAATGGATAGCAGTGTAACTGGGTGACTAATTGCAGCAATTATCGAGACCTTGTGCTCCACCGGCGTATAAGGCTTTATTAAGCCTTACCTGCGCCATCATCCTCACCGGCCGCGCTCCATAACATCCATTGTCATTTGAAAGGATGCCGGGTCTGAAACGACGCTTTAACAAGTTAATACGAGTTTGAGGAACCCGAATACAAGCTCTTTAATCATGTATTCAGCTCAAGAAAGTATGAAGATATGAACTTAATCACTAGTTAGCAAAGCCCCTTCTGCAGCAAAGAACTTTAATGCTTCCTTTATGCCGTCAAGTACTATTGTTATACCTGCATATTATGAAGGGTTTATTAAACCGATGATAATCTATTCAAGAGAAAGAGATGTATATGGCTAACGGAGCAGAGATCAGACAGAATGATTGGAGGTTATTGTTAAAATATGCAAATTCCAATCCTATTGAAATTCAAACCCTCCAGATAAGATTTTTTAATAAATCCATTCTCTCACTTCACGAAGGTAACCTAATGTTTATTGACTGCCAACCCGTAGTATGGAACACCATGCATATTAGTTCGGGTCTCCGAGGCTCAAAGTCTCAATTCTCGCAAAAAAATTCTTTAATAGTTAAAGACAAAAATTAAAAATAAATTAAAAATACAAAAACTTAGAAAGTTAATATTTTCCTCTTTATTTCTACATTTCTCCAATGTCTAGTTAAATATACAGTAATTTGTCAGTTGCTTTCCTCCAAGCTACCTCTTTGTTTGGTTCTCGGTTTCGAGAATTTATCCAAGTAAGGCCTCATGCACACGACTGTAGCCATGTGCACAGTCGAGTGTCACCCGCGAGCCGCCCGCAATTCGTGGGCCGTGCACATGGCAGCATTTATTATTTCCTATGAGCCTGGACCGCAGAACACGGCCGTAATAAGACATGCCCGTTCTTTCTGCGGTCCGGGCTCCTGGGCCATGCACGGACCGTAAAAACCACGGTCGTGTGCATGGCCCCATAGGAATGAATGGGGCCGCAAAAGCACGTTTGTGTGCATGGGGCCTAAGGAAAAAAGGGAAGCTCAACTTTTTGTGTAAAAAATACCAAAGTACATTATGTACTATACAGTTATTCCACAAACGCATCTTCTTTTGATGTCAGACCGCTTTCGTACACATGAACTCCAGAGCTGACAAAACAATGCTATTATCCAGGGGGATATGGGAAGAGAGTTTTTCCTGAGCTCTTGGGTTTTGGGAGGAAGGAAAGTGATCATTGACTGACTGCTTCTAAACTTGTATTCTACATTGGCTTATCTACAGCCATTGAAACATAATGGATACAACTGACCACACATTTAGTGGTTATTTTTCATCTTTATAATTGAGGACATTTGGAAAAGTAGCTGCACTACAATACCATATAAATGTCCACCAGTGGCGGATTATCATATGGGCGATTCGGGCGGCCGCCCGGGGCCCGAGGCTCCCAGGGGGCCCATGGCAGCCCGAACCGCACATCATTTTGCAAACCTATTCAGCGCGCTAGCGCTGCTACAAGCCGAAGATGAGGAGGGGAGGAGCAGAGAATTGGCCGGGATCCAGGGGTAGGACACGCCTCCCTGACAAGTGCGGGCGCCGCCATTGAGTAACAGAACAGCGACGGACGGCTGTTCTGTTACTCCAAAGCTGCAAGAAGAGCCGGGCGGGCGGTCACCGGCGCTGAGGTCAGTACAGGCTTATCCTCCTGCCCAACTGGTTCCCGACCGCTGGCTGTATTTTTACGGCCAGCGGTCAGGGACGGGTCCTTAAAACCCGAGCCATAGACTTTCTACGGCTCGGGTTTTAACATGCTGCCCGCGCGATCGGGCAGCTGAATGTCGGGTCTCCGGCTGTCAGTGACTGCCGGGGACCCTGAGGAGAAGACAGAAGCAGCTATTCTGCTTCTGTCTTCTCCGATGTCTTACACAGCGTTCAATGAACGCTGTGTATAGGAATAGAGACAGCAGCAGCGGCGCTGTCTCTATTCCTCCCGGTGATCATGTGACTGGTCACATGATCGCCGGGTGCCGTTAGTGGCAGACTGTTGCTGGGTCTAACTAGACCCAGCACAGCCCTATTAGTGACAATCGTCACTATGAGAGGGCTGATTTTCCCTGTAACTGGGGCTGCTGTGCAGCTCCAGTTACAGTGGAAAAACATGGTGTAAAAGAAAGAAAAAGTATATATAAAGTTCCCCAAAGGTCTTTTTTGACCTTTGAGGATCAGACCACAGTAATAAAAAAATAATAAAGTAAAGTGCAAAAAAAAATTAAATAATAAATACACATAAAATACCCACCCCAAAAAAAACATTCCCCCCGCCAATCATTGTTGTAACGCTAGCGCTGACCCAATTACCCTAATATAGACATGCAATATATTAAAATTTACGGTAGACAATGGCGATCACAAATAAAAGGTCTATTTTAGGGTAAAACTATGTTATTACCAAAAAAAATAGCTGAAACGTAAAAAAGCTTATTTTTTTTACTATTTTCAAACTTTATGAATAAAAATTCTAAAATAGCAAAAAAGGTGTGTATAAAAACGATAAAAAACGAAACCTGCATTGTCTACGGAAAAAACGTCGCAAAAATCACGTCGTTTTAATTTATTTTTTATAAAAATGTGTGTTTGGTGCAACTTTGTAATTACGTTTTATTAAAAAATATTTTCACTTTTTGAGATACAGCTGCTTTGTATCCTGTATCCGTCAGGTCAGCAGGACTGACGGGATCAGTGACACGGGCCCTGCGCTAAATTATAATCTTAGATGTGATAGATTTGAGGTGGATCCTGCGTGTCACTGATCCTGTCAGTCCTGCTGACCTGACGGATACAGGATACAAAGCAGCTGTATCTCAAAAAGTAAAAATATTTTTTAATAAAATCAATCAATCACACACATACTAATATATATATATATATATATATATATATATATATATATATATATATATATACATATATATATATATATAAAATTATGATATAAAGTTTTTAAATGTGTACATAACATTGTGGCACTATATACAAGGGGGAGCGCTGTGTGGCACTATATACAAGGGGGAGCGCCGTGAGGCACTATATACAAGGGGGAGCGCTGTGTGCCACTATATACAAGGGGGAGCGCTGTGTGCCACTATATACAAGGGGAGTGCTGTGTGGCACTATATACAAGGGGGGGCGCTGTGTGGCACTATATACAAGGGGGAGCGCTGTGTAGCACTATATACAAGGGGGGGCTGTGTAGTGCTATCCACAGTGGTATGTGTGTGGCGCTCTTTATAGGGGGGGGGCTTTTTGGTGCTATTTACAAGAGGGGGAGGGCTGTGTGGCGCTCTCTACAGGGGGCTGTATGGCACTATCTATATGGGGCTGTGTGTAACGCTCTCTACGGGGGGAATGTGTGATATATAGAGGGGGCTGTGTATGGCGATATCTATGGGGGTGTGTAATATCTACAGGGGCTGTGTGTGGCACTATGTACAGGGGGCTGTGTGTGGCACTATGTACAGGGGGCTGTGTGTGTATGTGGCGTTTTACAGTGTGTGGTATTATATTCAGGCACGCAGTGTTTAGTGCTATTATATTTAGGGGCACAGTATGTGGCACCATAATAACTTTATTTTCGTTTATAGGTGTGGAAATGTTGGAAAAGTGAGGAGACGTCTGAGTGGCAAATTCTGCAGAAATGAGTCATGGCCGGGAGAAGTCGTCATGAGCGCTGGATCGGATGGAGAAGAAAAGAGGAAGAAAACTACTAGAATCTGAGACGTCGTCACCTGTGAGTCACTAGATTTATAGAGAATCTGTCACCTCTCCTGACATGTTTATTATAGGAATCCTTGTATTTCACAAAAAGTCTTTCTGTAGTCCAGGACTGATAGACAATTCCCCTTGTCAGGAGGATGTGTCCCTGCACAGTGTGATACTCTCAGTATGTATGGACACAGCCAGTGGCGTAGCTATAGGGGTCGCAGCGGTCGCAGTTGCGACCGGGCCCCTAAGCCTGGGGGGCCCACGGGCCCCCGTTGCCACACAGCATGTTTCCTAACAATCTTCTGTTCCGTGAAGCCGGCACTTCCTGGCTACGGTCACATGGTACACTTAGTGTACCATGTGACCGTGTTGTCACGTGACACGGCTTCCAGACGGAGCAGAAGAGTCGATGCGGAGGACTCCAGGTAAGCTGCAGTATAAGCTGCAGTGTAATGTATTGTGTTGTAATGTAATGTATTGTGTTGTGATGCCTTGTAATGTATTGTGTTGTTTGCGGTGGAGAGGGGGGGGGCGTTAAATCACAGCCCCCCCCTCCTCCACCGCAAACTGCACCATATACAGTATAGTACACATGACTAGGAGAGCGGGGCTGCGGCTGTGTAATACAGTCACTGCCCCGCTCCTGAGTCCTGACATGTGCGCGCCGTCAGGATGATTCGATGCGGCCGGCGCTGCACTAATGATCTGTGGCACTGAAGACAGAACATGGCGGGCGCGCTACAAAACACCCCCATGTTCTGTCTTCAGTGCCTGCACCACCGCTCATTAGTGCAGCGCAGCCGCATCACCTCAGGCTGACCGCGCGTGCACTTGTTGTCAGGAGCGGGGCAATGACTGTATTACACAGCCGCAGCCCCGCTCTATAACGGCGGAGATCAGAGAAACCTCTCATCTCCGCCGCTATTCTCCTGAATGCTGCGATCAAAGCTGACTGCAGCATTCAGGGGAAAATGAGAAGGGGGATGCCCCTGGATCGCGTCACGGGGAATTCCTGTGACGCGATTGAGGGACATACCATATATGGGCAGACAGCCCAGGGTCTATTGACGGACCCCAGGGCTGTCTTACCATATTTCCTGTTGTTAGGGCATACTGAGGTATGTCCTAACAACAGCCTGTGTGCTATCTGTCCACAGGTTAATGTACTGGCACATATCTGATATATGTCAGTACATTAAAGTTTAAAAATAAAGTAAAAACAAAGTAATGTTAAATAAAAAAATTACACATACACCTTTTTTACAATAAACATTAAAATAAGTCTCAATACATAAAACATACACATAATCGGTATTGGCGCGGCCGTAATAACCTGCACAACAAATTTTTTGCATCATTTATGATGTGTACTCTGTAAAAAAATAAAATAAAAATTGCTTTCTATCACTTAGGCCCCATTCACACGACCGTGCCCGCAATCACGGCCCGCGATTGCCATCCGCATTTTCGGGCCATGCTCCCATACAAAGTATGTGAGCACGGCCCGCAAAATGCAAATGGCCGGACATGTTCCATAATTTTCGGAACATTTCTACGGCACGGTCACCCATCCGTAGAGCTACGGAAATGTGTCCGCGCTCAATGAAAGTGAATGGGTCCATTTTTGCAGACCGCAATTGCGGTCCACAAAAACTTAGGTTATTTACGGTCGTTTGCATGGGGCCTAATTGTGAGACGCGAGGTGCGATGATGAATTTAACCTCCATGTTCCTCACATTAATAGTAATTAACCCCATCATGTACCTTACACATTAACCCATTATGACTGAGAAACATGATGGGGTTAATTACTATTAATGTGAGACATTCAAAATTCATCATCACACCTCGTGCCTCACATTAGAAAACGAAAGAACTTTTTTTTTTTTATTACTGTTGGCAAAGTAAACGAAGTATCGGTATCGAAGTCCAAATTTTGGTATCGGGACATCCCTACACTGTGGGTCGCGTCCCCCTGGGGGGGTCGAGAGTCACTCACCGAGGTCCCGGTTCCAATCAATGCTGGAGCAAGGAGCTGACATCTCCTTGATCTAGCATTCCCTGTGCCCTGAGCGGCTCGACGCAGGCAGGCGGGATGTAGCGACATCATCGCGCCTGCCTGCGCTGAGTCACTCATACCACACACCGGAGGAGGCGAAGGATCCTCCACTCGACGTGGGAACGGGGATAGGTAAGTAATTGTGCACATATGGGGGCATTATACTGTATGGGGGGGCTGATATTGTGGGGGGGGGCATTATACTGTATGGGGGGCTGATATGGGGAGCATTATACGGTATGGGGCTGTTATGGGGGGAATTATACTGTGTGGGGGCAGCTATGGGAGCATTAACTGTGTGGGGGCATCATACTATGGGGCTGTTGGGCAAGGCGTTTGAGCATAGGAGCGCGCAGGGGTCTGATGATGATGGTGGTGCTGGGGAGGGGTAGGGGGGCCCAAGCTGAATTCTTGCACCCGGGCCCATGAGCCTTTAGCTACGCCCCTGGACACAGCCCTGTGACAAGGGAAATCGTAACACTGTTAATGCTTGCCCAGAAAGGTAGTGTTAAAAATAGTTACGGCGCGGCAGGGCGGCGGTGAGGAAGGGGGGCCCAAGTTTGGGTAACAGCCCAGGGCCCGTGGTCTACTTAATCCGCCACTGATGTCCACAGAAGCAAAATCTGTAACATGGTCTCCCACCTACGGCTCTGTTCACGCCACGTTTGTGAACTATGTTTATTGTGAAACGTATTCAAAGGGCCCCATTCCCCCGGTGTATGCCAAAAGAGTTTCCTTTTTTTTTACATTCGCCGGGGTGGTATGTGTAGGAGTTTTTTTATTTTTTTGGGCTGTATGGAATAGTGTAGTAGACTATGACTCATATTGCGGTATACTTTATTTTTACAATAGGAGCTTATTGGTGACATGCCTATACAGTGCCATACGTCACAGCCTTCCCTCAGTGGTATATGTCTGGAAATTCTCCCAATAAATACCTCAGATGGAAGGCTCAAATATGATGAGAACAGAGCCAACCATGTGCCATTTATAACACTGGTGCCTTGCTACATCTGCACATCCCTGTATGTACAGAAAACTTACCCTGCCAACTGCCATGTAGATAGCAAACAACTCCAGCTGAATTCGTATCTATATGAGGCAGTTCATATTCATTTTGCCAGTGGGGTAAAATATATTCAGCTAAGCTTATTAGGACAACTGCTAGATAGGCTTGAAATCTGTCAACCACTCACATGAGCCAGAAATGTCCAGAGCAGTTGTAGTTGTCATTGCCCCTCCCACATAACTCTTGTCAGTTTTACAGAGTCCATAACTCTGCAGGGGGCGACAATGAGCACTATAGATAGCTCCTCCTATAGTAAAGAGAACATGGAGTCTGTGCTATATCCTGGGACATCATGGATGAGTCATTTATAAAAAAAATTGCAAAACTTAAGTTACTGCACCAGTTATACAAATAGAAACCATATTTTAGTCCTATTGATGCCTGATGTAAAGATTCCTATAGTCAGGGATATTTTCCCTTAAAAAATGTCTTGTTTATTCGAAAGGAATCAGATTTAAGCTGCAAGTTCCCATCCTGTTCTCTGCTGATTCCCCCTCCTTCTATTGGACTATAGATAAAACAGGTACATAGCTATCTTGAGTCTCGTCTCTACATACTGCCTAAAGACACAGATGTTTGCAAAAGCCTCCTGGCCGAAATAATTGGTATTTTCTGTTACTGTAAATCCACTATGCCCCACCAATTACCACTTTCCAACAAACAAGTAACAAGATGACATTAGAAAACTACCCTTTCAAGAATGGCCAATATTGATGCTTTTTGAGTCTTTCATATGCTCCAGAGAGTTTTACTTTTCCTCACTGTAATAGAAAGACTCAGAACTGTATATTTCAAGATACTGGATATCTATAAGATTATAGAGAAAACGCAAAGACATAACAAATGTACAGTCACATTAGAATCTCCTTCACTTAAAGGAATTGTCTGGTTTACAAAATCCCTATATTGAATTATTCTGTTCGACAATTCTGAGGTAATTGAGAATTCCCTATTCTGGACCTTCATCTATCAGCCACAGCAGTGGGAGAGTTATAAACAGTGTCTCTCCATTTTGAAGGACTCTGAACATAGTTGAATTACATGGACACATCATTGATTTGAATGAGAAATGTGTAATTCTTCATTTCCCCTGTGGAGGTGCTGCAGGAGAACCCAACTCTTGCTGCCATGTACAGCTACAGATTACAGCTTGTCGTCTGCGGCACCCTCCAACAAGACGAGAGCTCCACTACAGAATTATCTCTTGTACAGTAGAGAACTGTACAGGTAATTCTCTTAACTGGAACTAACCCCCCCCCGCCCCCCCCCACAAAAAAAAAACCCCAAAAAACAAACAATAAAATAAATTAAATAAATACAATAATATTATTTAGTAATCTCTAATGAAAGGCCTCCTCACTAGGTAGGTTGTCTGCTCTTAACAGTCCCTTGTTGTTAGTAGGGTTGCCTAAAGTAAGCTAATCCAATTTTTTAAAGTAATCTGCAGGACAGCCAGACAGCTAGTGTTAATTCCCATATAGCGCCACCACAGGGGAAATTAAGCATTACAAAGTTCTCATTAAAATTAAAAGGCTGTCTGTGTTATGCACTAACATGTTGGGTCCTCCAGGGTGGGAGATGTTCTTTGCAGGTGCTCCCTTCTCCAACTACTTGATGAAGGTTATTGATGATGGCTCACTCCTTTAGTGACTCAAAATTCTCTAATAAGCTATTTGAAAATGATCAAAAAAGGAACAGCAAAATTTTTTCTTACCATTATCAACCATTAGTCATGTAGACCAAGTGAGTACCTGGTCATTGAGGAACCTTTGTTGTCTCAGAACTTCTGCATGCAATGGCTAATGGTTACTTTATACAGACACACCTGACAATGTCTCTGGCTCCGCCGTGTGCTCATGATTCAATAAAGATCACACGCAATGACACGTTAATTAAAAATAGTAATAAGCCCGTGAGAGGACGAGTGAAACAAGGGGCGTTCAATGCTCCTCTAATTAATAGGATTACTCTTCAATGAGACTATCCTTGACGACTGCCGTCCTCATAAAGGAAGCAGCACCATTGTGTTGCCTAGCAGCCAAAAAATGTCCTTTTCCAAAAAGAAAAATCAGGTGACTTGCGCCGAAGAACATTTTGTCTTTTCAATTTTTTTTTTCTCCCCAAAGTCATTTCGAGGAGGCTGAGACGGTTAATCCCAAAATTAATGTTTACACAGAGGGACAAAGGCATAACTGAGCTAATAGGATTCCCATCTGTTACTGGGCGGTGTTATTATAGCCGTAGTATAAAGGGCCCAGTTTATGTTTTGCTTTGTGTTATGCTCGTGGAGTGCATGTATTACTGTCAAAAGACTGTTGCGGATGCATCTGTACAATGCCCCCGGTGACCACATTCTCCGAGCACAGCGGAGAGAAGCGGACAGATAAACTGGCACAGGAAAGATCATTATTTTACTTGATTTTGGGATTTTTTCTTTTAATTTCAAGTGCTTATAGCATCAAACATGAAGATTTTAAGTGTAACTCTTCTAAAATCTACATGAACAAGCGCTTTGCATAATGATGAATACTCTAGTCACACCCAGAGCTGCATACACTATTCTTCTGGCTGATGCATTGAATCTGTCAGAACTGTTATGTGAAGAAAAATAGCAAAATCATTGAATAATGGAATTTTCATCAAATTTCTAATGTACTATGTGTTTATTTTTTTCGGAATTTTCAAGATCTTTGCATGCTGCCATAGAAGTGGTAATATACTTTTTTTTATTTCAGATGCAGAAGATCTGTATAGACCTAATACTTCCCACAGCAAAGAGTTTGCTATAATTATATCTATTCTAGACAAGCCTTTGTGAGCTGAACAGCCTGAACTCCAGATAGATACAATTTATCTGCACTGATAGATTGTAGCAAACTATCAGCAAACTATCAGGAGAGGATATACATTTGCACAACTGATGTATTTAGTTCAAAGAGGATTGTCTAGACAGGTAAACTGTTAGCTTCGAGAAGTAATAGGTTTTAGGATTTCCAACACTGATACATTGTAACACACCCTCTGCTGTGTGAAAGAAGGACTATATATGGATTGGTTTTAAATGGACACTAACTTTTTAAACATCTTTTGCTAATCTAATAGTATAACTGATGTAGAAACCTTTGTATTTACTGGGTTCACACACACTATTTACGGACGTAATTCGGGCGTTTTAGCCCCGAATTACGTCCGAAAATACGGCTCTATAGCGTCGGCAAACATCTGCCCATTCATTTGAATGGGTCTTACGATGTTCTGTTCCGACGGTCATTTTTTTACGCCCCGCTGTCAAAAGGCGGCGCGTAAAAAAGACGCCCGCGTCAAAGAAGTACCTGTCACTTCTTCAGACGTAAATGGAGCCGTTTTCCATTGACTCCATGGAAAAACAGCTCCATTTACGTCCGTAATGGACGCAGCGAAAAGCGCCTCAACATGCCATTACGGCTGAAATTACGGAGCTGTTTTCTTCTCAAAACAGCCCCGTAATTTCAGCCGTAACGGACGCTGCCGTGTGAACATACCCTTAAAATGTAGTTGTTTTATCTATGCACATTCTGTGTAAAGTTACTGCCACTAGGTGTCTCCCTTCCTGTAATCTGCTGTCCACCCCCTGTTGTCATGCAAAGTCCGTCCCTGGTTACAGGGCAGAATGGACTGCAGAAGGTGGAGGTGTGTCTCTTCACTGCCTTCTAATACCAGTCTACGGAGGGGGGAGGGGAGCAAGAGGAGGGAGCAGAAAGAGAGTGAGGGAGACACAGACACGCTGAATACAAGTCTATGGGGGAGGGAGGAGGAGGGAGCAGGAGGAGGAAGCAGGAACAGAGTGAGAAAGACACAGACATGCCGGTAAGATTTCTATATCACCCCAGTGCTGGATTCTCAGCTACACTGCTCATTACTGCTGTATAATCTCCTCCATGCTCATTACTGCTGCAGCTTCTATATATATATATATATGTGACATATAGAGCTAGAGGAGCAGGATTCTCCTCTTCTCTGTGTGCAGTGTAAAGAAGACATGATAGCAGTTAGGCTCCGCCCGCTAGCTCAAAGAAAACTGAGAATTAGTGAAAGAGCCTGCAGAGGGAAAAACTGCTAAATAATGCAGAAAACAAGTAAAATAATTCCAAGAAATCCATCCAACCTAGTAGGGTCCTCTATCTGTTCACTCACGTATGAGGAATGGGTATGAGAACACCTATGGGCACCACAAAATGTGCGATTTTTTTAGTCCCAGGGATCCAAAGTGCAGATCATGGGGTATTTTTTCCATAGGGTGAAATTCGACTCTATACGGAGTGATACAGTTTGCAGACATACTATTTTATGGACTTCTAATACGGTCTAAGGACTTATTCAGAGAACGTATAATACGTCCATGCAACGTGCGTGATTTTCACGTGCGTCGCACGGACCTATTTTAGTCAATGGGGCCGTTCAGACTGTCAGTGATTTTCACACAGCGTATGTCCGCTGCGTAAAACTCACGACATGTCCTATATTTGCCCATTTTTCGCGCATCACGCACCCATTGACGTCAATGGGTGCGTGAAAAACGCGCACGGCACACGGACGCAGTTCCATGTGCCGCGCGTGATGCACGCTACAGTAGTCAAAACTATGAATGAAAACCGAAAAGCACCACGTGCTTTTCTGTTTACAAACATAAAAACAGTGTCAAAATGATGCCGGCTGCGCGAAAATCACGCGGCCAGCATCATATGCTGCTGACACACGGAGATTTTATGGAACTTTTGCGCACGCAAAACGCTGCGTTTTTTAGCTTGCAAAATGCACACGCTGGTGTGAATCCGGCCTAAGAGTTGCATTCCTGTATCTTGTGAATAAAGATGAGGATTAACGTCAACTATTACAAGTAAGGGACATTTTTCATTTCTCACTGACTGCTTCAGGAAAGTTTTAAACCTTGAATATTCACAGTTGTTAATTTGAAACAGATGAGAGAAACTGATGACCTTTTCCAACCTGCCATGAATTAGCAATCTTGCAAGTTGTGTCTCATTAACAGACATTGATTGGTGGCACTGTCTAGGAATGCAACAGGGGCGACATGGTCCTATCTCCTGCATCTCCAGGTGCTTCAGGGGGGCAAGACAAAGGGAAAAAGAGGATCAATATGGTATCCTTGGAAACCTACCGCCACCTCCTTAAAGGTTAATTAAGAACTGGCGAAGGAGAGGAGACTGAAGAAAAGGGTGATGGACATTCGTGCCTCCACAGATCATTAAGTACTAATTAGGTCTAGAATCCTATTGAGCTCCGGAGTTTGGCTTTGTTACGGCCGCAGTGTGAATGCTGAACATTTTCTCCTTACGGATGCTTTCACACGTGCCAAATGCCACCATCTTTTTGCCGCACAGCCAATTACCGCTCACGTTTTATTGTGAATTTTGCAATGCAGTTTCGGCAGCATCACAGGTAAAACGAGTTGGAACAGGTGGTATAGGTGAAATGCTTCTACAGATAAAACAAGTCAGTTTTGCCAAGCGCTAATTGGCCACGCGGAAAAAATATGGTGCCCTTCGACACCTGTGATAGCACCCAAAGGTGAACCAGCCCGATTAAATTGAAAGTCCAAATCTTCCTGTGCAAATGTTTAGATGCTCTTTTCTATTATTCTTTGACATTTTGCACAGTGGATATGAAGGGCAATGACATTACTCGGTGATCTTGATAGGGCAACGGTCCCATCATTTATGTTGGATCTATATTTAATACACATCTGGATTATTTACAAAGCATTATTCGTGCAGACCTCAACTCAACATGTGTTCATCAACTGAATACCACCAAGAGGTCATACATTTAGGATTTTCTGTACGTGGAACACCTGCAGTTATTAGTAATACATTGACACTAATTGAATCACTTATGAAAAATTAAGGAAATCCTCAATACATGACCGGTTGGGGCTACTTAGCGGACTGGAGTTGAGAAATACTGATGTGGATAACTTTGCAAGGGAATTGTGTGGATCCCTGAGCAGGGAGACAAGTTTAAGGGGTGCTGGGGTTTGTAGTTGCACCTGGCTTTGGAGCCTGACGGGGCGCCAAATATTACCCTGCCCTACATGAGGAGATCTGTACTATAAATGAAATGTGATAGTTGGGGGACTTGTCACAAATTTTGTATTGGAGCCCAGAAGCTTCACATTACACCTATGATGGAGGCCAAACCAAACCAAACTTTATTTTATGTCTATTTGAACGAATAATATGAGAACTTGATAGCAAACGATAATTTTGCTTGGAAGAGGTAAAGTGAAAGGGAAAGAGGATGACCAGCCACAAGATGGATGAAGACAATCATATATTGTTAAACATCATGAAATCCGTACAGTAGCAGCAGAGTGGATGAAATATGAACAAATCTCATCCACAGGCTGCAGAAAAAATACGCAGAGAAACCGTTCAAAAATTGACATGCGGTGCATTTTTTTTTTAATCCGCGGCATGTCAATTTATGCTGCAAAGTTGCAGCACTTCTGTATGCGGTTTTCCCCATTGAATTTAATGGGGAGGTAAAACCCGCAACAAATAAGCAAATGTTGCGATTTTTGCGGTGTAAAAGCTGCGATTCCACGGCAAGAATTGCAAATCTGAAAAACTGAGCTTTTTTCGGTTTAAAAATAATAAAAAGGTTCATACTTACCCAAGGGTGTTGTCAGAGTGACACGATCCTCTGCTCTGAGTGCAGTCCAACCTCCTGAAATGACGTTTCAACCCATGGACTGCAGCGTCATCCCAGGAGACTGTGCTGTACTCAGAGCAGAGGGATGCGTCGCTATGACAATGGAGAACGGGGTAAGTATGGACTTTTTTTTAGCAGTATTTCTGTAACAAAGATTCGGCCCGAAAAACTGGACCACAATTTGGTGCTGTTTTTCGGGCGGAATTCCCTGTGACAACCAAAACGGATACACTGCGTACTTTTACGCCCAGTGTGCACTTACCCGAGGACAAGATATTCTGGAAACACTGGTCATATGATAACTACTAGAGATGTTACCAACCAATTAAGGCTGAAATGCTGATCCAATGAGTAGTAATATTTCTTGCTTAAGCAAAGCCTTTTTTGTTAGAGCGGAAACAGATGGTGGTCACCCAATTGGAACCCCACCCTTCTCTATAGCCTGAACAGAAAGTTGCTGCAAAGAATCTGAGGACTGCTGGATTTATATATTTCTCTTTTGAACGCCTGTTTTTCACTGATGTTGTAATGAGAATCGGAATTTGCAGAATTATTCTCTACTATTGTTTTTTATGCTGGTGGACACACGAACAATCCCTTTAACCATTGCTTCAGGCAGGCTGATACACAGTGTATTGCTAAATCTGAAAGGCTACATATACAACCATATATACAACTTCAGATACACAATTTTGCATACTCCATTGTCTTCAATAGAGTAAAAATATGCAAGAGCGACTACCAGGTCCCATAGGTGTGTTACCTGTCCGCTGCAACATGTACCCATTGCCCACTGATGGAGCGTGCAGCAGAAGCCTTTTTTTGGCCCCTGACATCATTAATACTACCTGGGCTATAGGACCAATGATAATAATGAAATCTTAGAGTCTAAGCAAATGAAATCTGGTGCATCATCCTGAATATTTTCTCGGACATGCTGATTTTTTTTTCCTCGGAAATGATTGTTATTGTTTGACTTGTATCCCATGCTGAGTTATTTTGTATCTAAGAAAAATCATTGTCCTAGGGGATAAAGGACCGTATATCTCAGTATATCAATATAGTAGAGTAAGATAGGAGACGATACTGAGCCCTTGGGAGTGTTGGGATGATAAATCCTTCAAAACATGGAGGGCAATGGCAGAGTCAGAGCCTGATCATCGTTCATCTGACAGAAGTTGCCTTAAACCCCCCACTCCTGTTGTCGTCCTCTTATACTGTCTCTATTTATTAAGAGAACCACATTTAAAAAATGCTTCTATGTGTTGCCTCCAGACACCATCTTAAGTTTCAGCTTTCTCAAAGAACAAATGAAATAAAAAAGAACAACAAAGAAACTTGATGGTCTGCAACTTCAGACTTCACCAGTTGATGTTCTTCAGGCATAAACATGGACCATAATGGATAAGGGTCAGTGAAGACTTTAGTTACACCCGACTGCCAGAGTCTAAAATTAAACACTCCTCACAAGTTTCTGTTCTACACAAAAAGATGTTTATTTGATGCTACCAAGAAGAAAAGGCAGACAGTAAATTGAAATGGTGTAGAGGAGCTTAAAGCATGGATATCATTGATATTAGCTGTATAACATATAGATGCCTGATCTGTGTGTGAGTAATAACAGAGCTATACAATTGTCAGACTTAAGATTATTTCACTTTCATGTGATTTTATATATATAGAGAGAGAGAGAAAATTAGCAAGGAAGCAGCACTCCGAATAAAAAAAATGAGAGGTTTATTCACCAAACACCACCCCAATGTTTCACCCTCTCTATGATGGCTTTTTCAAGTAGTACAGTACTACTTGAACTAACACTCATAGAGAGGGTGAAACATTGTGGTGGTGTTTGGTGAATAAACCTTTCATTTTTTTATTCAGAGTGCTGCTTTCTTGCTCATTCTTTTTATATGATTGTAAGGAAAACAGTCGTTCCTCCGAAGCTTGCACCAACCGTGAGGTCATTTCTGCTACTGTGCTGCTCCATTTTGTGCTATTTTGTTTTATATATATATATATATATATATATATATATATATATATAGCAACATACCTTTAAAATTAATGAGCGACTCCCCTGAAAAATATTTATTTCTGTAAAGACCATTGTCACCCCCTTCAGAGTGTGAGATATCAAAAATTGTTTTGAACATAACTACTATAATATTAACTACTATATGCAAGAATATAACTACTATAATACTGCCCCCTATGTATGAGAATATAACTACTATAATACTGCAGATAGAAAATAAATGGATTCAAATGGAAAATATTCCAATTTTATTTAGATAATAGTAAAACAGGAAGACATTATCCCACGGAGAGAGGTGGATGTAAATAATACACGCTGCCAGCTATTTTCCATTTTAATCCATTTATTTTCTACGAAATTTCCGGCGCTAGAACCTACCCTGTATCGTTACCTGCTACATACACCGTGTGCCGACACGTGGATCCGGGCGCAGCTGGCAGTGGGATTCTGCCGAAGGTGAGCTGGAGGTTTTTTCTACATAAAATTTCTACTATAATTATCTTTTTTATTTGAAAACTTGCAACAAATTATTACAATACCTTTGCAATACACTCATAACAGATAAAGAAAATAAACATTTGTCTCTTAATAACATCACAATCATTAAACAAACCATAATATATGAATATTGCTCCAGTATAGATTGTTTCAACTATTTTTCATGATATTATTCTAGACAGTATTACAGGAGAGTTCTTCTTTATTGGTGACCGGGCAGCATCGGGCACACCACAGAGGGTACACGGTCACTACATTTATGACATATAGTGAACCTCTATGATATAAACGGAGTTCGGGCTAGAAGTCTCCATATAGCAGCTGAGAGTTTCACTGTCCCACTAGATGTGGTGACTGCAGGGACACAGCAGGGACATTACTCTGTAGATAAGTCTCTTGTATAAAGATGACATTGGTTTTGTCATCAGACAGATGCTGGAATATCGTCCGCCGCCTGCTCCTATTCTTCACACTGTTCACATTGATGGAGGTGATTTTCAGCCTCATCCTGGTTACATGTCTTTCCTACTTTTTTTCCTTCTTCCACTGCTATGTCCTGTAACACCCCATCTTTTGGTGGACATTGGGGGGTCAGCATCTTCATCCTGAGGTTCGTCATCTGGGTTGTGTGAGGAGACTTGCTCCATCTCTGCTTCTTCTTCCTGGTCATCTTCCCCCAGCGCACAGTAACGTCCCCCAGTTATCGCCAGCACTGGAGACTCCGGTGGTTTCTTTGCAGCAGTGATTTTTTTCCTAGAAGAATCATCTGTTTTACTTCTCCTTTTAACCGTCTGAAATCCCTCCTCATCGATACTGGTCACTGTGGCTGGATAAGCTGGTTCCTTACTGGTCACTGCGGCTGGATCAGCTGGTTTTTTACTGGTTGCTGTGGCTGGATCAGCTGGTTTTTTACTGGTCGCTGCGGCTGGCCCAGCTGGTTTTTTACTGGTCACTGCGGCTGGATCAGCTGGTTCCTTACTGGTGTCGGGCAGATGTTTGGTGACAGAGTGACTGGATATTTTGCTTTTAGCATGACCTCTATTCTCGGTGGCTGGTGACACTTGTGCAGCATCCACAGATGGGACATTCGTCTCTGGAGCCGGGTCTCTGGTACTTCGGCTCACATCATCGTTGGGACTTCCAGGTTCTGGGGTTGTATCTACACATATGGAGACATCCTCCTGCTCTTCTTCCATGGCTCCTTTAAAGGTTTCCTCTTTATTATGCTCTGCATGCGGACACTCCCGGAATGTATGTCCAGGTCCTAAGCACAGGTTACAGATGACAGGTCCTGTACAATCGTCCTTCACATGCCCAAACTGACCACATAGTGAGCACTTAATACGGGAACAGTTGAATGCCAGGTGTCTGCCCCCACATCTATGGCACAGTCGCGGTTGACTAGGGTAGTAACATACGCCTCTCTCCGAGCCCAGGTAGAAGGAGTGCGGCAGATGTCTGGTCACTCCATTCTCCTGAACCAGCTGGATCTTGACAGAATATCCTCCATTCCAGATCTCCTCCTCATCATAGATCTTTGTTGGCAGTCTCTTCACCTCACAATATCTGCTCAACCAATGCTGCAAATCTGCCAGAGCCACCACCTCAGACTGGAACAGGACGGTGGCGGTGACTACCTGGGGTTTAGTCAGCTGGATGACATGTAGATGCTCCCACATCGCGTGCTCCTTTGTATCGTTATAAATACTCCAGAACAAGTCTAGACTATATTGCAGCTTGAAACTGATGTCATAATTCCTGCTGGAGGGAACGTGGATCAGAGCGAACACCTCAGAAGCTTTAAACTTCATAAACTCCTTCAACAAAACTTTCCCAATGTAGAGTCTGGAGGGGAGGTTTTCCTCTGGTCCGGAGTACCTGATTCTGACCGCGTTCCTCCTCTGAGGTGCGGGGTTAGTCGGTCTTGTGATGCTGGAGAACAGTCTCCTGTACTGAGGTCTGTCAGCAGGTGGGTCAGGACTAGACCTCTCCTCAGCTGATTGTACTGCAGATCCTCCTGTGTCTGCTCCTGATCGCTGTGTAACCTGCACTCCATTCACTGACACTGCGGGCGGCTGAACCTCCAGAACAGGGTCTGCATTGTCCGCCTCAGCCTGTGCCGCTGGTTCATCAGATATCAGACTGTCAATCACCGCGCTGAGCGAGGTCTCACTTACAATGTCAGTATATGCTCCACTTTCTTGCTCACTCCCAGGAGTGCCACTCGCATTCACTTCATCTGTACTGCACATAGAGTCTACTGCAGTTAACCCCTCGTCAGCTGGCACAAATTTCTCTGCAGCTTTAGCAGCATTTGTGTTGGCTGATTGCACAGACCCCACACATGATGAGAGATGTGATCCTCCAGCCACCGCACACTCATATCTTCCAGGGTTTCCCTGTGCCACAATATTATAGTCAGTGTCTTTTTTTGCAATGATATTTTTTCTCTTCACAGTTTGGGCTCTGGTCTCCCTTTTGTTCTCAATTGCCCAGTTCTTTATTTTGGGTACTGTGCATGATTCTTTCTGCAATCTCTCTTTCAATATCACCAGCTCACGTGTGCAAACATCCAGACACTCACATTTCATCAGCTTTGCCTTTGGATCAGTCTCTTGGTTAATTTCAGTTCTCAACTTGCGAACTTGCATTTCCATTTTAAAGATATTTTTCTTTGTCATTTTTGTGCACAATTCACCAACATCATGAGATTCAGTTGACTCACCAGCCACCATTTCCAGATCATCACCTCCACCATCTCCATGCTGCAGGCCAAACTCCAGACTCTGAGCTTTCCCAGGATCATCAGCCCAGGACCCCTCCCCTCCACCTGGGTCAGAAGCCATGCATAGTCCTAACAGGGAGCTCACAAGCACACGTCTATCCTCTCCTATGGACAAGAATAGAACTACTATAATACTGCCCCTATGTACAAGAATATAATGACTATAATACTGCCCACTATGTAGAAGACTATAACTACTATAATACTATGCCTATGTATAAGAATATAACAAATATAATACTGTCTCCCATATACAAGAATATAACTACTAGAATACTTCCCCTATGTATAAGAATATAACTACTATAATACTGCCCCTATGTACAAGATTATAACTACTATAATACTGCCCCTATATACAAGACTATAACTACTATAATATTGCTCCCTATGTACAAGAATATAACTACTATAATACTGCCCCCTATGTACAAGAATATATATAACTACTATAATACTGCTCCCTATGTACAAGAATATAACTACTATAATACTGCTCCATATGTACAAGAATATAACTACTATAATACTGCTTCCTATATGCAAGAATATAACTACTATAATACTGCTCCCTATGTACAAGAATATAACTACTATAATACTGCTCTTATGTACAAGAATATAACTACTATAATACTGCTTCCTATATGCAAGAATATAACTACTATAATACTGTCCCCTATGTACAAGAATATAACTACCATAATACTGCCTCCTATATGCAAGAATATAACTACTATAATACTGCCTCCTATGTATAAGAATATAACTACAATAATACTGCCTCCTATGTACAAGAATATAACTACTATAATACTGCACCCTATATACAAGAATATAAGTACTATAATATTGTCCCTATGTACAAGAATATAACCACTATAATACTGCCCCTAGGTACAAGAATATAACTACTATAATACTGCCTCCTATGTACAAGAATATAACTACTATAATACTGCCCCTATGTATAAGAACATAACTATTTTAATAATGTTGAATATGGATAAGAATATAACTACTATAATATTGCCCCCTATGTAGAAGAATATAACTACTATAATACTGCCCCCTATGTATAAGACTATAACTACTATAATACTGCCCCTATGTACAAGAATATAACTACTATAATACTGCCCCCTATGTACAAGAATATGACTACTATACTACTGTCCCCTGTGTACAAGAATATAAGTACTCTAATACTGCCCCCTAAGTATAAGAATATAACTATTTTAATAATGTAGAATATGGATAAGAATATGAATCTAGATGGGCTTCTATTTTATTTGCCTGCAAAGATGTTTCTTATTTATTTTCTTATAATAAGGAATATATCACATAAAATATGACGATTGCTAGCAAATATATGCATTTAGACCACACCAATGAAATGCAACAAACTATATTTAGCTTAAAGAGGCTCTGTCACCACATTATAAGTGGCCTATCTCCTACATAAGGAGATCGTCGCTATAATGTAGGTGACTGCAGAGCTTTTTATTTTAAAAAAACGATCTATTTTCACCACTTTATTAGCGATTTATGCTAATGAGTTTCTCAATGGACAACTCGGCATGTTTTACTATTGACCAAGTGGGCGTTGTACAGAGGAGTGTATGACGCTGACCCATCAGTGACCAATCAGCGTCATACACTTCTCTCCCTTCATTTAGTCAGCGCATAGGGATCCTTTTAGATCACTATGTGCTGTCTTATACGAACACATTAACGACACTGAAGTGTTTAGACAGTGAATAGACATTCCACGGGATGTATATTCACAATCTCTGCACTTCGTTAATGTTTCTGTGGTAGTTACAGCAGAGCAAGTGTAATCTCGCGGGATTACGCTGTATATGACAGGTTACAACGAGATTACACTTGCTCTGCTGTAACTACCACAGAAACATTAACGAAGTCCCGGGATTGTGAATAGACATCCCGTCCTGGCTGGAAGGAAGGTCTATTCACTGTCTAAACACTTCAGTATCGTTAATGTGTTAGTATAAGACAGCTGAGGAAATGAATGGAGAGAAGTGTATGATGCTGATTGGTCACTGATTGGTCAGCGTCATACACTCCTCTGTACAACGCCCACTTGGTCTAAAGTAAAACATGCCCAGTTGTCCATTGAGAAACTCATTAGCATAAATCTAAAATCGCTAATAAAGTGGTGAAAATAGATTGTTTTTTTTTTAAATAAAAAGCATTGCTGTCACCTACATTACAGCGCCGATCTCCTTATGTAGGAGACAGGGCACTTATAATGTGGTGACAAAGTCTCTTTAATAAAGTCAAGTAAATTTAGTAAACTGCTATTTAATTCATGTTAAGGCAACGTCTCTACTGTAGCATCGGAAATCTGCAAGGAAAATGCTGCTCCTGTACCCAACAATGAAGTCATTCAGCTTTCCCGATGCAAGCTGGGGTGATTGTCTTTCCATTAATTCATAGCATATTATTACAAATGTGCTCTAATGAGTATTACAAAACACGACCGGAATGAGTTCCTAGGCTAAGCAATTAAAGTATACTTGGCCTCTGACCTTAAAAGTTTTAATTAACTTAAGGAGAACTCAGGCATAAATGCCTCTGGGTTCATGCCAAGCAAGCAAAATCCAGGGAGAAGATTATAATGCAGCAGATATACGTCTGCATCAGCTCTTCTAATGGAAGTGATAACGTACGGGAGCCATACAGTAATCACATTTATGGCGTGTGGACACTTTCAGAATTACCTCACTGTTCTCAAGACGAGAACCATGCCCTGGCCAAGCCTGTTGTATAAGGTCTTGCCGACACTTGAGAACCGAAGAAGTTAAAGATGTATTTCA
Source organism: Rhinoderma darwinii (assembly GCF_050947455.1). NCBI lineage: Eukaryota > Metazoa > Chordata > Amphibia > Anura > Rhinodermatidae > Rhinoderma > Rhinoderma darwinii. Next base: position 594,452,610 of record NC_134687.1, read on the forward strand.
ATCAACAGGTGCTACTTTAAAAGAGTTCTCCATTTTTGGCTAGATCACCCAATGATTTGATCCATAAATGAGGGAATCAATGTGCTTGATTTAACAATTCACTAGCCAATAGACTAAAAAGAAAGGTTCTCAAACTGTCGTAGAACACAAAACCCTAAAAACCTATACAAAAAACCTATACCTCAGCTTTCCTTATACACTTATACAAGTAAAAGGCGGAGGCCACACTAGGGGGGGCTTGAACTTGATATATATATATACATAAAATGTCCACCGCCCAGTAGCACAAGCTGTAACAGATGGGTGCAAGCCATAGGAACCCGATCGTAGGTTCCAAAGTTTTCAATATTTCCAAAAGTAGACAGCACTCCAATTCAAAAGTGCTTGAAAAAGGCTTAGTTTGGAGGGCCGAAACGTTGCACGAGGGCTAATAAAAATACCAATTTTTTACTTTTGATTTGGAGTGCTGTCTACTTTTGGAAATATATATATATATACTAGCTTTTATACCCGGCGTTGCTCGGGAGGTTGACTTACAGTGTAGATAGAGTAAAAGCTCACTATTTAAATACCTCTCGATATGAATTTAATTGCTAGAGAGTGTAAATAATGTCATTGGAAGCATAAAAGAAATGACATGAAGCAATATATTCATTACAGATTTATATAGTGTTGATTTAGGACTGCATGATTCTATTCCAACGCTTTCTTGTAAACAATGTTTTTTGTCTTTTGATCCGGTGCCAAATGTAGAGATTCTTTCCAGTGCCGACTCTGGAGCAAGCAACATATAGTTGCCCATGGGAAAAACAGGGACTTTGAAGGTGCATTCCTGCCACTTTCAGGGATTGACCTTGAGCCTTGTAAATTGTCATTGCGAAGGCTAGGCGTACTGGGAACTGTTGCCGCTTGAACTCGAAAGGAACATAATTTGGAGCGAGGGGAATGCGAGGAATAAAGACAACTTCCCCCTTGGCACATCCTGTTAGTACGGTGGCCTCGATGACGTGATCCATTTTAAACCAATGAAAAATCGGGCTTCAAACAAACTATCGAAAATATATATAAGATATATATATATATATATATATATATATATATATATATATATATATATATATATATATATAAAACACACACCATAAAAGGTGCTTGAAAGTGACAAGACTGCAACTGCCACGCAAAAAATTCTCTACATATAGCCTCAGCCATCAAGGTTGCAATGTGTAACACAAATTATCTGTCTTACCAAACTCCTATGGGTGCATTTGGTGCAATTCAGTAAAAATACAAAGTTGCAGGACGGCGTACATTGATATTAGTTGTCTGGTCAGAGCCTAGGACAATAGTTTACTGTGGGCAATTCCTTGTGCCAGGCATGAGCCCCCTTTACATTCTCCTGATTTGACTATCCTGATCGTTGTGCATCTCATCTCCTGCTTTTGTGAGACTACAAGTCCTACAATGCCCTGCCAGCCCGGCAATAAAGTATGGTGTCCTTTGTGGGGAAATGGGTTATAGCTTGCCCCCTTGTCCCCTAGGTGCCCATCAAAACAGTCCTATACCCCCCTCTTATTTGCATCCTTGCAACATATTTTACAACGCTCTAGGGACACTCTCATGACTTTGTCTTCCAAAATGCTTGCACAGAGAACATTAAAAGAACAGACTAAATCTGTTTTGCTCTAGAAATCTTACTTTACAACTCCCAGGAAAAGCGACACCGGTAGAGATCCTGCGCTTCCAATTATAGAAATTAATGAATAAGCAAGAATATGTTTATAAAGTTTTTCTTAAATGCCATCAAAGTGCGATGACCTCATAAACCTCCCGGTAACGCTATGCCGCTTTATGAGTCATCCCGCACCTGTGATGTGTGACAACCCAGGGAAACTGTATATTTATGACTGTCTCAATAATTATCTGCCGGCGCCGCTTCGTTCAGTTGCCATAATCTTACACTACAGTAACGCGTGATGTCACCCGACCTTTACTCCTCAGTATTGTCACACTTAATCGTAACTATAAAAGTCTGGATTCACCCAAAGTGTTTCCTCTACTTTTCAGTGGTGTTTTTTGTGGCCTTTTTTTGCCAAAAAATGCTGTGGCCAGATGTTATTTTAAAGTTTTGGTTTGAGTCATTTTTGAGCATTTTTTTCAAAACGTTGCATTTTCGAGGTATGGTGGTTTTTTCTGGTGTTTTTTTTTCCAATAGGCTTTTCTATAGTATTTAAAAAATGCCTGGAAATCTGCATGTACAGTATGAAATGACACTAAGCAAAAAAACACATGTAAAAAACGCCATTAAGAATACATGAAACGCAGTATTTTTACATGCATTTTACAATACGGAAAAAAAAAATGTGTGTGTGAAGGAGGCCAAACACTGCAACATTTTTGGAATCTGTCAAATAAGTACAAAAAGCTAGAATTTTATATAAATGGTTATTAAAATATAATAAACAAAAATAAAATCCAAGCTTGCAATTTGATCAGGAATTGCTTCTGCAAATAATGAATTCTAAAGTCTGTGGACACTTTTGCGCATAAGCTGCCCCTACTGGCGGCTCTGAAGAATGACAATTAATGTTGCATAATTTTGACTGTAATAATGTCCTTGTTCACATGTAGCAGTAGTAATTCACCAGCAGAGAGGGAGAGAGGGAGAGAGAGAGAGACACTACTAACGTTCCGTAACCAAACAAAAATAATATTTTTTTTTAGAAGTAGTTTTAGAAAATGTTACTAACAATTATATAGAAAACTGTGATAAGGGGTACAAAGATCAGAGGGGACACCATACCAAAGATTAAAATGAGGCCCCTTCTAATGCCAGTTCACCCCCCACCCACTAACAACCTGGTAGAGGAGGATTTGATGCTTGTTCGCACCGAACCTCTAATAAAAATCTTATAATTTTTGGTAGAAACATATTCGTATAAGTAGTACATAAAAGATACAAAATAAACATAGAACTATGCGCAGAAGGTTTTACAGCGGAGCACAGTGTCCCCTATGCCACCCACAACAGAGCCTAAGGCTCCATGTGCCACTGTATGGTGCTTCTTGGAGCATCATATGTCTGAGATATTCTCATCTAGAAGCAATGTTCATGGGGGAGGGGATACTATAATAATAGTGGCGACTAGTAAAACATGGTCAAATTTTGCACCGAATCCAACTTGAAAAAAACCTTTGTATACCGTCACTTGAAATTGGAGGTTTATGGAGGTAAAGTAGAATGTGAGAGTGCCCTACAGATGCCACTATTAGGCTCTGTCGCACTCTTTTAAAAAACTCACTATTAGGGCATGACCAGACGTGGCGGAATTGCTCTGGAATTCCGCTGCGGACAATCCGCTGCGGAAATCCGCAGCGTACAAGTTTCTCCATTGATTTCCACAGCAAAAATACAGACTGAAGCACAATATCATGAGCATCTTATAGAAAACTTGGTCAGTCATTATAGATGATTGATTTGAGTTAAATAAACTTTTGGAGTAGTCAGTATGACACTGTGGCCCTCAGAGCAAAAAATAAAAGCATCAAGAATTCTTACAAAAATAAAATTGCTATATGTTTTATAGTGAGCACTTTTATATTATAGATTTTTACATTATTATTTGATTTTGATTTTATTTTTAATATATATGTGTTTTGTTTTTTTTACTGAATAATCGTCATTGCAGGTTTTCGTTTATGACATTATCCCGCTGTCTCCATGATATAACCACACATACCTCATCGGTTTTAACTATTGAGCTACAGCTGCAATCCAAATGCAATCTTGTGGACTGCAGCTGTCACTCAATAGTTAAAATCAATCAGCAGCGCTGCAAAAAGTCACAGTGTAGCCCAGGCCTTATTCCTCTCACTCTATAGAATCCTATCTGTAACATGTGTGGTAACATCTCATTAGCTGTGTCCTCGTTATAATTCCCAGATAGAATACGACGGGTCAAAGAGATAAAGGTGCAGTACATCTGGATCAATGTCTGCAGCCTTCATCAGGCTGACCTCTTGTCTCCGCTCGTTACAGCAACAAAAAAATTCATTTTGTTCCCTTCTGACAAATTGCCAGGACTTGTAAATTTCATTTTGCCAGTCAGTGGTTTTCAATAAAAAAATTCAAAGCAAGCTACTGACAATAGATTCGTGGTCCTGCTCGAGGAGGTGGATGGCGCTGCCAGCTACTCAAAAATGTTCAGGCGTAGAGAAGCTGTGGACACGCTCCAGCTGCTGTAGAACAATAAGTCTCAGCATGTCTGTCCGCTCTCTGGCTTTCTCATTTAGGGCGCGTTCAGACGTGGCAGAGTTTTTCCGCTGCAAATGTTGGTGCAGATTTAGGACAATTACGCAACGAATCTGCACCAACATTTGCATATTTGCCCTTATAGTAGTTATATTCTTGTACATAGGGGCAGTATTATAGTAGTTATATTCTTATACATAGGAGGCAGTATTAGGGCGGGTTCACACATGGCGGAATTCCACTTAAATTCCGCTGCGGACACTCCGCAGCGTTAATCCGCAGCGGAGCCGTTTCTCCATTGACTTTCACTTTAAATTAGCAGTGTTCGTTTACACGATGCGTACAATTCCGCTGCGGAGCATAGGCTGCGGAGCGGAATTTGGTGTCCGCAGCATGCTCTGTCTGTTGCGGAGCAGTGGCGGACTCATGGCGGAATTTCTCCATTGACTTCAATGGAGATTCAAAGTTCCGCAATGAAGTCCGCAGCTGTCATGCACATGTCATGTGTGCTGCGGATACGTCTTGCTTTTTTAACTTGACATTTCTTCATTCTGGCTGGACCTATGTATTTCTAGGTCTACAGCCAGACTGAGGAAGTCAATGGGGCTCCCGTAATGACGGGAGCGTTGCTAGGAGACGTCTGTAAATAGTCACTGTCCAGGGTGCTGAAAGAGTTAAGCGATCGGCAGTAACTGTTTCTGCACCCGGGACAGTGACTACCGATCTCAATATACATGTATCTGTAAAAAAATATAAGTTCATACTTACCGAGAACTCCCTGCGTCTGTCTCCAGTCCGGCCTCCCAGGATGACGTTTCAGTATAAGTGACGGCTGCAGCCAATCACAGGCCAAGCACAGGCTGCAGCGGTCACATGGACTGGCGCGTCATCCAGGGAGGTCGGGCTGGATGCCGAAGGAGGGACGCGTCACCAAGACAACGGCCGGTAAGTATGAAAATCGTTTACTTTCACTAGGGAAAGTGCTGTCCCTTCTCTCTATCCTGCACTGATAGGGAGAAGGGAAGCACTTTTCCCGCAGTCCGCAGCAGCTAGTCCGCATCAATTTTCGGCACATTTTGTGCAGATCCGCAGCAGAATCTGCAACGCAGATTCTGTGCGGCATTGATGCGGACAGTTGCGGAGGAAATCCGCCACGTGTGGTCATGCCCTTATAGTAGTTATATTCTTATACATAGGAGTAGTATTATAGTAGTTATATTCTTGTACATAGGGGGCAGTGTTATAGCAGTTATATTCTTGTACATAGGAAGCAGTATTATAGTAGTTATATTCTTGTACATAGGAGCAGTATTATAGTAGTTATATTCTTGTACATAGGCGGCAGTATTATAGTAGTTATATTCTTGTACATAGGGGCAGTATTATAGTAGTTATATTCTTGTACATAGGCGGCAGTATTATAGTAGTTATATTCGTGTATATAGGGGCAGTATTATAGTAGTTATATTCTTGTACATAGGAGCAGTATTATAGTAGTTATATTCTTGTAGGCAAACAGAAGCAAGGGGTTGAATCCAGCGCTGTAGAAGATAAAACGGAATCTCGTTTCAAGTTTACTAGTATAAAATTAAAAAGGTCCAAAGGTATGGAGTCCTAATGTGCAGGAAGGAATGTCAGTCCAGTCGTAGAGCCTACGCGTTTCAGACGTGTTAGACGTCCTTAATCATGGCTGTTTCCTGCACATTAGGACTCCATACCTTTGGACCTTTTTAGGGCATGACCACACGTGGCGGATTTCCTCCGCAACTGTCCGCATCAATGCCGCACAGAATCTGCGTTGCAGATTCTGCTGCGGATCTGCACAAAATGTGCAGAAAATTGATACGGACTAGCTGCTGCGGACTGCGGGAAAAGTGCTTCCCTTCTCTCTATCAGTGCAGGATAGAGAGAAGGGACAGCACTTTCCCTAGTGAAAGTAAACGAATTTCATACTTACCGGCCGTTGTCTTGGTGACGCGTCCCTCTTTCGGCATCCAGCCCGACCTCCCTGGATGACGCGCCAGTCCATGTGACCGCTGCAGCCTGTGCTTGGCCTGTGATTGGCTGCAGCCGTCACTTAGACTGAAACGTCATCCTGGGAGGCCGGACTGGAGACAGAAGCAGGGAGTTCTCGGTAAGTATGAACTTCTATTTATTTGACAGGTTGCTCTATATTGTGATCGGTAGTCACTGTCCCGGGTGCAGAAACAGTTACTGCCGATCGCTTAACTCTTTCAGCACCCTGGACAGTGACTATTTACAGACGTCTCCTAGCAACGCTCCCGTCATTACGGGAGCCCCATTGACTTCCTCAGTCTGGCTGTAGACCTAGAAATACATAGGTCCAGCCAGAATGAAGAAATGTCAAGTTAAAAAAGCAAGACGCATCCGCAGCACACATAACATGTGCATGACAGCTGCGGACTTCATTGCAGAAATTAGAATCTCCATTGAAGTCAATGGAGAAATTCCGCCATGAGTCCGCCACTGCTCCGCAACAGACAGAGCATGCTGCGGACACCAAATTCCGCTCCGCAGCCTATGCTCCGCAGCGGAATTTTACGCATCGTCTAAACGAACACTGCTAAATTAAAGTGAAAGTCAATGGACAAACGGCTCCGCTGCGGATTAACGCTGCGGAGTGTCCGCAGCGGAATTTAAGTGAAATTCCGCCACGTGTGAACCCAGCCTTAATTTTATACTAGTAAACTTGGAACGAGATTTCGTTTTATCTTCTACAGCGCTGGATTCAACCCCTTGCTTCTGTTTGCCTTCTACCCATCGTGCACCGACACTAGGATCCGAGCGACGTCCACGACACATAAGCTACGTGTCAGGTGAGCTGGAGGATCTCTCCCTCATATTTTCTCTAATATTCTTGTACATAGGGGCAGTATTAAGGTATGTTCACACGCAGTGAGCAAAAACGTTTGAAAATACAGAGCTGTTTTCAAGCGAAAACAGCTCCTGATTTTCCGACATTTTCTTAACAACTCGCGTTTTTCGCAGCGTTTTTTACGGACGTTTTTGGAGCTGTTTTTCAATGGATTCAATGAAAAGCGCCTCCAAATACATCCCAAGAAGGGTCCTGCACTTCTTTTGACGAGCCGTCATTTTACACGCCGTATTTTGACAGTGACACGTAAAATAAAGGCTCGTGGGAACAGAACATCGTAATTCCCATTGAAAGCAATGGGCAGATGTTTGTAGGCGTATTAGGGGCATTTTTCCAGGTGTAATTTTAGGCGTAAAATGCCAGAATTACGTCTGAAAACACTGCGTGTGAACATACCCTCATAGTAGTCATATTCTTTTACATAGAGGGAAGTATAATAGTAGTTATATTCTTGCACATAGGGGGCAGTATTATAGTAGATATATTCTTGTATACAGGAGGCAGTATTATAGTAGTTATATTCTTGTACATAGGGGGCAGTATTATAGTAGTTATATTCTTGTACATAGGGAGTACTATTATAGTAGTTATATTCTTGTACATAGGGGGCAGTATTATAGTAGTTATATTCTTGTACAAATGGGCAGTATTATAGTAGTTATATTCTTGTATATAGGGGCAGTATTATAGTAGTTATATTCTTGTATACAGGAGGCAGTATTATAGTAGTTATATTCTTGTACATAGGGGGCAGTATTATAGTAGTTATATTCTTTTATACAGGAGGCAGTATTATAGTAGTTATATTCTTGTACATAGGGGGCAGTATTATAGTAGTTATATTCTTGTATACAGGAGGCAGTATTATAGTAATTATATTCTTGTACATAGGGGGCAGTATTATAGTAGTTATATTCTTGTATACAGGAGGCAGTATTATAGTAGTTATATTCTTGTATATAGGAGGCAGTATTATAGTAGTTATATTCTTGTACATAGGGAGCAGTATTATAGTAGTTATATTCTTGTATATAGGAGGCAGTATTATAGTAGTTATATTCTTGTACATAGCAGGCATTATTGTTGTAGTTATATTCTTGTACATAGGGGGCAGTATTATAGTAGTTATATTCTTGTACATAGGAGCAGTATTATAGTAGTTATATTCTTGTACATAGGGGGCAGTATTATAGTAGTTATATTCTTGTACATAGGGGCAGTATTATAGTAGTTATATTCTTGTATATAGGGGGTAGTATTATAGTAGTTATATTCTTGTAAATAGGGAGTAGTATTATAGTAGTTATATTCTTGTGCATAGGAGGCAGTATTATAGCAGTTATATTCTTGTACATAGGAGAAGTATTATAGTAGTTATATTCTTGTACATAGGAGATGTATTATAGTAGTTATATTCTTGTATATAGGAGGCATTATTATAGTAGTTATATTCTTGTACATAGCAGGCATTATCGTTGTAGTTATATTCTTGTACATAGGGGGCAGTATTATAGTAGTTATATTGTTGTACATATGGGGCAGCGTTATATTATTTATATTCTTGTACATAAGGGACAGTATTATAGTAGTTATATTCTTGTACATAGAGGGAGTATTATAGTAGTTATATTCTTGTACATAGGGGGCAGTATTATAGTAGTTATATTCTTGTACATAGGGGGCAGTATTAAAGTAGTTATATTCTTGTATATAGGGGCAGTATTATAGTAGTTATATTCTTGTATATAGCGGCAGTATTATAGTAGTTGTATTCTTGTATATAGGGGCAGTATTATAGTAGTTGTATTCTTGTACATAGGGGGCAGTATTATAGTAGTTATTTTCTTGTATATAGGGGGCAGTATTATAGTAGTCATATTCTTGTATATAGTGGCAGTATTATAGTAGTTGTATTCTTGTATATAGGGGGCAGTATTATAGTAGTTATTTTCTGATTAGTGAATGGGCTCGAAAAATGACAACCATATTTATGAGTCAGAATAGGTTCAGAGCATTTGTAACTTTTCTTCTCTCACTCCTCTTGGCAGCTCATACAAGATGCATCATTCAGCGGGAGGCAACACTGAGCAGAAGAGAAAGCTCTGTTCAGGATAAAGAAAACATGAAATGTGTGCTCCATGATGGGAGAAACATGAGGAATAAAACAATTGGATTTATCACAAGCTACTTTTAAAAATATGCTTCATTACTATGTACAAATGTGTTCTTCTATACCTTTACTCTTATCTTAACATATCCTGAGATGTGTGATGTGACATGATTAGCTTTAAAAAAAAATAAAAAATTATTTTGCGATATACCCTGTCACGAGATGGTTATGCTATGTGTCAATGTGTGGCCACCCAGTGGTTTTAATGTGAATTGTAGCCTGTCAGCGATTTTGCCAGTATGTCGCGATATTGCATTGAATTTGTTCTATGAGAAATTGTAGTGTGGACACATCTGTAACTATGATTTCGGAACTTATCACAGCACCAGTTACTGTATGTTAATATCAGCTATAACCAAAACTGTTCCTTAAAGGGGAATTCCGAATAGAAACATTTATGGCATGTTAATAAGATATGCCATAAATGTCTGATAGAAGCTTATGAACCGCACCTATTTACAGAATGGGGGGTCACCCAAACCCCGTCCCCCCTCCAGGCAGATCTCCACCTGGATGCAGTTGCCTGCGGCCGTCTCAATGGGGCTCGGCAATTTTGTGACTGCCATTCTCGAGAGGTCCAGGTCCTAGAGCGGAGACCAGGATCTATTCAGACATTTATGACATATTCTGTTGATATACCCTTTTAAGATGTCACCTGGTGTACAACGCAAAGAAACAGAGAACTTATATGGGGGATTAATAATGATTAAATGAATAATAAATTAAATATAATATAAAATAAAATAATCATCATACAGTGAAACGTGCATGACCTCCTTCTCTGTATCCCGAGGAGATGGATTCATATAAAGCCTAGGACTGCGTCGTTCCTCTTTTCGCCTCGCGCTGTGACTCTCCCAGGTGCTATTGTAAGCTCTTGGTGAACATCCCAATTTTACCATCCTAAAGTATTATGATTGCATTGATTTCCATCATAAATCATTTGCTGTCCTCTGTCTCACTCGGCGCTGACTGAATTAAGCCACGTTACTTTCCTTCGCTGTGGCCAGAGCTCGAGCTTGAGATGATGTTCGGGTAATGATGATGAATCTCAGCCTGAAGTCAGACCATTTCCACATTACAGATAATGTTTTTTACCAAATAAGCCCTGTTATTTGAGTGGGGACGGGGCGCATCTGTTGGTCTTCCAGGCCATGCACACTAGGTCTTCATTACAATGGAGGCCGACAATGGAAAATTAGCCCTGAACAGACTGAAACAGCAGACAATCGGGAAGAATGGGTTTGAGTGCATATAAATGCTGCTTATTATCCATTCAGTAGCTTATGGAGATGTAGCAGAGATGAGTGTATCACATGGCCTAATTCATTGTAATATGATGATGTGCTATCTGTGGTTTTATGTAGTATTGCACATGAACCTAATGGATTATCTCTAGTACGAGACAAAATATCACTGTTATTTGTGGTGTTACTAGAACTGATATTGCTATTAAACACTTGTTATGGCGCCCCCTGGTGTCTTTTGGTTCCCTCTCAGAACATTCACCTAATGTGTCCATTGCTGGTGGTCACACATGCTCAGTAGCTCAGTCCCGCCTCCCGGAATCTCTTGTACACAAGGGTCGGAGTGATTCCTGCTATTGTGCATGCCAACCAATCAGAATCGGAGCACTATAAGCAGCTTCTTCTGACCAGCACTGGACACAGTAGAAAGATGGTCTAAGAGGGAATTAAGACACCAGGGGGCGCCATAACAAGTATGTAACATATCTAGACACAGGAGCAGTTTTTATAAATTATTCTAATTGAAAAAAATGTATGTTTTGCTTGATCTTTAAGAGAAATATCATATTTAAATGTGGGACAACCCATTTAAAGGAATCTGGCCCGATGAGCAGTACCCTTTAAGTGCCAGCATATCCTATTTAGCACCTTTAGTAGTTAATGGAATTTGGTATTAGTGATGGAGGGTGCTACCTAGATTGGGTTGACATTGCACAGAGGCAGCTGTAATGGGTCCTTGAGAAGCGAAGGCTCAGCCCCTCTCCTTTCACAGGGGTCCCCAAGTTCACAATCTTTTCAACAAGAGAAAACAATGAGGGGCCACAATTTTCTCCAAAAAAGGAGATAGTGGGTGGGAATGAATGAAGCAGAACCAGCAGGGGCCCCTACTCTGTTTTTGTTTAGCGGCGCCTCAGCTCTATAGACTCCCCTGTGGGTATATATGTTTTAGTTATCATCATAGCTCTTAATGAATGTTCTGGATATTGCTTGTAAATAGTAAATGGGATAGTATTATCAAGACAGTGCTCGAGAAAACCTGATAATCCAGCAACAGACTAAGGGTATGTTCACACGCCCTATTTACGGACGTAATTCAGGCGTTTTATGCCTCGAATGACGCCCGAAAAAACGGGTCCAAACCGTCTGCAAACATCTGCCCATTGAATTCAGTGGGTCTTATGGTGTTCTGTGCAGATGGTCTTTTTTTTACGCGCCGGTGTCAAAAGACGGCGCGTAAAAAGACGCCCGCCTTAAAGAAGTGCATGTCACTTCTTGGGGCGTAATTGGAGCCGTTTTTAATTGACTCCAATGAAAACCAGCTCCAATTACGTCCGTAAAAGACACCGCGAAAAACGCGTGCACTTGTCAAAACGTCTGAAATTCAAGAGCTGTTTTCGCCTGAAAACAGCTCCGTAATTTCAGAAGTAACTGGCGTTGCCGTGTGAACATACCCTAAGTGTTAAAAATTAGCCCTGAAAGTGCAGGAATTAAGAGGAATCACACGGCCCTCGGAAATGACATTTTATTATTATTTATAGGACAGTTTTCCAGGCTTAATGTTGAGCAATCTGGTTGTAAGTGAGAAGGTCAGGTCACTTTAAATATAGTAGAAGAGCATTTATGCTAATGAAGGGAAATAATTAGAACTTACTGTAATTAGACCTTGGCACTTCATGTCAGTCTGATGCCTGATATAACCTTTATAGTGGTCCTATCCTACTGATGCTTCATTTATACTGCCAGACATTGTGTAGCTAAGCCTGTCCTGTATGACACTGCCTATCTAAGCCTATCCTGTGTGATACTGCCTGCTGAGCTGGTGTATCTAAACCTATCCTGCAAGATACTGCCTGCTGAGCTGGTGTATCTAAGATTATCCTTTGTGATACTGCCTGCTGAGCTGGTGTATATAAGACTATCCTGTGTGATACTGCCTGCTGAGCTGGTGTATCTAAGCCTATCCTGTGTGATACTGCTGTCTAAACTGGTGTATCTAAGATTATCCTGTGTGATACTGCCTGCTGAGCTGGTGTATATAGGACTATCCTGCATGATACTGCCTGCTGAGCTGGTGTATCTAAGCCTATCTTGTGTGATACTGCCGTCTGAGTTGGTGTATCTAAGACTATCCTGTGTGATACTGCCTGCTGAGATGGTGTATATAAGACTATCCTGTGTGATACTGTCTGCTGAGCTGGTGTATCTAAGACTATCCTGTGTGATACTGCCTGCTGAGCTGGTGTATCTAAGCATATCCTGTTTGATTCTGCCTGCTGAGCTGGTGTATCTAAGATGATCCTGTGTGATACTACCTGCTGAGCTGGTGTATCTAAGACTATCCTGTGTGATACTGTCTCCTGAGCTGGTGTATCTAAGCCTATCCTGTTTGATACTGCCTGCTGAGCTGGTGTATCTAAGACTATCCTGTGTGATACTGTCTTCTGAGTTTGTGTATCTAAGACTATCCTGTGTGATACTGCCTGCTGAGCTGGTGTATCTAAGCCTATCCTGTGTGATACTGCCTGCTGAGCTGGCATATCTAAGACTATCCTGTGTGATACTGCCTGCTGAGCTGGTGTATCTAAGCCTATGCTGTGTGATACTGTCTCCTGAGTAGGTATATATAAGCCTATCCTGTGTAATACTGTCTTCTGAGCTGGTGTATCTAAGCCTATCCTGTGTGGTACTGTCTGCTGAGCCAAAATATCTAATCCTATCTAGTGTAATATCATCTGTTTAGCTGCTATATGTAGGCCTGTCATGTGTGATACTGTTTGCTAAACTGGTGTATCTAAGATTATCATGTGTGATGCTGCCTGCTGAGCTGGTGTACCTAAGCTTATTCTGTGTGATACTCTTTGCTGAGCCAGAGTATATAATCCTATCGAGTGTAATAATTGTCTGCTTAGCTGTTATATGTAGGCCTGTCATGTGTGATACTGTCTTTTAAGCTGGTGTATCTAAGCCTATCCTGTGTGAAAACTGTCTCCTGAGCTGGTGTATCTAAGCTTGTAATGTGTAACACTGTCTGCTGAGCTGGTGTACCCAAGCCTAACATATGTAATACTGTAGTCGGAGTTGGTGTATCTAAGCTTATCATGTGTAATACTGTCTTTTGAGCTAGTGTATCTGAGCCTGCCATGTGTGACACTGTGTGCTGAGCTGCTGTCTCTAAGAATATTGTGTGTGATACTCTCTGCTCAGCTAGTGTACCCAAACCTGTGATGTGCATGATGAGCTAGTGTATCTAAGCCTATTAAGTGTAATACTCTCTGCTGAGATGTTGTATCTTTGCCTATCACGGGGGCTGCTCTCTGTTGATATTGGGCCTCTTGGCCTATCCGGTGTAAGACTATCTACTAAGCTGGTGTATCTGAGCCTATCATGTGTGATACTGTCTACTGAGCCAGTGTATCTAAACATGTTATGTGTAATACTGTCTGATGACCTGATGTAGCTAAGCCTATCCTATGTGATACTGTACACTGAGCTGGTGTATCTAAGCCTATCACGTGTTATACTGTCTGATGATCCTGGTATCTAAGCCTATCCAGTGTGATACAAGCACCAAATAGCACTACATTCCCCATCATGCACTGTAATGTTACTTAATCTTATAATAATATAATTTCTGGGGACAGTGTGCTGCCGAGCCGAAGCTTCTAAATAAAGACAGCGTGCTCTGTTGTACCAAAATAAAATTCGGTATCGTTTTACTCTGCTGCATTTTCCTTTTTGTTGTCTCTACCGCCATTATTTAGCTGAAACTTTGGTCAATTTGCTGTGTAATGTATCAAAAATAATTTTTTCCTACAATATGTGGCTGTTCCACTAGATGGCAGCGTAGAGCAACCTAAATCCATTCTTCTCGTTCTTCTCATAAACTACTGTAGTGGAGTGCAGGACTGAGAGGCCAGAACAGATCAGGTCCCTTCCCACAGGCCAGGTGGAGAGCAGCGGCGCCGGCTGCCTCCCCTATCTATCCCCTTCTGTTGCTGCTTTAGCTTGGTTAGTCTGTTATTAAGTCTGACTGCGGTCAGATGGGAGCCTGGTTCTTTGTAGAGACCAGGCATTTGTAAGTCTACACTTAGCTGTTGCTGATCATTATTTTCACTCCTCTTTGCAGAATTCTGGTCCTTCTAGAATAAAATAAAAATGCTAATGACACTTCTGCATTCTTAATTAGACGAAGCACTATTTATTAAAGGGGAACTCTATTTCTATGTACAGCATATACCAATCATTTATAGTGCTGTAACCTACTTGATGTTAAAATTGCACGGAGGGGGCAGATTGTCTTCTTTAATTGAGATGGGGCCATAGAAAGGGGGCTCCAATAATGCGTTAAACCCCCATCCACAGGCATTGCAATGTTGGCAGATAAGAAATATGTTGCATCTTCGACTGCAAGTGCAACAGAAAGGGAAATCTATGGCAGGTATATAAAGGCGTATATTTCGGCTATGGTTTACACCAGTTTATGGCGTAAAAGTATAGTAATTGTGTTGGACCGCAGGTGGCCCCGCCCTCTTCCGTTAAACCCTGTCCATTTTTTTTTTAAGTGGCAGAAGCGGCAGAAAAAGTTTATACTTGGTTTATTTGTGCAGAAGTACGATAATAACGTTATATATATTTACACAGTCTTTTATTAAAGTGATATATACAGTGAAAGAAATAAGTATTTGATCCCTTGCTGATTTTGTAAGTTTGCCCACTGTCAAAGTCATGAACAGTCTTGAATTTTTAGGCTAGGTTAATTTTACCAGTGAGAGATAGATTATATAAAAAGAAAAACAGAAAATCACATTGTCAAAATTATATATATTTATTTGCATTGTGCACAGAGAAATAAGTATTTCATTCCTTTGGCAAACAAGACTTAATACTTGGTGGCAAAACCCTTGTTGGCAAGCACAGCAGTCAGACGTTTTTTTGTAGTTGATGATGAGGTTTGCACACATGTTAGATGGAATTTTGGCCCACTCCTCTTTGCAGATCATCTGTAAATCATTAAGATTTCGAGGCTGTCGCTTGGCAACTCGGATCTTCAGCTCCCTCCATAAGTTTTCGATGGGATTAAGGTCTGGAGACTGGCTAGGCCACTCCATGACCTTAATGTGCTTCTTTTTGAGCCACTCCTTTGTTGCCTTGGCTGTATGTTTCGGGTAATTGTCGTGCTGGAAGACCCAGCCACGAGCCATTTTTAATGTCCTGGTGGAGGGAAGGAGGTTGTCACTCAGGATTTGACGGTACATGGCTCCATCCATTCTCCCATTGATGCGGTGAAGTAGTCCTGTGCCCTTAGCAGAGAAACACACCCAAAACATAATGTTTCCACCTCCATGCTTGACAGTGGGGACGGTGTTCTTTGGGTCATAGGCAACATTTCTCTTCCTCCAAACACGGCGAGTTGAGTTAATGCCAAAGAGCTCAATTTTAGTCTCATCTGACCACAGCACCTTCTCCCAATCACTCTCAGAATCATCCAGATGTTCATTTGCAAACTTCAGACGGGCCTGTACATGTGCCTTCTTGAGCAGGGGGAACTTGTGGGCACTGCAGGATTTTAATCCATTACGGCGTAATGTGTTACCAATGGTTTTCTTGGTGACTGTGGTCCCAGCGGCCTTGAGATCATTAACAAGTTCCCCCCGTGTAGTTTTCGGCTGAGCTCTCACCTTTCTCAGGATCAAGGATACCCCACGAGGTGAGATTTTGCATGGAGCCCCAGATCGATGTCGATTGACAGTCCTTTTGTATGTCTTCCATTTTCTTACAATTGCACCAACAGTTGTCTCCTTCTCACCCAGCGTCTTACTTATGGTTTTGTAGCCCATTCCAGCCTTGTGCAGGTCTATGATCTTGTCCCTGACATCCTTAGAAAGCTCTTTGGTCTTGCCCATGTTGTAGAGGTTAGAGTCAGACTGATTAATTGAGTCTGTGGACAGGAGTCTTTTATACAGGTGACCATGTAAGACAGCTGTCTTTAATGCAGGCACCAAGTTGATTTGGAGCGTGTAACTGGTCTGGAGGAAGCTGAACTCTTAAGGGTATGTTCAGACGACAGCGTCCGTAACGGCTGAAATTATGGGGATGTTTCCGCCTGAAAACATCCCCGTAATTTCAGCTGTAACGGCATGTGCAAGCGCTAGAACGCCGCGTCAATTACGGACGTAATTGGCGCTGCTATTCATTGGAGTCAATGAATAACGGCTCCAATTACGGCCAAAGAAGTGACAGGTCACTTCTTTGACGCGGGCGTCTATTTACGCGCCGTCATTTGACAGCGGCGCGTAAATATACGCCTCGTGTGAACAGACAAACGTCTGCCCATTGCTTTCAATGGGTAGATGTTTGTCAACGCTATTGAGGCGCTATTTTCGGACGTAATTCGGGGCAAAAACGCCCGAATTACGTCCGTAATTAGTGCGTGTGAACATACCCTAATGGTTGGTACTGGATCAAATACTTATTTCTCTGTGCACAATGCAAATAAATATATATCATTTTGACTGTGATTTTCTGCTTTTTTTTTTATATAATCTATCTCTCACTGGTAAAAGTAACCTAGCCTAAAAATTCTAGACTGTTCATGTCTTTGACAGTGGGCAAACTTACAAAATCAGCAAGGGATCAAATACTTATTTCCTTCACTGTAAGTTATATTCATAGAAAAAAAGGTTCTCAAAGCCACGCCCCTATTTATAGCATAAAGAAATAGCAATAAAAAATATAAGTATCATTCCAGTAAATATTTCTCTGTATGAAGAGTGGACAGTGAAGTTAAAAGCACCTTTTAAAAAAAAAAAAATATGTACTTCTAAACGTAGGCTATGTTTTAAACGGAAGCCACGACACTGATGTGAACAAAGCCTTACCCTTTAAAACAGTTCTCTGCTTTGGACATTCACTACTTGTTAGAAGGGTTTCTTTATATAAATCTCATCACAAAGTGTCGCCTTGCTGTGAGCCCCAGTGATCAGCTTTAATCTGTGGGGAACCTGGCAGTAAGTGTTCAGTATCGCTGCAGCGCCACCACAGGGGAAATTAGGCATTACACAGAGCTCGTTCATATCAATGTGTTGTCTGTGTAGTACAGGACAGGACAGGTCCTCCAGGGGGAGAGATGCTCTTTGTAACCGCACTCCACTCTGGCCAAGAGATGACGATCCTGTACAGAGTACCCCCTTTATTAACTCAGAATTCCCTAATAAGGTATATGGAAATGGGTTTCCTAAACAGGACAACCCCTTTAAGTTCCATTACCATGTGGTTTAGCACTATTACAGTTCTATTGTAAAACAAGCTATAGCAGACCCTGGAATAAAAGTCCTGCAAAAGCAGTAAATGGAGTTCAAAAGCAACTAGTCATTTTTCTATTATTTAAAGACCTATATTTGAGAAGTGCGGCCCAGCGACAAGCCGGAGAAGGAATACACTATGTTGTTATGACAACTAATGGCCCAGAGAGAGAAAAATAGAATGACGTCCCACCCTGAGGAGGGAACACAGGTACGTAGACACCGGTGTGGTAAGGACAGCTGAACATGACACGCTCTGGCTTCATTCATAAATTGTATAATTGTATGTCTTTATTTAACAATCTGTACAGTGAGCAGTCAACACCGGGCCTGGGAGTGATTTATAGGCCTGTGTGTGGGGTGAGCGGAGCATAAATCTTCAGGGAATACAGGCCCACAGAATTATCTTCCCCATTTCAATATTCTGTTCCCCGGCTGGATCCCTATAGAGTTGCTGTTATAGATATGAGGCTGGGTGCTGGGGGGGTCATTACTTAGATTTTATTATCTGACTTTAAGGGACAAATAACGCCTCTGATACACACACACACACACACACACACACACACACACACACACACCCGACATCATTCACATTATACACAGAAACACAATTATGCACATATTGTACACATACAGCATAAAACCCAAATACACAAATAACAACACAAAACACATACCATACCATACCATACACAAAAGGGTAAATACATGTATGCATACACATATGACATCACACATGCATACACATATGACATCACACATGCATACACATATGACATCACACATGCATACACATATGACATCACACATGCATACACATATGACATCACACATGCATACACATATGACATCACACATGCATACACATATGACATCACACATGCATACACATATGACATCACACATGCATACACATATGACATCACACATACATACATATATGATATTGCATATACATATGACATCACACATGCATACACATATGACATCACACATGCATACACGTGACATCACACATGACATCACACATACATAAACATGATATCACACATGCATACACATATAACATCACGGATGCATACACATGACATCACACATGCATACTCATATGACATTATAGAAAATACAAATGCAAAGAGATACACAAAGTAACACATGCATATATATATATATATATATTTACAGGCATAAATAATCATACTATGTACATACTATACACATGCACATGCTTCATACACAGACACACAGACATATGATATGTACACACAAGAACAGCAACATTAATTCACACATAAATACATACATACACACATACAACACCACATACACAGACCTACACATCCTGTACACATACATGCATATACAGACACAGACAGATTCATGCACAGACATACACCCATATGTATACATACACAAAGACATGCATACAGACACATTTGACTTTATATACACACACACACACACACACACACACACACACACACACACACATACACAACTTCATACATACACATCCACACATAGAAGATAACCATTATAATTAGAGATGGGCAAAACAGTTTGCTGATATATTAATTGCCAAACGACCTGCAAAAGAATATTATTTTACCAATTTAAGACAAGGGAGTGTGGGGGATTATATTTACTACGTTCCCCAGTGGCCTCCAAACTGTGGCTCTTCTGCATTTTCAAAACTACAACTCTCAGCATTCTCTGGCAGGCTGCAGACTGGTATCATCTCCGTATACGAGTAAGTTCTGCTTTTAGGAGTGTTGGCACTTTAAATTATCATGATCAAAGTGGTCAACCATGGAGCTTATGTTAATTTGGGGTTATTTTATTATTATTATTAATTCCATGGGACTTCTTATTGACTTCTAGTATCCTTAGTGTATCAGGGTGATCACTCTTCTGAGATTACCCATGGGCGAATGTCTTTGGAACAGAACTATGGTGTGTCGTGGACCGCTGACCGTTCCTGTAGTCACCATCACTGCCATAGACCATATGAGTTGACCATAGACGTTCCCCATATTGACATTCCTAGAGAGTGTTACTGATCCTGATGGATATGGAGCTGTATGATCCCCTGCGTCTTCCGTCCTCCCTCCAGTCTTCATCATCTATGTTACATTTTGTAAAGACAGATTGTTATTTCTGGAGGAACATTGAGCGTGAGCTCATCCTAATCAGTGCACTGAACTGGTTAATGATAGTAACTGCGTTCTTTCTACTCAGTCCTGTCTCACTTTGCTCCCTCGTCACGTTCCCATCGTATCTACCCCACGGCTGCCAAGTGACCTAGTTTAATGAGTGACACTCTGCGTTCCGCTTGCTTTTCACTGAAACACCCTCTCCCTTTAATATCTCCCCGTCCAGCCCTCCCTCTGCCTCAGTTCTTTGATTCCAGTCCAACGGCAAAAGATGTTTTCTGTGTCCAAGTTTGTGCTGAATTATTTTTGTGTCCTACTGTCCCCTTGTATAAAAGAAAACCGTAAAAAAAAAAAGATTCAGGCTGCACGGAGAAAGCACGCTCTATGCTCAGCGGCAATACTCCGAGAGGCTTATGCGAGGCACAGACATAAGATGGCGCCCGGACGTTCCGAACGCCCAAAGATCTTTTGTCTGAAAATCTTTTATACAGATGCAAGGGGAGCGCAGACAAAATATTCCAGCAACAGGGAACATCGAAATTTCAGGGGATACGAGAGAGATTGGCCAAACAAATCCAACCCGGTTGCTATTTACCCCCCAGATTAGTCACTCAAGGGTGTCTGATGTTGTCTAAAGACGTGACGCTCATCACTCATTCTCGCCAAACGATCTCAAGGAATCGGAAAGGGATCACCTCTCCTTCATTGGGGCTTTTGTACTAGAATAGAGGGAGTGGCTAGACAGTCGCAATACAGTAAAATTTCACAATCCATTCATTATCCAGTAGGTATGTCTGCAAAACTGCCAACAGGGTGCGTCTGTCATGTAACCCCCCCCCCCCTCCAATTTAATTCAAAAACATTTTTTAAATGTCTCATGAAATTGTAAAAAGTGCTGCAGATTTTAGTCTCCTACTAATGACATTACTGCTAGGTTCTGTGTCCAAGGATATTTTTATTTCTCAGAGCTGCAGTACCTGTCCTGTCCACTAGAGTGCTTACTCTTCACCACTATAGAATACATACATGAACTCATAAAAAGTTTGTGCTGGCAATAGTAACCAGCTATATCTTCTACCGTTATGAGCAGTTATGTGTTTTTCTGCTTAATGTTGTGCTTTTTTCCTTTTTGAATTTTTTTATTAAAGAAGTAGAATTATCTAAAGGAAGTAATTTGATAATTGATATTATGGGTTATAAATGCACCCTGGCACGTGTAGTTCCCCTTCCCCACTTCTCTTGGTAGCTAATACAAAGGGCATTATCTAGGAGGGAGTCCTGGTGCCTGAGGGGGCCCATAGGTTCTGCTTCCACATAAGAAGACAAGAGTTTTATGAACGAAACATGGTCGTTGTGGGGCCCTGTTTCAAATTTTGTATTGGGGCCCAGGAGCTTCAAGTTATGTCTTTACTAATGATTAAATGGGTTTTCCCATCAGAGACATTTATGAAATATCCACAAGATATGTCATAAATGTCAGATAGATGAGGGTCCCACCTCTGGGACCCGCACCTATCTCTAGAACGGGGCCCCCTAAACCCCGTTCTACTGCTCTGTGTTGTGTCTGAATCATCTGATTTATGACCATGAATTACGGAAACAGTGTAACTCGCTGAGCTGCGCTGTTTCTATAAGTCCCATAGAACTGAATGGCAGTTACGGAAACAGCATAGCTCGCATGCTACGATGCTTCCGTAACTGCCATTCACTACAATGAGACTTATGGATACAGCGCAGCTCAGCGAGTTACACTGTTTCCGTAATTCATGGTCATAAATCAGATGATTCAGACACAACACAGAGTAGTAGAACGGGGTTTAGGGGGCCCCGTTCTAGAGATAGGTGCGGGTCCCAGAGGTGGGACCTTCATCTATCTGACATTTATGACATATCCGCAGGATATGACATAAATGTCTCTGATGGGAAAACCCCTTCAATATTAACCTTCCCTGGAGTTGCACTCTAAATCTTAATGAAGTTATTTTTTTAACTTAAAAGTGGTTGTCTGCTTTGGAAAATTACATTTTCTCAAAAGAGTCCCCAAAAGCCTTTTAAAAGGTATTCCACTGCTGTGATCCCTAGTGATCAGCTGTAATCTGTGTGGGAACCTGGTTGGAAGTGTTTATTTTAGCTGCAGTGCCACCACAGGTGAAATCAGGCATTACGTTATGAAATCAATAGGCTGTCCTTGTAATGCATGGATGTGCCGGGTCCTTCAGGGAGAGAGATATGTTCTTCGTAGTCATTCTGCTATCTAGCTAATAGAGAAGGGTCCCGAAGTTAGAGTTCCTCTATTTCAAAATTATTTTCTAAACCAGACATCCCCTTTAAAGGAACACCATAGACAAAACTGATATACTTTGTTATACCCAGTGCAGGGCCTGAGGGACAGAGCACCAAGGATTTTTTTCTTTAGTGTTGATTGAATCTCTATGTCACGCGCCGCCCTCTGATGCCATGTAATAGGCATAACACAGTGTATACGTTTTGCCTGAAATGTTCCTTTAAAAGACCACAACAGTGAGGAATTGCATAAAGGATAATTGAAGTTAAAGACAATCAGTTGGCAGGTCAGGCCAAAAGGACTGAGTCTGCCTCGGAAAAGTAACAGATCTCCCCGCTCCTTGCTAATGGTCTTTCCATATGGCTCACGTCTGTCTGCACTGTCAGGGAGACGTGAGCGGAGCTGCCTGAAATGAGTCTGAAAGACTGAAGAGATTATACAGTTAAAAGAGCATTTGATGATCAAGCTGTGTCACTCTCTAAAACGACCCATTTTCTCTTTAACCTTTTAACTGCCGATAACTCTACTCAAAACGCAATGAAAGCAGCAACATGTGGATCAATAAAATAAATGTGTCTTCAATCTCCTATGTAAAATAAGTACCAGGGAAGTACCATGGCCCCTGACCCCCCCATCAGATGCCACTTACAATATTCATGTTCTTTTTACCCCAAAAATCTACCCCACTGTCAACAATAAATATTTTAAAGGGTTCCCATGTGACAGCCGCTGCAGCGAATCACAGGCTGCAGCGGTTTCCTGGGATGAGAGATCATGTGCTGCAGTTTTTCACAGCGGACATTCCGGGCATGAAACTGCACCAAAGTCTGGTGCGGTTTTTCGCCAAGAATTCCGTGCGGTGCACAGGGCGGATATGCTGCGTGCTTTTACGCAACGTATCCGCCCCGTGTGAACTCAGCCTTAGGCCGGATTTATACAAGCGTGTACACTTTGCGTGCGCAAAAAACGCAGCTTTTTGCGCACGCAAGAAGTACTTAACAGCTCAGTGTGTCAGCTGCGTATGATGCGTGGCTGCGTGATTTTCGCGCAGCCGCCATCATTATGACACTCTGTTTTTAGGTTTGTAAACAGAAAAGCACGTGGTGTTTTTCTGTTTTCATTCATACTTTTTACTGCTGTTGCAAGAATCACGCGCGTCACACGGAGGTGCTTCCGTGTGGTGCGCGTGATTTTCACGCACCCATTGACTTCAATGGGTGCGTGATGCGCGAACAACGCACAAATATAGGACATGTTGTGAGTTTTACGCAGCGGACTCACGCTGCGTAAAAATCAAGGACTGTCTGAACGGCCTCATTGACTAACATAGGTCTGTGCGAGGCGCGTGAAAATCACGCGTGTTGCACGGACGTATTACACGTTCGTCTAAATAAGCCCTAAAGGTAATTTCACATTACATCCTGCCCATCTGTTTAATGTATACACCGGGAAAGCTCCCATAACGTATGGTAAACAGTCCCATACACCTGATGGAGGTTAAAAAAGCCTCAGTTCGGGTGGGACTGCGCTATCTTATGCAGTGGCGTCCAGTAAATAAAAAAAATGATACTGCACGTTTTTTATGTCCATATAATGTATGCGCCAGGATCTTTTCCGCCGCATATGATAAATGGACAGGCAGGACGTAATGTGAAAACAGCCTTACCAAAACATAGGCCTTGTTCACACTGTGCTAAAACAAAAGCACCAAATGCCCACAATACATAACATGATAAATGGATTGGGGGGCACCAAAGGGCAATTCCGCACAGGGCACCCTGTAGCCTAAGGCCGGCCCTGCTGACGGGTTCAGTGACAATGGGTCCCGCGTGTTTCTGACATGCAGGATCCACCTGTTATCGATCACATCTAACGATGAACTTAGATGTGATCGGTAACAGCTCGATTTTGCATGTCAGAAACACGCAGGACCCACTGTCACTGAACCCGTCAGTGCCGCTGACCTGACGGATTCAGGTCTCAGTGCACGATACAGCTGATATGTATACAGGATACAAAGCAGCTGTATCTCAAAAAGGAAAAATAATTTTTAATAAAAAGTAATTAGAAAGTTTCACCAAACACACTGATACACATTTATTATTATTTTTATTTTTTTTTAAAAACCAAAATTTTCAATGGTGTACATTGCCTTTAAATTGTTCGCTTTATAAACACATCTAATCTCTTGGTACTGCAGGACCTCCCACTGTTTTTGTTTTGTCTTTTTTCATTTAGCTTTTTTTATTGGTTGTTTTGAGAATTGTCCCAACAAGGAAGGTAAACTTCTTTTTTGTCAGGAAGTGATTCTTGGTTGATGGAGTCATGAGTGAACCACGAGTTGATGGCTGACAAACGGTCTACTGACATGGTCTACTGCTACTGACATGTTGTGATTTATTTTGTT
Organism: Rhinoderma darwinii; assembly: GCF_050947455.1. Classification (NCBI taxonomy): domain Eukaryota; kingdom Metazoa; phylum Chordata; class Amphibia; order Anura; family Rhinodermatidae; genus Rhinoderma; species Rhinoderma darwinii. Next base: position 594,477,323 of record NC_134687.1, read on the forward strand.
CATTAAAGCAATAATGATATTTATATAGAGTTTTTTTTAATGAATTTTTTAACAGTTGGTTTTGTAACCCTTAATAAATGCTGTGGCCGACACCAGCATCAGCCCCTATACCTTGTCTCTTGGTTTTATTATAGTGTGTTGGTGAGTTTAATTAAATGGAGTTTTATTAAACGATGGTATTTACGTGACTTGAGCCTTATGGGATATGCATACTTAGTATATCTTGCGGCAGTTTATGTATTATCATTAATAAATACTTAGCACTCACTTTGCCCCAGCAATAACAGCTGATCACTAGGGTTCCCAGCCATTCTTTCATCCTCGGGGGAGTGACTTCTGGGCAGGGGTTGTCCAAAGTGGACAAACTCTGTAACATGCTTTTAATCTAACTACTCAGGAGTCAGCCATTGTTATCGTTCTTCACCATGGAGACACAGGACCACATGTTATGGGACAGGCGATGCTATGCTTTCAGCAGATTCTCAGATCCTCGTTTCACAGGAAAAAAAAAAGTGTGTTTCTATCGGAAAACGGCAGTTTGTAACTATCTGAAACATTAACATAACTATTATTCTGCTTGTTAGCCTTGAGCTGGGAAAAGGAAGTGTTTCAGGGGAAGGAAGATGCTGCAACATAGAACATCTTAGAGAGACAAGGGCCTGCACAAATTGATTTTTAGCTTGAGCTGCAGACTGCAGACATTTTCCAATTAACATTATGAAAAAATTAATTTCCCCTAGTGCAAATTTTTACCAGCAATATCTTGACCCTTATAGAATCTTAAAGGGGTTGTCCAGGCATGGGGTGGTTTTTCATACTAGGTCATGAGTATATGATCGGTGCTGTTCCGGCTGCCTCCAGGTACCAGAAGGCTCTGTACACTGTATAGCGGTCGTGCTATGGACAGGTCATCAGTATGAAAAACTGCGCCCTGTGCCCGGACAACCCCTTTAATCGACCAACAGTTAGGGAAAAGTAGAGTTTTGGTTAAGACAAAACACAACCAAAAGATACCACGGTGCCCCCATAACAGAGGTAAAAACAGAGTTGCTCCTCTGTTCTTTATGATTGGGCAGAGTATTGATGCCTGATAATTATCCTTAGGAAGGCAGCTTTGTCATAGGAATTTGCCTTCTCCATAAGGCACCTGAGGGGGTGCGTGCGACCACATGGCCCTCAGATGGGCATCAGATACATTGTTACAGGTTCGTAAAAAAAAAAAAAAAAAAGATTGTGTCACTTTTCATGGATGCTGGGCGGGCTGTGACAATCCATTCATTGATGCGGTTGTCACAAGAGGAGGTTCTCTTTACCATAGGTCATTTTTGTCTAAGTTGACTTTATTGCATTATATAAGTATATTTTTAGTCAAATTATTTTAGTTTTTTTCTGATTAAATGGTTTAATGTCCAGAAAAGACAAGGAGCAAACGCCAATAAATTCTTCTTTTCCATTCATTCCATTATGACAGGCGAGACAGGCACGGCATTTTTGATTGTTATTTTAGTTTTATATTTTTTTACATGGTTGCCAAAATGTTTTTATTTCTCCTCGAAATTTTCGAGAGATGCAAACAACCTTATATTTTTTACGTTTATTTTTGATACTATTGTTTTTGTTTTCTATACAAATCATTTAACAATAATGAATTTTAATATAATTTTTTTGTTTTTTCTGTTTTTTTTATTTCTTTTTTCTTGTTAGAAGATTGACTGAAAAGTTAATTGTATTTGCTTATCTGTAATAGACTTGTTGCATTATAGACCTGGAAAGAGAAGAAACAGAATGTTTTTATATCTTCTCGGATACTAATAACTTTGGCTGGCCAGGCCGGAGACTTTTGGCAGGTTGCTGCATGGGAAATGTGTGACGGATTTATTCTACAATTCATATTGCAGAGTCTGATTCTCGGTGAAACAATGTCTTCTTCAGAGCTTAAGGGATATTGGGACACAATAGTGCCCATTTAACCATGCCAGGACTTGTGGGAATGTATGGGCTATTGAAAGAAGTAGCATTTGTTGTGCTCAGTAATGTGTGGAGCAGCTGACGGCTGGTTGTTCTCCAGGAGACCAGATGACGCCAATGAGGAGCTCCAAGTCTTATTGTGTCTACTTGCCCAAAATCCTTATTTACAGGCGTCCTGCTGGTTTCCAAATATATGTATTTATTTATTGAAAATAGATGTAATGTAGATGAAAATGCTGGAAATATGATAAAATATCAAAATAATAAGATATATACTGGTTTTTTTTACATTTCAGTAAACAATCTCAATAGAAAATGTAGCATTTACGTTATTCTTATATTCTTAGAATTTTCTACCATTTAGGCAGCTTTTTAGCACAAGTATAGCCACTTTCTTCAGCTGAGCTGCATTGTCTATTGGAGTCTGAGGTAGTCTGAAATCCACCTTCTGTCTCATCAGAGGCTCAGGCTGTTGTGGCTTTTGCTTCACCCAACTCCAATACTTTACACTGCAGCTCAGCTTACTCAAATTGACAGCTGTGTAGAAGAACAAACTCTTTCAGGATGTCAATGCATGATGACCAGTTCCCAAGGAAAGTATTATTTTAAAATGAACAGGTAATTGCGTATATGAGCTCATATATATATATATATATAATGGTTTATTGACATAAATATTCGCAAGATTTCAACACGCCTAACCTTAATTATTCATATCAATCTTCAATAGTATAATAAATACATTTCAGTTCACTGTTTGAAGTAGACTTTGCGTGGACGTGTACCTCTAATGACGATGGTCATGGCCGTCATCCTGCCAGAAGTTTAGACGGGATGGTGGAGGATTATTGCTTAAACAGTCATATGCCACAGGTAGTACGTGTGTCTGAGAAAGGGAAATTTGATTTCGAGCCTGTTTGGGGACTGGGACTGATGTGGATAATGGCAAACTCTAAAGAATACATTGGTGCTATATAAGCTACAGAAAAAAATAAAAAATGTTACAATTGCAAATTTTATTTTGGCCACTGGGGGCACTGTTAATTCTAAATCATTCTTTAATTTCATTAAAGAAAACAAAAACATGCCACAATAAAGTGTATGAGTTGCAAGAAATCAGATTCTATCTTTCAGTGTCGGAAAGCAGAGATCTGATTGGCTGCTCCATTTTTCATACACGGAGATGATAAAACTATCTATATGAACCCAATCCGTTTCTTTCTTTGTTTTTTTTTTACATTTAAAGCAAATTCTAAATAATCTTTACATTGAAAGAGATGTTTTCTGTAATCGCTGATTTACTGTACGAGCATCTGGTTTCAGCGTCCCCGCAGAAGGGAAAAAATGGATTTTGTAACGAAAAGAGAAAAAACAAAATGTGATTAAATTTGAGCTGATTACATTTGTTTAGCCATTTAATGACATCAGGCTGCTATTAGCATTCGTGCTTTATGTCAAACTAAGTGGGGCTGCCCCAGAAACATTTCCTATCGGTAATAATAATAAATTTAATTGTTTTGGAAAAATTGGGCTGAGATCCTGTTTCCAGCAGAGAAAGAACAGAGTATTAAATTTAAAAAAAGACAAAAAAAAATAAAAATAAGCAGCAGAAGCAGCAAAAAAAAAAAAAAAAGTAGGGCTCGGATGTCTAACGTCTGCAGTAATCTCACATGCCTCGCAGTGCCAAAACGACAAAATAAAGAGGCGGTTGGTGATGAATATTTTAATTCCGTAATCCCTCGTACCCCTGTCACTGTTAACACATTGATAAGTGCAGAGCGGCGAGCGCTCAGCAAGTAAACCCCATCGCTTTGACTGACATCCTTTCTCTAGACTATTTACCTAAAGACTATGCATATTAAAGGCAGCCGCCGATAGGCTCTCTGTCTTGAAGCGGAAGATTAAGAAAGGGCTCGTTGCTGAAAGCGCTCACCTTTCCAGAAACCTTCTAGCATTTCCTGTGCAAACACTTAAAAAATAATAATTTGTGTGAATGTCATAGGGTCTTCATTTGACCCCCCCACCCACCCACCCGAACTTTTAGAGGACCACAGGAGGGAGCGAGAAAGAGGGATGTAAAATTATAGTTTTAAATAAGATCTGAGAAATAAGAAAAAAAAAATGGTGCTTACAAAAAAAAATATTTGGATTAAATTACAAGTGGTTTTTACTACTTTTCAGGCTGATATTTTTGAATTTTTTGCTTCTTTTTATCATTTCAGATACATATCATGCCACCCAGACCAGCTTTGTTCCACATTCCGTAATATAATTTCATCCTAATTTTTTATGTCTATTTTTTCCTGTTTTACAAATGCAATAACAAGCTGTTAAACTCGCTCATAGCATTGCAAACAGCATTTGGTAGCTGGCATAGACGATGGTTTGGCTGAAACACCGGCCAGCTACAGAATAGAACCAATGAGGCAATAAGTCCATCTCTCCGCACGACGTGGTAACATTATCTAGCTCCAGGTGTAAAAAAGAATCCATTCCTGGATGGGACTAATTTCAGGCAACATATAGAGAATGGTGCTCCAGGGGGCACCCCCTCTTGCCACATGCGCCCCCTAGACCATCAGTCACCTTAGCTTCAAAGGACATTATGTATTGCAACTCAACATATCAAGCAGTGACGGAATGATTGACTGGAAAGTCATTGACAAATATTTTTGGCCACTCTATCTAAGGCAAAGCTAAACTGCTGAGCTTAGTAATGAATTATAATTCTCCGGTCATGACTTCTTCTAACACAAGTACCTAAAGGGCTCTCAAAATAGTAGGTGATATTGACTGCACAGGGTTCTAACATGTGGAGCCCTGCAGCCAATAGCAGTGCTGGGTTGGACATATGGATGGCACAATTATGCCCACTAACAGCATACCAGTCATTAACTGGCCATATGCTAACCCCCACTGACTCATTGGACCCATTCCATAATTGTATATTGAGTCATAACCTGCAAACAAATGTTGTGGGGAAAAGTACTTAATCTTCACTGAGAAATGTAGCAGGTAGTCGTTGAGCTGGCACATTGCCGATAGGATTCGACTTTCAAAGGCGATTAAGAAAGTATACTACACCACAAGGGCAAGAACATGTCAGAAAAAGGACAATATTTTATAGGGTCACAAATAATTAATTTACACTATTGGTCTTTTGTGGCTACACAGCCATTGGCACCATAAGTCGTGGACCTATAGGGTCTTATTTGTGCCACGTTATGTCCTTTTCCACTGTGTAGCCCACTAAGACCATCTTGGTCATATAGATAAAATAAATACAGCATTGTCCCACTTTTAAAACTCAGCTCTCACCGGGGCCAATGTTTCTCTTTACTAGACTGGGTCTAGTCATTGCACAATTTTATACTAATAACCTTCCTTTTGGACATCAATGAGAACAAGGTCCTAATATTGTGGTTTTTTTTGGTCCCATGATGTATCATTTACGATGATAATTTTTGTAATTTTTCCCATATAGGATTGTAAATGCCGCCACCACGAAGTCACTGAGAAAACCCCCGCCCCCAAAAAAAACAACAAGGGGGCAGAAACTGATTCAAATTTAGTAGTGTGGGAAAATACATCTTAGGGTATGTTCACACGCAGTGGTTTCAGACGTTATTCGGGCGTTTTACGCCTCGAATTACGCCTGAAAAAACGCCACTAATATGCCTACAAACATCTGACCCTTGCTTTCAATGGGAATTACGATGTTCTGTTCCCACGAGCCTTTATTTTACGCGCCGCTGTCAAAATACGGCGCATAAAATGACGGTTCGTCAAAAGAAGTGCAGAACACTTCTTGGGACATTTTTGGAGGCGTTTTTTCATTGACTCCATTGAAAACAGCTCCAAAAACGGCCGTAAATAACGCCACGAAAAACGCGAGTTGTTAAAAAAAGTCTGAAAATCAGGCGCTATTTTCGCCTGAAAACAGCACCGTATTTGCAGACGTTTCTGGTCACTGCGTGTGAACATACCCTAATAGAAAAGACAATGCTTAATGGATGGGAGCACAAAGTCCTTATCATGAGCAGGTATGTAACATATTTACTAATGGTGTCTAAGAGTTAGAGGGCGTAAACTTAGACAGGGGGTCACAAAATGCTCCAAATTTATCACCGTGGAGCATGCTGCATGATATTTTTGGGGCATCATGCATTACCTGTTAGGCTCTGTTCACACTGAGTTTTTTGCAGGCAGAAAATTCTGCCTCAAAATTCTGTCTGGATTGTGATCTGCCAGCACGCCGTTTGCTGCAACTTGCGCTGCGTTTTTTGCCCGCGGCCATTGTGCGCCGTGGGCGAAAACGCCGCAAAATACGCTTTCTCTGCCTTCCATTGATGTCAATGGGAGGTCACAGACGTAAACGCCTGAAGATAGGGCATGTCGCTACTTTTTCCCACGAGATGGTTTTTCCGTTCGTGGAAAAAAAAACACCTCTACCTCCCATTGAAATGAAGGGGAGGCATTTCGGCCATTTTTTGGCGCGTTTTCCGACGCGGTTTCCGCATCAAAAAAACGTGTCAAAAAACTCTGTGTGAACAGGGCCTTAGACACTTTTTCTTTTCCTTATACCACTTTTGAATTGGTAATTTTGTGAGAGAATTTTGTGCCATTTTTTGCAGTACATTTTTTGCGCCCATTGGCACATTGTAAGCCACGCCCTTTCCATTATGCCACACCCTATTTTCTGAATACTTTTAAAAATGTCTAGTGAGGTGCAAGCATCAAAATAGTTTTTATTCTTCTCTTGACGCTCCCTTTTAAGAGAACGCCTGCTTTGGACTACTCCTTTTCATATGCCCTATTGGGCATTTTGAGGTAATAGATGGGGTCCTTTTTGATTGGACCCCTAATCTCTTAATCTCTAGGCACGCATGGCCTTGTGCTTTTAAGGAACGGCAAACCCCTTTGAAATCAACCAATCCAAACCCCCAAATTGTCCTCACTGTGTGAAAATGGTTAATCCAAACTGGACAACCCCCCTGGATGTGGAATATTGACGATTGACCTTCTCCATTGTCGGCAGGCTTTAAGACTTGTTAGAGCCTCAACCTAGAAATGCCATTCAGGAGCAGCGAAGAATCATTCTTGTGGATTTGGGGAAGAATACTGTATGCTTAACCTAAAACTGTGAAGATGAGATGTGTGTCAGGAGTGAGACAGCTCGTGTTCTGCAGAAATTAAACGTGTTCCCAACTACGAGACAGGATTTCACAGCCATGCCTCTGTGTGCTGGCACCAAATGCCCTTAGCACAGGACACATACATTCCAGAACTGGCAGGAAGACCTAATTGGAAGTCACCCACTTGTAAATCTGCACAGATCCCCTGCACCTGCTCTCCCTCCATTTGTAATGCTAAAATAGAGTCCCAAGTCTGCTCGTTCAGCTAGAAACTCCAAATCCATAGCAACGGAGAGACTGCCCTGCTCCAGTCAACGTGTCCTGCATGTTATGCTAATGAAAAGAGCTGGCACAGAGAGCGGTTTGTTTGCGGTGCGATGCTGTAAGCTGAACATGATATATTATTTGTGCATGATCCCTGCGAATAGTCATGAATATACATTAGTTGCTGAAATGTCATATCTGACCGTTCTGGCACACCGGAGATGGAACATGCGAGGACCCGCCACTTTACTACCTGGGAGGGAATGGAACTGGACATTTCTATGTAAAGGCTCCTCAATTATCTCAGGTCTATTATCATCTAACTATACCTTACCTGTCTTCCGGGGGAACAAATGGGCTTTACATATAAAAATGTTATCAAATGAAATATTATGCCAGAGCTACCCTTTAATGCCCATCACTACCCGTCACAAAGAAACATAGGCATAGCTGTACAAAACATTAGGCTATGTCCACACTGCAGATTTTGCTTGGCGGGTCCCAATGCTAAATCCGCCGCAGAATTATTCTTGCCGTCAGCAGAAAGATTCCTACTCCCATTCACTTCCATCAGAGGTTTGGGCGGAATCCGCTAGCGGGAAAAAAAGCGTCCGCCTCAAAATTGGATTGCACTCATTTGTAGATGGAAATATACATTATCTATTGGCCTAGATGGGATGGAAATGGATACGTTGTTGCTACGTAAGCCTTGACTTTAATAATGGAAACAATCGCCAGCATTATTGAGAGATTTTGTCGCATTAGCTAATAATAGGCTTATTTTATCTTTAGGAATTATTTTCTGTTATTTTTACAGCGCTGACATATTCTGCAGCATTTAACACAGCTTGTATCCATTATCCATGGTCATTGTTCCCAATGGGGTTCACATATTCATATCTAATACATCATGAGGCTCATTGCACAAAATGCCAAATAACCTAGCAGTGCTGTATGTCTTTGAAAGGAATAAGGAAACCTATACAAGCACATGGAAAACATAGAAACGCCATGCAATTATCGCACTAGGTGGATCGAAAGGTAGGTTAGTGAGAATGGCGTGTACAAGGAAAATTCCGGCCTTAGGGGTGTGCGACCTGTGCCATTGCACAGGGTGCATCACTCCAGCAGGTGAAAGGGGGCGCTACGCTGGCTCCCTTCCCTTGCTTGTGTTTCAGAAGCGCCCAAGCCCGCCGTCTCAGTAGCTGCTTTTCCGCCTGGGCGCTTCTTCTCTCAGAGGAGTCCGGCTGCTAGCAGCATCACAGGACATGAGGACGCCCGTGCCGCCCGTCGGGACCACACCTCCCATGGCCGGAGGCACCGGCTGCTACAGCGGTAGCGACGCCACATTCAATAGTTTCTCCGTCCTTAAGCAAATACTATTAAACACTATAGCAGAGCAGGGAGGTATCTCCCTGCATTGCTATCTACTAGCCCCACTGTAGCTCCCTGAAGGAGTGAAATCCCCTTGTGGCCGGGGATGTGAACGAAGCCTCGAATTACGCCTGAAAAAAACGGCTCCATTATGCCTACAAACATCTGCCCATTGCTTTCAATGGGTTTTACGATGTTCTGTTCCCACGAGGTGTAATTTTATGCGTTGCTGTCAAAAGATGGCACGTAAAATGAAAAAGAAGTGCACGTCACTTCTTGGGACGTTTTTGGAGCAGTTTTTCATTGACTCAATTGAAAAACAGCTCCAACAACGTCCGTAAAAAACGCGAGTAGTTACAATAAGGTCTGAAAATCAGGAGCTGTTTTCAAGCGAAAACAGCTCTGTAATTTCAGACGTACTTTGCTACTGCGTGTGAACATAACCTAAGGAGGAATCATGGGAAATTTATATTTATCATAACACTGTATCCATAATAAGAATCCATCTGCTCTTTGAGGAACTTGGATGGGATCCCATTATAAATGTGGCGAAGGGGAGCAAATAATTAAGATTAAAACTTTATTAATTTTAACTCTGTAAAATTAATAAACATCTTATTTTCATATTTAATAGTACATTCTCATTTTATATATCTTCTAACATTTCATTTCAACATATCAGTAGATATCTGGAACCCCAGAATTCCCAGAACAAAGAAGACATTGTGCTTGCTAATGTATCCCAGCACCAGGTCTGAAATTACCATAGTTTGGAACCAATGACACAGATCTTCTTCAAAGACACCAATCATCATAGGGAATGTATCATCAGAAAATGGTCTATTGTTTTCAACTTTTTATGTTAAGCATATTTTTAAGAATTTGGTGATTTTTTGTACATTTTCTATGTCATTATCTACAGTATATTAAATAATAATCCTACAATATTGCAATTTTCACCCTGGCCACTGAGCCACACAATAGACTGACCCTTCCTGTTCTGTAGAGATCACTTCTCAGCAGTCATCTCATTATCATCACAGGCAGGATTACAATGATATGTAACACCTCTATACAGAGAACACTGGATCCACCACTCATAATTGATTGACACTTCCTGTTCTGTAGAGATCACTTCTGAGCAGTCATCTCATTATCATCACAGGCAAGATTACAATGATAGGTAACACCTCTATACAGAGAACACTGGATCCACCACTCATAATTGATTGACACTTCCTGTACTGTAGTGATCACTTCTCAGCAGTCATCTCATTATCATCACAGGCAGGATTACAATGATAGGTAACACCTCTATATAGATAACACAGGATCCACCACTCATAATAGACTGACACTTCCTGTTCTGTAGAGATCACTTCTCAGCAGTCATCTCATTATCATACAGGCAGGATTACACTGTTAGATAACACATATATAGATAACACAGGATCCACCACTCATAATAGACTGACACTTCCTGTTCTGTAGAGATCACTTCTCAGCAGTCATCTCATTATCATTACAGGCAGGAGTACTAGGTAACACCTCTATATAGATAACACAGGATCCACCACTCATAATAAGACTGACACTTCCTGTTCTGTAGAGATCACTTCTCAGCAGTCATCTCATTATCATCACAGGCAGGATTACTCTGATAGATAACACCTATATATAGAGAACACAGGATCCACCACTCATAATAAGACTGACACTTCCTGTTCTGTAGAGATCACTTCTCAGCAGTCATCTCATTATCATCACAGGCAGGATTACAATGATAGGTAATACCTCTACATAGATAACACAGGATTCACCACTCATAATAGACTGACAATTCCTGTTCTGTAGAGATTACTTCTCAGCAGTCATTTTATAATCATTACAGGCAGGATTACAATGATAGGTAACACCTCTATATAGATAACATAGGATTCACCAATTCCCCCCTATCCCTTCCTGCACAATGACCTCTGCACAGGTCACAGAGCATGCCCACTACACTCTCCTATAAAAGTCAATGGTTAGCCCTGTCCTGTTAATTAAGGAAAAAAAAATAGGCCATACTTTCCCTTTAAATATAAACTTAATGGGCACGCTCAAAACCACTTCACTGAAATTGATGGCCACAATAGCAATAGGTTGGGGATTCTAGCTTTCAGAAATTTGTGACCAAAAGGACATTGGAGTACATTGTACGAAAAAGCTGCCATTCTTTTATTGTGGGTGGTCTGTAGGGTCCTAGCTCACAAGTCTCACTGTTATCTATACACAACTGAGTCACATCTTAAATTTTTAAAACAAAGTAACTTAATATGGCAAGAAAATGTCACACTGCCCCCTAGAGGATGGTAAAGTTATCTGATATAACTATTGATAAACAATAGTGTGTGTGTGGGGGGGGGGGGGACGGGACTGAGGATCTAAAAATAAAAGCAAAAAAAATTACATGACTTTAAGTTGCTAAACCAGAGATTGGTGCAACCATAGAAAAGCTTTTGCAGCATATAGTCACTGCCTCTCCTGCTGGAGAATGCCCCACTGTTTGTAATGCACTACTATAAACCTTGCACCCATCCATCCCTGGCATCCAGGGTTTAGGCTGATCGTCTTGCACTATATGTCTGTCACTCTGTGTTCTATGTCCAGAGACAGACTCTCAAACTCTGCAATGGTACCATGTCACTAGTAGTGGTGGGTCTATATTTGCGAGACGGGCAAGTTCTCCATAGGCAGAGACGGCCTATTCCCTTACCCTCTGGGCCCGTGTACAGATAAATAGATTGCATATGGGGCATGTATTTACTAGTTATTTCCAACAAGCCACCAGGTTATAAGGAAATAACACAATATAGTAACGAGTGCATATTGTTAGGGCCTGTTTAATTCACGGCAGTGCCCCTTCTTGGCTGCCATGATTAGTAGGGCAGGCAATGTGCTTGTCTGCTGCAGAACTGGTGTGTGTCTGGGCCTGACTAACGTCTACCAAGATTGTTACTGTTGGACTGATTTACATACATTGCTAAGTGACAGTTGACAGAAGTGCATAAACTCAGCTTATAGATGATTAATGAGGTGCTGTTGGCCAGCGCTGGCTCGCTTGCCTTCTCTTTAGGGGACTTCGAAAGCTGTTTTAGCGGATTTCTTTTCCATCGCACTAGATGTGACTGTGTGGCCTCTTTTATGAGCTCCAAGGACCCTATTTTCTTCGGGTGACCCTGATTACACTGGTGACTGGCGCCTGCCATCTGGGCATTGCTTATTCCTCTGTATTTTTCTGCTAGGACTAAAAATAAAGTATATTTAAATACAAGTTACTCTTATTAAATCATGCCATTTTTTAATAAAATGTCTTAAGAAAATATGCAAATAGTTTGGATTAAAAACTGTTACGCGTATGCAGCTCTTAAGCAGACCTATGTGTCTGCATGGTTATAGATTACAAACCATTTGGAGTCTGTTTCTGCATTTAAATGTTCTTCTATTCCATCTTCCTACTCTTCTACTATCTATAAGTCACCAAGTAGAGGGTTAGAGAGAGTGGAGTAACACATGACTTCAGGATCAGACTACCTAGGGTTTGTTTGTAGTCTGTAACCGTGGAGACATATAGGTTTGCAGAGGAGCTGTATAAAACAAATGATAGGAGATTTCTAATCAAGACTATATAAAGTTGATTCATGTTTTATTTTAGATGCACTGGAGCAATAAATAAATGGTTGCAAAAGTCTTCATACCCAATGCAAATTTATCCTTCAACTCCTATCTATAAAGGGAATGTAGACGTAAAAAAAAAAAAAAGAAAAGAAGAATGTTAGAATATTTGTATGTTTTTTTTTAGTACATGGCTAAGTACCATTGAAGATTTTTTTTTTATTTTTTTTATTTTTAGGCAGTTGTACGAAGAGCTGTTGTCACATTCCTTTCCTGCCCCTCTTGTTAGTTCATGCAAATATTCAACAGGGGGCAACCATGAGCACAGAAAAAGTTCCACCCAGAGAACATGACATCTGAGGAATGACGGGAAGGACATCAGAATAAAACAATGTCTATCTTGATAAAAAGCTTTAAGCCAAACACCTACCACTACATTACTGGACAAATAAATGGATATCCCTATGTCTAGATTGTTCTAGAATTCTTAATATTTATCCCCATTTGATGAGATACTGGATTTTATGACTACCCTTTATCACAAAACAACAATGTATAATCCGGGAGGGCACTAAACATCAGCTGTGTTTGTTGGGTCTACTTTATCGGAGCGGTTAATGGATAAATAGCTTGATTGACAGCTTGATTGGAGGATTAATGGGGGAATTGATGAATACATTAAGAGACCATTTACACTGTGCATTTTCTCGTGATATTTGTTCAGTATTGTAATGTCTGAGAATTAGTTGCTGATTAAAGGCCATGAATGAGAAACAAGGAAAATGGTGGAATATTTGATCGGGGTTTAATGAGCCAATCCCAGCGGCAGCGCCCATATGGAGAAAGTGGAGTTACCGCAATCGACTATAATATAAAATGGCAGCTGTGACTAGCTCAGGGCTTAATGGCTGACAGGTCACTGTGGCTTTCCAAGCAGTTTAAAAAAAAAAACAATTGGGGCGTGGCCTGGCTGCTGACCGAGATGGCTGCATGAGAGGTTAGCTCCGTACCCGAGATCTTAAAACAGCGACGATAAAGATAACCAAGTACCTTCAAAGACAAGAATCAATCGTGGGAAACTGATGCCGACATGCCTAAGAAGAAAAAACTGACGGCGAAACCGGAGAAGTTGATGGATTTCTTCTTCTCCGCAACATCAGAGAGAAGCCAAGATGGCGCGGCCGCAGAAGCAGGCACAGGCCTCGTGGTGTCTGAACATCCGACCGGACAAAGGGACGCGCGCACTGCAGCGAACATGCCGAGACGCAGTACATCAGCACCTCCCCATCCTCCGGTAATATCTCCAGCAAATAAGTGGAACCAAGAGGGAGAGGAGGGGAGAGACACAGCAACAGACTTACCAGCGAGACGCCATTCAAGAGAGCTCTCCTCATCGGCTCCGTCGTCACCATCCCCCATCAGCAAGAAGAGTCATGCCCAGCAGATACAACTTTCGTCTGTCCTCAGCAATGAGGTAAGCCACGATGTTATTCCAGGGATGGGGGTTCTGGAGACAGCGGACATGTTTGAGGGCATTCCTACATCCGACATGGCGCTTACTGAGTCCAGCATGAAGCACATGTTGCAAGCGTTGAGACGCTCATTGCAAACGGACATTGGCCATTTAATTAATCCTCTCCAAGTAGCGGTGCAGGAAGTGGATCAAAGGGTTCACGCTGTGGAATCCAAGATGGGAGAATTTGCAAGCTCACATAATAATTTAATTGATGCACATTACCAAATGGAATCAGAAGTGCAGTTTCTCCGCACCAAGGTGGCAGATCTGGAGGACAGGTCAAGGAGAAACAACATCAAATTTAGGGGTATACCTGAAAATGTAGCCCCCCAAGAGTTGGAGCAATTTATTCAAAAGTTTATACATGTTATGCTTCCCACATGTCGACCATCTGATATGCTGATAGACAGAGCTCATAGAATCCCTCGCCCTAGACACCTGGAAGAATCAATACCTAGAGATGTATTAGCTCGGATCCATTTTTATCAGACCAAAGAGAATTTAATGGCGGCGACAAGAAAGCTAGGAAATCTACCAGAGCCCTACCGGAAGCTAATGTTATTTACGGATCTATCAGCGGCAACGCTTCAACTTCGTCGACAACTGAATCCGATTACTGCGGTATTGAGAGAAAACAAGATTGTATATAAGTGGGGATTTCCGGTGCGGCTGATTATATCCAGTAATAACGAATTCCACATCGTTAGGAATATGGAAGAAGGGATGGCCTTATTACGCAAGTGGAATTTACAAGCGCCGAATGCAGAGCCAACACAACGACAAATTCCGAGACCGATATCGGATGGATGGCAGTCCGCAAAACAGAGGAGAAGGGATAAGATCTGAGGTTCCTAAGAGAGATCTCGGGTAAACCGAGCGGCTATTTCCTGTAGACTCGGTACTCAGGGACAATGTTCTCTAAACCCGAAAATTTGAGGTTAGCTAAAATGCTAGACCTTTTTGTTTGTCTGCCCGCAAGGGCATTATACACAAAGTCATGGTTACTCATGATTATTCAAGTTTATTGTTTGTCTGTTTTTCCACAAAGTCTGACAATATGTTTAAGTATACGGAGGTCACATCATTATGTGAAAGTTCATCCGCTGACAGGTGCATCTCTAACATATATCAATCTTGTTGTATTTCCCAATGGTACTTAAAATTCTTTCCTTAAATGTAAAAGGGCTAAATAGTCCACAAAAAAGGGCATCCCTGTGGGCGGAAGCAAAAAGCCTATCGTGCGATGTCATATGTGCTCAGGAGACGCATCTTGTACAGAAGGATGCCTTTCGGATGAAGCATCCAAATTTCAGATGCGTTTTTCAAGCACACTATCATTCCAAATCTAGAGGGGTACTTATTGCTATGAAAGATTCCCTGGCTTTTCAACTTATTACTGAGGAGGTGGACCCAATGGGTAGATTTGTCATACTGGTCTGCTCCATTAATAGTGTAATATACACAATAGCATCTATATACGCTCCAAATAAAGGCCAAATAAGATTTGTGCACAAATTATTAAGACGGGTAAATAAGATCAAACAGGGGAGACTTGTCATATGTGGGGATTTTAACACTATATCAGATCCTGAGGTGGATACAACCTCTTCTGCCAGAGGAAATGTACCGTCACTGGGCAGAGTACTGTGGCAGAGGGAGTTGTATGATGTATGGAGAACACATCATACGACAGAACGAGATTATTCATTCTTCTCGGCAGCACACAAAACATATTCAAGAATAGATATGTTTGTAGTAGACAAAGAAAGTTTAACAAAAACTCAGGCGTCCACGATTGAAAACATCACGTGGTCGGACCATGCCGCCATTACTTTGTCAATAGAAGAGACGCACAATTCCAAACAGACATACATATGGAGAAGTAATTCATACATCTTAAATCACTCAAAATATAGACCTATTTTTGAAACAGATTTACAGGAATATTTTGAGGCTAATGTTGACTCGGTGAATGATCCATACACATTATGGAATGCCCATAAAGCTTTTATAAGGGGAACATTTATTAAGCTGGGACATAGGGACAAAAAAGTACGGAATGAACAGATAACTAAGCTTCTTGAAGAAATCAAACAACTAGAAGTACTTAATAAAGCCCAACAAACATCGGCACAAGTAGAGGCCCTGGCGAATCTTAGACAGAAACTCCGTACCTCTCTCCTTTTTCGCTATCAACAAAATTTAAAAAAGGTGAAAGCCAAATACTACTCCCAGAATGATAGAGCAACTAAACTTCTAGCTTCCCGGATCAAGATACAACATACTAAAAATAGAATTCCCTATCTGAAAAATAAAACAGAGAATGGTAAGCTATATAGCCCTATTGAGATTGCTAATAGATTTAAAGACTATTATGGTACGCTCTATGACCTGCGCTCAGACCCTTTTTCTTTCCCAATACTAGAAACAGAAATCCAACAGTTCTTGTCTAAATTAAAACTTAGCAAACTAACGGAAGAACAAATAGAGGAGCTGAACTCTCCTGTGACAAAGGAAGAGATATCTAAAATTATCGCTTCCCTTCCTACATTTAAATCGCCGGGACCAGATGGACTGGCAAATGACTATTACAAAACATTTCAACCTATTCTTGCCCCATACATGCAAAGGGTGTTTGAGAAGGCTATGGAGTCGGGTTCGTTCCCAAGGGAAAACCAGGAGGCCCTAATTGTAACATTGCCCAAACCAGGAAAGCATTCAGATGTTCCACAAAATTTTAGGCCTATATCATTACTGAATTCAGATCTGAAAATTTATGCCAAATTATTAGCTGTTAGATTAGCTCCTTTAATACCTGATTTGGTGAATCCTGACCAGGTTGGATTTGTCAAAAACAGACAAGCCCCGGACAACACCAGACGCATCCTAAACATTTTACATTATCTGGAGACGGAGAACATACCCTCCATACTGGTATCATTAGACGCTGAGAAAGCATTCGACCGGATTAATTGGATGTATGCGTTTTCGGTCCTTAAACATATGGGATTCAGGGGTAACATATTGACAGCCATTATGGCACTATATTCGGCTCCTTCAGCAAGGGTTTTTACAAATGGAGCTCTATCAGACGCGTTCCATATTTCCAATGGGACCAGGCAGGGATGTCCGTTATCCCCCCTAATATTTGTCCTATCAATAGAACCACTAGCACAAGCCTTAAGAGAAGACCCTTTGGTTAAAGGGGTAAAGATAGGAGAGCGGGAACATACCGTTTCACTATATGCAGATGATGTGATCCTCACATTATCAGATCCAGAGGAATCTCTTGAAGCAGCAGTAGACATTATCACGAAATTTGGGCGCATCTCACATTACAAACTGAACACCTCCAAATCTCAAGTTCTCCCCATAAATATTGCTGGTCATTCACTTTCTTTTATGAAAAATCGATTCTTTTTTGACTGGCAACCAAAAGGGATAGATTATCTAGGGGTAGTATTAACCTCAGCTCATAAGGATCTCTATAAACGCAATTATATACCAATGTTAAACATTGTTCAACTTGAGACTCAGAGAATTACTAAATTTGAAATTTCGTGGATAGGACGGATAGCAGCTTTTAAAATGATGCTACTCCCTAAGCTTCTATACCTCTTCCGCACCCTCCCTATCTCAATCCCTAAGTCATTCTTTGCTTCCATACAGAAGATTATCTCAAAATTTATATGGGCTGGGGGTAAACCTAGGACTTCATATACACTATTAACCAAAGATAGGAAAGCAGGCGGGGTTGGTGTACCAGACATATACCACTATTATATGGCCTCTCTAATATCTCCGCTTGTATCTTGGTGGCAAATGGACACCCACAAACATTGGGTACAAATTGAAAACCACGGAGCTCAGCCGTTTAATTTGAAACTGATGATGAAGGCTGCATACTGGAAGATGCCCATTTGTCTAAAGGTTTCTCCATTAATTAAAGCCTCCCTACATATGTGGTCAAAATTTCACGAGCTGTCAATACCAAACAATGTTTTAGATATATATTCCTACCCCACGGAACTAATGGAATTAGCGATCCCAAATTTAAATATGACAACATGGATCCAAAAGGGTATCACGGACATCTCTAAAATATGTGTAAAGTCCCAAATTATGCCTTTTGAGAGAATATCGGATATATATGCTCTTACAGAGAAAGATAGATATAAATATATACAAATCAAACATTTTATGACAGTGAGATGTCAGGAGGAGATCAGAGGTAATGAACCTATCTTTCAGGTATTCACACAGCAAAGCAAAGGGTTAAAACATATATATTCTTTTATTGAGGGAAAAAATAAGTTTGGTAAGACATATCCATTTCGGGAATGGGAAAGAGATTTAGGTATTACCTTTGAAAATGAGGAGTGGGCCAAGGCGTTCAGATGGATTAACAAATCTCTAATATGCAGCTCGCATTATGAATCAGCAATGAAAACAATACTGAGATGGTATTATACTCCAGAACGGTTAAGCAAAATGTATCCAACATCCTCATACTTGTGTTGGAGGAGTTGTGGCCAAAAGGGTACCTTATTACACACTCTGTGGACATGTCCCTGTATTTTAGGGTACTGGAGAAAGATATTCAATATAATCTCGGATATTAGCGGGACAACTGTCATAGGAACACCTCAGGTGGCTTTATTATTTATGGAACTTCAGATTATCCCTCCGAGATACAGAGTTCTGATATGCAAAATATTGGTAATAGCTAAAATTATCTTGTCCAGGTATTGGAAATCCAATTACGTCCCATCAATAGAAGAAGTGATAATAGAAATAAATAATACATATCTGTATGAGAAAATGGTGGCATATGGATCACCGGCTCCCCAAGCCTTTTCGAATATATGGGATGCATGGAAAATAAATCCTAATTTTAAAAACTAATGGCTTCAATGGCTGGGGAGAACGGGAGGGGGGAGAACCTAAAGGTACTAAGTAAGATGAAATGACAAAAACAATCTGAGACAAAATTGTTAAAAATGTATACAAGATAAATGCTAATGTAAGTTTAATGAGGCATCTTAATGTCAACTTTGTGGACTTTATGTATGTTTATGTGTTATTTTACGTGTTATTCAAGGCTTCTGTTATGTTGAAAATATTACTTGACTGTATGTATGACAAATTGTGTAGTACTGTGCTTATGAAAACAATAAGTATATTGTCATGCTTGTTATATGTGAAAACTTTAATAAAAAAGATTGAACCGTAAAAAAAAAACAATTACCATTTATATATTTACATATTATTTTTTAAATATTAGTCAAAATAAATTCCTAAAAGCTATGTCCACCTTTGCCGAACATTTTTCTTAGTGTTCCATTGCATCTAAAATAGAAAATGATGCAACTTGGCAATAGATCTTGATTCAAATTTCATATTGTTTTATGTATACAGAGTTATTTGTCTCCTTGGTAAGGCACAACAAACAAACCTTGTTTAGTATCATTCCACTCTCTACCATTTGTCCCCAAATTCTTGCTACAGAACGTATGTAGGGGACAGATGAAAGGGAGTATGACTAGAGGATTAGATTATTCATCTTAGATTTATTGAGACAAACCAAAAACATTGGTTGCGAATGCGGTCTTTTTTAAAAAAATAAAATAAATGAAGCTTGAAAAAGATCCTAATGGAGGGTTGAAGTGTTGCATATGGGCTAATTAAGGTCCATGCTTTTTCACAAGATTTGACTGTTTTTTTAAATTATTTAGATGGGTGACTTAAGACAGTTCTTTAGTGCTTTCAAAAATGGCTGTCTATTGTTGTCACTTCCTATCTTGAGTTATTTATATAGTAAAAAATAATCCGAAATCCTTAGATAACAATAATGATAAATCATGTTAGGCTCCATGCACACGAACGTGTTTTTGCGTCCGCAATTCCCCCGCAAATCCACGGGAGAATTGCGGACCCATTCATTTCTATGGGCCCATACACACTATCCGTGTTTTCACGGGTCTCCGCATGTCCGCAAATCCGTGCCGCAGAAACTCAGGACATGTCTTATTACGGCCCGCAAATTTGATGCGGACATGCCCATAGAAGTCAATGGGCCCGTGGAAAATGCGGGTACACCTCCGTGTGTCAACCCCAGTTTGCGGACTTGCGGAAGTGTTGCTAGGCGACGACCGGGAATGAGTTCTGTCGTCATCCTGTTTTACCTAGGCTTTTTTTTTTTATCCGCATTTTGCGGATTACATACGGATGAACTGCGGAGGACATTTCACGGAACACGGTCCTGGAATTTGCGGACCAGAAAAACACTACGGTCGTGTGCATGAGGCCTTAGGGCTTTTCTTTGTGATTAACATCAAATGGCCTATAGTTTGCTTTAAAGGGGTATTCCAATCTTATAAAGTGATGTCAAATTGCTAGAATATGCCATCACTTTATTATCGGTTCTTGTCCGACCTCTGGAAGCCCCACCAATCCTGCTAAAGCAGCCTTTTCATTTACAGGATCGGTGGGGGGACCCAGAGGTTGGACCTCTACAGATTATAAAGTCGTAGTGATATGCCATCACTTTCTAAGAAGGGTATATACCTCTTTAAAGTTATTTTGGAATTATAGTTTTGGGAGGGGCGCTTTCGCATTAGTGTCTATCGAATTAGAAAAATATATTCTTCATTAATAGCAAATCATTCATTCTAAAGAGCAATAAGGCATTTACAATAGTCTTTTAGTTATTTTCATAAATTAAATCTCATTTTATGTGAGAAATTTCACAAATCAAATCAATCAATAGGTAAAGAAAAGAATGTGTGGTATTGCATAGGAAGGTACATATAACGGAGGTTGATAGGTAGGGGGCAGTAGTCCTATTGACTGGTTCTTTCTATGGTTAGAGCTCCACAGCATCATGGGATTGCATAGATTTAACCTCAACGTTTTCCTACAAATGTCACAAAAGACATTGCGATCATCACAGAAAATGTAACATGGTCCAAGTTTTCTCAAAGGGAAACATTAAACTTGTGTCGCAGTCACAGAAATCCCATATTTTCACTTCAAGACGTCACCGTGGAGCCCTAGCATCATGTATTGAACTCTGCTACAATGCACTGTTGGTTAGGAGAAATGTATAAATTCATACGATAAAATAGCAACTGAAACTGATTAAGCTCCTAAAATATTCACGCCTCTTCTATGTGATCAGGCAGCAGGACCCGGATGTGGCTGCAACCTCTGCACCCCTCATAGTAACGCCCCATGGGTGCCATAGTACGTCTTTGTACAACTCACAGGTTGTATGGAGTCGTAATACGGTCGTCTGCTTGAGCTCTAAGGGTTTCTTTAAAGAATCAAGTGCTGTAATAGAGTCCACTCCACCTGCAATACCAAATTACTTCAAACAAAGTTACTGAAATAAGAATCAGCCTTAATTAGGCTCATTAGAGAGTCGACCGCAGCCACCAATCTCAATGTCTCAGGTACCAAGAGCTGTTAGGCATTTGACAAAGTCTGTTGCATTGTTAAATATTGCAGTAGATCATTAGGCTATATGTTACATTTATACTGTCGGAAATCAGCGCGTGGTAATCCTCCTCACCGCAGGGTGAATAGTTTTCACAGACATTGGGGATTTGTTGGTTAACGCTTTCGCTGCCATGATGACTGTCAAACTTCATAAAGCACTACTAAGTTATTGAGCGACTTCAATACTGCAAACAAACACAAGTCCTGAACACCTACAAATTCCAAATCCTTTTCATCTATTGTTGGAAATAGAGCGCTAATATAATTTATATGTATATGAGAGGCCATAGGTGCAAAAAATTCCCTTTGCAGGTGAACATTCCAATATTTTTCATCACCGATACATCCCTCTAATAATATTACACATACAAAGATTTGGACCATGGGAAATTATTCAATGATAGTCAAAATCAGTATAATTCAATATTTCTATTGGCCCATTTGGGAAATTGATTTTAAAGGTCACAATAGTAGCAATCAAGGGGGTTACACGTCGGGGCAGACCAGATACAGATGTGTCCTTCCTCACCTTTTCTCTTATCTCAACATATCCTGAGATGTGTGGCGCGTGAGATGACCAGCTTTGAGAAAAACATGATTTTGTGATACTCTGTCACGAGATGTCTATGCTATATGCGTCTATGTGTGGCCACCCAGTGGTAGTGATGTGCATTACAACTGGTCAATGGTTTGGCTAGCATGTTGCGATATTGTAATGAATTGGTATCATGAGAAATTGGAGTCCTTAACCAAATTCAGGCAAAGGTAAGGGTGAGCACAGGAGATGAGCTGGTCATGCATGGAGAGGAAAATGGCGATGAGAAACTGTGAAGGGTGGTTTATTTGCTTATATTCCCTGTATGAAATTACATTATGAATTATCAAGCAGGATGCCAAATTACTAAGATATGTATTATGTGAAAGTGATTATAATAATGTTTAAATGATTTAGTTTCGTGCAGCAGCCATCTTGTCTGGAGTTCCCATCTTGGTTCTTTTGCAGTGAATAAGAAAGTCATTGTTCCTTTAACACAAGTATATTAATGTTGATTTCATATGTTTCTTAGTTAGTTATCTTTGACCTTGGTTCCCATACGAAGCTTGCAGAGAAGGGACAGGGAGTGAGATGGTAGGGCGGAAAATATGCTTATGGGAATGCCTCCCCCATCTTATAGGAATATTCTTATCAAGAGAGATAAGGCCACCTGCAAACCTGATGTGTGAAGAATTATAATAATGTATCTGGAATGTATCGTGTGTCTGTAATTGGCTGAATAACAAATATTGTCACATTGGCTCTGATTGGTTAACCTCAAGCCTACACCCCTTCTGAATGATATTATTGTAGTTGAGTTTGACAATAAACCCCCAGAGGAGTATTTTGAGCATATCAGCAGCATCTGTGTGTTTTTTCTCCTCTCTCGATATATATCGGTATGAAATATCCTGATTAGGATGCTGGATAAAGTTTCTGGCGTGAGTGTCTATTGGAACACTCATCTAAATTTCAGTCTAATATATTTTGAGCCATTGACTTCCACGACAAAATCAAGACTGGATTGTGGGT
Organism: Rhinoderma darwinii; assembly: GCF_050947455.1. Classification (NCBI taxonomy): domain Eukaryota; kingdom Metazoa; phylum Chordata; class Amphibia; order Anura; family Rhinodermatidae; genus Rhinoderma; species Rhinoderma darwinii. The sequence goes on from NC_134687.1 coordinate 594,500,304, forward strand.
TTGGTGAGGGGCAGACAGGGGACTTTGTGTCTACCTGCTACAATTTTTTTTTAAGAGCCACCAACCTTAAAAAGGTTGTCCAGTTTCACATTTTTGTTTTTCCTCACAAGTTCCGATTTTGGGCTGAGAGAAGAAGAATCAATGGGGAACATGACAGAAGACCGGTTGAAATCAATGGGTTACATATCATTCATTGATTTCAATCAAGTTCTTCTCTATCGACCTCCCGCATCAAAAACCCTATTAGGCTTGACTTTGTGATTAAGCTAATAGTTACTGAATGACTAAGCTCAAAAACCCTTTAAAGGAACAGTGTCACGAAAAAAAATATTTTTACATCAGTTTGATTTTAGTGTGTTATTAAAAACTTTTATATTTATTTGTGTGTTTGTGTTTTACATTTTTTTATTTTTGAACTTTTTCTTCCCTATGGGGGCTGCCATTTTTTTTTCCATTTCTGTATGTGTCGATTAACGACACATACAGACATGGAATACGGCACATACAGTCCCATAGTGAATGCGAACGGGGCCCGTTCCATCCACTATGCCGTACGCCGTCTGTGTGGGAACGGCGCATGCGCCGCTCCCACACAGTCCAAGTTGAACTGTGCGACGTCCGGCGCCATTTTCCTGTGGACCGGAAGTCACGGCCGGACAGTAAGATTACTACTTCCGGTCGCGGCTTCCGGACTTGTGCACTGGAGCGGGAGGTAGCAGACGGAGCGGATGGACCGGAGGGAGCGGCGGCGGCTGGAGCAGGTAAGTTATTTCTGTGTATGTAAGTGTTTTACTGTGTGTTTACTAATGTATGTAAACCTACTACACTGTGTGTTAGCTCAAAAAATGGCGACACACAGTGTAGGAGGTTTGACCGTTCAATTCCCTTGTTTCTCCCGGCACTAGCCAGGATAAAGGAGGGGGGATTCTGAGAGCTCACTAGAGCCAGTGAGTTTTCTCAAATTTTGCAGCATAAAGCAATGTGGTTGCTTTACCACATGCAATGCTGCAATTTTGGGAATTGCTCCATCTAGTGACCAGCACTGGGAAATATTATAAATTAGAATCTAATTTATAATATTTCCTGACTTTTTAAAAAATTAGAACAATGTTTAATCACCTATACACTAATTGTTTAACTAAAAAAAATATACATTTTTTTCTAGCGTCACATTCCCTTTAAGACAATGGAGAACCCAGTAAAACAAGGTGATCCAGTCGATGACACATATCTTTTGTCATGTAATTCTGTATTCTTCTATGCAAAGCCAATGATTCCACCACATGTGAACTTTCTCCAGCCACAATGAGATCTGTCCACTCCTCTGCTTTTAGAGGTTATGTTAATATAAGTAGGGAGATAAGGGGGGTGAACATATCAGGAAAATATTATGTCTTCTGGTCTGGACTGCCGAAAACCTTCACACATTTTTTTAAGTGGACCAATTAACATAACAAATGACTAGCCGTGTGGTCTGAAGGCATCCTGTTGATTAATGTCATTTATCTTGTGAAGCAGCAACACAAGTCTGAATGGCTGCTAATGATCATATACATTTATACACAATTTTGTATCTTTTTCTTCTTCTGGGATTTAAATAGAAGCACAAGGTAGTCACTTTGATTGAGTAGAGAACAGGATGATTTAAGTAGCACCTTATACAGCACAGCTGGAGGACTCTTTTTTCCCCCCAAGGAGAATTTATTTTTTCTGTGTCAACTTTAAATTAGGTATACAAACTTTTATTTATTCAGAGCCATATTAGTATGAATAGGCAAGCAGTATTCTAGTAGTTATATTCTTGTACATAGGGGGCAGTATTATAGTAGTTATATTCTTGTACATAGGGGGCAGTATTCTAGTAGTTATATTCTTGTACATAGCGGCAGTATTCTAGTAGTTATATTCTTGTACATAGGGGGCAGTATTCTAGTAGTTATATTCTTGTACATAGGGGGCAGTATTAGAGTAATTATATTCATGCACATAGGGAGCAGTATTATAGTAGTTATATTCTTTTACGAAGGGGCAGTATTAGAGTAATTATATTCATGCACACAGTGGGCAGTATTATAGTAGTTATATTCTTGTACATAGGGGGCAGTATCATAGTAGTTATATTCTTGTACATAGAGGGCAGTATTATAATAGTTATATTCTTGTATATAGGAGACAGTATTATAGTAGTTATATTCTTGTACATAGGAGGCAGTATTATAGAAGTTATATTCTTGTACATAGGTGGCAGTATTATAGTAGTTATATTCTTGTACATAGGAGCAGTATTATAGTAGTTATATTCTTGTATATAGGAGGCAGTATTATAGTAGTTATATTCTTGTACATAGGTGGCAGTATTATAGTAGTTATATTATTGTACATACGGAGCAGTATTATAGTAGTTATATTCTTGTACATAGGAGGCAGTATTATAGTAGTTATATTCTTGTACATAGGAGCAGTATTATAGTAGTTATATTCTTGTATATAAGGGGCAGTATTATAGCAGTTATATTCTTGTACATAGGAGGCAGTATTATAGTAGTTATATTCTTGTATATAGGGGGCAGTATTATAGTAGTTATATTCTTGTACATAGGAGGCAGTATTATAGTACTTATATTCTTGTACATAGGAGGCAGTATTGTAGTAGTTATACTCTTGTACATAGGGGGCAGTATTGTAGTAGTTATACTCTTGTACATAGGGGGCAGTATTATAGTACTTCTATTTTTGTATATTGGTAGTAGTATCCTAGTAGTAATATGCTTATACAAGGAGAGCATTATTATAGCAGTTATATATCCAGCATATAGAAGAATAGACTGCACGACACTCCCCACTTTCAAAAGGTTCACCTTTTGAAAGCGGTGAGTGCCGTGCAGTCTGTTCTTCTATATGCTGGATATATGCCTATGCCTTCATTTTACACGCACTGAGCACCATTGAACAAAGGCTATCAAACCACAAGTCCCAGCATATGTACCTGAGACCCCACAAGTTAAGGTAGTGCCAAACGTTTCTTTCTTTACATGTTGCACATTATAGCAGTTATATTGTTGTCTATAGAGGAAAGTATTATAGTAGATATATTATTATAGATAGGAGGCAGTATTATAGTAATTAACATTTTGTCCATTGGGACCATATTAAAGCAGTTATATTCTGATCCCTATGTCTCTTAGATAACCACCTATCCCATAACTTGGTATCCAGCTTTTTATCATAAACCTTTGCGCAATAGCAATGGAAGCCCATAACAAAATGTATACTCCTTTCTTATTCACAGTACCTTGTCCTGAAGTTATTCATCCTCCCTTTCTAAGCTGTCCGTCAAGCTGATTTACTTTTCCCTCCTTTAATTACCACAATAGTATCGGATGTAATATATTCCCTGTGTTCTTTCCCTTACACAAGTTGCTTTGTAACTTGTACAGTACATGCTCAATCCTCATCATCATCAATTGTCAAAAGAATCCCGCAGCAGTATCAGGCTCCCTGCCTAGACATGGCATAAGCTACATCATACACTGAGAAGAGGGCAGAAGACTTTGTCATCTGCTCAGACGTTCCTACTTCCCAGCAATCACACATCTAAAGTCATAAGAAAAAGAATACACAGACTTAGTCTCTGAAGCCTACCCATGGACAAGACCCAGCATGCAGGGTTCATGGCAGGGGTGTCATACTATATATTTGTATTGTGCTATATACATTTTGTCTTTTTGAAATATAAACAGGTTTACCTGAGCATGAGCTTGCAAATAAGTGAAAATCATGGGCATCAGTCTAAAAACTATAGCTGGCCTCTTACTGTCAACCAGATTACATGCTGCCATATATGACAACACTGTAATGTGTATAGGATCTATATACACTGTGAAGCTCATGTGAGTGGTGCTAGCCAATTGGAAAGCAGGGATGAGTCTTTCAGACTACCGAAGCACAGTGGGCATTGGGTAGTCTAAGAAGCACTGCGACCGTCTTGGAAGCCAGAATCGGTGGATTGGTGGCTCAAGCAGCTAAACGGGGGGCACTAAGTAGGTATATTCTGCACTCCCCAACTTAACACTTTTATTTAAAACAAGAGGTTGACTATAAGCATGCATCCCCAAGACTGGATTATATGGCCAAAGAGGGATTAGCCCCAGGGCCTCCTTCATTTAGGGTCCTCCACCACCTTGCGCCACAACACTAAACACTATCTATACATCATGGTGCTGACTGTAGTGTTATTTAGACACTGTATGACATTATGTGGCCACTATATGACAATGTTATCAGTTCAATGTAAAATGCTGTTATGTAGGTACTATCTGATACTGTTATGTAGGCACTATATGATACTGTTATGTAGGCACTGTGTGATACTATTATTTAGGCACTATATCATACTGTTATGTGGGCACTATTTGTTGCTATATGATACTGTTATGTAGGCACTATGTGATACTATTATGTAGGCCCTACGTCATACTGTTATGTAGGCACTATATGATACTGTTATGTAGGCACTATATCATACTGTTATATAGGCACTATATGATACTGTTATATAGGCACTATATCATACTGTTATGTAGGCACAATATCATACTGTTATGTAGGCACTATATCATACTGTTATGTAGGCACAATATCATACTGTTATGTAGGCACTATATCATACTGTTATGTAGGCACTATATCATACTGTTATGTAGGCACTATATCATACTGTTATGTAGGCACTATGTGATACCGAAATGTGGACATTATATCATACTGTTATGTAGGCACTATATCATACTGTTATGTAGGCACTATATGCTGCTGTTATGTAGGTACTATATCATACTGTTATATAAGCACTATATCATACTGTTATGTAGGCACTATATTCTTCTGTTATGTAGGCACAATATCATACTGTTATGTAGGCACTGTATGCTGCTGTTATGTAGGTACTATATCATACTGTTATATAAGCACTATATCATACTGTTATGTAGGCACTATATGCTGCTGTTATGTAGGCACAATATCATACTGTTATGTAGGCACTGTATGCTGCTGTTATGTAGGCACAATATCATACTGTTATGTAGGCACTATATGCTGCTGTTATGTAGGCACTATATGCTGCTGTTATGTAGGCACTATATCATACTGTTATCGAGGCACTATATGCTGCTGTTATGTAGGCACTATATCATACTGTTATGTAGGCACTGTATGCTGCTGTTATGTAGGCACTATATCATACTGTTATGTAGGCACTGTATGCTGCTGTTATGTAGGCACAATATCATACTGTTATGTAGGCACTGTATGCTGCTGTTATGTAGGCACTATATCATACTGTTATGTAGGCACTATATCATACTGTTATGTAGGCACTATATCATACTGTTATGTAGGCACTATATCATACTGTTATGTAGGCACTGTATGCTGCTGTTATGTAGGCACAATATCATACTGTTATGTAGGCACTGTATGCTGCTGTTATGTAGGCACTATATCATACTGTTATGTAGGCACAATATCATACTGTTATGTAGGCACTGTATGCTGCTGTTATGTAGGCACTATATCATACTGTTATGTAGGTACTATATCATACTGTTATGTAGGCACTATGTGATACCGAAATGTGGACATTATATCATACTGTTATGTATGCACTATATCATACTGTTATGTAGGCACTGTATGCTGCTGTTATGTTGGCACTATATCATACTGTTATATAAGCACTATATCATACTGTTATGTAGGCACTATATGCTTCTGTTATGTAGGCACAATATCATACTGTTATGTAGGCACTATATGCTGCTGTTATGTAGGCACTATATCATACTGTTATGTAGGCACTATATGCTGCTGTTATGTAGGCACAATATCATACTGTTATGTAGGCACAATATCATACTGTTATGTAGGCACTATATCATACTGTTATGTAGGCACTATATCATACTGTTATGTAGGCACTATGTGATACCGAAATGTGGACATTATATCATACTGTTATATAGGCACTATATCATACTGCTATGTATGCACTATATCATACTGTTATGTAGGCACTATATCATACTGTTATGTAGGCACTATATGCTGCTGTTATGTAGGCACTATATCATACTGTTATATAAGCACTATATCATACTGTTATGTAGGCACTATATCATACTGTTATGTAGGCACTGTATGCTGCTGTTATGTAGGCACAATATCATACTGTTATGTAGGCACTATATGCTGCTGTTATGTAGGCACTATATCATACTGTTATGTAGGCACTATATGCTGCTGTTATGTAGGCACTATATCATACTATTATGTAGGCACTGTATGCTGCTGTTATGTAGGCACAATATCATACTGTTATGTAGGCACTGTATGCTGCTGTTATGTAGGCACAATATCGTACTGTTATGTAGGCACTGTATGCTGCTGTTATGTAGGTATTATATCGTACTGTTATGTAGGCACTATGTGATACTGAAATGTGGACATTATATCATACTGTTATGTATGCACTATATCATACTGTTATGTAGGCACTATATGCTGCTGTTATGTAGGCACTATATCATACTGTTATATAAGCACTATATCATACTGTTATGTAGGCACAATATCATACTGTTATTGAGGCACTATATGCTGCTGTTATGTAGGCACTATATCATACTGTTATGGAGGCACTATATGCTGCTGTTATGTAGGCACAATATCATACTGTTATGGAGGCACTATATGCTGCTGTTATGTAGGCACAATATCATACTGTTATGTAGGCACTGTATGCTGCTGTTATGTAGGCACTATATCATACTGTTATGTAGGCACTGTATGCTGCTGTTATGTAGGCACTATATCATACTGTTATGTAGGCACTGTATGCTGCTGTTATGTAGGCACTATATCATACTGTTATGTAGGCACTGTATGCTGCTGTTATGTAGGCACTATATCATACTGTTATGTAGGCACTGTATGCTGCTGTTATGTAGGCACTATATCATACTGTTATGTAGGCACTGTATGCTGCTGTTATGTAGGCACTATATGACACTGTTTTTGCAACTGTATTATGGTTTTATTAGCATTGTATGGCAGTATTATTTTGCTGAATACAAAATATAAAAAAACGAGAAGCAGGTCCCCTACATATACTGCTTAGGGGCCCCCACACACCTTGATCCGGCCGTGTTCATCCCAATGGTGTATTCATAATTAATCCACGTTGTTAATCGATTATTTAGATTGTGAGCCACAATTGAAACAAGGACCGATGTGAGTGATGACAATCTCTGTACAGCGCTGCGGAATATGTTGACGTTATATAAATAAATGTAATAATATTCACATATTATATTGCATTTCTAATTATCTTACCATTTTAATTAACTTTTTTTTAACTGTCCTATCACAATTTCATGCACAATATATGAAGGAAACGATTGCACTGTTCATCCTGGGTTTTCTGCTTCGCAAATAGAATGGCAGAACTACCGAAAAGACTGACACATAGTAGTAGGGATAGGGGTAGGGATTGGAATGTAAGTATGCATAACAGATTTATGGGTCTGCGGTATCCCTTATAAGCTGTATAATGGTGCCTATTAGTTGGCACTGAGTATTTTCTACCAATGTATGGTGCCAAGATAAAAGGTGTAGAATTTTAAAAGTGACTTACATCCATAAGTCATTTCTTCTTAGGAGGAAATAATGTTTTAGACTTCGGCTACTACTAGTACTACGGTAGATTGTGAATGGGAAGTACAGTACGGCGCTCTAAAATGATGCAGGTAAAAGCCCTGACTCGGCATCGGAGGACGGAGTCATTGCACTTTGTATGGATGCTGAGTCGGTCATCTCCTACATCCTATACAGCGCAGAGTAAATCACCCCTCGCCTCTGCGTCCGTTGCTATTTCCTCCTGTCTCCTTACCCCATTTCTCTTTCATTACCGCACCATCCCATTCGAACTGGCAGCGGTGTCACTGAATATACTGATATCAGCTCTTTTCGTCAATAACTTATTGGCATGTATGAGGGAATTCAGGCGGTGACATCTCTTGACATCCCTCTGATGTGCCTCGATATCCTGAAACAGCCATTAATATGTATGAGGCAGTTCCCTTAGCAAGAGTCTGAACTGCATGTGGCATGGCTAAGAGGTCCCTGAAGGAGATCTGTGTCTTTATTTGTAGGAAAACAGGACACAAAATACTTGTCCGTGCCCATAAATATATTCCTAAATTATCTTGCTTCATTTGATATATTCATTTGATCTTTGTTTTGATTGCGGATTAATTCCTCTGAGGCCCAAGTGCATTCATGTTTTTTTATGCCTGAGGTGTTTCGGCACTTGTGTCCCACTGGCATTACTAAAAGAAAAATGTGCCTACC